>NW_024526711.1:2076924-2771924 GCF_017590135.1 Pyrgilauda ruficollis | reverse complement strand
TCAGCTTTCCATTTCTCTTACGCAGATCATGATAACCTGTAGAGTAGAGTAGAGTACAATCATTTGTGCTATGTTTTTAATTTTCTAAAGCACCTTGATGACAGTGAGTGTTCAGTGGTGAAGCATCCTCTATTGAACAACCCTTAGAAAAAGACAAAATAAAACAGAACCTTGCCAAGTCCAGTTTCATATAGGTAAAAGATAGATGAAATTATGACTTACTTTGGACTTGGCATAAAGAGTTCCCTTAACACCCTTCACAAAGGGATACTGCAGTTATACTACATACCCATAGGCACCACAATGAAAATTGAAGCTTATACCTAATTAAGGTTTTATACACACCAGTTCCCCCAGTAAATGCAAATTTTAACAAAATTAGATATGTCATATGTTGAAAATGCTCATGGCAAACAATCATTTTGCATTCCTGCAAATAAAATTGTTTTATACTGTAAGCTGGAGGCGAGTGTAACTTATTTTTGTAATAAAGTTTTTATTTTTTTTATGTGTCATTAATATAAATGTGTGTTAGTACAGAGATCTTCTGGTTAAAAACTTAGAATCGCACACATTTCAGTATGTTTACTTGTATTTACATAATTTTTAGAATAGTGGTTGCCAATAGCCTGTATGTTTTCACATTAATTGATTTTTTTTTTTTTGTTATCTTAATAAACCATTTTAGTATGTTGTATGTCAATTACTGGGATAGCTGGGACATAAAGTGTAATTAAAAATTGTCAAGTATTCATTGGAATATGTAAATGTGCCTTGCCAGTTTTGAACATTAAGACAAAGTAAGTGAACGATGGTGAAATGAGTAGTCAATGCCTAAGAGACATTTGCTACCAGAGTTTCATATACTGCCCTTGCTAAAGAAAAGAAATTTCTTCCTCAAATTCGAACATAAAACTTAACACTTGCATTAGCTTCTGAGTTTCAAAATCTACTTAGAGAAATTAGGCTTATGGAAAGGGGGTTTTCTAATTGTAGCCTTAAGTATAATTTTGAATTTCAATGTAATCCTTGGTGCTGGCATTCCCAGTGCCAAGGAATTTAAATGCTCCCTTCAAAGAGGTTGCCATGCCTACTGGCACTTTTACTGTCATACGGTTTTATAAGGAACACTGTCAAGATGTGGAAACCAATTTTGAACTTGCTATGAAATGAAACACTGGGGGCTGTAGGAGAGGGAAAGTCCTCAGATTTCTTAATCTTGAAATCTCTCCATTGCTGAAAAACTTAAAACACTTGTTGGATCACAAGTGCTAGTGACTAGTTCTTAGTCTGGAAACGTGTTGTGGGGGATAATAAGTCTATGGAATTTAACAGTAGATGGAAGTGCATAAAAACATTGCAACTAAGGCACTATGTGTGTTGAAATTGTGGATTAAATCCCTAATTTCAGCTCTGATAAAAGCATAGGGGACGACTACTTAAAGAAAAAAAAAAAAGCAAAATTGACAGGAAAGTTTTTAATGGAATACAAGCAATGGTGAGTGAGCTAAATACCAAGATCCTGACAGTGTTCCCTCCAATTATGAATTCAAGCCATTATAACTTTTACAATTAAATATGATTTGCACTGTTCTGATATTGGTGCAGTTTTTTAGAAAAATTATCAGAAAACTAAATTGCATGTGGTGATTAATATTGTGGGAAAAAAACCTAAAATCAAAAAAGTGTTATTTAACAAAGCTTTAAATTTGATTGTTTAAAGAAAAACCATTAAGTGGAAATACTGGTGAGAGTGGGCAAGTGCATATATACAACATCAGTTTGGTTGCACTTGGGTGTTGGTAAACTTGAAATGTTCTACAGCAATAATGCATCTCTTAGGGGGTGCTTTGGTGACAAATGAACATATGACACAGTTCTTTTTGGCATATTGAAGGCAAGTTTTGACTTAATATAATGTGCTGCCTCTGTTTATTCTCACAGGAGGCTTTCTTTACTGAAACACCTGCAAAGGTGCATAAGTAGTATAGTTCCACATTGGTTTGTAATGCGTTTCTAAATTTGAAGTCTAGTTGAATTTAATAAGAAACCGGAAACTGCTGCTTAACACTTCTGGTTTATAAAC
Organism: Pyrgilauda ruficollis; assembly: GCF_017590135.1. Classification (NCBI taxonomy): domain Eukaryota; kingdom Metazoa; phylum Chordata; class Aves; order Passeriformes; family Passeridae; genus Pyrgilauda; species Pyrgilauda ruficollis. The sequence continues at coordinate 2,769,838 of NW_024526711.1, read as the reverse complement.
ACTCCAATACACAGCTTTTAAAATTATGCTCCTGTTTTAATACTAATTTTTGTTTGAAAGGTTTCAGATAGGACATGCAACTGTACTTTTTTTTTTCTTTCCAGTTTTTAAAGAGGAGGTTTGTTATGATCCAGAACTTAAGTTTTGTGTTTATACTGTTGGAGGAAGGCTGTTATTACAATAAGATACTGAGATCAGTTTCTGAATTTCTGCGTTGTACAACTCTTATGTAAATACTGTCTTTAAAATCTAAAATAAGGAATATAATTCTGTTCTTGTTGGGGTGAAGGGTATGACAGAGTCTAAAATAAATGTAGTGTCCTCTAAAAGCAGGATTCCCAACTTCAGGATAGAAATGTTATACATGGCTGCAACTTTTTATTCCCTTGTGCCTTTGATTATTCTTCAGAGGCTTAACTTTCCTGTTCAGCCTAGCAATTATTTTAGTGCTTCTATATGCCAGTGAGGGGAGGCTTTTCTTTTTTTGGTTGGAGAAATAAAACTGAAAGACAACATGGACATAAGCATACAGAACATTTCCACAAAAGAGTGTGTTTAAATTGATACACTGCACAACATTATTCCCTCACATTAGTGAGATATTAGTGGAAAATATTGTTTAAAATGGAGTAGCAAGTTTTGAAATAGGCAACGAGGCAGAAAATGTGACAAGACAGTTTTCGGACAACTGAAATGGGTCAAGTGCAAGCTTGAGTCTGTGTTCATGCCCTGAATCTATGATTCCTGACTTTATGACTATTTGGACTTCATGGATATAAAAGTCTGCCTTTATGGAGTGTCTTGCTGAGTGAACTCCAGCACCAGCACATGACATCTCTTGTCTGAGGCTAACTAGTTGAACTAGATGGGCATAGGAAACACCAGGTTGTTCTTGGCCATTTGCTCTGTCAGAGGGAAATGGGATGTGGCAACAAAAAATTGACCTGAAGATTCCTTGATCCTTAATACGGATAGTGGAGGAAGAAGGAATAAATTACTATCAATTTACAGCCATCTAGTACAAATAAACAATGCTTCCGGGAAGCTCTGATGTTAAAATCTTTCCAGGAGCCTGATTTTCAGAGTTACCTGGTCACAGTTCGCAAGTGTATATTTACTTACGTTAAAAAATCCACGGGAGGAAAGTGTCACTGCTTAGATGCCCCTTTGTCTAGATTGTTACAAAAGAGAGTTGAAAAGTGCCACTAGGACTATGTTGTTAGTTTACTGGCAGTTTGGAGAGGGGTGACTGTCTCATGTAATTACACTTTTTCTTGCCAATATATAACTGGTTACTAGTTTTTCCACAAAATACATATTTTTAAATGGCCAGCTCTTTAGCAGATGCTGTACAGCTGAGCTCATCTGGATAAATTGGGTTATGTGATTTATTTAAAGCCGTCTTCACAAAAGCTTCTTTAGATGGTCAGACTTCCAGGTACCTGGAAGCTTTTCATTTTTTTTAAAAGTACAAAAATAAAAGCATCTGTGAAGTCTAGAAAATGCAGTTGTGACATGTAGGTAATAGGTACTTAATTGCAGATTGAATATTTAAAGTTTTAATCACAAAATACGTTTCAGTTCAGGTAACTGTTCATGAAGTTTGGTCTCCACTCTAAAGCCAACACTTGTATTCAAACAGTCATTTAGGTAAAACTTGGAGTGTCAAAAATCTAATTCCCCATAGTCTGAGAGTGATTCATTTGGCTGATTATTGGTGACAGTTGTCTGTGCACAGTTAGTGTGACAGCGTACTTGCTTTGTCGCTAACGTGTAGAAAAGACATGGAATCTTACTCCTTGTTTTCTTTGCACTAAGGAAGTTATGAAATGCACTCTTAGTTCTGCTGCAAAGCCAGTAGAATAGTCTATGTCATTTGACTGCACAGAAGATAATGGTAAGTAAAAATAGACTTTCTAGTACTTAAATGACTTGCAGTACTTAAAATCCAGCTTCAGTAGACTGTTTAATTGATTCCTTATCTGCAGCGATTAACCCAGGTTGTGCATTTTAACTCTTAATTTTAGTGTGTCCACTTCATTGCCAAGTGAATGTTGAGTGTAATCTGACACTGTTTAGTGTTAAATATTTCAGATCTAAAAATGTCTTAAATACTTCATAGATAATTCAGTATCTATTTTTACACAAATGGGTTAGTAATCATAGTAGTTTAAAGGTTTTTACGTGAACACAAGTCATCTATTGAAAGCCAGGAATGGAATGTATTGGATCCTGAGTTTCTGGTTCCAAGTGTCATGCTTTCAGTATTGTTCTACCATCTAAAGTAACAGTTTTCAGGTTTTTTTTCTCTTCAGTGGGATGAGGAATGTACCTAATTCTGTCACTCATAATGGTTATTTAAAAATAACTAAGTACTATTACTAAGTGTAATGAATTTGGGACTAAAAAGCTTCCTCCTTGGGAATTTGACAAAGATAAATTTATAGATGCTCCATCAGTAAACCAGGGCTTTTCTTAAGAAGCAATGTCAGCATAATTTGAAATGAAGCTGTATTACAAAACACCGTTGAGAGCTAAAATAAATTATAGGGAATATTTTCATTATGCAGATGTGTATTACAATTCAGGGGTGATTTAACATTACAGTATTTGAGATGACAGATAAAAATACATCGTCCCTGCATCTGGAAAGCCAAAGTGGCTATTAAAGGATTGTTCCTGTTTCAGATTGTGGTCAAAGACTTCCTTTGAATGTTGCAATTAAATGTTTTTTCTTCTAGTACAAACAGTTGTTTTGATAAGCCAACCTGTTCCCAATCCACAGTTTTCAACAGAATTTTGTGGTTTGTGTGTGTGTTTAAGTTGATACTTCTAGCAGAAGACAAACATTCAGTGACAATCACTGATGTGTATTTCACCAGGAAGTGATCAGTGTGTAACTGCCTTAAACTAGTCTAGTGAAACCATCCTGTATTTGTTATCTACAGTTACAGAAGTGTGATCATTTACACTTACTTTTGAATTAGTGAGGTGCTTAAAAGCTGCTTTGAAGAAAACTGGCGTATATGTTGTTAAAATCTGTCAGAATTTGCAGATGAAGAAACATGATGTGGGTTTCATGCTAACAGAAGATTTGGCCTGGACCCGAAGGGACAGGTCATATCTTCTCTCATTGGAAGACCTGATGGTATAACAAGGCTTAGGTGGCTTCACGCATTAGCAGTGCCTTGCTCCACTATTTTCTTGTAATATTAACACAAGCTCTCAGAAAGAAACCCCAATTCATTATGGGGATAACTCCAGTGAGATCGATCTTCCATTTAAGAAGGGATCTGTAAGGTCTTAAATCCATTGGATTTAGTATGGTGTTTGCATGGAAGTGACGTTACAGTGGGAACGGTGTAATAAATGGCAGTTTGCATTTTTGCTTAATGTTAGACTAATCTGAAGTTTGGTTTGTTTAGGTGGCCATATTTCTATCCAGGAAAATGGTCTTAATATTCACATGTTGTGAACTGATCAGTAAGTCTTAGACCCTAGAAGTTAATCTGAGCTTGTTGGTCTTTTCTTAGGTTAACTGTTAAAATCAATACAGGTTTCTACTAGCAAGTAAAGAATTTTGTTTTCTTAATGGCAGTATATAAACATTCACAGTTTATTGCCTCAAGTGTAATATTTCTAAATACTACTGCTTTCATTGAGTGATGAGTGAAGTGGAGTATACAGATGAATAGTGAAAACACATTGCTGACTATGCTTTTTGGCAAATGAAGCCTGCCAGTGTGTAATGCAGTTTGAGGTGCATGCAGTGTACCCACCATGCAGGTACAGATGGCATTGAGATATAACAGGCAGTGGTCACACCTCAACAAGGTGTACGCAAACTACCTTCAGTGAGGGCCTGTGATAAAGCAGATGATGTGGTATTGAAGTGTGCTAAAATGCTTCTGTAGTTTTACTGTGGAGCTAGTAAAGAACAGCTACAATAATAACTAGTACAGCTGCAGGTAGATGATGATCAACTCCAATTTTTGTAGTCTCTGGAAGAACAAGAGACAGTCATGCATAGTGTGTATTACAAGTTTCTAAATCCTTGTGAAGCAACCTTTTTTTTCTTTTAATACATGAAGATTAAAACATGTGTGATTAAAATTCTTAATGCAGTTAAAGATAGAATAACTTAGCAATCCTGGTTTTAGGTTCAGATGGCTGGGTGTAGTTAGAGCCCATAATTAAGGCATGCATTTTAGAATCAAGATAATTTTTTGACTCTGTTGAGAAAGACTGAACCTGTTTAACAGGAGGGCCAATCTTAGAGTACCTGTAGTTCGCAAAAATGCATATACTGCTTGGGGGGTGGGTGTGGGGGGAGACACAACCAACCCACAGGAACCAAAACAAAAACACCCCCACCCCCCATACCTGTATCGACTGACCCTGAAAGATGTTTAGGAAGAAGTGAAGAGGTGTTGGAATTCTTAGATATGGGTCAGGTGAGATTAATGTGATAATCTTGCAACTTCTGCCTTTCTGCCACATGGTAAAAGTAATGTGGAGAGATCTCAGGTTTCACAAATGAACTAAAATTGTGGTTAAAGTTCACATTAAGAAAGAACAGACATGTCTTGACTTAGACATCTGGAAGGGCAAAAAGTCTGAAAAGAAAAACTTGCAGGATCTTCTGTAAATACCTTTGTTCTTTCTCAAGCAACGTTGACAACCAGGGAGTTCCTCCTCAGAGGAATACCAAAGGGTTTGTCTTGTATTTAACAGGTTGGCCTAGGACTGATCACATCACAAATACTCCCCATTTTGTAAAGCTCTTTAGAAAGCATATTATTTGCTCCCTGAGAAAAGGGAAAGAAATGAAACAGTTTGAAAAAGAAGTCCTCTCTCTGTGGGCAAAAGACAGCCATCACATCTGCCTGAACTACACTACTGGCAAGTTTCTAATCTAGGATTAAAGAAAAAATAGGGAAATAACTTGGCAAACCACAACATACAACAACTTCATTTAGCTGTGTTACAGCTTTGTAGAATCTTCCCTGACTCTAACCTGTCTGTCCTTTTCCTGTGGAAGGTAGGTACACGCTTTAGCCAGGCACCATGTAGCAGCCACAACATGATGAGAGGAGAATGTCAGGTGTGATGGATCTTGGCCAGATGGAAACACCAGGTCAAGACCAGACAGGGCCCTTGGATTATAAGTCAGAAGGTAAGAATATCCAGTCCTGGCTGTTATAATCATCAGGGCCACTTTATACATATTTCAAAAGAAAATTGTATCTCTGTAAGAGGAGGTTTTAAACACAGCAAAGGAGAAAACCTGTGGGAAAAAAATCACTGTTACTATGCCTAATGCTGCTATTTCAAATGTCCTATTCAGAGAAGGGAGTGATGTCCTAGAGCTGTTTTTTTACATTTATAAAATTGCTGTTTGGAAGTGATGAACTAATGGCTTTGTCTAGAGGGAAGTAAGAGCCAGCCTTGAATATCTGATACACATATTCCTGAGGCAGACACTTCCCCACATAGGTAAGGAGTTCTTCCATCTTTTAATGGTATAAAACATTTGCCATTCACTGCTCTTAATAATCCCATAGAGGGTGGGTAAAAGTAGGGTAGTTGAGAAAAAACTTCTAATAAGGCCCGATGATGCCTCATAATTGAGTGATGCTTGAGGAAATGCCAAGTTCTTAGCAAAGTTTGCATTTAAAGTCTTGATTTGAATGTCTCAATGCAGGGCACAAAGTGGAGAATAGGTGGTACATTTGTAAAGTTGGGGTGAATCAATGCCAATTCAGCAGCTTTTGCAGTGTTCAGGATGGGCCCAAAGAGCTCCCAAGTACACCAGTGCCTTGTACAGAGTCGCTTTTGTTCCTGAAAAGTGCGATACAAGCTCAGCATCCTGCGAGGCAGAAGTGGCTGATCATTAATTCATTAAAGACCTGGTAGTGCAAGGAACCCAAACAGGTGTGTTCTACACTGAAGGTGGTTGCTGCTCAGAAATGAAAGTGCTTAAAATTAACAGTATGTGCTTGGAAGCGCATCTCTGGGACCCCAAGAGATGAAGACTTAAGAACCAGTGTGAAGGTTGCTGAACTTTGAAGATGTTCTGTTTCCTTGAGTCTAGGATACATGTCTTAGTTCAAGGAATTATACTTCCTTAATGAATAAAAGGAATTTTTTCCTAAAGCTAAGGCCTGTATCAGATCAGAAGGTAGGAGGAAGGTGAACAAGGAATGTAGTAAGGTAGAATACACTTGGAGGTTGTTAGCCAGTGTGGTGTCTACTTCCTGCATTAAAAGAGGATAAATCTTTGTATGTTGTTCATTAGTGCTGAGAATATACAGGATTGTTTTCATAGAGAGCTTTTAGTCAGGAAAAGTCACTTTCTCTGCAGGTGTGAGCATGGTGAGCAGCATCTCTGAAGACTGGGAAAAGGGAATGTATCTGAAGGTAGAAGTAATGTGAAATTAGGAACTTGCAGAGATAGGTGTCTGGTCTGAGTTCTTGGTGAAACTCAGGTGAGGAGCTTTGAACTAAGACACCTTGGACTAAATGTACTAAATTAATGTATTCTCACTATCAAAGCTGCCCCTCTAGATAATACATTATTTCAGTTTGGTCCTTTCTCTGTTCTTTTTGCCTTTGGGCTCTGGGGAAGGAGAGTTGGGCATTACTGCATAGGTAGCTTGATTTCTCCAGACCTAACAGCTGAAAGGGAAAATGGAGAGGGGAGCACACAGCTGGGCAGTGGTCCAGGAACACACCAGATACGTGGGCTTTCCAGAATTTGAGACTGGTTGATACTCCCAAGTTTCTTGATCATAATCTATCCCAGAAACACACTGGATGTGGACAAAACAACACTCTACGGTTATAGCTCAGTACTTAATATACAATTTACTGCATATAAGCTGAATGGTGGTAAATGGAGAATTTTCTACTCATCCTCATTATATGGTCTGCTAGAAACCTGGATGATAGTAGATAATCCTTTCTGTTTTGATTGTCTTCTGAAGCAAAATCTTCAGGAAAAAAAAAACTTCCCTCTTGTATCTGAACTGCAGTGACCCCAACTTGAGGTCTTTCTACAGCATCCAAGTTCTTTGTGTTGCCTTAGGAGCTACATTTAAGCATCTGTTGAAATCCCAAAGACCCCAGTCTTCACTTGCAATTTCTGAGGTGGTGAAAATACTACAAACTCTACCTACATAGAACATCCAAACTTCAGATTGGACTGGAAGATTCACAGTGTCTTAAGGGGAAGAAGGTGTTATTCCTTAAAGTTTGATAGAAGGATAGTAAACTGATTTTCATATTAAAATGTTCTTTTATTAATATATATTTAAAATATGTGCCTATGAAAGAGGAAAAACTTACTGCCTGGTGTTTTAGGCAGTTTGTTTTGTGATTCTTTTGTACAAAGGTAAGCTAGGTAGCTTATATAGTGGCAAGTAATTCAGTCACAAATCAATTTATTGAGTTTCGGAAAAATACTGAGTGGTAATAGTAATTCCCTACACGGTATCAGACCTTATTAGCTCCAATCCTTTCCTAGCTAAAATGATAGTTTACTTAAATAAAACAAAAAGCAATGTAAAACTTCAGTGGAGTTTTTCACTACTCACCAAAGTTTTTCAAATAGTCCTTGCTTCTTGATTTCAGTTTGTGCCTTTTTCTTGTCTGCTGGTAGATCCACAGAGGTATCTGTTTCTGCAGAAGCACTGTTAATGTCAGTGCTAGAGGGGAAGTGCTATGTAATAATACATGCCTTTTTTTCTATCAGAAATACCAGCAATTTGGATGCAAAAAAAGCTTGGGATACCTCCAGGAACTTAGGTACCTCTTTGATAGATAGCACTGATCAGCTGTAAGGATTGATCCATTATGAGTGTAAGGAAGCCTGGTCTTGCAGAGGGCATGGTACTGAGATCCACTTCTCAAACTCTCATTAAAACAACCATATTCCTCTTGCAGTGGAGCTCTACCATGGAGCTAGATGCTCCAGGTATACCACAAAATATCTAAGACATGGGCAAGCTGCCCATGTGCTCCAAAAAGCTGTTTTCAAAAAGTCTCAGGACTCATCCATACATATGAGGAGGAACAGCCCTCTGTCCAGGTGCTCTTGTAGTATCGCCTTGTGCATTCTGCCTGTTTGCATAGAATCAGATTTTTTTTTTGCTTTTTGTCATACATTCAATATTCTTGCTAGAGAAATGTAACATTTATGTGATGTTCTCTTTAACCATTCTGTAAATAATTCAGTTTTCCCCATATGTCATTTAAAAGGAAGAAAATATCAGATTGATTCCATGCATCCTCAGCCAACAAACGATAAAGAAAACAATATCCTGGTTATACAACTGGTTCTGTTACAGTTCCTATGAAGTGTCTGATGAAAGACATAAGCATGTAAGCAAAATAACTTCTGCAAGGTGACAATTTATGTTGTTTAACTTTTGACCTGTGCTGCTTTTACATACTTCATGTTGTCAGAGAAACTGGTTGCTTGAACTAAAAATACCTCTGTGGAATTCTGACCTGACAAAAACACTCCAGGAATTTGCTGCTGTGTCCACAGAAGCTAAAAGCAATGAGCTCCAGGATGCCAGCTCACCAGTCACCAAAAGAAGCCTGATCTCGCAGATCTCATCAGTGGGTCTGGGTTTACATGGTCATGTTAAGTATCCACAGAAAGCTTTCTTGGTTACAAGCTGCCTTACAACAACAACCTGTAGTTACAGTTAATCTTTTTTCCAATTTTAACAACTTCTGCCTGTTGATTAGAATTTCCTGAGTATATGAAGGCTTTAGGTTGGGATTTTTTTCACTGTTTTTCTTTTAAGGTGGAAAAAATTAATCCATCAGAAATGAGAGTTGTATCCAAATGTGAAAAAAGGATCATAAATCTTCACTGACAAAAATATTAAAATACTCTTGAAGCAGGGCGAAAAAATCAAACTATTTAAGAAGGCGCTAGGTCTAAGAAAAATAATTTTGAATGCTATTTTCTTGACAGTTTTGTTCCTTATGTTGCAGCCTGTCCCTAATCACTGCTACACAACAGAGGAGATAATAAAATTGGAAAAGGAAAGGGAGAACAACAAAGATGATAAAAGATACAAAAGTTTTCTTATGTGAAGGACAAGTCACCGGAGCAGGAATCTTAATTTTGGAAAAGACAGGTGACCAAAGTATTTTGGTAAAATGATAAGCAGCAATTGTGCTGAGTAGGGAATGATTTTTCACCGTCTCTAGTAAACACATGAATATTTGGAGAGTATCTTCACTCACACAAGTGCAAGGGGTGCAACTGCTTGCATGATTTTTATGGATGTTAGTTTCTCATTCTTCAAAAGCAACTCGAAACTGAGGAAATAAATTCTTTCTCAGGATATCCCCAAGATTATGAATCAGAGTTCCAGGAACTTATTATTATATTCTTGCCATGCTTTTACAGCTTTTTCCTAGGTGTGTATCCCCTGATAGCCATCATCAACAGGATGTTTACCCAGCTGAACTTCTGCTGATCCAGCACAGTTGTTCCATGAGTCCAGTGTGTATCTATGATGAAAAACTTAACTAGCTTTAAATTCTTCAGGTCTCACCATAGTTCTGAGGCATAGGTGCTGCAACGCTTTGTAATGATTTAACAGAAACGCATCATCTAACAGGATTATCTTGACAATTTTAAATTCAGCTGAAAACAAGGGATTCTGGCTCAAGTGCATCCTTGAACTCCCTACTTGAAAATCTTCCCCACTGACCATGGCTGGTAAGCAGGAATTCCCTTCAGGACCTGGCATAGTTATTTTCACAGTTTGTATCCAGGGCAAGGTTTTCTTTATCCCCACAGTAAGTCAAGAGATTAATTTTCATTTTGACTGAGCTCTTACATATATGCTCTGGCATTGTTTTAATGGTTTGCATAAGTACAGTTCCTTAGTTCTTTCACAAGCATTTTCTTACAAATTATTAGCATCCATCTTGACATTCCCTCATTCCTCCCTGATCAGCCTACATTTTTCAAAGAATAGAGGTTTTCCAGATCTCTCCTCTGCAGGTACAGCCAATGACCAATTTCACTTAATACTTGAGGTGCATATCCAAAAACCTTGGTTTTTGCTCAGATGAATGAAGATAAAATTTCCATGAAGTACAGTTTTGCCAAATGTCACCATAAATCACAATATTAATTCATTTTAACAATTTTCCAGTGTCACCTGTATACATTTAGTTCTCCTCTTTTTTGCATATATTCCTGCAGGCCTCTATTTCTTACTGTGTTGTAGTCAACTTCTACACCTTGCAACTTACTGCTCTATTTTTTTTTTTTAGTATCCCATAAATAGTAGTTTATGACCAAACAAATTAATTTCATCTCTAATATCTAAATTCTCTCCAGCATCTTGTCTGCTTTAAAGAATTTCTTCATAAAATTCCTTTTCATGTTAAGTTGAAGAAAAGCTCTATACACCAGTCTGTCTCTTAATCTTTTTACTTTCTCCTTGAGAGTTACAAGTTCTTCAAGGCAAAACTGGCTCTAGTACATTGCCTGTTTTTTGTTTTGGCTTGCTTTCTTCTTCCCGAGTGGAAGAAGAAAGTAGCAGTGGACCTTGTCCCAATGAAATTCTAATACACTGAGAGCTCCTCAGCACACCCCTGGTTTGCAGAGCATTGTTCCAGTCTTCTTGTCTTTCTTTTTTTTTGCCCTGCAAGTCTTTATTCTGCCTGGTAATTTTAGTCCTAAACACAGCCTAGTAAATAATTTCAGGTTTTCTAACAGAACTGTATTTTACATTCTCAAAAAAAAAAGATTAATTTTGAGTGGTGTGTTACAATGTACGATGTACAGCAAATGGTCAGCCGTCACTTCCTTGGAGTTTCAGTGTTCCTTTAAAGCCAGAAAGTATTGCTAAAGGGCAGTTTTCACCTTACATTTGTTGCATACACCTGGATCACCTCAGGTGGAAACCAGTAACTGCTGGTGGATATTTTTTAAGTTTTGAATTTGAAAAAGTCAAGTATGAAGAGCCTACTAATGCTTGCCTTTCTTGGGATCTGACTGGCCAGCTTCAGTTTCACTTCTTTATTTAGCTTAGCTATTTGCTGAATATTAAAAATGAATGTTCTCTAGAGTTTTTTGCTAAATGGCTATAGTTAAAGGTTAATATGAAGCCTTCTTTTTAAGCTTCTTGGAAAGCGGACACAAAATGAACAGGGAACAGTAAGGAATAATTACAAAGGAAAATTAATTCCTTGTTGAGCAAATATGAAGGATTAGATGTTGTAAATTAGCCTTGACAACTGTATCCTTGAAAGAGAGAACTACGTAAGGCCTTGAAAAGAGCAAAAGCAGACTTGCAGAATAAATTAAATGCAATTAACTGGTGAGAATCTGTTTATTACAGTTCACTGTCTGGCTTATTTTAAAAAAAGCATTTTTGAGGTTAAAAAAAGGCACTTTGGTAAATACAATCTCAGCCTAATAACTGATATTACTTAGCCAAGAATTGAAGTTTTATATTTCAGGTTGTTGAAAATCTAATATAATTCTTAGATGCTAGAATAGGCAAGCTTCTCCTGCCATCAAAGAAAACATACCCTAAACCTCAAACCAGGGAGAACTGACTCCACAAGATGACTTGTATGATCAGTGAAAGATCCTTTTACATTTTAAATACTAAAATAAGATCTATCTTTCCAGAATAACCCACTCCTGGCCACATTACTTCAGAGCCTTGCTATTCAAGTCTTGCTATTTCCAGGGAACGGATAAAGTTCTTATTTCTCAAAGAATTTTGAAAAGCTTGATGTTGTCAGCAGTTCCCTTTTGTTCTTTTATAGTTTTACTTTGTTGAAACCAAACAAACATCTGCTTAGCCTTTCAGAGTACCAGAACAATCTGGGGCCTGTCTGTAGTGACAGAGGGTGATGGGCAATGCCAACACTGCTGTCTCCAGCAGAGCAGGATGGGGTAAAACAGTTTGTTGTGTCTGCCCAGCAGATGTAAAGTCTGTGAAGGAAATTGCACAGTTTCTAAGATAATGAGGTACAATTAGTGCCAGATGTGAATGTGGCAACTTTACAGTAAATAAACAATTCTGAACAATGAAGCTATAAAATGAAGAAACTTTACCTGAAGGAGAGAATGCAAACGGAAGCAGAAGTTTGACTTAAGCTTCTGCTGGTTTGCTGTGCAAGTCACTTCCTGTGTTACGGATATGCTATGCTGTGGCATCTTCATGGAATATTGTAAGAATTACAGATTTTTAGAAGTTATTCCTTATTAAAAGCTGTGCAAGATAAGCAACTAAAAATCACCAGCAGTAAAGCTGAGGATAACAAAAAAAAAGCATCTTAGGAAAACTGCTTTCCTCTGAATAGGCTGTATGGAGATTTGCTGTGTGAATGCACCCCCTTGGTTTTTTCTACTAGAAAATGTGGACTGACATGAAATAATACTGTGCAGAGACTCTTAAAGAAATTCAAGCTGACCCTGGGCTTTTGCCAAGCACTCTGAGAAAGGTCAACATACTGAAGTTGAGCTGCAGCGTTTCACCTACTCGAGAGGTCAAGGGAAGTGTTGCATAAACTGACAAAGCATCTGAGCAAAGATCCTGAGCGCTGTTTTCAGGTTTCGATTTCTAGATGCTGACTCACCCTCCAAATACCAGTATTTTCTTAACAGCATAGTTGCAGGGGATCTCAGTGAAGATTTGTAAACATGGCACATCTGAACAGATGCATTTCGGTATTTCATGTGCCCTCACTTATTCAGTGTGCCCAGTGTGCCGGCGTGGGGCTCGTGCAAAGGGACATACAAGGCAAGAGCAACTTCTCAAAACAACTAAAACAACTAACAAGTCTCCCCGAGCAGGTTTCCTTCATACTTGCCACTTTATGGGTACGAACTCCCAGAAGTTGTTTCGTTTTGCCCATTGAACTGATACGCCCCCAACCAGCGGTGTCGTATTAACAGAGCCTGGAGTTTGGTGAGACTGAGTAACTGGAGAGCTGCTGAAAGCGCTCCAGTGGTTTGAAAGCTTGTGGCTTGCAGAGCAACTAAAGGTGTTATTCCTGTGAAGTTGGCTTTAAATTCTTCTCACTAGCAATAAACTGTGTTCTAGAATTACTCACTTTTTAATGTCTTACTCTTGTATACTTGCCTCCGGCCCGGCCGGCGCGGCAGCGGCCGCCATGGGGAGGGTGCGGGCGGCCGGGCGGCGGCTGCTGCGGCGGCTGCGGGGCGCCGAGGGGCTGCGGGAGACCTGCCGGCAGTACCCGCTCTCCTGCTGCCTCCTCCTGGGGCTGGGCACCGCCACCCTCCTCCTCAACCGGTAAGCGGGCGGGCGGGGAGCCGGGCGCGGGCGGCGCTGCGCCTTCTCACGCAGCGGCTTTTCCTTCCTGTGTGTCTGTAAGGTATCTTCATGTTTTGATGGTCTTCTGGTCGTTCGTGGCTGGGGTCGTCACCTTCTACTGCTCCTTGGGACCGGACTCCCTCCTGCCCAATATTCTGTTCACAATAAAATATAAACCCAAGGTAAATATGCCTCTGAAGAGTCTTGTGCTTTTTAAAAATATGATAAGAATCTATATAGAGTAGCAAATCTTGCCTGAGCCAAGCTGCTTTCAGAAGTGTTGTGCGTCAGTACAGCTCGTACACTCCTGCTGACAGGTGTTTCGTGGCAAATAGGTGATGGTTAAGACTTTGAATTCTTCGCGTGCTTCTGCATAGTCCCGTCAAATCCACGTACGGCTGCAAGGCCGGGTGCTGGAGTGTCCAAGGATGTTGTTTCCTTCTTCCCTCATTGTACATCTCGAGCATTTGAGCAGCAGGCAGTAGAGAAGCTATGTTGTTGTTTGCTCCTTTAACGGGGCTTTTTTTTTTTTCTAAAGATGCCCTCCTTTTGGTAGGCCAGTGGTGAGTCTTTTCTTGCTGTAATCAAAATTCTGTAAGCAGTACTGCACTTCAAAAAGAATAATGTTCCCAAAGCAAATTGCTCTTTTCTAACTTAATTCAATGTAGAATTTCATAGGACTAAAAAGGTAGAGTTGCAATAGTTCAAGGCTATTAGTAAGCCAGAGAGACCATCTGGTCTGTTACTATACCAGATGTCTAGTAACATCTAATGTAGAGAGAGGTGAGTGGAGATGTGAAAGGATATCTGTGTCCTCTCACTTTGTTTCAGCAGAAGCAATTTTCCTTTTTTTGGTTCAGTTGTTTGTCATATCATGCTTTGTTATCTTGTTTTCCTGCTGGAAGAACACGTTTATCTTTATTCAGTTCTCTGTAATAGCGTGCTCTGAAAGGAAATTTACAAATATGTCGCTGTATTAATAGAGTTATTTTGGAGAATGTAAGCTTGTCCAAATCTCTTAGCAGTTGGAATTGCCGGAGCTGTTTCCCCACGGTCACAGTTGTGCTGTATGTGGCAAGGTCAAATGCAAGAGGCACAGGTAAATGACACGTGTGGCACTCGTAAGCTTGGTACTGCTGCCATTTGACACATCACAGTAGGAAAAAGGCAATTGCACATGGTTACATAAACTTCTCCGTGCTCTCCTACAGACCTACTTTGCTTCTGGAAAACTATCAGCCATGGCTGGATCTGAAAGTGCCTTCCAAGGTTGATGCATCACTTTCAGAGGTAATTGGTGCATTGTTTCCTTAGTACATTAAAATTCTGCAGGTTTTTATTAGTCTTTGAAAGCTTTTGCTTCTGGTACACTAGATGGTTCACATGTACCTTGCAGGCATTTTAACTTGTTCAAGAAAAAGTCAAGTCAAAGGAGTGTTTGCTGGAGCAGGGAGCCAAGATGACCTGCTTTTAAACATGGACTGCCTGTGTAGCAGTGCACCTGGAACATAGAAGAAATGTCTGTGTAAATTGGGAAGAATAATGGAAAGATCAGTTAAAATTGAGCACGTCTGAGTCATAAAAAGTTAAGGATTTCAGCCTGCTTAGTTTCCTGGAGTTGAGGGTAAAAGATGATTTGCTCCAATTACAAAAGTTTTGTAATTAAGATGATAGTTTGATGGTAGGGACCCTACAAGAAAGATGGAAAGAGGCTATTACAAGAGTGTGGGGGAATGGATTCAGACTGATAGAGTAGATATTAAGATTAGATATTAAGAAGAAATTCTTTACTCTGAGCATGGTGAGGTGCTGGAACAGGTTGCCTAGAGAACTTTTGGTTGCCCTATCCCTGGAAGTGTTTGAGGCCAGGTGGGATGGAGCAGCCTGGCCAAGTGGAAGGTGTCCCTGCCCATGGCAGGGGGTGGGAAGTGGATGATCTTTAAAAGTCCTTTCCAACCCAAACCATTCCATGAATCTATTTAAAATCATCAGACAAAGCTGTAACAAAATCTGTCTTAAAAAAGAAATCGCTGAATTTACTCAAAGAAGAACAGCATATGTATCTTTTGTAGCAAGACTGTAAATCAGAAATTTTGTTTTGTTGTAATATCTTTTAAAAAAGAGCTGTTTGAAGAGCAGTTTTTAGTTGGGCTTGGTTTTTTGTTTATTTCTTTGCTTAGGAATTGATGAAATGTATTGGGAGCTAAACAGCTAAGCTTTGTGTTTTTTGAAGCTAGGAAAATACACGAGCTTTATATGTAGATTAATATCCATTTATTTAGAAGTCCAGCTTTGGAGTTCTGTGGTAGGAGGATGAACACCTGGCATGGCAGAAGTGAGTCAGTTTTTGTGTGTCAGTTCTTGCAATTAACAGCCTGGTGTGTGAAGTCAGAGCCATGTGTGTCTGTGGTACAAGCTAACACTTTAGTTCTGCTCTGTGAGACACTGTCCCAAGCATGGCCCACTGAAGGAGTGGGAGAAAAATTAAAACCTTGATGAAGGCATGGACAGTTGAGAAATGTTTTTAAAAAAGAACAAGTAACAACTTTTTGACTTCCTCTAGTTGAATGAAATGACTTCTTCTGTGATTTCAGAAATCAACATTTATTCTTTTAAAGTTATTTAATCTATTTTTAAACTAAGTTTAAGTGTATTAAAATGACAATATTGCTGAATAGAATTTCAATAGACTCTTGTTTCAATAATAGAATGTAAAATAAATGCTTCTATGCATTTAATATTTTTAGGATTTGTGGTACCAAATAGCTGTGGCAGTCTAACCAAGGAAGGATGTTGTAGATGCTGAAGAACTGGAAATTTTCTTGTTTGGCTTAAATAGGAATTTGATGCTGAAAAGGTTCTTTGTAGTATCTCTTAGTAAGTGATATTAGTAGATACCGTATTATCTTCTTGGCATTTTCTATGTGGTTGCTGTAGTTGTGCTTTCACCGAAATAGTGGCCTTTTCTTTGCTGTTACTTTCCACTTCAGCAGCGTGTCCCAGGCCCTGCTTTATTTAGCACTGCGGATGTGGGTTATGTGTATCCATGCCCATGCTTCTCATTCCTTTACCTCCTTTGTGTGCTTACCTGGAGGGAAGAGCCTGAGTTCTGGACCTTCCCAGGGCATCAAGCCATGCTCACCCTCCTCGATGGACCCAAACAAGTAGTCTGAGCCACCTTTCTCACTTGTGCTGGGCAGATAGTTTTTGGGATGAGAAATCTCATTGCATGGTTCCTCATTGCAGCTCTTCTCTACTGGTTAAAAGTGTAGCAAGGGGTTCTGCCCACAATATATTCCTCTTGACCGCCTGCTCTGAGGATGCAGCATGTAATGCTGGCTTGGAATTGGATAGCCTGCTTCAGGTTGGAAGGAGAGACTGCTCTTACTTTCTTTTGTGGGTTAGTCATACATGAGAGAGAAGGTGATACAGTGTGAACTGAATTAAGGTTAATTAGATTCTAAAGGAGTGCGGAGTGCAGTCTGTTTCTAAAAAGCAGTTCCATCAAATATTTGGAATAATTTTGGATTTTTTATTATGTTTTAATTTTTCTAGTTCTTTTTTTGCAGCTTGAAGAATTTTGGCAATATTCTCATTTCCAAATGTTTCTAATTTGAACCAGGTGTGTAGCCTTCAAGCTTGTGTTTTCAAGTGCTTTCAGAATAATTTAGTACACACTCAAATCAAAAGAAATCCAAGTTTCCCTCAGAAGTATGAATTTTTCTGTCTTGGATTGTGATGATAGTTTGTCTCACTTTGCAAATTCTTAATGTTTTGCAGCGTTGTTTTGGTCTATTCAGCTGCTGTGTGTGGTTTAGAAGAATAACAAAACCCGTGCCTGGACATTGCTCCCTGCATTTGTTTGTTGTTATAGTTGAACGCTGAACTGTCTCAACCATGCATCCATCAATATTTTATAATTTGGACTGCATCCTGCACAAAAATAAAGCAATGACCTCAGTATAATTTTGTTTCCAGTTTCTAATCCATTTTGCGTTATGATTGTTTCTTCAGTGTTTTCCTTCTTTCTGAATTAGGACATGATATCAGTTGGTCATCTTTACATTGTGTATAAGCTACAGATTGTATAAAGGAGAATTTAATCCTGTTGTTCTGGTAATGAATTCATCTTTTTGTCTACAATCTCATTTTTTGCTATGTGAGGGACAGTTGTAAGTCAAATCTGTGGAAAGCTGCTCAGCTACTCTTTATCAGCATGGTGAAAAAAATGTCTCACTGGATCAAGGTGCTGCTGTCTTTTGATCTCACTTTTTAAATTCTTCTCAGGTTCTTGACTCAATTATTGGATGAG
The DNA here is from genome assembly GCF_017590135.1 of Pyrgilauda ruficollis. NCBI lineage: Eukaryota > Metazoa > Chordata > Aves > Passeriformes > Passeridae > Pyrgilauda > Pyrgilauda ruficollis. Next base: position 2,752,195 of record NW_024526711.1, on the reverse strand, counting down.
AATTTTTTTTTTTTTTTTGTTTTCTAAAAGCAAGAAATAGACCAATGCACGAGGAGAAATCAATTAGTGCCTGAATGTGCTCTTTGCAAGTTCTGAACTCTTGCAGTAACGCAATGGACTGTTTGCTTTCTTATTGGAATGGCTTGTTCTACCCCCAGAAAGTGGCCTCAGCTGTCAGGTTGTGCTGTCTTTTAAGGCTTTATAATTGTTAGTGTGGTTTATGTATCAAATCCTTGCTCCTTCTGTTCTGATTGGGCCTGGTAGTTCTGACCTGCTACTGATTCAGTCGTCACTTGTCTGCACAGTTCCTCCTCCTGACAATTGGGGTCAGCTGTGTGGCAGTCCCCAAAAAGCTTTTCTCAGCATCAAAGACTGACTAGCTTGCGGTGTTGCAGTGCATGCTAGAAAATAATTTCTCTTTCTTTTTTTTTTTTTTTGAATTTTTTTTTGTTTTTTTGTTTTTTAATTCAGCTCCTCCTTATATTGCTACCTGCTGCATTTGGTTTTACACTTGCAATCGTTTTCCAATTCAAAGCTGCCCACGCGTAGTAAAACCAGTCATTGTGCAAAATGCTTGCAAAATAGGTAAGCTTTAAGTGAAATGACTCATCATTTGTATTTAAAACTGAAGGATAATACTTTACAGACAAGGAAATGGCTTATCATTAGCTGTCATTTTTTGAGGTGTCCCATCTGCTTCATTGGTGTGTGTGAGGTGTGAGCAATTGAGCCTGAATAATATTTTTGTTGTTGATAGAATGGAAGTGGGTGCACATGTCCTGCTTGCCTGGTGCTTCATGAAAGTGCAGTGGATGATGTGGCCAATTTTTTTCTGTCCAGCAGAATCACACTGGCACAGTCTGGAATGCTGATAGGGTTCAGTGGAAAACAGTATGGACTGCATGCCTTGAAATCCAGTTAGTGGCAGTCAATGGCTTATTACTTCTTGAGCACTTCTGTTTTTTCACACAGTAGCTCTGTTTTAACTTCTTTACAGCACCTTGGTGGAAAGGAGCATCATACTTAACTGCCTCTGCCATGCCATGTGTTTAATTAATTTGCAAGTAGGGGCTGTTTTCTGTGTCCACACATTTTTTATTGGGGCTATATAGGTAACCTGAGTCCTAGTAGAATGTGTCTCGCCTTCTGATATCTTGACCGGTGATAAGAGGACTCCAGTGAAAAGTGCATTTTCAGTTAGTTGTCTGTCTCTGTGCGTGCTGTCTCTGTGTCTTTGTCTAGTGGGATTGTCTGCAGTGTTCTGTGGAAGCAGTACCATAAAGCTTGCTCTTACAGTGTGGCTGTGGAAGAGAAACACTGGCAAGTCTGTAAAATGGTTCAGCTAGTGCTCAGTTACTACAGCATGGGATGAGTCTGAAGGAGACTTTGTCTTCTACTTTTGAGTGGGAAGGGTCATCAGGTCTTGCACCTTTTTTTACTTTCCTTGCTTATTTAATAACCATGGGAAGATGAATCTCAGAAGAACCATGTTTTGCTCATGCAGCAGTAAGGATCAGATCTCTGTTGGAAACAGAGAAAATTCTTCTAGTGCCTTCAGAGGCCTCTATAGGACTACAGAGGAAGAGAGAGCCAAGAAGTTATGTTAGCATCTGATGAACTGAATTTGGAGTGGCACATTCATGGAAAGCTTGAGAGACACGCTCTCAGTTCAGAAGTAGTAGTCATAAATGAAGAAAGCTCTTCAAGAGGAGTTCATTGTATCACTTTGAATGCCTGTTCTGTGCTTGAAGGCTTTGCAAGTGCACTTTCCACTCCAAACAGAAGATGCTCTGCTGCTGTTGCTCCTGATGGGGAGGCACAGAGGAAAAGTGGAGGAAGAAGGAAAGGGGCTCCTTTAATAGACAGATGGATTTTTTTGCAAGCTTTCTGTAAGGCACTTCTTCTGAAGAGTGTACTTTGAGCCTTGAAAAAGGTTTATTTTGTTAGAAACTCCGCATGAAGAAAAATAGTGTCGCAATACCTGTGAGACTGAGATTTCTGTGGAGTAAATTGATGGCTCGTGTAGTGGCAGTGCTATGGAAGGCATCGGGGAAATTGATTTAAGCAGTCTTTTATATACTATATACTGCTTATATACTTTTATATAAAAGCTTTATATACTGCTTTTAAGGCCAATGGCCTGTGCTTGCTGACTGGAGCTGGATGAGGTCGTCTTTCCGTTGTCTGAAGATTGACTTCCATAGAAGGTTCTCTGGGATTTCTTAATCTCTTCTAGACTGGGAATTGAAGCATCTGTTGTCATTTCCCTCACCCTTCCACTCCGCTTATAAATGGAAATATGAGATAAGGGGGGCAGGGATGACACAGGACAACATGATAAAACATTTAGCTTACCCATCCGTCATTAATACATGATGGTATTACAGTTTTGAGATCTATTACTGCTGTAGCACATAAGGTTAGGAGAAAAGACACTGATGACTTTGTGTGGTCCATAACACAGACATCTAATGTTATCCCAAGCTGCAAAACATCTCTTTAGAGAGGGGGAAAGAAAATCACTGAAGTGGGACAGCTGGAAAAGAGAAAGTATCTTATCCAATCTTAGGAGATGATACTCTTACTAGTGAAGACAGAAAAAGAATATTCATGAGCTGCTCAGGTCTGAAGGGTTGAGAAGAACTAAAAAGGCCATACATGTTTTTTATTGAGTATGCTTTTATAATCATGAGAATAGCAGAGGCATGTAGTGACCTAAAGATAGTATAAATTTAGTAAGTGTTGAATTCTTGCAGTGCATACTGTGTGAATGAGTGCAGCAGCAGATCTTGTAAGAAGAGTAGCACTTATGAACAACACTTATATATCAGCTGTTACATTCAGCTTTCCTTTCTAACAGACTTCACATTTTTCTTTGTACACAGTGGCTTTGAAAAACCTTTCCTTCAGCAGAACATGGCTGAGCAGCCTCACATAGCTGAATACACATGTATTCTCTCCTACTTCTCTCATCAGCATTGATGCTGTTGGGGATAAACTGATCTCTAAAACCCTCATTCGAACTGAGGGATAGGTTGCAGTGGGAGAAGGTAGTGTGGGAGATATCTTGTGGCTATACTGAAGGAAGAGGAATCTTAAGAAAACTTCATCCTTCTGTCTCCTTCCTTGTTAAGGATGGCTTCCATAGGAATGGCTACTCTTCTTTTGCTTCCTTTGGGAGTGGTGAGCATACAGGAATGACTGTTCCACCTTGAAGGTGGAGGTTTGGATGAAAAAGGATGGAGATGTGTGTAAGGGGGAGTATGTAACTGTGTTTGTGGGACACTCCATGTTACATCAGAAAAGAATGGGAACTGATCTGAAAATTTAGGGATGGGCTGTTTAAGGTAAGATTACATTTTTTTGTAGCATTTGCCTGACAGTGTCCATGGCACTGTGCTTCATCTTACCGATAGTACCTGTGGCAGATGTTTCTTGTAGATATCTGATGAAACAATCACTTTGATGTTACTTGCCCGAAGTACTGATTACGGTGCAAAATGGTTGATCTAGCAACAGGATCACAACTTACACATTTTTATGTATTGTCATGTATGAATTATGTCCTATGAATCTTGGAAGGTGTTTGATGTTAGCTCTTCTAACAGGGATTTGTAGTAAACTGTTTATTTTGTAACATGGTTGTCTTTGTTCTGCACAGGTGCTTGAGTTGGTGCTGGAAAACTTTATTTATCCATGGTACAGGTACGAGCTTTACCTAAAAGTTACTATTTTTAATACCACAAATATTTGTCAACCTGTTACAGAAGTTGACACCTGAAAATAAACATTTCTGTTTCCTTAATGAAAGATAAAGCATACTTTTGAGTGCTAGGAATCATTGTTTTATTGTCTCTTAGCAGAGTAGAACAGATATTTTAATAGTTTAGTTATAATACAGGTGGTTCTGAAATTCTGATTTCATCCTAAAAACACTTTTTGATTGTCTGTTTTTTTATGTTAATTTTGTGATAGCTCTTACTTGGAACTAAATATAGATTGATGAAAATCTGTGTGAAAATTCAACCCGTCAATTCCTCTGAAATTTACTTCCAGATTAGAAGCATGGTGATTTATCACATTGCTTAAAAAAAAAAAAAAAAAAGAAAAAAAAAAAGAAAAACTTTGCATGGTTTTAAAGAAAAGCTATTTTGAATACCTATGGCCAACTTCTTAGAGATCATCTCATAAATTTCCAACTTTTAAGACTGTTGGTGATTGTGTTGTGCTGAATAGAATAGTACTTTGTAAATAACTATTAAATAGTGAATAAAGAAAAGAATATGGCTGATTATTTTTTCTGTGTTGTTGTTTTTGGGTTTTTTTTTTGTTTTCTTCCTTGTACTTTTATATATTAGTTAATGGTTTGCAGTACTTTGTAAGAAGACATTTAAATATTTCTAACTAATAATGCTGACATTAATGTATTAAAACAACATCTTGCCTTAATTCTGAATTTGACTTTTTCATTGAATGGAAAGTTCAATTTGTCCTAAAAAAAGTATGCTTTCTTTTATTTTTACTCTGTGTCGTTTGGATTTTTTGCTGTCTCTGGGACCCAAAATTTACTGTTCAGACTTCTTTGCTTCTTGGGTTTTGATTGTGGCCAATACCTGCACGTCTCACCTCTAACTTTGTGCGTTGAATATGCTGAAGTGTAAAACTTCACTGCTGATGCAAACAGCAGAGGGAGCTTTAGTACCATGTGTTGTCAATGCAAGTTGGAAAACTCGAGGTTTAAACTTTCAAATACAGAAAACTGGAGCATGTTCTGTTGGGCTGTTGATAAAGTAACAAATGTAAGGTAACCATCTCCTATATTGCATGATTGGAAGAGTTTTTTCTTGGCTGGTAGAAAGTCTCTTTAATGTCTTTGTTATGGACTGACAAGAATACTTGGCTTCCACCAGTTACTTACCTCTCTGGCACCCAAGGCAGTGGAAGTCTGGAGTACATCATCTGGTGGGGATAATAATTCACTATATATATAACGTACAGTTAGAAGTGCAGTGTAAAGTACACTTTGTATGAAGCCAACCAGCCTGCATTCTGCTCCATCTTGCCCTCTGCTGAGTGTGTAGGTGTTCCTGCCCTGTCTTAAGTTCTGCATGGCTGCACCTCTGGATTTTGAACTAGTTCCGTAAATTCACACCATGCTGATGAAATCTTAACAATCTGAAGGTTGTTAGATTTCAGATTTAAGTGAACCTGAAATACTGGGAGGTCAGTGGTCTACAGTGAGTGCTGTGATGTCCAAGCAATTCTACAGGAAACAGCTTGGTCCTGAAAGGCTTACTGGTTTCAGTTTAACAGTAGTAATGTCAGATCTGACCCTATTTAGTTCAGACATTCAGGTGTTTCCAGCAGGGGTTGTGCAGGGAGACCTGATCTGTGTCTGTGTGCCATAGTTAGAGAGCTGGCTTGTAGAGCATGTCAGCTCTGACTTTTCCTAACTGCACTGTTGGCAAAACTCACATCACCTGAGAGAGGGGATTCATGCATCCAGGACATGTTTGTTTTCTGAGCCAATAAACCTAGCTCAGGTTAATTCTTCCCAGAGCCTTTGCATCCACGCTCTCCTTATTTAGCAGCGTTGCTGGGTGAGCACTAGCAGGCAATTTGTACTTGACAGATAGGCTGCTGCAACAGTTGGCTGTGCTCCTTTGCACAGAAAAGTTTGGGCATAATTCCTTATGCTAGCTGCTCTGCCTTTCATGTGAATGGATTTTGTGCAGAAGCTACCTCTTTTTATTATTATTATTTATTTTTTAAAAAACTTGTTTTTTGTTTTATGTGCTGTGCCAACTGATGCTGTCCTGGACATTAGTGTTACCAGGATGTATCTCAGTCAGAAGCCAGGGAAGTGTTGTGTTTGCAGGGTATGTTGCAAGATAAAATCATGGATTTTGTGCTTAGGAATAAAAGTGCTATAAGCAGATAAAAGCTGGTTTATGTTTGTTTCATTAATAAACTGTGTAAGAATTTCTAATTTTTCATTAGCAGGTTAAAATTTAAGCAGGTCCTAAATTTGGACCACTTCAGGAGAATGAGTGTTAGTGCTTAAAATCCAGTGAACTCTACTGAAATAGCTCATTATACCTATGTGCATTTTTGTTTTTTATTTTTCAAAGTATTATGCTCGTTATATTAAGATTCTTTTTTTCAACTGTATGAGAAGAATATAACATAGTTGTAAGTCATCCCAAGTTTGTAGAGCTACAAAACACGAGTCTAAGTCTATTTTGCTGTACAGCAAAACTATAATATCTTGCTTATAATGACCTTATTTTAAATAGAGTTTAAATTTTGAATTACTAAATATTTTTAGTCACTGATGGTACTGCAACTCCAGTTCTCTCAGATTAGGACAGAATTCAGTTATTGCCACATTTTTTGTGATGCATTACTATGAAAACATTTTTCTTTGATGGTGACTAAACACTGTTTTCACATGTGGAGCTGCTTCTATTTCAAATGAAAGTTCTTTTTAAATGCAAGTAATGCAAGAGAAATTCAGAATTTTTGTTGAGTTACGAACCATAGCTTTGCATTTTTATTAGCTTGTGACTTATTTTCTACATCTTTTTGAAAGGAGTTAGCCAAGTTTTGTAATAATAATTGACACACAGAGGAAAAATATCGCTTTGTTATTAGTGTATGATTTTCATTTATCAGTGGATCCCGTAAGGCTTTGCGTGCGATAGCAGTTGGGTGTATCTCTCTTGAGACATTAGACTCTGTAACTGTTTACAGTTAATACTCCTAAAGTTCTGGGAAAACACAGCCAGCTTTTAAAATGTTTCCAAGAGGGTTATTTGGACTTTCCCCTGAGTCACTGGAGATTTGACATTTTACAGGTTCATGATGTTTTTTTTGCCAGTCTTCAGTCTGCTGGTGATTAAAAGAATGTCTTTGCAAATCTGTTGTGAGAATATGTGGCATAAAGTCGTGTCCAAGTTGAGCTAGGTTATCCAACTGTCAATAAAATAACAACTTCTTGGTCCAAATTACTTCATGTATCTTCTTGTCTGTCAAATGCTAGTAATACCATAATGGAGTTTGTTTGCTAACCTCTTGGCAATGCTAATCCCTTTGACAATGTGGGTATTACCTAACCATATTCCTTAGAAAATGTCAGCTGCTGATGTTAAACCAAACCTTCCCCTACAGTGTTCTTATCTGCTTGTGATTAGCTGTTGGAAGATGGTTGTGTTTCTTGTGCCAGGCTGCTCTTTGAGGTGTTTTCTTTTCTCATGCAATTAGTTACATACTTTGACTCTCAGGTCACTGGTTTCTCTAGTATGTGTACCTGATTGCTCATCATCAACATGCCTTTGAATGTTCTATAACCCAGGCTAAAAGTGCTTTAAAAGTTGGATGCTGAATAATGTAAAATGTTTTATGCTTAATTTTAAAAATTATTTTTAAATGTCTTGTTCTTGCTCATATTGTTCTTTTATAACACAAGTAATATTTCTACTTACTACAATAATTTATCACCAAAAAGTGTGATGGTTCTTGCATATGATCATTAATTAAAACTGAATGCAACTTCCTTTGTTTTGTCATTATTCAGCTGTTATACTTCAGTTTTACCAATACATTAGTCATGCTCCAAAGTTCATATTAATAACTGATAGATTTTTGGTTTTTGCTTGTATTTTGTGGAATGCTGGCATCATGATCTTTTTCCTCTCAGTTTAGATGCAGTTTCTTAATCTAAAACTTAGTGTATTTCCTATTTTTCTTCAGTTTTCCAAAAAAGTCATGGAGTTAGGTATTTTTCTTCCTGAATCACATTTAATTATTTTTACCGTGAGTTTTCACTGAACATATTTTACTGCAGTAGATGGAAACTGGCAAGCCAGGTTAAAAGTTTGGTTGATATTTTTATGCAGTGATTTGGAAATCTATTTAAATTCTTCCTTGCTTCCAAGCAGAAGCCACTTTAAATAATTTCAATTTCCTTTATACCATTGAGTTAGCATGTGTTTCTATATGTAGAAACTAGGTTAGATTTTACTCAGTCAAAATCATGCAGCTAATATATGAGAGCAGGAATCGGTATATCATTGCAATTTCCTGATGTTTTTCTTAAGCTGTTGTGTGCACAGACATTGTGGGAATGCTGTGTATTTTCCTCAGACAGAAGACTGCTGACTCTCTGGTAACTTTCATTTCAGTTCATTCCAGCTGAAGTATCACTGTTGAATGTTCTTATTCTTATGCTTGTAATGATTGTATTGTGGTTGGATTAATAGAAATTTATTTTATTCTGTTTTCTCATATGCCGTGCTTTGAAACACTGCAGAAATATCACTGATGATGAGTCCTCAGTGGATGAACTGAGAGGGACACTACGCTTTTTTGCATCTGTCTTAGTTCGGAGAATTCACAAGGTAAGGTGACTTAAAGGTATTAGTCTTGGTTTTCCATCAGAATTAATTGATATCCATCTCTTGTGAGTTTTTAATTTAGTTTTTTTAAATTGTGATCCCAAAGTCAGCTTTACCGTGTAGGTTGTTTCTAACCATCTAAGTTACTTCTTTGTGGTATCTAACCCATCTTTCTGGAGCTACCCCTAGTTCTGGAGCTTATCCCCTTCATAAACCATCTCTGAAGGTTCATCACTGGAAGTGTTCAGCATCGTGTTGGTTATGGCTTTGAGCAACTGTTCCAGTGAAAGATGTCCCTGCCGTGGCAGGGGATTGGAATAAGTGATCTGTGAAGGTCTCTTGTGACTCAAATCTTTCCCCAGTTCTGGCAAATGGATATATTTATTACACCAGTGCAAGGCATTATTAAATCCTTGTGATCTTTTAGCTGTCTTTTGGTGACTTAATCCAAGTGGAAACCATTTTGAGAATTACTGAAAAAGACTTACTAGGAAATGGTGAGCTGTGTTATAGCTTCTGCTTGCTTGTCTTCTTAAAATGCAAACAAGGCCCTTACATTGTCTATAGACTGTCATTAGGTGACCAGGTTACTGTAAGCATTAAAGCAGATATGGTTCTTACATTAATGCAGTTCTTCAGGAGCATTTTGAGTGCTAAAGATTAGAAGTTTCTATTTGCTGTGTTTAATCTATTAGCACATAATTTTTATTTTGTGTGTTTAATCTACTAGCATATACTTTTTTGTTTGTGCTCTCTTTTTAACAGCACAACTATTTCCTGGTAAAGTGCTTCAAGTCTGTTTCACAGGAATTGCTTCTAACTATTTGGCTGATCTGAGCAGAAAGGGTTGCTAATTCAATTTCCAGAATTAGTCAGTGCTGGCCTCTCTGTTGGAGCCACTGCCATAAATATGTGTCTTTTTCCTCCCTCCTTACTAAGAGAAATATTTTCTGAGCTACAAGTTGTACATGTACCCTGTCATGACTTATTAACAGCATGATTCTCTCCTTCCTACATATCAAATCCAGATGACTTTCTTGTTTACTCTAAGTCAGGCATGTTGCTTTTTAAAATGAACATGGGGGAAGATTAGGAAATCCATGTAGCACAGACATTGTATGGAGATGTGAAAGTGGAGTAAAACTTCAAAGTGAAAATCTAGACCAAGGTCTTAAAATTTAATTTGGAGTGGTAATACTTGCTGGTGTTAGTTGCATTGTTCATGGATCCATTGCTGACTCAGAAAGTGACCATGTCTCCTGTATTGATCGTGTAATAAGGCATTGATTGGGATATCTCCAGTGAGTTACAGCATCTTGAAGTAGAGTGTTAATTTACCATCTCTGCCTTTGACAGTGAGGATTTAAATGTAGTATCTTCAGTTCTATGGGTAGGCAGTATGTGCCACAAACACTCAAGACATGTGCACTGTCAGGGGACCTACAAAATAAAGTTCATCACAGAAATGCATATGTTGAGGAGAAATTCATCATCATCAGATGAAAAATAAAATAGCTGTATAGCTTTGCCAAGCAGCTGTACTCTGTTTTGGTTTTATTATTAAATGCTTGAAATCAATAGTTGTAGCTAATAGAGATGAAATGTTTAAATTGAGGAAGAACTGTGTAAGAAAACTCAGGCTATTTTTTCATTTTTTTAGATGATATCTTTATAATTTTATTGCCAAGGAATATTCTATTTTTGAATTGAGACTTAAAATTACAAATTGCTTTAATTAAAAGAATGCTTTTGTTTTCTGTTTAAAGCTGTCTAGGTCAAAGCATGGTTGTTGAATGAAGTTAGAAACACTACAGGCCAGTCAACTCTTAAATGTATGCTGAAATACATCAAATCTGGATTTTCATTGCTGTGGCCATTTCTGGATTCGTTATGGATTTTGAAGGGAAAGGGAAGGGTTATACCACGCCTTTGTATGGTGTGGTATAGATAACCCTGCATCTGATTGAAGTTTTTGACAAAAGTTCCCAGCGTCTGCTGCAATGTTGATAACAATTTCCTTGGCTGTGCTCTTTGAGTTAGCTCTGCAGGAAAAAACACTGCCCTGTTTTGGCATATAAGTTTCCTTATATGCCATAGGAAACTCTTAATTTCTAGTAATTGCTGTTGGAATGTGAGGCACAAAAGACATGGTTTTCCATTGATAAGCACAAGCTTGTCCTTTTTTGCTTGTAAGCAGGAGCTGACCTTACTTTTAGGCAGCTCCAGTCAATTGTGTTGGCTTGTCGGGGCTGGCCAGGTCAGGTCATAGCTGTGCACATCAAATATTATAGGGGAGTGTGCAGAAATATGTAATACTCTCCTTGTACAATTGAATAAAAAACACCAACTTTTCTCTCAGCTCTGGTGGCCTTTGCAATTGCATTGTCTCTTTACTTATCTGGCAAGATGCTGTATTGAGCAGGGATTCTTCCATTAGGAAGGAAACTTGTTTGGAATTCTTAGATTTTGAACATTTATAGGTGTATGTTTTTGCACATCTGAGGTGTCTCTCATTTAAAATAAAGAGTATACAAAGTGTAAATCATCTTCTAGATGAGTTTCTGTGAAAACTGCTGCAGGTGGTAAAGAATTCCTTGAAACTGTACAGGCTGGGAACTGACTGGCTTCAGGGAGAAGCTCTGCTTGCTGCAAAGGCTGTGCGCTGAATATGAGCCATCAGTGGCAGCTTAAAACACCACCACCATCCTGGGCTGTAGTGACGGGAGCAGAGAAAATCAAAGTGATTATCTGCCTTCACTGGATGCTCTTTGGATGGCATCTAGGATACTAATCCAGTTTTGGGCTCTTCTTTACAAGAAAGTGGAGCAGGTTCAACCAAAGGGCCACCAAGATGATTTGGGCTGGAGGAGGTGGCTCTGTTCAACTCAGGAAGTTTTCAGCAGCAGTTTGGATACAGCCCTGAGCACCGTGATCAGAGCCTGTCTGGAGCAGGTCTAAGACAAGCCAAAGTCATTTGTGCCTGAGTTGTTCTCCTTCCACTTTTGTAGCCACCAGAGAAAAAAGAAATGCAGGATGCAAATACAATCTTTGATTAAATCATACATGTTTTTTGTTTGGCTTATGATCACATGGTTTTGGTTTTGGCACTAATGGTCTTTTGACTCTGTAATTCAAATTCTGTTTTGGATCTCCCATCACATGAGGGGTGACATTTTTTCTGCCTGTGCGTAGGAAGGTTTCTCTTTGGTTTTAGTCCTTGTGGACACAACTGCAGAATGTTAAGGCTGGTGTTAGAAGCAAAGCGTAGCTAACTTGATCCTTTCACTGGTGGTCAAATAGTCCCATAGAAATGGGCTTCATGTACTATGACTCAAAAGTCACACTGTCTTGCTGTATTTATTGCAATGAAAAAAATCATAATGGGAATGAGTTGGCAATAAATGCCTTAACCGTGTTGTTTATGGCATTTAGTTCTACATGTTTTTATATACCTTGGCAGAAGAATGAGGACACTGTCAGCTCACCTAGAGAATTTTGGATTATTTCTTAACGGTTCATTTTATGGTTCAAACCAGAATATATAAACAAATTACTATGTTTGATGGTTGTCTGTAATAAATTTTGGAGGGGAAAAAAATAGAACAATTTTGGTTTTATTTTGAAATTATTCTTTAGGTGGACATTCCAACGGTTGTAACAAAGAAGATGCTCAAGGCAGCAATGAAACACATTGAAGTAATAGCCAAGGCCAGGCAAAAAGGTAATGTCAAGACCTAATATGTTGTCCGTTTCAAAGGCCAAGTATGAATCTTCTTTTATGCATGTTTGAGATTATTTTGCTTTGTCTTTTTATCCTTATGGCCTCTCTTTTTAAAAAATGAGGTCCTTTTGCATTTTTCTTCTGGTGGTTGAGAAGGAAAATAGGGAGAAAGTTACAGTATGTATTTGTATTCTGTGTTTTGATTTTTATTGCCACCCAATAAAAACACTAAGTCTGTACAGGGGTGAACAGGAATAGGGGTTTTGTCTATTTAGAGCAATCATGATAATTTAGGAATGCTTCTTGCATTTTTTCCTTTATATTCCAGATGAGCAGTTGTAGATTAAAGGATTCATACATCTGTACACTGTACCTCATAGCTCTTATAGATAGAATGATTTCAAATCTGCATTAGTGAAGTTGTAATATGTTGAAAAGCCATGGAGAGACTTTGAGCAGAAGCATATTTGTTATCCAAGATAAGAGTATCTTCACAAGCCTCATGTAAAAATTATATTTAAACTGCACATAGAAGAAATATTTGGAAACACTTGCTGTTGTTATTATTTTTTTCACTGGCTGTGTTCCACAGTGCTGTATCTACTAAATGTGGTTTCATTCAACTTTTAAGTGTAGATGTTTACTTTAACTGGAGTCGTGAACTTTTCTTCTTTCCCTCCAAACGTCTGTTTGATATCCATAAATACATGTCATTGGTCCTGTGAGTAGTGTTAATGATTAAGATGAGTAATGAGACATAGTGTAATCACCTTGGATGTCTTTCATGGCACAACAGCAATTTCAAGATAGTAGATAATCTTGCAGTGCTGTTTATGCCAAATTTCGTGATTCCTTTGATTTCTACCAAGGAGTTGGAAACACTTTTCCTTAGCGGTAAAGAACTGTACTTGGAAAATTTGAAAAAGCTTTGAAAATATAGCCATTTTTTTCTCAGTGTTTTAAAGGAAAAGACTTGTTTCCTAAGGGCAGATACATGAAGTAGCAGCTGGAAATGACTTTTAGCAGCACTTTCTAGTAAACATTGCTAAAGCAGCCACCACAATACATAGTTCAGAGGCAGCTTCCAGACCCTGCTTTGGTTGCTAGTTGAGCCTAGCCTTTTCTCCTTATTTTCTAAATCCTTTTCAAGTGGATTGCTTTTAGGGGGCATTTCCTTTTCTGCTACTCTTGTTACCCTTACCTCTCTTAGTAATTCCTATTTGCACAGGCACCTCCGTAATTCATTACCTGTCCTCACTAGAGGCTGCATTCCTTCTCTCTGCTTTTAGTGACACCAGCTAGGCAGATTTACCAGGTGATATATACTCCTGCATCCCCTCTGTCAGCTGATATCACTCATGGGTTTTGGCTGTGAAGACCAAGCCAGCAGGCTTCTCTCATATGCTGGGTATAAGCTTTAACTTTGTGGGTAGCTGAGGAATATATTACATATCTCACTGTGCCTGGTGGTGGTGTTGACATGAGGCTGTGCCACATTGCTAGTTCAGCTAGGTGTGATTTATAGCAGCTCACTTCTTGCCTTTGAAGTGATCTGAAGAAATGTAACATTGTTGCTTCTAATTAATGTCTGTAGTTTTTAATCTGATAAAGAGGTATTGTTTCAATTCCACCATAATTTAAGAGGCAGTACTCTAGCAGATCCTCCTGCAGGTTTTGGCTTGATTCACCCTGTGTTTAAAATGTATGTTCCTTCACATTTGTTTTTAAGTTTTCTAAGCAGGAAACAGATACTACAAGATTGAGTAAAAGTTTATGTTGATTTCAAATTGTGTCGTAGGCCAAAAAAATGGAGATCATGAAGAAGGTCAGGAAGAAGGCAATTAGAGGCAGGCTTTGCACGATGCAGTTTTTTTGAGAATCCAGATGCTGAGTTTTTATATTTAGTTGATATATATAAAAAATTGAATATATAAATAAAAGTTAATCTTATTTTATATATATTTATATATAATGATAAATGAGAAAGCATTCGGGATACCATGTAAACTGCAGTTGTTTGGTGAAGGAATTCTTATTTCAGTGTGAGGTTTTATTTTTACTTAGCATGGCTTCAAAGTCTAAGCCAAGGTTCTTTTGTAAAGTTTCAACATTTAATCCCTTTGGCAGTTATATGTGTACTAAAAATACTAACTTTTTAGCTCAAACAAAAACCAATTGCCTTTTGTTTGCCAGTAAGAAAAAGCTGAAGCAACTCTGTAATGCTGTTTTTACTTTCAGTAAAAAATGCAGAATTTTTGCAGCAAGCTGCTTTAGAAGAATATGGACCAGAACTGCATGTTGCTTTGAGAAGCCGAAGAGATGAACTTCACTACTTAAGAAAACTTACTGAACTTCTTTTTCCTTATATTTTGCCCCCAAAGTCAACAGAGTGCAGGTATATAAATTAATTAGAATTGTGTTTTTTAAAGTTTCCATACTATGAAGTACAATTATTTTGGAAAGTGAAGGATTGAACTTCACTGTCATCTTCCTTCTTACCCCTTTTTTATGATTTTTTTGGATTTGTCTTTAAAATGGCATGCTTATGGTATTCTTAAATCCTAAAATATTCCCCAGTATATGACAGAATTGGATACTTCACCTAGAAATTTATGTAATTTAATATTTCTTTGCATTTTTATTTTCTCTCTTCTATTTTCTTTTCAGATCCCTGGCCCTTCTCATTAGAGAGATTCTCCCTGGTTCAGTTTTCCTTCCCTCAATGGATTTCTTAGCTGACCCTGTAAGACTTTGGAGCACAAGAATAATCTTAATTTCCTCAAAATTACTGTTTACCTACTGAGCATGTTGTGGTAAAGCAAATGATGTGTAATGACTTACTTGCTGTGCATTTTGACTAGATAAAAGAAATAGAACATAAAAGAAAAAGAAGTCTTGTGGCCAATTGTTTTGTTCATATGAATTAACTCACTGAACTGACTGAAATAACAATACTGGTACAATCCCTTAAGAATGTGTTTTTCAGGATTACAGCTCCTGTCAAATGGGAGGATGCTGTGCTAGTGTAAACATCTACAAGTTGCTATTGTTACATTTAAAAAGGGCTTGATTACTTGAACTCCAGCTCTATGGATCTTCATAGCAGTCTAAGTAACCAGCTTTTTCTGCGGCTGTATCAAAATGAATTTTTTCCCTCAATTCTGCAAATCAAGGAACATTTATTTATAAAGCTGCAACACTGCCATCCTCATTTTCAAATATGCATGTGTTTTTTAGGCAGAATGGCAGTGCTTATGCAGGCATCACCTGGCTGCAAACAGAAAGTACTGTAGTGTGGAAGTGTTACTAGTTCATTAGATCTGCACTTAGGCCTCCTCCCAAGTTTTTTTACTTTTTCTTCCATGTGTAAAGAATATTTCTGTGAAGGTCTCTTTAGAAAGTCCCTGACTTGTAAAAACTTGAGACCATTGAAGTTCAGTTCTCAAATGTGTATTATCAGGCTTTGCTTTTTTAAAAGTTTTAATATACTCATGTTTAAATTTGGGTATAACATAGTATTGAAATTATTTTAATCTATTTTGTTGATTTTCTTTAATAAATCAACAAAATATATTAAATCAATTTTCTTTAATAATATTTCTTTAATAATATAATAATTTATTTGTTGTTTTGTGTTTCTTGCAGGATACTGTCAACCATTTACTACTGATCTTCATTGATGATAGTCCAGTGAGTACTGGCAAAGTTAAAACAGTGGTATTTTGATCACCCATGAAAGAAGCTTTCTTACCCAGTTGTCATTTTTTTCTGCAGCCTGAGATAGCAACTGAGCCTACTTCTTCATTGGTTCCATTCCTTCAGAAATTTGCCGAGCCAAGAAATAAAAAGCCATCTGTAAGCAAAGGCAACATTTACTTCCTTTCCTGTTTTGAATAAGTATTTTACTTTACCTGCTGATTTTGTTCTACAGCTCTTTGCGTTATTTATGTACTGACTGAAAGTTTGAAAGTTGGCTGACTGCATTTTTAACCTACTCAGGTACTGAAACTGGAGCTAAAGGAGATCAGAGATCAACAGGACCTTTTATTTAGGTTTATGAACTTCCTGAAACAGGAAGGGGCTGTCCATGTGTTGCAGTTCTGCTTGGCTGTGGGTAAGATTACAGACGTGTGCTGATGTTACTTGATGGTATGGAAATCATTCTAATGGAACCCTGCAATTTGCATTTGGGTAATTTAGGAAGAAAAAATCATTCATATGCTTAGAACAACCTCATGAATTTATCCTTTCTGTGATAAGGAATAATTTCTTCTAATTGCAATATATTTTTAGTAATAACTTTATGAACAGATTTGAATTATAGTTAATAAGAAGGCAGCTGCCTTATTACCTTGGATTTTGACATGTCTTATGTTTCTTTTAATTTTGAAGTTTTGCAAACTACCTACTGCAAAATGAGTTGATGCTGTAGGGTTCTTCAAAATGTTGTTTGCCAAGTTGATCAAGAATTGCTTTTTTCTTTCCTTTATTTCTCAGAGGAATTCAATGACCGAATTTTGAGACCAGAACTATCAGATACTGAAAAAATGTCTCTTCATGACGAAGTACAGAAAATTTATAAAACCTACTGTTTGGATGAAAGCATTGACAAGATTAGATTTGACCCTTTCATTGTGGAAGAGATTCAAAGAAGTAAGTTGGAATTCGAAAGGAATAATGTACATTGGAATTTAAACAACATTTTCTAATAAAGTGAAAAGAAATTTTGCTGAATACCATCAGACATTTTTTTGCCAGTTTTAAAAATTATTTCCATGTTATATTTTGCTTAATCCTTTTTTTGTCAATTTATTTCTATTTTTTATTTATAAAACTTAGAGTAGCTTGCAAAATAGTCACAAACTCTGACCAGGAGAAAACATGAACTATGAGCTATTTATATGCCTGTATGTATATCTCTCTGTATTAATACTTAAATTTTTTTTGAATAGTTGCTGAAGGTCCATATAAGGATGTTGTGAAACTCCAAACTATGCGGTGTCTTTTTGAAGCTTATGAGCACGTCCTTTCTCTGCTCGAGAATGTTTTTACTCCCATGTTCTGTCACAGTGATGAGGTAAGCATGAAAGATTGGAAGAGTAGTCTTAAAAGTGAGATGGTATTTTTTTAGGATACTCTATTTACAATAGTCACATGTATGTGGAACTGAAAAATATGGCTTCATTTTCCAACTCAGTTGACATTCTAGAGCTGGACCATTCTCACTAGGAAAATAAAATTTATTCTAGTCCAACACATCATCACAGAATAAAAGGAAAACTTCATGTTTTTGATGTAACAATTTGTGTATATCACAGCTATTACAAAATCCTCTCCACCCCATCTTTATGATTGCAAATTTGATGCAAAAGTCATCTGCCTGATAGATGTAGAACTCAGTCTCCTTATTTACTTTTAAGAATATAATGGTATTTAAAGATACAAAAGTTGTATTTAGGTTTTTTCAGCATTATGCATTCCTGCAGCTAAAAGTCTGGTGTTTGTTTTCAAGAAGATCTCTCAATGCAATTTAAAAAGTATTTAAGATTGTTGAGTGGTTGGGTTGTAAATGCCAACCTTAAGAATTCCCCACACTGAGTTGACTTTATCTGCCTAAGGCCTTCTAGTAGGGCACACTTTAATCACAGGGGTGAGTCTGAATTCATGTTCCTTTCAGAAGTTATGTGTGTAAGTCAGGTTGTGTGTTAAGCTTCTTGCATTCATTTGAGACAGGATATATTGATTTGTCCTAGTAGTGGGTACTTGCCTTATTTGGCATTATTAAAAAGAACATTTCTCAAAAATGGTTTTGATGGTCATCTCTCACATGATAGCTATAATGCTTCAAATGCTTGATTTCTTAACAAGGAGGAGACGTGGATTTTGGTGCTTAATTTAATTTTTATTTCTGCTTTGTGGTTTTAATCTCATGATTATGTAAGGTTAAGTAAGTAGTCCTAGTCTAATGCATTGATTATTGTATGGTCTGTCCTTTTCCACATTAAAATTCTAACTGCTAGATTATGGTCAGTTTGGCTTTTCCTTCAGTTCTCATTTCCTAAATTTTGCAATGTTGTTGCACAGTAGCCTTTACCTCAGTTAATCCAGTGTTTCCTTTGATACCTTATTTTGTCTGCTACAGTACTTCAGACACCTTTTAAGAGGAGCAGAGTCACCAACCCGCAACTCGAAGTTTAACAGGTAGGCATGATAGAACTTTTAAGTGGTTTTCTTTGGTTTTTAATTAAAAACATCAAAATATTAAAGTGTAAGAATATAGCTATTGCCTGATATTAATTTCACTAGATTTTTAGCTCTACTTTTTTGTTTTTAAATGGACAAATTACATACTAAAGTAGTGTTATACAAGACATCTCTTCTCTTGAAGTATTTTACATTCAAGAATTCAGAATGTGATTTAGACCTCAACATTTGAGAAGAGGGAAGGAAAAAAAAATAGCCAGTGAGAATAAGATTATGTGAAAATAAAGTGGTGATGTAATTGATTGTGTATATGTAATACTATTTTAGTGGTGCCAAGCTGTGTCTTCTTGGATTTCAGATGTTACAGGCACAGTGTGCCCTATGCCAAACCAACCTGGTTATTTGATGGGAATCTCCTCTTACTGTGACAAGGAGGGTTTGCCACTTCTCCTAGATGAAATGTGTTTTCTGTTCCTCAACTCCATTGCAGAAATGCAGCATCAGAAGCCTTGTTTCTGGGCTTGGGCCAGAACTTATAGTCCAGACCTCCTTCAGGCTCCTTACAGCCTGTGGAGGAGAAGAGCCTCTCTTGTGGTGGGGAAGGGTGATCTTCCAGTGTGGGCTTGAGCTGGGTTGATAAACCTTGAGGTCTCAGAATTTCTTATGTTTCACTTTATGTTGGATGGCTCTGGCAGGTGTGGAGTAGCCCAACTGAATTTCTTTTATGGCGTGGCCAAAAGAACGGAAACATCAGTGAGACAGTCTTTAATATGGATAGGCTTTCTTTCTTGATATGAAGTAAGTTCCATGGTACTGTGGAAAATGCTAATGCTTGTCCTCCTCTAGAGGAGTAACACTGATTAATTTAACCTTTTCTGCTTTCATTAGAGTTACACCTGACAGTAAACTCCTGTTTCACAGCCTACTGTGACATTTGTATTACTGGCACCTACCTTTCTTCCCTGCTCCTGTTCTTCAAAAATGGGATGATTGTTCTCTATTATGTCTCCATGGGTGACATCTTTTATGTAGTCTTTGTAGTTTTTGTAGGTCCAGGACTGGAGCTTTGGTGTAGTGCTGTCTCATAGTGGTGCTGGCAAGCTTCTAGAAGTGTCTTAACAAAGAGGCATGGGATGAAGGCAGCTAGCCCAAACTGGATTCCTTTCCTGCATATTACTCCATGTAGGATGACCTTAAAGACACTTCAGCTTCTGTTGAAGATGGCTCTGGGGTTTCACCTAGACCTTTAAATCTGCCTTCTGGTTTCTTCCCCCGAATTGTTCATGTCAGGGGTTGGAAGTATTCTGTCATACTCATCTTAAATCTAGTTAAAATATGAGAACATGTAGGTCACCTCTTCAGTGCTTTACTTTTAGAAACAGAAAGGGGGAAGTTACAGGCCATTACTGTCTGGAGTTTTTGAAATGCATCTCTGGCTACAAAATAAACAAATTTTGCTTGGCGGCTGTTGCAGCGTATTCTCAAACAGCATCCATAGCTTTTACTGAAAATGCATCTGCTTTACATTTTAGAACAATTTGAATGCTCTCAGTATATATGCTGATTTCCAGTGCAAGATACAGTGTGTTCCAGAATTGGTGCCTCAGTGATTATTTCCATGAAACAGAGATCCTGTCTTGCAAGTAGTTTGCCTGTTGCTTTGGAGTTTCCCTCTGCAGAATTGTGTACAGTCACTTCCAAGAGGGTGGGGAAAAATCAGGGTTTCTCACAAAATTATTCCAGATGTTATTCCATATATTTTGTCCTTCCTTCTCTTTCTTATTCTGGCATTACTTCCAATTGGAAGTAATTACATGCAAAGAGATGCGTTTTGCTTCCCATATTTTTGTTGTGCTTTGCTATGGGTACTGTGTATGTATTGCTTAGGTACTGCTGGCTAAAAAATCAGATCAAGAAGTAGGTATGAAATCCCAGTGGAACGTGCATGAGGGTAATGTGTTGAAATATTTCCCTTATTGCAAGACAAGAAAATCACAATTTCTAGAAAATTTAGGCAGAAAGATAGGAAGAAGTGATATCTGTGTAATTTTTGGTTTGGATCACTTCTTTGAACTGTACAGAATAATCATAGCTTTTTGCAGACAGGACAAATAATGTGCTCTGAAAACTGCAGAGACAATTAGTGAGCAGTGCCAAGGGTTTCTGGAGTGTAAAGAAGTCACATTGAGGATATTCTGACAACTTGATAACTATGGTTATCATAAGTTCTAACTCTGTAACTGATGTTTTTAACCTAATATTTAATGTGTGTGGCCTATGGTAACTGATGCTTCGAGTTCTAGTTCTGTCAACTTAATTTGGGTAGTGTGGAAGAGACAACGAGAATTCTCTCTCCCTCTCTCACGTTTAAGTATTTTTACTACATTACTACATTACTTAAATGTAGTCTGTGTTGGAAGTCTCAACAAAGAAAGAAAAGCTGTTATGTAGTATGAATTCCCAGATTTCTGGATTTCTGTATATTGGTCTCGATTTTCTGCATGCAAGAACCACTAATAGAAATAGACACATCCTGGTCTCTCATATTAAAATAGCAGTGAAATTAAATAATTTTTTTTTAATTAAAGGACCATTTAGAAAAGATACTAACAATTTCAGGGAGTGGTTAGGAGAAAAACCCTTGGATTAAGTCTGTGAGAAGTTCTATGTAATAGTCATCATAATTTCTAATCTGCTAGGTTATGTTTCCACTTTTACAGTTTACACAGCCAAAGGCAGTGTAAGATGTCTTACAATCAGATCCTTCTGTAAAAGAAACTCTCAAATTTTAATGGTTTTGTCTCATGTTAGTTTGTCCAGAATTCAGTAGCTCCAATGAATTAAAATCCTGTGTGTGGTGACAGTGTTTATAGTTAATTCATTTAAACATCTTGATTGGAATTACCAGGTTGATGTCTGAGGCATTGGTTCTATGTACCAGGTTAGGTAGAATGTCAAAAATGTGTTGCAGTTCTTAAAATATGTGAAATACAAATTTAAAAAATTTAATAGTGGGTCTTACTATACCTAATACATATATTATACTGTATTATATATGTATATACTATTCTAATACAGAGGAAGAGAGAGCATGTATTATTACACAAAGTGAGGCCACAGCTTTTTCATTGTATCGGTCAAATTAACTTGATTCCTACATGACTTCTGAATATAGCTAATAGGAAAAGTTAGCTGGCTATTTGGCACTACAGATAATGCTAAGAATGAAAGTTGTGGTTGCTTGTCCTGTAAGTTTCAATAACTGATGGTTCAAATTCAAAGGCTAGGCTTGTGATGATGATATTAGTAGATACTGTTCACTTTCTTGGGATTCTAGGTCAGGAATTCCTAATTGTACTGCCTCTTTTCTTAACCCATGATGATGGTCAAAGCTTGTTCAGTTTTGCTGGGATAGGTCAGGCATGTTTGGTTAGGGTTCTTTTGTTGTTTTGCTTTATTTTGATTTCCTGCTGGGCTCTGAGGTAATTGATTTGCCTGTTGTTGCAGAAGTAGCCTGAGTTTGGATGACTTACGGTAAGTCTATCTAACACTCAGTAAATGTTGTGTGTTAGTTACGCTGCATCTCTCATGACTTCATCATACAGCCTTTATAATTGTAATTAACTGCTCATTCTATTTGTAAAAGACATGAATGTCTTCTCTGGTCTGAGGTGCATTTCTCCTCACAAAAAGCTTTACTCCCCGTGTTCTTTTCACAAGTGTTTAGAAATTGCTTAATTACTAATTTCACATGTTTGCATTACATTAATATTGTTTGCTATACATTAACACTTCACTGTTAACAGTCTGTCTGTCGTCATTTGTTTTGAAATGCATTTCCAGAGCTTGAAACATTTTTTTTTTTTTACTTGTGACTGGTAGCTGTTCCAAAATTTCCTTTACTCCATGTCACATTGTTATCCACTTATGTGCTTGTTTTGTCTTGCAAGCCGTGTCTGGAGTGATCATTGTCTAACATCACTTGCAAATATAACCATTTTATGATTTTTAAGCACTCAAACCCAACAGTTGCCCAAATTAGTTATTTCTGCAGCTTCTCTTGTGACTGTTACAGGTTTGATGACAGCATATGTTATTTTTTTATAATTTGCTGTAGGTAGTATGTGACCGCTCATTAAGGCCTTAGTAGCTGTCCAGTGGTTTGTTTTATCATTATTCATGCCTCTTAAATACATGGTATCCAAACTCAGAAAACAATCTTTTCCTCATGTACTTTTCCTTAGAATTTAACAGAGGATAAGTATGACATAGTTTGCTCATATTAGTCTTGAGGGGAAATTTTTCAACTTAATTTTTCAGGTTAAGAATCAAGGTAATTAGATGCTTTTATTTTGAGCTATAACTTGCTTGATTGTTAAGCAATAAGGAGTTCTTGAGTTATAAATGCAGCTCATTGATTTTCAAGTGCAGCAGTATGTGTTCAGCGTTTCTCCTGACAGTGTGTAGGGAGTTTAGTCAGCCAGAGGAAATGGTACTATGACTTCACATGCATGTTAATATCTGCCTTGTCTGATCTGTACAACTGGTCTGGTCCTTCTTGACCCAGAGAGGCTCACAGCATCATTCTTCAGCTGCACAGCCCTGGCTCATCCCCTGCCAAGGTCTGTTCAGTGCACTGAATGAGGCAAGCATCCTGTGGGAAAATGATTTTGCAACTATCCATGACTGACGAATGCCACAGTGCACAGTGGACTTCTTCAGTCTGCAATTCCTTGTTATAGAGTAAACAATAATGGTAATTTTTTTAATGTTAGGTATGTGTTCCTTTTGGAATGTTTGGAAAAAAAAAAGTGTTCCAAGCTCTTGTTGTCACATTATTCTTCAGGAATGTTGGAGCCTGTAGACTCTGCACAGAGGGCCCTCCTGAGAAAGCAACTATAGAATGATGGTCTAATAATGCTATTATATGGATTAGCACTAGAGGGAGTGGGTTATTTTTCCAAAATTTTTGGATGTATGTGTATTTGTTGACAGGTCTTAAAAAAAAATCTTGTCTCTGCTCTAAACCGTTTACTTTCTGTCATCTTTGGTCCTTCATGTCTTGAACCTGCCCCTATCCTAGTCCCATCTTTCCTTCTGCCTAGTCTCAAGGTCTTCTATTTCTGCTTAACCAGTGAATCTGTTAGATTTTCATCATGATACCTTTTGTATATGTTTTTTAATTGCTCCATTTCTTTGAAATGTCAAGTCATTCTGTTGTCAGTGCATCCATCTTTGCTAACATGCACACATTTCTTTTCCATCCTCATCTAATGTGATTTGTGATAAGGATTTTTGCCAAACCAGTCCTGTGTTCTCTCCATATGTTGTGGAGAGTGTCTGTGTACCCTCTCATTCACTGGTGTTTGTTCCGAATTTGTCACTTCCTGTGAAGAGATTCCCATCCTAGTTTGTGACTTTATACTTGTCCAGTTCAGTGATTGCTTTTTATTCATGTGGTATAAATCTTTGTGCTGTGTGTTGGGGCTGGAAGGGTTGGTTCCTAGCTGCCAGGTTGAGTTCTGGTTGCATACAGCTCACTACAGGCACAGGTGAATGCTGCCTTCACCTGGAGCATGCTCAGTGTGAGGAAGAACTGCTTTGAGACTGGAGTCCTCCTATCAAATCACCGACCTTGTGCAAATCAATGTTTTTGCGCAAACTCTTGAGAACTGCACCAGTTTTCAGAGGAATGATGAAAACTCCCTTCAAGGTTAAGCCAGAGGTCTGAAATAATCAGCCTTC
The DNA here is from genome assembly GCF_017590135.1 of Pyrgilauda ruficollis. NCBI lineage: Eukaryota > Metazoa > Chordata > Aves > Passeriformes > Passeridae > Pyrgilauda > Pyrgilauda ruficollis. Next base: position 2,728,129 of record NW_024526711.1, on the reverse strand, counting down.
CAGAATAGCTAGTTTTGTCTGATTGAGGTTTGTATTTTCTAGCCCAGTGTTGAAGCACATGAAGATTCAGGTAAGGTCCCCTATGTGAAACAGCTCAGTTCAGCACAGTAACATGTAGGAGAAGTTGTCCAAGAATGGAGTAAAATTGTTAAAATACAGATTTAGACCGCAAGCAGCCAAGCAACCTTGTCATTGCATAGACGAGATAATTAAGATAGATGGTGCCAGTATGCTTTGGAGCTGATGATTAGATGAGATAGAAAAAGCAAAAAATTGGGAAAAACAGTGGGTTATTTACGCAACTTGAGTCATGTACACAGTCTGTGTAAGATTATAAACAGGAAGGTTATTAGCAACATGCACGTGCATGCTTGGAGTCAGCAGCTGGTGTTGTCTGCATGGTTTCATGAATGATGAAAATGCTTTACCTGCTGATTGCTGCAGTTCTCTTTGTAATCCCTTCCAGAAGTCAATAGTTTCTTGTTTTAAAGGAAAAAGAAACGGGATTTTTTTTGTCCTCCAAAGTACTAGTTGTACATCTAATATCAGTCTCTAAATTTCTTTTGAATGTTTGATTGTGAAATTCACTGTATTGTTTTTAAACTTGTCTCTCAACTGTATATATTGAATCACCATAAGGAACCTCAGGCAAATTCTATATTCAGCAGAAACATTTTTCTTTCCAAAATTGCTAGCATTTCTATGCAAGAAGTAATCTTCAGTGTCAGGACTCGTGTAAGGGCATAAGAATAATAAAAAATCCATTCTGTCAGTGAGGAGTGTGCTTGCTGCCCAAGTATTTTTTTTAGTCCCATACCTGGTTTGTTGGCTTTCGGACGCTTTGTCATAAGTGGCGAGACTTTAAAAACTCTTCAACTTTCAGTCAGACTGGCTCTTCAAGCCAGGATTCCTCAGTTGCATCTGTTTTCTCTCATGCTGTGTCTTGCTCTTTGCACGTTCCTTTTATCTGTCTCTACTGCTTAAAAACTGAGATCTGTCTTGAATGATATGTGCTTGTAAAATTCCATTTAAAAAAAGCATCTACACTTGGTAGAAGGATAAATATTTAAATACAAGTACAAGGAAAAGGACGAAGTTAATGACCTACTTGATGTGCATGCCTGTAGCAATAGCACAGTTTCTGCTGTCAAAACAAAGTTGTTTTACCTACCTAATTGTTTATTCTGTGTCATGAATTACTAGGATACTATTGTGAGAGTTTACTTGTGTTTAAGCATATGGAATCCTGTCTGTCTTAAAAAGTGTAATCAAGAAATTTTGCAGATTGATCAGGGAACAGATATACCATAAATGAATTTTAACTAAGTGGAACTGTAAATATGTTGGATCCCTGTTTATAGAGTTGTTTCTCTTATCTGCAAATAGTGTGCAATGGCCTATTGAGCAGCTGTGTAATAATATGCTTTGTGTTGTGTACTGTGGCTTCTGTAATCCTAGGACCACACAGAAGAGAGGAGAATCATTTGGAATCAGCAAAATAGGGAACAAAATAAAAGGTGTATTCAAGAGTTCTGCAATGGAAGGAGCTATGTTGCCTAACTATAACTTAAACGAAGGAGAAGATGATTTTGTGAGTAAAACCATTTAATTTTACGTGAAGTCTTTGTTGGACTTAGATTTATTTTTTTTTCGCCTTTGCTCATTTGAAATTGTTAAATTTCTGCTTTCTTCACTGCACAGTTTTCATGTGCTGGCTTCTGATTAAGTTGCCTTATCTTCCCTGTATTCATTCACAAGCCAAGGTCACATCCCCAGTTTCTGTGCTTCTGAGCATTGTTTTCGTACAGAGAAACACCAAAAGTAGCAGTGTCAGATATTTTTATAAACAATGACTTTTTCTCCAATTCTGGGTAGTAAAGCGTGCACAAGACTGCATGCATGGCTCTTCATCTGCAGCATGCCACAAGACCTTAAAACCATAAATAACATCGCGTAGAAATCACTGTCACGTTGGTCTGTGATGCAGCATTCTCTCTATCAATCAGGAGCCAGTAGTCCTTTCTCATTTGTCTTGGATGTCTCCCTGAGTTAATGTTTTTCTTCCATGCTAAACAGTCATGAATAGAGCCAATGGTAGAATTTACTGCATGGGATGTTGTTACCTGAACCACAGTTGGGGGCCGAATGGAAAATTTGAAAAAGGAAAGAGGAGGGAATTGGTTTGAAGCAGAGGTAGACTGTACCAATTAAAACAGAGCTGGAGATCTCTGTTTGAATCCTTTCAGATTGAAGAAGGTGTTATGGTGATGGAAGATGATTCTCCTGAGGAGGCTGTTACCACCCCAAATACACCCCGCAACCTTGCTGCATGGAAAATCAGCATCCCATACGTTGATTTTTTTGATGATCCCTCCTTGGAAAGAAAAGACAGAAAGGAGAGAATTCCTGTATTCTGCATTGATGTAGAGAGAAATGATAGAAGCGCAGGTACGCAGTGTTGCACATCAATGAAGTGTCATTCTAAAGGGAACTCAAAATATTCTAGTGTGCTGTGTGCAGGTGTGTTTTGTATATGTGTTCTACTGATTTCAAAATAATGGCTTGAAAGTTCTGAGGAAATGAATTTGAGAGATAAATGATCACATTTAGCATTTGCTAGTTGAGAACTGACTCCTCAGCATGAATCAGTTCTATTTAGACTTCATGCCAAAGTTTGAAATGTTCTCTTTCCAAAAATACTTATCTTAAAATTTGTATTAATAAACACCTGTCATATTTTTTTTCCATCCACTTTGAACTTTGGAATAATGAACAACAAATATTTTTTTATATAACCTTAAAATTAGTTCTTAGGAAATGAAAATGTTTTGCTTATTGGAAACCATCCTGGCGTGCAGTTAGTTTACCAGAATCTGGATAGCAATACATCCATAGGGAGTGGGTGGAAACAGCATCATCCTAAGGCTGCTGGGATTTGTCTTAGTGAGACTAATACTTCCACAATAAGCTGAAAGTATTTAAGAGGCATTTAGTGATATCTTTAGTGATAGGATTAAGAATCATCAGCCTTCAAGTTGGTGGTGCAGAGAACTGTATTCAGCAAGTACTGTTTCTGTAAATCATTTGGTTCAATGTTGGAAAGTAGATCTAATGTAGTCAGCCATCATAAATGTTGAGATTATGCAGGACTCCATTGTTTAGATTGTAGTGATCCCATAGATGATAATTTCCTTGCTAGTACCGTGTCTGTCTACCAGTTATGCATTTTACTGTAACATTGAAAGTACCTTGAGGTTTTTGTTACTACAACAGGGGGCTAATGTCATTGAGGTTTTTTTTGTGATAATCAGCATATGTTTGCTGTTGTTAATTTGTCTCCCAGGTGACATAAAACCTGGTTTATTTTTAACTTTTTTTCTCCAGTTGGACATGAACCTGAGCACTGGTCTGTCTACAGGAGGTATCTTGAATTCTACGTGCTTGAATCAAAACTTACAGAATTTCATGGTACGTTCTCTGTCATTTGGAAAGCTATTTTCCCCTGCTGTGATTATTATTCATTACTTAGATTAAATTTAAAATAATAAAATCAGTGTTTACTGCACTACAAGAACAGTTCAAACTCCTTGATATCTTTACTAGGTACATTTCCTGATGCTCAGCTTCCCTCAAAGAGGATCATTGGCCCCAAGAACTATGAGTTCTTAAAATCCAAGAGAGAGGAGTTTCAGGAATATCTGCAGGTATCAAACAAACATTTGGAGCAAAGAATATTTTTAAACTAATAAAAGAATATCTGGGGTTTTTTGTTTGTTTGTTTCCAAGTAACTTTATATTTACAGAAAGGGTTCAAGTGGGCAGTGTTAAAGTTTCACATGACTGAAAACAGAAATCTCATGCAAATGACGATATCTGTGGCAGTATAATACTTTTTGAATAACTTTTTGCTATACAGAAACAGATTTTTAAAGGTTAGTTTTAAAGTACTTACACCTCCTTTGTTCCTTCTGTTTCAAAGAAACTTCTGCAACATCCAGAACTAAGTAACAGCCAGCTTTTAGCTGACTTCCTATCCCCTAATGGAGGAGAGACTCAGTTTCTTGATAAAATGTTGCCTGATGTGAATCTTGGTATGTAATATGCTGCTTGTTTATGCTGACAAATAGTAATGCTGTGGATGCTGTGATTGAATTCTGTGATTCTGTGATTGACAGTAATAATGATTAGATGACTCTTGTGGATGTACGAAATAAGGACTGTGCTCCTTCACAGCCCCTAAAATTATAGCTCAGCAAGGAAGGTATGCTGATACTTCTTCCTTGAAGAAAAAAGACATTTTGAAGTTTTGGAAGCAATTGCTTCAGTGGCTTTTGAGTTTTTGTGTCGGCAAGAAAGATAAGGTTTCTCTTAATAAATTGCATAGTTCAAGAAAATTTACAGTATTGTCACAAGTCAAATCTGCATGTGTCTCTCATTGTTTGCAGATGAGATGGCATGAACACTTACAAAACTATCTTTGGATTTTATTGATTAAACTCCTCCTATTTTTTTATTCTGAAAACTCCAGTATTTGATATTTCTAGTATTAGCTGGTGTTAAGATCTTTCCTAAAATGAGCTACTTAACAGAATCTGTGTGTGTGATACAGGCAGGTCAAATGGAAATTCAGAAGTTCTAATGTCTAATGACAGTAGTTCACAATAAATCAAAAAAGTTGACTGTAGTGTGACTTGGCTGCAGCGTAGCTGTCCCAGAATAGTGGGCCTGAGCTGGTCAGGTCATCCTCATGGCCATTCTGTCTCCATGTCCTGTGCCACTTGTGGCTGTGGTCCCAGAGAGCCTGTCCGAGCTGCGCCACTGCAGCTCCTGGTCACGGTGTGGTCCTGCTGGGGCAGCCCTTCTCTTGGTCTGCTTCATGAGTTGTTGAGTGAGATTTCTGTTCTGAGCCTCGAGCCAAAAGGTTTTGGTTTTGTTTCAGGTCTCCTTTCTAGATCCAACTGTACATCCTTATAAAAGCTTATAATTATGGTGTTTACTCTAATACATTTCCTATCTGAGACAGTGCTTCACTTCCATAAAGAGCATTATAACAAGTCTTGGCATTTTGGTCGGGCTTTTTGTGAGGATGAGAGTTTTTATTATTATCATTTGATCATTGTACATACTTTCCGATGTAAATTCCATATTTAATGACATGTAGATAAGAAAAATGTTACTGTAATTGTAGTGCTTAAAATAAAACTAGTCCTAGACACTTTCATTTTTCAGCATTCAAAGTTACTGTGCCATATCCTGATAGCCTTATCAGGACACAAGAGCTGATCTTTAAGGCCACAGCTGTATCCTGTCCAGTTTAGAAAATTCAGCTCGCCAGGGTTTTTGAGGCTGGGTCTCCCCAGAATCTCTCCAGATTTGCTGATTTTTTCACAGGAAGAGGAGAATCTGAGTTATCTTAATTTCTTCTGTGATAAGTGTTTATGCTTCTGTGAGTAACTTAAATAGAAGGAATTTTGTCTCTACTGGTGTTGAAGCAGTACTACTGTTACAGTGTTAGAGCTATTTATGGTTAAACTCTGGAAGAATTAAGAGGTAGAACTATAGTACTTTATTGTGGGGTTTTTAAAAAGTATTCAGATTAATAATCTGTATATTTCCAAGTATATTTTCTTGAAAAGTAGTAATCACTAGGTTGCAAGCTGGTTTTGTGCAAGACTGTTTTCATAGGGTTTTGTGCCAAATCAAAAAAAAAAAAACCCAAGCAGATTTTTAAAAATTATTGTATTTTCAGATGACTACTAGACAATGAGTGCATAAAATCTAGCAGACCAAAATGTCTTTCAAATCAGACAGTAATAACAGAAAATGTTTGTTTGTTTCTAATTGTAGGTAAAATCATAAAATCTGTTCCAGGAAAGCTGATGAAAGAGGTGAGTAAGTCTTTCAGGTTGCCAATATCTTAACTTCATTAGCTAATTTTATGAGATGACTGAGTTACAGGCTAATCAAAACTTTGTTTGAAAAATCTTCTTTTTTTGTTGCTTTTGTTTTCACTTTCCCATAATTATGCAAGTGACAAGTCACTAATTTTTTTTTTCAGAAAGGTCAGCATTTGGAGCCATTCATCATGAATTTTATTAACTCCTGTGAATCTCCCAAGCCTAAACCGAGCAGGCCTGAACTTACCATTCTGAGTCCCACTTCTGAAAATAACAAGAAGGTACAGTAAGTCACGTTCCTTTCCCATTTTACAGAAGTGGGGAAGACTGACCACACATTTTCTCTCACACTAGGGAGCTGTCTTAGAGCTCATTAACTAAAATTACTTCAGATGAAGCCAAGCTGGAAAATGCTGTCTAGGAATGCAGACACGGAGGGTGTTCAGTCCAAAGGCCAGACCAAAGGTAGACTGGAGTAACACACTTTCCTGCTCCCCAGATACATGTGGCATAGACTTGAGCTGTTCAATTCTGCACTTTCACTTCTGTTGTGAGACATGACATCTTTGTGCAGATGTGTAGCCTTCCAGTTCCTGAGGGAAGCCTGCAAGAAGGATGGAGTGAGACTTTAAGAGCATTTAGTGACAGGACAAGGGGAAAAGGAACTGAGAGTAGGTTTAGATTAGATATTAGGAAAAAATGTGTAACTGTGAGGGTGGTGAGGTGCTGGAACAGATTGCTCATAGAGGTTGTGGATTCCTCATTCCTGGAAGCATTTAGGGCCAGACTGGATGGAGCTCTGGGCAGCCTGGTCTAGTGGAAGGTGTCCCTGCCCACGGCAGAGGGTTGGGACTAGATAGTCTTTGAGGTCCTTTCCAAGCCAGTCCATTCTGTGATTCTGTGCAGTAACTGCTGTGCAGCAGCAAGGCACCTACCTCACTTCTGGTGAAGGAGGGGAATGCCAAAGGTCTGTTCCAGGACAGTGTGAGCTGCCTGCATGGAGTCCACATGGGCATCTGGCAGGCAGCCAAAGGTTAGCGCTTCCCGAGTGCCCATTTGGGAGAAGAGCATGTTATCTCAGAGCAAGAAAGTTCTTCAGATTTTTGGTAAATGGTGGTCGATTTCCACCTTACGCTTGTATTGTCACCGTGTTATCATGTGTCTTTTCTGGCACAGGTCTGTTTATTTCAGTTTCAGCATGCTGGACTGTGCTGAAATGACAAGGCATGATCCCTGGTGCTGCCATGAGTGGGGTGCCTGCAGGCTCCCTCTTCCTCAGCAGGTTGAATAAGAAATGCCTGAAGGTCTGTCTGGGCAGGGCCAGTCAGAAATGTGCCTAATGCTTTGACAGATCTGCGTGCTCCTTCCTTTTGAGTGTTCCTGGGGTGTGTGTATGTTTGTGTGGTCTAAATATTGGTGGAAAGATTTCTGTTTAAAAATGCACTATGAAAGTGGGTAGTCAACCCCAATATAACCAGGAGCAATTGGATTTCATTCTGTATCAGATCCACTAGAAATAAGAGTTACCAACCTGCCTGGTTAAAAAAACTCAAATGAACAAAAAAACCTCTGCTTTCCCCTCCTAGGGGTACTAGCAGGATTTCTGGCCATGTTTCTGTTCTGAAGGTTCTGTTCATCTTCTGAACATATTTTTGTCAGTCTTGCTATAATAGGTCAGGACTTCTCAGCTGATGCAGACTTTGCAAAATATGCCAATAAAGGCGTTGTTCTGCTGGCTTGTGATGGCCTGCCAACAGCAATAAAAGCTGTTTTTGGAACACCAGCAGTATAATAAATGTTTTTGAGTAGCTACTTGGAGGAAGACGTGGTCACTTAAACTGATTGATATGATTCAGACACTACATAAAATCTTTCTTCTTATTCTTTTGGTATCCTCTGTACTTTTTAAATAAGCAGGAAGAACAGGAGAGAGGTTTATGCCTCTGGCTGTAGATAATGTTCATAGTCATGGTATTGTTTTTGTATAGTTCACACCTGTGCTGGAATGTATGGGTGTATGTTTGCATATGCACTGACCGTTGAGTAACTTTTTTTTTCTGTGAGGCACTTCATGTGAGCATTCATGCTTCCTTTGCTTGCTTTTCCCAATAAGGCATGATAGCCTATTGTACAAGGGAATTACTTTGGTCTTTTTTCTTAATACAGGCCTTTTATCTTTCACTGACTTCAAGAACTTGCCTACCATTATTAATCAATACTAATTCATGGAATTTCCTCATTGTAAGCCTTTTAAGAATATTTCATGGTTATAATCATAATTACTGTTTAATCTTAAAGGTACAAATAATGACAGCATTGAGGTTTGTAGTGTTAGTCTAAATATTAACATGCACGGAAACATCTAAAGCAAAATCCTGTGCTTATCTGAATTGTGAGTATAATCTCAACTTCTGTGCTAGATAACCAGTTGTGTGTTTTTCACTTGAATTTCTTCTGAGCCAAGATACTGGAAAGTGTAAAACATGGAAGTAGAGGTCTAATGCCACTTTGTATTATGGCTGCTGCAGAGCATTGTAGATTGCATTCTGAAATACTTTCAGTGTGTCTCTGATCCAGGAACCATTACTGTTTAAAGTGCAGCACAGATCATCTGTGTATGGGGGTACAGTCAGCATTCAGAGGATGCTGCTTCTGGTTTGGGGTGAAAGAGGAAATACCACTTGAAAGTCAAGAAGCTTTGCCCTAATCTGGCCTTCATGTTTGATTTTTTGATAGGTTACCTACCAGATTGCTGTTAGTGATTTAGTTTGGCCTCCAGACACTGAACCTGTGTCTACGTTGCGCAATGAGCTGCTTTGAGTTGGCTCAGTATGTATCACCTTTGTCAGCTTGTGAGGTATATCTAAAAAATAAAGGAGGCTCTTGTTGAAGTTACAATACTACAGCTAAGGTTTTTCTGCTATTCTGGTTTCAGTATTGTGGAGGATGTAGACTTTAGTTTGTATGGAGTTTTTTAAGCAACCTGCCAGGGATGTTTCCATAAAGTAGCTGTGAATAATTATGTGTTCTTTTTAGGCTTGTTACATTCCTGGATACCAGTCATCCACCAGTGCATTAGCTATATTTGCCTTTCTGTGTAATTTATGTAATAACTTGGTGTTGTTTAGTTTGAGTGAATCTTGTGAAGGTAATACCAGCAGCTCAGCACTTAACAAAAGAGAGGGCCTGATGGAGTACAGGTCAAAAACCTGACTCTTGCCAGATGTCCTGATGTAATTTTTCCTAAGAGTGCAAAGCATTCTGTTTAAGGGACTTGTGTGATGTTGTGATTTGCATGTTTTTAGCTTTATTTATTTTGGGGAGAATTGCAGTACAGAAAGTGAACCATATATAAGCAAATTACTTCCTGTTCCGTGGAACTAATGTTATTTTGGGAGTGGTAAAAAAACCTCTCTGAGTGGCAATCACCTCAGCCTAGGCAATTCTGTGATTATGTTGCATTTGCTTCTAGTTCTAGGATTTTTTTTTTAGAGCCCTGGCATAAACTTTTGAACTTTCTTTTCATAATATAGAGTATCTGGTATAAATCCTATTTTATATCTAGATTAACTATTTTGGGGGCAAGTCAATTTAAAATAAACTGTTAGTATGGATTGCTAGATATTAAACATGGAAAGCATTACGATTTAGATCCTGATTTTTCCTTTCCCTCTTTTAGGATTCACAGACTTGGGGGCAGGGGAGGCAAGGACTGCTACCTAGGTGGTTTGGGACCCCTTTTGGTGTTCAGGGAAAAGGCTCTTGGAGTTTTGCAAGAATTAGAGTATCTTTTCGGAAAGAGCCAAAGGCAAGGAAATAAAGGGATCACGGAGGAAGGTGATGACATAAGAGAATAGAAGGCTAAAGGAATATAACTGAGAAATGAGATAAATGGAAAGAAACTGAAATGTTAGTTCATGAAGATTTTACTATAAATAGTTAAACTGGCAGGGGAAAAAGGCATTTCTCTGTGTAAAAAACTTGTATATTTTGTCTAGAAACCATTGTATTTATTTCAAAGTGGAAGCCAACAAGAACTTCTGGGAGTACTTTGATGTTGTAGGCTTCCCTTGTGATTTAAGACAGACAAAGTCTGTATCCTCTTAGCCCCTCATTTAAGGGATCCATAAGGATGGATCAAGGAAATCAGAGCCTATGACAAAAATCTAGATGCATACAATCATATAATTGTTTAGGTTGGAAGAAGGTGGTGGGAGCAGAAAAGCTCATGAATTAATGTTCCAGTGCTGATTTGTTCTGAACCCAGGTATTTTGGTTGTTGTGTATCTTGGCAGCATGTGATGTGCTCTTTATCGGAAAGTGAAGGATTTGAAAAGCAAAACCAGAAACAATTAAACAAATCAACGCCCCTGATCAGTTCTTTGGAAGCTCTGGAAAGAAGCTGCTTCTATAAAAAGAAACCAAATAACTGGTGGCTATCCTTTTGCCTTTGAATGCAGTGGTTTCAGTCTTTTGTTTCTGTTTTTAGCTTTTTAATGATCTGTTCAAGAATAATGCAAACCGGTCTGAGAATACAGAGAGACGACAAAATCAGAACTACTTCCTGGAAATGATGACTGTAGAAGGAGTCTATGACTACTTAATGTATGTTGGTAAGAAGTGATTTCTCTTAATTATTCATATACTTCATGACAAATATGAAGTTCACAGTCTCTGGTAAGAAATGAAATCCTATTGTAGCAGTCATACATAACTCAACACTTTCAAGCTTATACACAACTTAGTGACATGGTCATTCCTTAGAAGACTTTATTTTGGTGCTAAAATGTCATTTATCATTCATCACTGCTTAGTTGCTTTGTTATGTCTCCATCTTTCTGCATCTCAGTAGTATGAGCTTATCAGAGTAGGTCTCATCCCTTTTCTCAGGTCTACCTAGGCTGCTGATAGATTCTGGGAATTGGAATTGTTAAATTAATGTAAATAGCTAAAGGAAGTATTTGATAAGCACTGTGGAGAATACTGATATTTTCAGTGCTGCACTAACAAAACTGAAATATTTTTTCCTTGCTTGCAATCTTTTTTTTTTCTTTTCTTTTGAATAAATCATTCCTTTATCATGAACATTAGGAGACCCTCATGTATGTTACTACTCATTGATGTTGCTGTGACTTTGCAGGTAGGGTAGTTTTCCACATTCCTGACTGGCTGCATCATCTCTTGATGGGAGGAAGAATTCTCTTCAAAAACACGTTGGAATTGTACACAGACTATTACTTGCATAACAAGTTAGAGCAGCTGTTTGAGGAGCACCGGTTGGTTTCTCTGATAACACTACTGAGAGGTCAGTAATAGTTACATCTTTGATGAGAAAATACTGCTTAAATCTGGTGTATGAAATCCCTTCAGTGAAGTTTCTGAGTGCTAAACTTTGCAATGCTGACTAACACTGGTGGAGTATTAAAAATCAAGTGGGCCTGGACTAACTTCAAAGCTTGTTGTGGAAAGATGTTAAGCCACCTATGTTGTCTGTCAGTGATGATTACAGAAAGTATTATGAATAATAAATTGCTTGGTTGTGCAAAGAACAAGAAAAACAGAATAAAGTGGTTTAGTTCATCAATGCAAATGTTTCATGAAGTTGTCAAGTTACTTCACTTGAGTACTACATCAGTCTTTTATTGTTAATTTTGTTTTATTGTTAATTTTTGGGTTCCCTTTGTTGTGGTCGGCTCTTGAGAGGGCTTGAGTGTTCCTGACCTTCAAATAAGGGAAGAGGAGAGCGACTAAAAAAAATTTTAAATTACCTCACAACTGTAAAATATTACGTGACTGGAGTCTGATCCAAACACTGCATCTGGCCAGAACTCTGGAGTCAGGACAGCTCTGTCCTTATCAAACCAAAAATAAAGCTTGTGAAAGGCAAAAAAGGAGAGCCTAAAACCAAAACTGAGCAGCTGGTATTTCAGATGAATAGCAATCCTTGCTTTCTCATTCATAAATTTAGGTAAATTTGAAGTTTTGACAGTTCCAATCAGTGTTTTAGCACAAGGTGTAAATACTGCTTATAGTTTTGAAAGCATAAGGGAAATGGTGATTAAGGATCACAAACCTTAATAACCTAAAATGGAATTGATCCAAACTTTAAAGGGAATTCTTCAAACTTTGACAAGAATGGAAACAAATTGTGAAAAGATGATTGTCCTTCAAACAGGAAGGGTATTCTGGATTTGATCGGGCTAATGTAAGCAAAAAGTATGATCTGACAAGACTAGAATTCCCTTCTAATCAACAAAATACAGAGAAGAAGTTCAGTTTTGAAGCCACAATCTAAAACATATTTCTGTGTCAGTGATGTGTAGCTGCCTAAAGATACATTTTTTTTCCATGTGTCCTTGCTGCAGATGCTGTGTTCTGTGAGAACACTGAGCCTCGCTCTCTCCAGGACAAACAGAAACGAGCAAAGCAGACTTTTGAAGAAATGATGAGATACATTCCAGGTTCTGTATTCCATGACTGCCTCTATGAGTGTGGTTAATTGTTCAAGCACATATTTAACCCAAATACAGTCACACTGTCTTTCCAAATCAAATAATACTTGGGCTGCTGAGATTTGAGTTGACTGGAATACCAGGTGTAAAAACCCAACAGTTGAGTTTCTTCATTTAAGTGTTACTGAATAAAGTTGCAGCATAATGATTAATAAACATGGTGATGGAATCAAGAGCTTTACACATGTACTTAGTACCATAATTTTTCATCTTTTGAATGTTCCTATGGTTTGTACTTTATCCAGATGAAAACTGTGTTAAAAAAAGGCGCATCATTAAGCTGGAAGGTACATCTGAGTTGTCCTCACACTGTGTAAACTAGGAAAGAGGGGCCCATTTAATTGAAAGTAATTTTTTAAAAACCACTTGTGGTTTATTAAACAGTGCATTAGAACAAAACATTGATATTATAAAAAGTTTAGTAATTATTTTGGTGTGGAGCCCTGAAGGAAAGGGAAGAGAAAAGGATGAACCCAGAAGTGTGGGGTTTTTTTCCATTTACCATTTGAGACAGAAAAAAAATTGAACTCTAATTTAAACTTTTTTTCTTATTAATTAATCAAGTTCTGTAACTGCATAAAGCTGCTTTGCAGCACTTGCTCATGACTTATGTATTTGTTTTTGGAATTTGGTCCAGATTTAATAGGCAAGTGCCTTGGGGAAGAGGCTAAATACGAAGGCATCAGGCTTCTGTTTGATGGACTGCAGCAACCAGTGCTCAACAAACAGGTAACTCATAATGTGTGACAAACCTGCCTCCTGGCACAGGATTTACTAAAATGAATGTTTGATATAGCAGAGTAGTGGGCTCTTACTCAGAATTAAGGAAAAAAAAAAAAAAAGCAGTAGTTTTGCCTTGTAGTGTCCTTAATTTTCTGTATTTTCTTTTAGTTAACATATGTTCTGCTGGACATTGGGATTCAAGAACTCTTTCCAGAGCTGAGTAAGGTATGTGCTAACTCCATTTTTCAAGCTGCTGCTGAGTCTGGTCACTGGTGCATTTTTGCTGTTGTTATTACTAATATTCTTAATTTTGGAGGAAATTACATGTTTTCCAGTATGTTGAAATAATTGAAATCTGGATTACATTTTGGCTAATTAGCTCTTTCCAAATCAGCTCAAGCCCATTTGTTTAGCATGCAGCAAGTCTGAGTTGCCTTTCAGGAGACTTGGACAGATCAACCAGCAGTTGGGATCTCTGTGCCTTTGATTGATTTGTCTCCACTCTATTTTATTAATTTTCCAATTTAGGAAGGGAATTCTGCGTGCAAAGCTCAGGTGAAGCTGCAGCATTTTTCTTGAGAATATCTGGCAGGAGGATTTCTTACCTCTAATTTGGTCACTGCAATGTTAACTTCAGCTATTCAAATAAAGGAGAAAGAATTTGCAAAGAGAAGTGGCTATATAAATGCATATCATTAGGTTGGGATGTTTGATATGTATTCTTGTGTATATCAAACCTTGACAGATTTTTGCATAGCAATTTTACAGTTTGGTCTTCATGGCAAGCAGGAAATACCTGCTAGTTACCTAGTAAAAAACAAAACCCCAAACAAATTTTAAAAACCCCCTCTCTAACAATAAATGTTCATTGTATGAGCCCTGTGCCTGAGAACTGTGGAGTGCCAGCAATGATTTGTTTTGCATGACAAACAGAAACAAATACGAGATCTTGGAACAAGCCGGGACACTTGCATAGTTTTCAGTGAAATGAGGCTGGCTCAGCAAGTCTGACCTACTTTGTGCTTCAGCTCTGTAGCTGCCCTCCTCCAGCCAGTGCTCAGACAGCTGACCAAGGCAACAAGGAAGTAGCCTGGGAACTTGAGTGCAGAAAAAAAGATCTGACTTAGCCCTGTTATTTTACTCAGCTGGACTGGTTTTGTATCTCAGCAGCTAATTATATATATTTATTGTAACACTGGATTTCTGCAGTTGATTGTGGAAAAAATGAGTGGCATTTAAATAGTCTTTAAAGCACCAGTCAGGCCCAGAGGGTGGTGATTGATGGAATGAAGTCTAGTTGGAGGCAGGCCAGTAACGAGGGAGTTATCCAAGGGGTCAGTTGTGGCTCCAGTCCTGTTTAACATCCTCATTAATGATCTGGATGATGGGACAGAGTGCAAGGCCTGATGATGACACAAAACTGGGAGGGGTGGCTGATACACCAGAGGATGCTACCTTCCAAAGGGACCTAAACAGGCTGGAGAAATAGACTGGCAGGAACCTCATGAACTTCAAAAAAGGGAAGTGCAAAGTCCTGATCCTGGGGAAGAACAGCCCCAGGTGCTAGGATGGGCTGGGGGCCAGCTAGCTGGACAGACACAAAGTTGAAGAAAGGGCTGATGGTACCCTGGGCTGCAATAGGAGCAGTGTTGCCAGCAGGTCCAGGGAGGTGATGCTGCCCCTCTGCTCGGCAGTGGTGAGGCCACACCTGGAGGGCTGTGTCTAGGTCTGGGCTTCCCAGTAAGAGATGGACATGGAGATACTGGAATGAATCTGGTGGAGAGTCATGAGGATGATGAAGGAGCATATTTCCTATGAGAAGAAAAATACCTTTATGCAATAAAGATATTAAAATTTAATACCAATTGCAAGTAAATAAAATATTTGTACTTTTAATTTAAAAATTTGTTTTAGCTATTACCAGTAAAAGTCTAATTAATTTCACCAAAATCTCTCACTGAATGAAATTACAGGATGACATCAAAAAAGACAGCTGGGCAATCAGCCAACTTAAGCTTTGCTAAAAGAGCAATTACTGAATGTCTTCCTGAAAGTATATGTAGAAAAATTGTTTGGAAGAAGTTGTAGAATACTCCCATTAAGTTATTTTAAAGTGTCTTAACAAATACTTTTTTTTTCCAAACAAAGGTATATGATTAAATCTATTGGATATAAATAATTAATCTCAGAACTGTCTTTAGCCTTCATCTTTCTGTGAGCATGGAAAGTCACATTCGTAATTCAGTCTTTTTAGCACCTGATCTGCAAATCTAAAGCCCTCTTAAAATAATAACGGATGTGAAAAGAAATTTTAATGCAGTTTCTTATCTGGCTTTGTGGGTTTTTTTCTGACATCCTCTTTACAGGCTTAGAAAAGAGGATGTGAGTCTGTTCACAGCATTTTATAAAAATTCATTCATATAAAAATGTGTGGAAGATTTTTCTCTGTAAGTCTTGATTTGTTGACCCAGCCTTTATAAAAGACATTTTGAAAAGGACTTCTATGCGTGGGTTTATAACAAGTTTTACTCGCAGAACAATACAGAGATGCTTTAATAGACATTCCTTAGTTTTTCTTTTCAAACACCCATTTTCTACAAACACACCAATCTAATGCAGCATTGGTGTTCTTTGTCAGTATAACTCGTCTGTATTACTGTTGCAAACCTTTCCCTTCTGTTTGCCAAAGGAAGGTAAAAGTGTTTTCTCTCCTTTCTGGCTCTGCCAAAGCAGTTGTTGCAACTCTCACAATCTGTGTGCAGGCACAGCTCTGTCCATCAGTGCCCTCTCTGTTACTGGTTTGATGTTGATGAGGGAAGACCGTTCTGTAAATTAACAGCTTGGGGGGTAGAAGTGGCAAATCATCAATGCCAGGGCATAACTCCCAGTGTGACAAGGTCAGTTGTTGTTTGTCTCCCTGTTCTACACCCCTTACCTAATACAGCTGTGTAGTCCAGAGCCTTTCAGGCACAGCCCTTGAATGGATGTGGAAGTGAATGGGGTCTTTAAATTCCAGCATCCTGAATGTTTATCTTAATGCCCCTTCTCCTTGAAATCTACAGGTGCAATGAATGGAAGAGGCAAGTAGCTTCAGTGTTGAAAAAGAGCATAGTGAGCTTTCCAAGGAAAACATAGCAGGTTTATTCAAAACAATCAGTTTAAAACAGCATTAAACAACCCAAACATGTTGATGTCAAAATTCCCAGTAATCTTAGAAAAATAATGATATTTTCACCCTTGTTTATAAGCAATCATTTCTTGATAAAGCATCAATGTACATGTAGCATTTAATCTCATTTCATACTTATTTTATCCTGTTTCTTACAACTATTTTTTTAAACACAGCCTTCCCATAGAAGAGGTATAATCACAGTTATCATAAAGCCAGGTTATGCTGTAAAAAGCCCCATTACCTGACTATTTCCAAAGGATGCCAAAAGTGTTGCAGGGGTCAATGCCTGTATCTGACATTTTCATGGAATGTTGCTAATACAGAGTAACAGGCAGCAGTCCTGTGCTTTGTTCTTTGGAAGAGGTTTAAAAGTGAGCATATTTATATGAAATACAGTCACAGATTTTGTTCTCATTCTAGGTACAGTGCCCAAACTGGTCATATTTAGGAGTGAAGAATAAATACTCAATTTGTTAAAATTGGTCAAAATCAAGTCAAGCTTTCATTTCATCCTTTATTAATGGAAAAGTGGGATATTTCTTTCTCAGTAGTAAAAGAAAAACTTTTTAAAATTACATATTAAATATACCTCATGATTTTAATGGCACAGAGTTTAATCCAGCTCTTTCGGGCATTCATGTAGGTATGATAAATACGACTGGAAGCAAAGTAGAGATATTAGATTGAATACCTTAACCCTGAGTGGAGATCAAGGAAATGAATATACAGCTCTAATAAATCCATTTCTAGAAGCTTGTTTATGCCTGGAATTGGGTTCTTAACTCACTGTCTAAAGCAGCTAAAAGAATTTGACAATTTACAATACCCCATTTCAGTCTGTCACTGTTTTATGATTGAGCAGTATGTATTCACTGGAACTTTGCTTTTGAGACCTCAATTTCAGGTACCTGCTGATTCTGACCAAGAAAAGGTGTGGATTGTGCCCCCTTGCTCTGCACACAGTGCTCCAGTGGCACCACCAGGTTAAAGACAAGGCAGGGAGCTGCTCACTGCTGACACGCAGCAACCTCACGGCTCATTCATTGTAAGGTGTAACAGAAGAGAACAGGTCTGTTACTGCTTCCTCAGTATCATCTCCTCTCCTGTATTGCTCAAAACAAAAAATCAAGTGTGCAAGAATGTTACAGTGATCAGTACGGAGATCAGGGTGAGACTTGCTTCCATTAGACTTCCAGAAGAAAATTTTATTCGACCTTCAACTGCTGGGTAAACTCTCTTCATTCTCTGGAGGTAGCGGGAAACAACCTCAATGTCAGGTTCACCTAAAGAAACAAACAAACAAGTGTTCTCTGCATCTGCCAAGCTCTTAACCAAAATGTAAGAACTTGCCTACATTCCAGTTTTAGCTTAAGAATCAAATTGTTTTCTGTGGTTTGCCATTCTGAATCAGCACCCATCATCTGTGGTGGTTTGTAGCCAGAATTTTTGGTAGCAACTTTTACAAACATTTTACTTGTATTTTACAAACAAACAAACACACAATTTATTTTTGTTTTGTCTGGCTTGTTTTGAATTTGTTACAATGGTATTTTTCAGTTCAAGTACATTGAGATAGTCTCCTACCTGTTTGGGGTATAGGGCTGTAGACCTGGCAAAGCTATTGCTTATACTTTTTCAAATTCACTTTTTTTAGAAGATTCTAGTCTTGGCACTGCTTGTGTGCACACAAGGTATTACATGGGTTTTCTGCAGTGGGAGACCCTTTTCAGTCACTGCTGCCAGCCATGCAATGAGCCCCTTCTGATCCAAGCTCTTAAAATCCGAAAGGGTAACCCTCCATCTTAAGAATAATTACAGTTTTACCCTTCTGTTATACTGAAAGACTTTACCAGAACCTTACAGGTTGTTTCCTGTCACTATTCCTAATGATCTTTCTCAGTCTGATGAGTAGGGCTGATGTTTTAAATCAAGTTTTGCTGAACTTGATTTAAAACACCAGTTGCACCTGTGGGAATCAACTTAAAACGAACTTAAAATTTAAACACTTCTAGAAACAAAAAATTAGCCTGTAACAAAGGTCCAAAAGGCAAATTTTTGAGGTAAAAGCATACTTTCACCATGCACAAGCAGAACATAAAAATTAAAGTTCTGCATAAATGTAGATTGGCTCCTACAAGACATTTCTTTTTTAAAATACAGCACTACACCCCTTTTGTGTTTTCAGAAATAATGGATTTCGATCTCAATTTTTTTTCCCCTTCATCCTAAGGGATGGACAATGCCAATTGTACAAACACAGACTTTCCAACACTTTGCATGCAGTTTTAGAGGACTTTAAAGCCAGCATTGTAAAACCTCTCTCCCACTTGTGTGATGTGGTGTCTGTGGCACCCTGCCTTCTCCTGCCTGCAGAGCTCCTGGGGTCCCTGCTTTTGGCTGGGCAGGCTAACTCCCTTCGAGCAGGTTGGCATCTTTCCCCTCACCCTGTGTTCATCTGTGCTGCATGTTGTTTTAACAGTGGAGGTGATGATTCTGTCTTTCCAAATACTTATATACAGTGGAAATTTAAGGTCTATAGAAAATAATCACCTTTCTTTTTGATGCATTGTTCAGTAATGAGTACAAGTGCAAGGCAGTGTAAGATGTACTCTCTGTGTTCTTTGCTGCTTTTCTGGTTTACCACAACCTCAGGACTCTGAGCAGTGCTGAATTGATAATGTTTATCTTTGAAACTTTTGTGGTTTTAACTGAAAAAGAATGCAGCTGCTGCCTACAACCAAATCTTGCAAGCCAGAGCTGTCAGGGTAGAAGCAAGTTTAATCATTGAGTATGGGCAAAAAGTCTGAGGTTTATACTGTAGAAAGATCTTTTAATTGTTGGGAGTTGTTTGTCTGCTATCTTGTTAGTGCCCATACTTACCTGGACTGTATCCCCCTTACCTTTACTGTATCCCAGATTTTTGTCTTTCAGCATACTGTAGCCATCTCCTCCAAATAACATGTAGGATGGCAGAGTCACATTGTATATTTCATCCATCTGGAGTGGGACATAGGCTGGGACTCGGCACGCAGTGCAAAGCACTTCTAAGCTAACAACTCTGCTTCCTGGGGCTCTGGAGAGATCATAGACTACGTGGATGCCTACAAAAATACACATTGGAATGCTACTTATTGCAGGGCATGTTGAACACTCAGGGCCAGAAGCAGCATTCTCCCTCATCTTCAGCTGGTTCTTTGCATTACTTTCTGTGACCGAGAGTTGTATTGTTCTGAATTACACCAGTTAATGCCCTGAGTTCTTTGCACACTTACTCAATTCCTATGTGAGAACATTCAAGAGAAATAAAAATTGCTGAAGCACTGTCCCACCTCATTTACTTATCTGATGTCTGTTCTCATCACTACTCCACAAAAGGAAATTACTGGTCATGGGGCTGGAATACTGCAAGATAAAAATACCTTCCCTTATTTCTGTTGTCACATGCTTTCTCATTTCCCTGGCCTGTTGGCTGAAGTTACTTTTTTTAAGGCCAGCCAGCCAGCCAGCCTAACTTGGTAGCTATTCTGGATAATAGGCAGTGTCCTGAAAAAAGAGAGCCAGAGCAGGGCTGTACACTGCAGTGTCTCCTCACTGTAGGAGAAGCAACATTTCCCATTGTGAGCCTTCCTTGATCGAGGCCAAGGGAGAGCCAGGCCCCCAGAGCAGCGCTGCCAAGAATCTGCAGATGAGGAAGCCACTAAAGGTCGTTCAAAACACTGAGGCTCTTCCAAACCTGGCGCTTTTCCTGCTCTGCATCTTCCATCCTGAACCCTTTCCAGAGCTACTTGTTTTCTTCTTTTTTTCTGTGAAGAGGCAGCAAACAGAGCTTGTTCCTGTTTTACCTTAGAGGTACCTAAGAACATGGGAACTTACTGGTGAAAGTGTGAGACACAGGTTGTAGCTGTGGCATGTGAGGGATCACATTGTCAGGATAAATGGGATGAGAGGCTTGGAGGGAGGGAATGCATCAGCCCCTGCCCTTGAAGTTTAGCTATTCTGCTAAATAAACAATAAAATCTGCACTAAATCACAGAGAGACCAGGAATAAACATGACTGTAGCCTAATACACATCTGGATAAACATATAGGCAGCTGCAATTAAAGATATGAGTAGATTTTTTATATTAACTGTTCACCCATAAAATATTTAGAAATTCACTGGAGCAATTCCATAGCCCAGTTGGACAAACTCTAAAACTGTCATCAATCATTAGAGAATTGCACAAAATTATTTTGATAAACTGAAATTCAGCACAGCTATCCAGTTTGGCGTTTCAGGTAGGCTGCCAATTAGGAACAAAAACTGGAGTTTGTTGTAGCTATTTGTGTGTTAACAGCTATAGTAAATTCTATTTTCCCCTAGTTAACTGCAGTGTTAAACTGATGCCATTATGGTTTGGGAAGCTTGGGAGCACTGTCTCTGCTGAAGGGAGCAGCAATGGCAGTGGCTCCATTAAACACACATGGGATAAACAGCGGCTGCTGGGTGGCATGTGAGAGGCACAGGGCAAGGATATGTGGCCAGCTTGACATTCCATTCATAAAAATGCTTCCAGATGTAAAAAGGCCAACAGGAGGGATGGCTGTTTTGGAAAACTGAGAAGAAGAAAGAAGAAAATATACCTCCAACCTGCAGCAGCTCTCCACTTCCTTTTCCATATCTCCTCACACTGTGCTCAAAAGCTTCTTTCAGTGTGGAGCCTTTTAATGTCACCATATCAAAACGACCTCCAAATGGCAGAACAGACAGCAAATCTTCCACAGTAATGCTACCTGGGGGAAAGAGACTTTGTCCACTTCTTTTTTATTGTTGGGGGCGGGGTGTTGTTTCTTTTTCCTGTTTACAGAATTATTTTAGGATTGTTTAACATCAAGTTTTTGACATGGAACACGGCAAATACAGTTTAAGAAAATGAGGGCTTGTAGGGGTGAGATTCACATATTTTTTGCACGTTCCCAAAGAACCTGCATCTTTTGTTGTCCAGCAAGTATCAAGAGCAATAAATCAGTGTTTGGTGTAACTGCATATATTGCTATTAGAACAGAACTACTAAAACACATGACAAAGCACTAATGTAAGATGAAACACCACTATTCATACTATGTCAGGCACTTTTTCCAGTTGATTAAGATTTACTCACATAGTCCTACAGAAAGACTTAGCTAAACTGAGAAAGCTGTTTGTTTTCAGGTTGCATTTATGTGGTATTAGGAAAATAAAAACTAAAACCTTAGCATTCAGAAACCCCAGAATTTACTTACTCTACAGCAGACTACAGAAGGCTCACAGCGACCATACCAGATGACCTTGTACAGCAGGAGACCTTCCTTTGTTCCAAGGCAGCAAGGAGAGAGGGAAATTGTAAAAAGCATTGTGTACAAACAATGCTAGAGACTTCTGTCAGTGTCAGCCTGGGTGCAGTTGTGCTCAAATGATGGACAGCCATTTGAGAAAGTTTGAAATCACATCTAAACACTGTGCAGACCCCATCAGAACAAGCCCATACCTATCACTGTGTTCAGGCTGACATAACTTGATTCCTTCTGTCTGATGAAGTTGCCATTGAGCTGGTAATTTTACCTACCATTAGTGCTCTGCTCATCAATGGGTGACCGTATCCCACCTCCGTTCAGGATGCACATTGAAACGTGGTTCCATGTCTTCTTACCCGGACGCCTGACATTTTCATAAAGCTACCAAAGGAAAAGGTTTAAACAGATTTTATCTTCACTTACTATAGGCTCTGGAAATTCACATCAAATACAATCTGAGATTGAAAAAAGAACGGTTTTGATTTTTTTGACATTATCTTCAGCCCTGTTGTAAAATACTTAGTTACTAAAAAACCCAAAGAAGTATTTTGCTTTTTAAAATTCTTTATATGAAAAATATTTGCCCTTTACTCTCGGAGTCTGCTGTAGTCTGTGTGTCTATGGCATGGCCAAGGCAGGCCAGCTGAAGAAAGGAAAAGTGATTTTTTCATTTCAATGACTGATGAAGACATATGATTCAAGCATATTCGGGGAACTGAGAAGTGAAGATGACCTTCAATACTGTTATTCATTAAAATCTCTTAGGGAAAGCATAAATTTATAATTTTGCAGGGAATTGAGTTTTTTCAGCTTCTCTGTGGTTGGTTTTTAATATTTGGAATGTTCTTGGGTAACTAGAAAGGTGTAGACCCTACTAGTTCTTCTAGTGGAAGAACAGGAAACAGGCATACTAAATCAGAAAGTCTACTCTGCACAGCAATGTGTCCTCAGCAGTCCAGTGGGGAGGCTCTGACAAGATGCAAGGACAGGACAATATTTGCTTGTGACATCCTTAATAGTAAAGAAAATGGAGACCAGATATTTGCTCAGTTGCATCAGGTTGATAAGCTTCCAGTATTAATCCTCAGAAACAACTGAGTAGAATGGGGAAAGGCTGAAATGATGTAGGATAATAGAAAGGATGGACTAGTTTCCATACAGGAGTGACTATGGTCATAACTCTTCAGTCTTACAGAGAGAAGTACAGGAAGCACATAAGAGAAGCCTATGAAATGAAGAAGGGCATGTGGAGGCTGGGTAGGAATTTGTGTCTTTTCTCATTTCAAGAATGATGAAAAACCTAAAAGATTCAGAGAGGGGTGACGAGGATGGCCAAAGACACAGAAAACTTCTGAATGTAGAATGATGATGTAGACTTGGAATGTCTGACCTGGTAAAGAGATCATGGAAGGAAATATTCAAGAGGGCTATAAAATCATGAGTGGTGTGATGGTGGATGGGAAGCAAGTGCTCCAGAGCAAGGACCACTTGACCCCCAGCAGTTATGCAGGCAGTGGGCAGCAGCAGGCTACACACTGACAAGAGCAAGGTCTCTGCAGGATGCACAGGTCCCTGTGGAACACCCTGCCACTGGCTGCTGGGAAGGCTGGAAGCAGGCAAAGAGAGGTGGAGCCACTCTGCAGGAGCTAATCCCCACTGTCTCCCTCCCCTTCTCTCTCTCGCTCTCCCTGTTGTTGTTTCTTGCTCTCCTCACATGTTCCAGTGGAGCCAGTAAATGTCAAGAGGCCACTTCTGCCTTGGGAATGCCTGAACTGCAAGCTGGTGGGGCAAATCTGAGCACAGCAGCTCCACAGGCTTGTCCAGGAGTATGCTCGTCCCCTACCATCCCCATTCTGTCATCCTTGGAGACAAAACTTTGGGATGAATGATCCTGTCACATGTTCCAGGTGTGTCACTTCTCTGCTGCACCCCTATGTGAAGTGTTTGTGACCCCTGACTTGCAGCTGTGTAAATGCTTTGTGCCTCCAGCTTAGTCATCAAAGCTATGCCCTAAGGCCAGATCCGTGCTTAGGTTTGTAACTCAGAATCAAAGGATTGCAACTTCCCAGCCCTGAGCTGAGGCAGCTTAAAAGAGGAGCTCACACAGTGCTGTTGCCAATTTCACAATCTTTTCACCTCTGAGTCCCTTTAAACTCTTTTGTAAAATGCCATCTAGGCCTGTTAGCCTTTTTATTCTGAGATTTTGGGTTACTGGTTGAGTATCACTGAACTAAATGGACCTCTGTTTTGACCCAGCACAAACATTCCATCAGTCTTCTGCAATTCTCAGTCTCTCCATTTCTAAGGACAACTCTAAAAGCTTGTGGAACAGGCAGGTCTATTTTTTCCCTTTATTCCCCTGACCACATGTCAGCAGACAGGAAAGCAAGTACAGAACTGGTAAGGCAACATGAAGAGAAATCTATGTGTCTGCTGGTGACTGCAGGTGATTGTCTAGTGACATTGAACTAAAATAGAACTTGACCCCCCTAACAAAAAATGTATTGCAAGAAAATCTACAGACTTCTGAAAGTTTACAGGGTTACTTTCTTTAAGCTTGAAAAGTGCCAAAGCATTTGTTCATATTTTTGAAAATAAAGATATTAAAAAGTATAGCAGAAGAAAAAAAGCAAGATGCTCCAGTTCTGGGAGAACTGTATGCAGAATTCCCAAGCATTAGTCTGATTTGAAAATCAGCTCATGAGCTAGAGAATTATTTTGAGGATTAAAATAAGAGCATGGACTAGATAAATAGCTTTGCTGACATATCTAAGTCAAAAGTCATGATTATCCATTGTCCCTTAACTTTCCCTTTATGGGAAAGTTAATTTTCTGGAAACAGTTACTTTAGTGAATGTTTTTCCCTGAAACACTTAAATGAAATGGTGTTGCTGCAGGGCAGTAAAACAGTCAAACTCAGAAAGTTTAAAAACTGGAAGAGACCTCTTGTAAAAAGACTTTTCTGGAGTTATGTGGCTGTTAAAGCCCAGTAGTGCCTGTCAGAACACAGCAGGGCTGGTGGCTCCTTCTGGGCTGGGGTGTTCTGTGCCCTTCTGGCCTTTCCCACCCCCTCCTTGCTTCAGCTGGAGCCTTTTGGGCTCTTCAGGGAGACAATTCTTGTCAGTAGCTTGACAGAAAATTACCCAGATTTGTTTTCTGTGCCAGTGCACTGAAGTGCCAGCAAAGCCCAGTGAGTAATGGGAGGACAGAGGGTGCGTGCTGTGAGCAGGGCCAGTAGCAGGAGAGGGGCAGGGGAGCTGAGCTCTCCTCCTTGCTGGGCTCTTAGATCAGACTGCCACGTCCCTTGAAAGTGCAGCCTCAAAGCCATCTGTGCAAAAGCTGTTCTCTCTATGAGGCTATGCACAAAGAATAAACTGCTGCTTACTCTCTACAGCAGCATTCCTTATAGCCTGGCTTCTGCCAGGTCTTTCTAGGGACACACTGGATATTGCACTGTTGAAAAGCAGGCACAGAGCCCATGTGCTGATAGTTTGGATCTGGATAGCTCGGGAGTAACCCTTAGATGTAACTGCCACCAGCAGTGGTGAAAACATCTTACCATAGCATCACAAAGCAAATTTCCCATGTTACATTCTTGGAAACGGCATGCTTGGCTTGTACCATTCAGGTAAACACTAGTTTTTCCAATCTCTTCAGAATAATTCCCCAGGTTTTCTCTCCATTTTTCCACTTCTTCCTTAATGTGCTCATCTGTAAAGTAATATAAAAGTGTAAAATAAGCATCATACATATCTCATATTAATGACACTTCAGTGAATACGAACCTTAGGAAAAGAAAAAGGTGTTCAAGATTCTAAAAGGTTACACTTTGCCTAAAAGCTTCTTAAGCAACATGGCAACTATATTCACTTCAAAAAAAGCCTGTAAGGGGACAAGGCAGGACAGAACAGTCAAGGGAATAAACCAGTCCTGTGCTACAGCAAGGTTACCTCCTCTGTACTTTTGCCCAGTCCTGTTCTAGCCTCTGACTGATGGGGTTTCTAGTATCTACCTTGACAGGTGAGAGAATTTTAAAAATACAAGTGAGATTGTTCTTGGATGCAATTTTTTTTTTTTCTGTTTGCAATTTCCTCCCTTTAATGTTGTGCTAAAAGTAAAAATAGCTCAAATATCAATGTCAAAGAATAAATGCTTTATAGAAATTAATTCTCTGTGTACATCTGTCTGCTCTCAGGTGAAAATTTAATTATTTCAGAAAACAACCAAAGATGCTTGTATATGCAGACAGATATTATAACTGTTTTATATCAGGTACTAGTTTTAGTCAATTTGCTCACACCTGTCAGCAAGAAGAAGGTTTATAAAATTATACCACCAGTGTATCTGAATTTTAAGTTTTACTGACTTCAGAGGGAGAATGTAGTTTCATTACATCATCTCACTACATTAATAGGTCACTGAGAATAACACAGTCAATATCTATGAACAAATAATTTTAAAGGATTTGTTTTACAAATACTCAGGTAGAACCTAGAAAGTCTAATAAAAGCTCAGAACTTCATACAGAAGAAGAAACAGATTAGAAAACCAGCCCTGGGTAATTGCAGAGCTGGCAAAGAAAAGAGTTAACAGAGCTCAGACTGAGTTACAAACAAAAAGTGACAGAGAGATTCTCCTCCTCCCACTTCTTTAAATGTTTCAGAGTTAAGACGTTGAACACAATTAGCACTGCATGCAAGAACTCAAGAGTTTGTATATTGTATTTGCATGTTGGCAGAGCAGTTGGCAGGGTACTTCAAGTTTTCCCTGGAACATTTCCACTTTCCTATATTGCTCTAAACTCTGCTCTGAAGAACGCAGCCTCTGGCAAAACTGTAAATTAGTCCTCATAATCTTTTACATCACAATTACAGGACTAGCTAAAACAGGTTCTACAAAGTGGTAAGGTATTGTATCATCTGAGCTCTTACAAAAGGACTTTTAAAATAGATAAAAACTCACTCTGAATGCATGCATATTCAACTGTTACACTAGCTGAACCCTACAAAGAAGAGAATAAGCTGAATTCTTATTCAGACGTTGTATTTAACATGACAAGGCTTGAATTGCAGCAGAGTGCTGCAGGCAAACTCAAATGCCTAGTCCACATACCTTCAGGAAAGCTGCTGTCCAGCAGAATGGGGTTTCCAACTGCTTCAACTACATTTCCTTTCTTGTCAAATGTAACATTTAAGTAACCAAGATATTTTCCATAAGCGTAAGCTTGTACGACTGGCACCTTCCTCCCATCGTCTGAGTCAACCATGAATGGATATGGGCCAGCTGGCAGTTCAGTGGAGGGTGGGGTGCCTGCACAGAACAAGCATGAAAAGTGGGTCTTCAGCTCATGTGACATTCAAGGAGTTACTACAGTGACATTTCAAATGTTTCTCAGCTTTAAAAAACCCAGCTAGGATAGAAACAGCCATAGCTGTACTGGACAACAAGCAGACATTCGATTGTTGAGTTATCTCATAAGAGACAATGTTGTTTTCAGGACACGAACTCAAATAACTACCACAGTGTTTTTCGAAGTCATGACAGCACACTCTGCCATGACATCACAGCACAACAGCAACAAAGCAACTTTTCATTCCAATTATTGCAGTCTAAACCCCTCAGTAATGCAAACATACCAGCCACTGGATGAAAAGTTTACTGTTGAGCCTTCATACTACATTATTCTGTATCAGACAGAAAGTAAGAATCGTAGTAAAACATACATCAGACTTCTTGGCCTGAAAAAGTCTAATGCATTTTACTGTTAATAAGCAGACAGAATACCTACAAACAGTTCTGTGAATTTGTACACAGAGCCAGCTGATTTTTTTTTTCACTATATCAAACAGCCTCCAAAATTTCAGACAGCCTGTAAACCCTCTGCAAAAACAACCTTCATTAGCATTAAAATTGTGTGGTCATGAAAGATGACTAGAGGTAGGACTGCAAAGTCTGAAATATGACTAGAGGTAGGACTTGGAAACAGATTAAGACAAGGCACTGGCAGAAAAAAAGAGACAGCTCAACTGGCAGAGATTACCACAGGATTTAGAAACCACATAGGGCAGAAAGTGGCAAAGAAAACTGGAAGTGCACAGCACAGCTCCTGCCTCAAGGGTACCAGGCTTCTCAGTGTCTCCTTGACGTTATCTGAGTATTGACAACATTATCTGAGTAGTATCTCTCCCTGCTGTTATTCCTGTCATTATCTCTGCCCCGCTGTCAGACCAAGGCTGGGTAGCTCCAAGAGCCATCAGGTGACATGTGACAGAGCTCCCTCAGAGCCTGCTCCTTACTCCTGTCCCAAAGGTGGTGGCATTTCCCATCCACACACATTTCCTAGTGTGTGAGCACTGGGCTGCTGGCAAGGCAGGGGCACAGGGGAGCAGGTGCAGAGAATGTGGATCCAGAGGAAAGCAGCCTCTTCCCTTCCTCTGCTCACAGAACAACTTGTTTCCCTTCCATTTACGGTTGTTTGCAAAATATTCAATCCTAGGATAAGCAGCATGATAAATATTCCTTCTAGAACTCCAATACAATTCATATTCCTCTCTAATCCCTCCTATTTCTCCAGGGAGAAGAGCTGCAACAAACTGCAAACTAAACAAACTTATCACAAAAAAAAAAAATAGATTTTCTACTTTCAGCCAAGCCAACAGAGTTGATTCCTTGGAGTGCCACTTAACTATTTTATTTGGGGAAGAATTTAAGAAATCCTGTAGCTAATGAGGACTCTCCAGGATTTATGCACACAAAAGTGGCTTTGGGGTTTTCTGAACTGAAAAAGGAATAAATTTTGATTTCTTGTCCTTCTTTAGTCCTCAAGTGAAAAGAGCATTAGAAAGATAAAGTTATTCTTTCTAGGCATTATTATAGTTTACAAGAGCTGTGTGTATTTAAGTACTTGTCCAGAGTCTTACTCATTTCTTGCTTTCTAACAAAATACTTTCTGATTCTGATGCTTCCTTTCAGGATTAATTGGCACTATGACATCTTTCTCTGTAAGATAGACGTGTTCCTTCTGAAATGCAAAGAGCATTCAGTGCATCTTACCCCAGCGAACACAGCACTAGAATTCGTGCTCAGTCAAGGCATGAGATGCTGCTTCATTACAAATGCACAAACTCACACTGGGTGACTGAAGAACATGTAACACTTTCCTATTTCTTACCCTGTTTTAGCCAACACACGACGTTTTCAGAACATCAGTTCTGATGAAAACCAGGAATTAAACTGCTCTAACCCCAAACTACCACTGCTGGTTGAATCAAACAACCAGCAGTTCAGGTGTGCGTTTGAGTTCTACAAATCAAACGCACACCTGAACAAGTCAGGACAATATTGCCTTACAACATGTGGATAAACTTGAGATTGGCAAATATCTCAAAGACAGGTTGGACTGGTCCAAGAAGAAACCCTTACATTAAGATTTCTCAGTGGAGGTGTCTCCATGGGCAGTATGTCTCTAAACATCCGTTACAGAACAGGCTGAACAGCTCATACATCTCTGCTTAGACTGAGCTGGAACATTCTCCCAGATTCTGCTGACAGTTATTGATTACACCTCTTGATTTAAATGAGAGCTTATAAGCTTAATATATGCACTGAGACATGCAGAAAGATGTTTCAAATCAGATGTTTTACTCTGCAGTGAAATCACCTCCATAGCTGTGGCTGTTTCTCTGGGAATGTTGACTGGTGGCATTGACTCAGCAGGACATGGTTCACAAGTGCACTCATGATGCTCCTGAATGGGTGAGCACGTGTTTCACAGCACTTAGGAAAAAAATTATACGCTCAGACCACATTCTGTCAAAAATCGTATTTTGACTAGATATTTTTGGTGTATCTCCCTCAGACATTACTTCTTTATTTTTCTCACCTTGACAGTATTAATAAAAAAACGCAAGACAGTATTATCAAAACAGTAGAGCCCTTGGAAAAGGGACCAGAACTCCTTCCCAGCTGAGATTTTTAACCTGAAGGCTGCAGAGTCTCCTGCAGTGTGCTCTCTCTGGCCTTGTGAATCTTGGACAGCTTCAAATGGGGAGGTGTGGAACAGCTTGACGTAGTCTAGTCTGACAGCAGGCTGCTCTCTGGGATGACTAGAGCTGTGCCTGCAAACTCCTGCAGATCTAGACAGGATATGAGCGCAGATGTCTCAGCTCCTGCAGCACTTCACATCATGGTTCCAAATTGTGACACGTGTCACCTCTTTGGATCACACCCAATAAGGTATATTGGCTACTGTGGCTAACACGATGAGGCACAAGCTCTCTACAGGCATTGGCCAACAAGACTGTGCAAGAGAATATTGGTTCCACTGTGTAAATCCATAAGGCATGCACACTTTGGATATGGAATCCATCCTTGTTTTTTCCATCTCAAAATCAATTCAATAAAATTGCAGGCTGCAGCCCAAGACAGCACCAAGGTCTCTGTGGCTCGTGCAGGTCAGTGTTGAAGGCCCTGCTACAGGCTGCTGTGGAAGCTGAAGGCAGCCAAGAGGAGATGGAGCCAGTAAATATCAAGATACCACTTCAGGAGAGGGGAGTCCCTGAGCTGCAAGCTGGTGGGAAACATGGGCAGATCTGAGTAAAGTGTCTCCACAGGCTCATCCAGTCCCCTCAACCATCCACCTTGGTCACTCTTAGACAGATGGTACTGGGATGATCCATCCTGTTTGTTCCAGTTTGGCTACTTCTCTGCTGCACCCCCATGCAAAGTGTTTGTGAGCTCTGACTCGTAGGTAGGTGTGTAAATGCTTTGTGCGTCCAGATTAGTCATCAAAGCTATTCCCTGAGGCCAAATTCAAGAGATGTTCTGATCTGCTCAGTGTGTAACTTCGGCATGCAATTGTTTCTTTTTAACAAGTGAGATAACAAAAGGTGAGAGTCCAGATAAGACAAAAAAGGCATGAGAAACAGAGAGGAGTGGAGAGGAGAGGAGAGGAGAGGAGAATGGACACTGCAAACCTTTTAAGTGGTCAAGTTCCTAGGGTAGGGTACATAATGTTATCCCCATGACTAGGGCACACAGGAAACTTTTATAAAAATTACAGAAAATTCCCGTTATAGTCTGAACCAGTTACTAAAGTTTCTGCTAAATTTAAAGAATTTTAAAAATTCAATCAAACAGAACAACAAAACAGCCTCTCTTTGACTTGTGTCCTTACACTCTGGGGAAGGTAACAGTATTGGGGAAGCTGCAGATGGTAGGTGTTGCCTAAAGTAGCATTGCTGCAGGAGAAAACAGATCAGCAATGTTTATCTCTAGAATAACATCTGCCTCTAGAGAAAAGAAGAATAAAGTCAGAGATTAAAAGAGGTATTGAAAAAACCAGCTGAAACTTGGGGAAAGTATTTTAATGGCAGACTAAATGAAGATCTATGAATATAGAATCAGATTACAGAGAAAATCAACACCAGTAGCAGTTTTAAAGTCTTATATGATTGATTTTTCTGGTTAAGTCACATGCATGTTTAAAAGTAGCCAACTAATTTACTCTTTTATAGGTGTGAGCTTGAAAGAAGTACAGTATGTTTAGCAGTAATTCACAGGTATGACTACCTTTGTTCCTCTTCCCCACTTTGCATAGGTCACCTTGAACATCCACAGCATTATGGAACCTCTCAGTGAATTGTGGTACTTGGTGTGCACAGGCTGTTTTGAATTGGTTTCTTCCATGGAAGTTATGGACATGTACCAGCTAGGAACCTGGCTGAGCGCAGCCAGCAGTAAACTATATTGGTGAAAGTTCTCCACGTTTAAAGACAAACAGTTTCAGCTTAGCTTCAGAAGGAACATTTTAGTAAGAAGTAAAATACCTGTATAGAGAAATGTGTTTGTATGTCCTCCAATCACAACATCCACTCCTTTCACTTTTTGAGCAATATTTTTGTCCACGGTAAAACCAGAATGTCCTAGTGCAATTATTTTGTTCACTCCCATAGCAGTAAGTTTATTCACTTGCAGTTGCAATGCTTCAATTTCATCTTCAAAAATTACATCATCCCCTTAGAAAAGAAAATAAATGAAAATAATTTACTTACAAAGTACCTTAATTGCTAGTTTGAAATAAAGTAGATGACATCAGATATTAGTTTGTATAATTAAAAGGATTTTGAATGGCAATGCCTTTCAAATATCCTTAGCTGGTTCAAGCTCTTGATCTGATCCAATGTTTTTCAGCCTCTCAGGAGCACCTGTGCGCTTAGACTAATACAGAATTTCTGCAACAAGCTGTATGTACTTGCCTAGACTAAAAGAAATTATAACTCCGTAAAAAAATTCAGTAGCATCAGCAGTAGGATCAAAAATTGGATGGCTTTTATTATTTAACTAGAGAAAGGAAACGAAATGTGTTGGTGTTTGCATATAAACAGTTTTATTCTATTACAAAGGTTTTTTTTCTTCCCCAACTGTATTTCTTTGAGATCATCTATCTTCTCCCAAGTTAAATCTCCATTTTTACTGCACACTGATCTTGTTCTTTCCTTTATCCCTCCTTCTCAAGGCTTTAAACAGCAGCTTCTTCAAAGTCCTCCATTAAAATCTGAATTGCCTTTTCATACAAATAATCTCACTTAATGTGAGCCACTCTGAGCAATGCCAGTACAGCACAGCACACGTCTGAGCTACCATTCTGAAACAACAGCATAAGGAACAGAAAATCTGGAAAGGAGAAACCTTTTCCAGACAAGGATGTTGGGAAACCAACAGTCTTTCTGCAAGTTTTCTGTGCTTGCTGAAATTAATGTGACAAACAGCTACATGAACACTAGAATAACAGGCGGTTTTGTCCTGGACACAGTGGTTTGGGCTGCACAAAAGGACTTCCTATGTAAGAGGATAATTTCCCTGTCAAAGTTTTAAGAGTAGAGTTTAAGGACAGGTTCAACCAACTGTAAACTTAAGACTTTCTGGTGAAGACAACCAAATGACTTTTCTACCAATTCCTCCTCTACCTAATTCCTCTCCTTCCTGCAGAACTTTTTGATCAAATAATTTTGAAATATGCCTTTAAAGTAAAAAGATTTACATTACTTCATAACAAAGGGAGGAGTGAAACGAAGTCACAATCCACTGCAAAATGTTTCAGGAAATGAGGAGGAAGCTGCTACAATGGAAGAGATAAAAGAGGGTTACATAAATTGGTTCAGCACCACACCCATTCAATAGTTCTGTGAGTGCCCGAGGGAATCTTTGTACTGCACATTGCAGAGTGAATTGTGCAGTGCATCCCCACATTTTCTTCCTGCGGACCTCTTCTCAGAATCAAAGAGTCAGAAGTTAATTGAGGTTGGAAGAGACCTCCAGGAGCCATGTAGTCCAAAACCCACTCAAAGCAGGAACTGAAAGCCAAATGAGGATGCTCAGGGTCTAGTCTGAGCTGGCTGAAATTTCAGTCTCTCTAGACAACATATTTAATGGCTTAACCATGCTTACCATGACAAATTTTTTCCTTAAGTCCCACCATAATTCCCTCTGTTACTGCTTGAGCCCATTGTTTCTCTTCCCCTCTGGGAAGTGTCTGTCCCTGTTTTCTCTAAAAATTCCCCTTACACCAGTGGAAGACTGCATCTGGTTCCCTCTTAGCCTTCTTCTCCAGGCTGAAGGAAATCACTGGCTTCAACACCTCTTTGCACATCCTTGCATTTGACAGCAGCTGGGCCTGATGCAGAGGCGCTGGCAAAAAGGGAAGTGCAAGAACGGATCCCTGAGTGCAGGCTTTTCATGTTCTCCTCCCTCCACCATGGACCAGCTGCACCCCACTGGTGCGGGGACCAGCTCTGCAAAGAGAGCTGAGCTCTTGAAACAAAGAGCAGGAACGAGCCACTGAGGAGCTGTGCCAGCATGCAGGTGCCTGTGGGCTAACTTCTCCCATGGCCAGTAGCCAGGTGGTCCATGACAAAAAAACTGTCCCCACTGGCACCAGCTCTGTTATCCCTCTACACCACTGCAGCTTACAAATGCACCTTCTGCATTGAAGACTTATTATTATTATTCTTCAACCCACAGAATCATAGAATCCTTTAGGGAGGAAAATGCCTCTAAGGTCATAGAGTCCAACCATTAATCCAGCACTGCCAAATCCACCACTAAATTGTGTTCCTCAGTGCCACATCTACACCTCCAGGGATGGTGACTCCAGCACTTCCCTGGGCAGTCTGTTCCAGTGCTTGACAACCCTTTCCAAGAAGAATTTTTTCCAAAAAATCCAATGCAAACCTCCCCTGGAAAAACTTTGAAGGCATTTCCTCTTGACCTGTCACTTGTTACTTAGGAGAAGAACACTGTTCCACATCTTGCTACACCTTTCTTTCAGGTGGTTGTAGAGAAAAGGTATCAAAACAGACCAACCCACTCTCATAATGAGGGAAAGAACAAGGCCCACCCCATGGAGGTAAGCCCATCCCTCTCCCAGGACTGTCACATCAGGACAGGCAGACACCAGAGCTCGGATGGTCCCACTGCCAATCCACCCACCCACTGATCTCCTGTTGTCTGCCTTGCCCTCAGAAAGGGAATTCTGCTTGGGGCTGCAGGGACTTCTTTCACTCCTCCTCCATGGCCTAGCCATGGCATTGCTCACAGCTTTGCATCCTAATCATCGGAGTATTTGATGCAGTTGAGATGAAATGGGCCAGCAGGTTTGAAAGTTATACAGTGGGGGACTGTAAGAGAATTACACAGTGTTCAATTCTCTAAGAAACCAGGCAAAAAAAGCAGTATACTGCTTAGCACTCATCTGGGCATTTTTCAAAACAATCTGAATCAAAATTACTAACTTATTGCTCATGCCAATATTCCACTTCTCTTTCAAGGTTTTAAGCTGATTTGGCATCCTCTTCTCTTTTTAGGTGAGGTAGAGTTTCAGAAAAAGCAGCCAAGCTGTTACAACTGAACAAGGGACAAGAACCGTCTGCCTGTTAAAAATATTATACAAGATAGCCAGAATAAAGTGGAACAAATGCAATTTAAAATTCCATTTTTGAAAACTCTACCAAGTTGATAGTTTAAGTAAATATTTTGCTGCCTGTAAGGTTACAGAGTAAGTAGGTTTGCATTTACACCTTATACAAAAATACAGTGGACCAAACAACATTAAAGAGCTAAAGCAAGTGGGCTGGAACCATCAAATACTAGAAAGCAAATACACAGGTAACTGTGTCTGTGTGCCAAGTTATGAGCTACTCTTTCAGGACATGGAAAAGCCTGCTGGGCACTCAGCTGAGATAGCTGTACATAGCAAAACAGAGGACTTCAGAAAAAACTGTCAATTGGCTGTAATCTATAAATGTGTTTCCCATCCCTATGGTTTCCAAACAGTGGCATTAACAGTACCTTCAGCAGAGGTTAGTTCGTCCCTCCCAATGCAGACACTGAGATTTAAGGACTTTATACTCCATTCCAGTCTTTTGATAACCTTTTTTTAAGCAGACTATGAAAAGTACAAGTTGTAATTTCATAGCTGGGTGGAAGTTATGGAGATTTAACAATAGAAGAAATCACACTCACAAAATACTTCCATAGAAGGCAGTAATGTAGGAATTCATGTTTCAGCATTCTCAAGTTTCCTGTTTGCCTTGAGAATGCCCTAAGAGTGTAGAACATGCCAAAGCACACAGAGGCAGAGAAAACAGAATCATCTGGAACAAATGTGTAGAGATAAGCAAGGTGCTGAATTTAAAATTAGCAAGGTCCCTTATTAATGGAATATAAGGAACCAGATTGATAATTATTTGGCCACTGACCCATGTCTGCCATGATTTTACCAGTCTGAAGGATTGCTAGGTCATGGGCAAGATACAGTCTCTGAGTTATATTAACGTGTCCTGAGTTCACATTTTCAAAGCTTCCTCCACACACCAAAAAAGCAAAGCAGAAAACTAGAAAAACTCTGATTGCTATAAATGTTGCTGTTAGAATTTCCCCTGCTTTTTGCTCAGTTACGCTGTGGGATATACTTCCTTAAAAATGCTTCATCTCCATCTATGGAGCTAACAAGACTCCCCTTTTAACACTGCTTTTTTATCTAGCCGTGGTCTCTTACAATATCTCAGCATGCTGAGGCATTGGTAATGATGTCTGAATGTTATAGGAAATGTATCCAAATGCTCCATAGAATCATTCCAGCACTGTCTGGATTTTCACCTAGTGTATTTATTTGCAAGAGGGTTACTTTGATGATCTCGCTGCCCCAACACAGGTGTTTGGAAGAAAAGCAGCAGTAGATTTTATTAATCCCTAATGAAGGACAATATTGACTGTCATTATTCAAACCTAGCATGACATCTGATGATATCTACCCTCCTGCCCTCAGGCACAGGTAAAATTCTATTGCCTACACAAAAAACAGATTCATTTTCTTTTTTGTTGGGGGACAAAAAGACAGGAACCCAAAACCACATCACTAAAAATAGAAGTGAGATCAATAAATCTATTCAGAACTCAAATGTCCATTTCTTGACAGGTTAATCATGCAGCATTGGAATTAAAAATCACAGAAGGTATAGTTTTATATTTTAATACTCCCTCAAAGTATTGAATATTCCTTTTTTTGTTCAGGAAAACAATGCACTATTTCTGTATTGTTAAGCAATAGAAAGAAAAATAATTACATGAAATAATAATATGAAGTCCCTTTTCAACATGAAAGTGTTTCAAAGCAGTGCTTAGAGTATATCTCTAACTGCAAGACCCAGGGAAGAAACTCTGTTTTTGTTACACATAGGCTGAACTCTGAGCGGGCAGTGACTCATATCTCCTACAGCTGATTTAAATGTGTTTCTCATTCCAGTAGACCATTTTATTTTGCTAAAAAAACCAAACCCAAACAAAACTCTCATCAAACCAAACCCCCTGAAACGCTGGAAAAAATAGTCAGAAATTGAGAAGTCTTCTTCCTCATCAATTCTAATTTTACTCATGAATGAAGCAATTGTGGTAAAAACTGAATGGGTGTTCCTTCTGTAGTCTAATTTCTGCAAATATTTTGAGAGGCTAAAAACATCTTGGGCAACTTTTTCTTCAAAAACAAGTACGAACTCTTCTTGTTTTTGGGAATGGAGGCATCCAAGAACAAAATTTCAATACACAGAGAAATATCACGCTTCATGCTAGAGACAAACTGTATACATGTTTAAACTTTCATTTAAATGGATAAATAACTGTAAAATATCATGGAATATAACTTTAAAAACCCAAGCAAGAATAAAAAACCCAACAAACCCTGAGCTCTCCTGCAATCTCAGCAACTTTCTGATATTCATAGATATGGTCCAGGTCTGTATAAAAGAGGGTTTTAAAGTTAGCAAGGCTTTTTAAGGTTAAAAATCAGGCATAGTTGAGTAATACAAGTAAATACTGATAAAACAACAGACTTCCTACTTTTATGCTGCAAACATTTGTCTTTGGATTTAAAAAAAAACAGGCAAATAGCAAAATAGTAACAAAGGACATAAACTTACATACTAAAGAAAGCATACCTGGCTGTGAAAGAAAAGAAGTTTCCTTTGTAGTGTAGCCAACAATTCCAACTGATTCTGAGTCAAAATGAACTATTTTAAAAGGATGAACATATTTCATCATTTCATTTCCTAATGGAGTTTTTCCTTTAATATTTGCACTCAGGACTGTAAAATTTGCATTTTTAAGAAGAGGATCCAATAATCCACTCACACCTTCATCAAACTCATGGTTACCCAAAGCCTGCAAAAAGCAAGAAGAAAATATGAGACCCTACCTCAAATATTCGGTGTAAATAGTCTCATAAGTTATATACATGGTATGTTTGAGAAAACAAAGTCTATGTTCTAGGAAGGAAAACCCTAACTTGTCTAAACCAACACATTCCCGTTTCTCATGAACACAGAAGTGGTTGGGTTATTTTTCTTTTTAGATGTAGGTTTTTGTTTTTCAGACTCTCTTACATGGATACAGATGTGAAATACAGATGATGTGATACAGATACATGATACAGATTTCAAAATCCAAATCCTATCTGTTTGTGACAGTGTACCTGATCAAATACCATTCATTTTACATCCTGTAGCTCTAAAAAAGAAAGGATTAACAATAACCACAAAGGAAAACTATATTTTGTGTATGGAAAATATGTTGTTTAAATACAAATAAGAAAACAAATATTGTCATTGATACTTAGCATTTTCTTTAAATAAAAACTTCATTTTAAGAGCTTTGTGCTTGGACTACAGTTTTAAAAACATACTTACATTGCACTTAGTAAAGGTTCTTCTGTGCTTTACCATGAAACAAGAAAATATCATTTCCTATCCACCACAAATATCACTACTTGCCTATGGAAGATGTAATGTTTATCAGCTAGGGAAAGTCCCCAGAGCCAGCCCACAGTGGGTGTGTGTGCACTTAACACCGTGAAGTGTCGAGACTGCCACACAAAATGAGCACTCCTGGTTTTTTATTAGCAAGGCAATACCACCCAGATGAGAATGTTTGGTTCGGAAAGGGACTTACCTCAAGGGAAGTTTCTCCTACCTGCCCCTTTTTCATGCTCAGCCTAAGATGCCACATGCCCATGCCTGCAAGCTTGGTGATAAGCCAGCAAAACCTCCATAGATGGCATTTTGCAGAAGCGCAATACACGCAAGGACTTTGTAGCACATTTAGGTGTTAGGCAAGGAAAAGATGTAGCCACAGAAACACTACAATTGTGTAACCTGGTAAATATTAAATCTATACGAGGTTTCAGGTTGCAGCTGGAGCAAAGCACTTAAGAGGTATCAAAGCCAACGGGCCAACTCTTCCAGGCAAAAGTGTTCTGAAATTTCATTCTGAAATTAAGTGGGTAAAGCTGCATTCATTATTTCAGAAGGTTTTTGTACCATTCTGTTCTACTTAAACAGCCCACACACCCAGCTGTGCTTGCCCCAGCTTTTATTCTGCCAATGGCTCCATTAAACCTGCATTACGTTAACCCTGATCACATTCCAAACCAAGGAGGACCTTAAGCCACCAAGGTTTGGGTGGCTTCAGTATTTCAATCAATTTGTTGGCAGTGTCTTTCTTTTGGGACAGACAAAGATTCCTGGCTCCTTTTATCCTCACAGGCAGGTAGTCAATGGCTCTGTGGAAATTTCAGGATATCAGCAGTGACTTGCGTTGGAAATCAAGTCCTGTTCCTGCTGACACTGGTGAGAACACTGCTCACACCCCTGGGAAGGAGCCAAATTGTTTTTGTGCTGCTGCAGCACTTTTCCAAAAGAACCAAGAACTATCTTTAAAAAAATCCTGACTTGGGAAGGCACAGTGCACTCCAACTATATTCCATTTCTAACTGTATTCTCATTGCAATCTAATTTCCTGTTAAAAAAATACTAATAAAGAAAGAGAGATAAAAAAAAAAGACGTTCGTCAAGAAGCTGTCTGGATGTTCTGAAAAGATATCTATGGACTGGTAGAGTAGACCGAAATGGTAAAAAGCTCTTTCCTTTTGGCTAGTGCACATGACTTCTGTTCCTCCTAAATATGTAATTAAACCCCAACAAAAGAAAAGGTTACAAATTAATTAAGAAATTGAATGGGATATAACTGCCACCAGATTGTTGGAGAAAAAAAAACCCCAAAATCCTAACCCAACCAACCAACCCAGTCTAGGAAAGCTTGTCTCTCTTGGCTTTGTTGTCTTGCATTTGGATTATTTCATGTCCATTAGGACACTAGATTTAATCAAAATTTTTCCCATGGTGTGGGTGGTTACTAAGTTGTTAGTGAGAAATCACTGGTGGCTAAAAACACAGTTTTACTTTTGATGCTACTCCTCCTCTGAGGAGGAAGATGTGGACAATTTTGGGTTGCTATACTCCACCTAACTGCCCTTGTACCCAGAGCTCCTGGGACTCTACACCTGTGCAATATCCCTTAACCAAATCTGAATCTGTTGGCCAGCATAAGTGCAAGTCACAAGGATGAATAAACAGAAATATTCAGGCACACAACATGTGATTATATAATCCCGTTTTGAACAAGCAGCAAGTATAAAAATATTTCAAAAATCAGGATACAAATTAACAGAAGGAAGAAACTTAAAAGTAAAGCTAGAAGACTTGTATTACCTCTCCAATTACTGCCTTTGAGGAATTTATATTGGATTTTAGTCTTAATTACACCAGAAGAAAAGGCTGATGCCATGAAAATTTTTGGGAGGAAATGAAACAGGAGAAAACAGATTGGAGGTGATAACAGGTATAAATGAGAAAAAGGTAAACTTTAAAAAGGAAATTTCTCCTATTTGTGAAGAAAACCTCTAATGCTTCCAGGCTGTCCTAAATCCTCCTATGGCTCCTGCCCGCATCCTGTAACAACTTTAATGACTCATGCTCCCTCCTTCATCCTGTTTGTAATCCTAGTCCTGTAGCTCACTTCTAAACATTTCAGTAACCCGCACCCCTACGGTCAGGGATGTGGCTTCCCAAATTCTGCCTAAAGAAACACTAGCTCACCCTTCTCAGCGCGGCTCTTACCTCGCTCCCTGTGCCCCCGCCCAGCCACCACCCCCAGAGCACGGCACCCACAGACAGAAGAATAGAAACAGGTGCTGCAGCACTGCCCGACACTATCGGCCACCTATTCCTCAGGGTTTTTGGCAGAGAGAAAGACTGAGAAGCTACAGAACGTTTAGCACCTATCCTGTCACCTTCTATTCAAATTGTAATAAGCAGCACCTCCACAGTGAACAAGTGGTTGACGACTTCGCCTAAGGCATTCACATCTGGGTAGCCTCTTGATATCTGGTATGGGGTGGGTTTATTTTTAAAGCTTATTCTGATGAAAAATCTCATGGTATCTCCAAAACCAGATGGTTCCTACATAACTTTTCTAAAACTGAACAGTACTTCAAGACTGCCTGAAAAAATTTCTTCTTGTGATATAATCAGGAACTGTACAGGCTCGCAGGCTGCCCATGAACCAGTTATACCAGCAAGCACAAGACTCAAAAATGACAGACAGCAGAAAGCCTTATGAAGGAAGGTAGGAAAAACCACCTCAAGCTATTTCTTGCATTGCAGAATCCCAAGGTGCTCCCCAGCTCTCAGTGAGGATGAATCCTGAATGCACATATTCCTCTCCATCACCATTGGGAGGAAAGACCCTGTTAATATTAGTTTCACTATTAGAAAACCGTTCACTGGGGCACGTGAACAGGGAGCAGTATCCCTCACAGACCTGTCTGTCTGGTGCTTAGCCTAAGAAAGTGCACTGGGGCATGACTTTCCCTTCCACAGCTGTCCTGAGACAGAGAGAATACACAAGTGAAGCCGTTTTTACCTGGAAAGGAAAGTACAGTCCTTTCCAGACAAAGCAAAAAAAGATGAAGACAGAGAGTGTGATATGCCCAGAAGATTTTCCCCTCAAGCTGATAGCTGGGATGAAATAAAGATCCAGTCACTCTCACAGCAGCAGTCATGCTCAAACATGATTTTAATTCTCTCCTTTCCGGGGTTGTACACATGCAAAATAAACCACTGCCCTGAGACAAAAGATTTAAGGATATGGAGTGACATCGCCCAATCTCAGTCACAAATTCTACCTTCCTCTCAGCACTTGCGTGACCAAGACGCAGAGTAAAGGTGAGCGATTAGCACAATCTCACAGACCTTCCTCGCTAAGGCACTGTTGTGCTCTCTGGGCTGTTTGTACACAGCCCATTATAAATCCTGCCATGACCACAGCTCTGAGGAACCTGGATACAACCAGGGTGGGATTGGTGAAAACTAAAAACCTCTACCCTTTGAAATAGCACTGCCAACCTGTGCCACCTGTGCCATCCCGCAGGACCGAAGCAGGACAGGCTGCGAGCCTCAAGCAGAGTTAACTCCCTTGTCTCAGACCAGACTCTTCGCCCGGCTTTTGCTGGGGTCGTTTCCATGGCTTGCCAACCCCTCTCCAACAGAGCCCGTCCAGCCCCTCGCCCGTGCCCAGCCCCTGAATCTGCCAAGGAGAGTTCCATTGTATCACTCTGTGTAGCCTTGCCATCATCTCCGGGTTTCTGGCTGCCAGCTCGCGCCTTCATTCGGCCGGGAGCCCCTCACCCAGAAAATCACTTCCCTTCTCCTCGCCTGCCTCCCACCTGCCTTTGCCCACGATTTTAGCATTACCTTTAGCCTTTTCTGACGCTACTTTACACCCTGGAGGAGGCGGCAATGCGAAAAACCGGCATCGGGCGAGGAAAGGCAGGAATAGGAAAGGCCAGCAAAGGCCAGCACCCAAGGGGAGAGAAGGAGAGGAAGACCCCACCGTGCCTCTCGCCGTCCCCCGGCCCGCTTTACCATGGCATCGTAGCGCAGGAGGTTCATGAAGTGGACCGCCTCTCGGCCCCTGAAGCGGGAGAACCACACGGTGCCCTGGTACTGGTCCCCGGCGTCCAGCAGCAGCACGTTGCGGTGCGCGGCCCGCTCCGCCGCCACCCGCGCCGCTCTCCGCGCCACGCCGCCGAAGCATCCCGGCGCTCCGGCCGCGCAGCGCCGCGGGCCCGCGCCCTGCGCCTCCACCCGCCCGTGCACGTCGTTGGTGTGCAGCAGGGTCAGCCGCAGCTCCGCCGCCGCCGCCGCCGCCGCCGTGCACAGGCACAGCCACAGGCACAGCCCCGCCATCCCGCGGGAGCTGCGCGCCGCTCCGCCGCACCGCGCACGGGCCGGCTGAGCCCGGGGAGGAGGGCCGGGCAGCGGCGCGGCGGGGCGGGGAGCGGGCGAGCCTCCGGAGCCACTGCGCGCCGCCCCGGGCAGCCTCCGGCGGTGGCAGCCCCGCCGCCAGGCACGGGCTGCCCGCCGGGCGCGGCCGCCGCAGGTGCTCCGCGTCTGCTGGGCGTGGGCGAGGAGCGCTCGGGGCGGCTGCCCGTGCCTCATCGCGCCTCGCTGCTCGCTCGCTGTCCGCCCGTCCTCGGGGCTCTCCGAGCTCCAGGCAATGTCCTGCGCCCGCGCACGTCCCAGTCCCCGCTGCCCCAGCGATGTCCTTCACCCGAAGACAGCTGCTGTCGGGTTGGAGAAGGGCTT
The DNA here is from genome assembly GCF_017590135.1 of Pyrgilauda ruficollis. Taxonomy (NCBI): domain Eukaryota; kingdom Metazoa; phylum Chordata; class Aves; order Passeriformes; family Passeridae; genus Pyrgilauda; species Pyrgilauda ruficollis. Next base: position 2,685,477 of record NW_024526711.1, on the reverse strand, counting down.
TCACCCGGCTGCTGGAGGTCAAACTGGATGAAAATGCAGCCAGCAGGGAAAGGACAAACTCCAGTGCTCACAGGAAGCCTTGGTGAATGTTTAGTACGCTGAAAGGAGTTTCCAAGCCTTCACATGGAAATGTTTGCCTCTCTCCTCCTCTTTCTCCAATGATGCTTAAAATAAAGACTGCTATCCGCCGCCGCCGCCGTGCACAGGCACAGCCACAGGCACAGCCCCGCCATCCCGCTGGGGCTGCGCGCCGCTCCGCCGCACCGCGCACGGGCCGGCTGAGCCCGGGGAGGAGGGCCGGGCAGCGGCGCGGCGGGGCGGGGAGCGGGCGAGCCTCCGGAGCCACTGCGCGCCGCCCCGGGCAGCCTCCGGCGGTGGCAGCCCCGCCGCCAGGCACGGGCTGCCCGCCGGGCGCGGCCGCCGCAGGTGCTCCGCGTCTGCTGGGCGTGGGCGAGGAGCGCTCGGGGCGGCTGCCCGTGCCTCATCGCGCCTCGCTGCTCGCTCGCTGTCCGCCCGTCCTCGGGGCTCTCCGAGCTCCAGGCAATGTCCTGCGCCCGCGCACGTCCCAGTCCCCGCTGCCCCAGCGATGTCCTTCACCCGAAGACAGCTGCTGTCGGGTTGGAGAAGGGCTTTCACCCGGCTGCTGGAGGTCAAACTGGATGAAAATGCAGCCAGCAGGGAAAGGACAAACTCCAGTGCTCACAGGAAGCCTTGGTGAATGTTTAGTACGCTGAAAGGAGTTTCCAAGCCTTCACATGGAAATGTTTGCCTCTCTCCTCCTCTTTCTCCAATGATGCTTAAAATAAAGACTGCTATTTCGGCCATAAAAAGAGTTACACTACTTTAAGAGTTGATTTAATTATAGCTCTAGTGGCTTTAGTGTAGATTCATGAATTGCTTTCAAGATTTTCCTTCCGTGGCTAAATGGAAAGCTCTTAGTTGTGGTTTGGCAAATGCACGGTGAGGGGAAAATCTGCCAATGCCTTAAATAAGCAGCTTGTTAGGGGTACAGCATGGGGTGATCATCTCTTGGGAAAATCCGACTGACTGGGGATCTCACCTGCTCCTTTGATTCATGCACTCACAGTGTGAGTCCACATGTTCTTCCACTATTAAACAACAAAATTATCTGGAGAAAATTTTTTTCAAGGTCGAAGTGCTGCCACCTTTGTACACTTTCTTGGAACTTCTGGACAATCACACATTGTAAGTGGTGACTGACAGGTCAGTTTTTCCAAAAACACAAGCTCCCCCACTGGGCAGAGAAGTGGTGGTTTCTTACAGCATTACAGAAGGTGAACAAGCTGCTGTCTCCTTTCTGCTGGATGATGTCACGCCCCAGTTTCCTGGATACCCGAAGTCCGCAGAATGGAATCTGGACTCATTTGGTTTGTTTGTTTCCTCAGATGGCTGGAAAGTGAATGAATCTGTATTTTCTTCCATGATGGCTATGCTCTGCCGTCCTCGTGCTCCCAGACGTGACTTGAATTAAAACAGCTGTGTGGTATCTTGTTATTGCCCTGGTGACTGCACTGTGCACTGCCCACCCCACCACAGGGCAATTCTTAATGGCGTGAGCTGCATGCTAGCAAAAGCTGGAGCTGTGCTTCCTGCCCTCCTTTTCACATCCTTTTTGGCTATGCTTTCTTCCTCAGCTGGCCCCTGCTGGCAGCCTGGCTGGGATTCAGTTCTAAGCCAGGACACATTCAGCTGTCCACAAGGAGGTGACTACGTGTGCTCTAGTTTGCTTAAACTTTCAGCATGGCCAGAGGAAAACTGGTTGGGACAGTCATGGGCAGTTAGAGAGGGATCTGGTCACACTGAAGTAGACACACAGCTGGGATCCATCACTCAAGCAAAGGTGCTGGTTTTGCTTAGTGCTCTCCAGGTTTCCCTCCAGTAAGGAGGATCTTGTGTAGGTCTTGTGCCGTTACCTGCCAGCCTCATATGGCAGAGGTCTGGGTGTGTGGCTGGCTCTTTTTGGGCAACTGAGTGTCTGACGCCATGCCAGGCCGGATGGATTGCTCTTTGGGGTGCATTCCCTAGACTAGGTCTCTGCTGACCTGGTAAGTCTGAATGGCTCACTATATGTTGAAAGTAAACACCAATCCTGAGTTTAGTCACATCCACTTCATCCTCATCCAGTGGCCCTGCTCTCATCTGCTAGACAAATAGCAACACCATCATTACCAAGTGTGTCAAATCTGCTAGGAAGTCAGCTGTGTGAGAAACAAAGATAACTCTGGCCAGCCGCTCTGCTTCTGGATGTTTGTGTGCACCAACACCATTTATCTTGTTGGCATCTGTCTGGCCTTGTTTCCTCTCCTCATCAATCCCTGTCCACAGCCACACCATTTCTAAACAGATGCTGGTTCTGCCCACCACAGCTGTGTGCAAACAGAGAGACAGCAAAACCCCAAAGGAAGCAAAAAGGACTTGTATACACAATATTGTCTTTGGCCTGTACAGCACAGCCATACCCCAAACGCCACAGAGCTCTCCATGCCTGGAACACTCATGCTTTAGTCTGGTGGGGCAGAGTGCAGCAGAAACAGCCTGGGCTGTCCTGAACTGACCCTGCACCTCATGGAACAGGGTGGACAATTAAACACTCGGGAGGGGTCACCCTGCCACTTGTGTCTGCTGGCCTTGGCCATTCATGATGACTCCCTTAGGAAGTGGCTCCTTCTGATGCTGTGAAGGTCTCATCTCATGTGACATCCATTTACAAGGCCATCAGATGCATAAATAGGCATCCTTTTGCTGTGAGAAGGGCTCTTTGATGCCATTTTTATGCTGGAAAATATCTTCTTGGATATTAATTCAGGCAATAAGAGGAAAATGTGTGGGATTAGCTTTATGCTAAAATGGCTGACTCCAGAATCATGCTGGGATGCCCAAAACAAGGGTAACTGAGCCAAGGCATGTGCTACTAAAACAAGACGTCACTGGATACCTAATCCATCTCCTCCTATCACTGCCTCTCCAGCCTATCACTGACGCTTTAAGGAAAAGAGTAACGTCATGAAAATATACAGAAATAAACCTGGGACTGCTGGAACTGAAGTGAGAGAAGACAAGAGAACATCAGATAGTGTCTGTCTAGCAAGTCTATGAGAAAGAGAGAGAGCTAAAGAGAGAAAGAAAAGGGAGAGAAATGTGTAATGCAGTTGACTCCTTCCTTCCCTTCTGCTCCTCAGAAAGAAGTAGTTAAGACTTGCTCCAGAATGTCAGTGGCACATCCCAGGACAGTGGAGATCAGTCTTCATATTCAGAACAGGCATAAATATCATAAATACTCTTCTGAAGTTTCTTTAACCATCTCCAAACCTCTCACACAGGACTAGTTCTGACATGGGCAAGTGTTGCAAACCTTGGTTGGTGACCTCCACAGCCAGCCAGCAGTACCTTGAGACACCATGGGTATTACCTCTCCATTGTTGTTTCCCTCTTTGGAGTAGGTTGCTCTGTATTGTTCTTCTGGGTCACTCAGCAGAACTGGATGGGAAACAAATTCTTGGTCTTACTCTGAAGGCCAGTGTGGAACAAAGGCTAATTTATATATCTTGACTTTAGGGTTCAAATATTGCTAGAAGAAATTTCTGGAGTGTCCACACAGAGCTTCCCGGTAAAAGGCTTGTTTTGTCATTGTATTCCTCCCTGGCATCTCTGTTGCAATTCCTAGCAGCTCACATTAGATATTACAAAATACTTGGTTTCCAAATGTTCTGGAATGGGCCAAGACGGGGCCACTCAGCTGTACTGGATGAGGAACTCAGAGCAGTGAGGCCAGAAGAATCCTCTCTTCAGGGACTGGCTCTGAGATGACTAAGAGCTGCCACAGAGCCTGCCAGCCAGATGGGTAAATGTTCCACATAGGTGGAATTTCTCATGCTCTACCACAGATTCCAGATTGTGGCTCAGCAATCTACTAATCTCTGTGTGATTCACAGCATTTCTTTCCTTAGAGGTATTACAGGAATAACCAGACTTCAGTCTTCAGCCTTTACATAGGCTATCCTTCTTAACTGCATGATGGAGGGGGTCTGAACTGAGTGAGACCCCAGAGCAATGAACTGTCTCAGCAATTTCAGAAGGCTGTTGGGGACATAAAAAATGTCCTTGTCTTCTCACATAGCTCATCACCTCCAAGCATGGCTTCATTTTGCCCTGGTTCACATAATCTCTGAGACATGCTGTCATTGCTTCCCCCGGGCAGAACAAGAGCATGCTCTCCGTGGGCACACTCTCATACCTCTGGTAACGGGCTCATAAGCATGTCTTATAAGACAAAACAATCCTCCACACTGTTCTTTCCCTCAGTAAATCCTTTGGGCATCATTCTCATTCCCATTCTGGTGAAGTGGGGATCCTCATCTACTGTCTCTCCCTTCTGTGTCTTAGAAGTAGGAATTTTCATTGCAATGTTTAGTCCAAAGAGACTCAGTCCCTTTTGATGCAGCTGTATTTTGCTATCACAAAATCACAGAATGGGGCATGTTGGAAGGAACCACAGTGCTTCATTTGGTCCAGCCTCCCTGCTCAAGCACAGGATTGCATCCAGATGGCTCTCAAATATCTCCAGTGAGGAGGATTCCACACCCTCTCTGGGCAATCTGTTCCAGTGTTCAGTCACCTGCACAGTAAAGAAGTTCTTCCTCATATTCATGTGAAATTTTCTGTGCATCAGTTTCTGCTGATATCACTAATTGCTGTTAGCCTTGTGGCATTAACTGATGCAATATCTACTGCTTTATGTCCAGTATAGTGATTTTAATTTAATAAAATGAGAAGGTACTTTGTTTTCCTTGAGGATAATTCACTACTCTGTGCATATGACTGGGGAGATAGGGAGAGTGTCTGTCGCCCCTAATTTTTTGGGGAAGTTCTATAATGAAATTTCTCAGGCAGTTTAGCTAGTCAGAAATGTGCAAAAAAACCCTCTAGAAAAGTGCCCCTTCCTTTCCACCCTAGAGTAGATCTGAGTGGGAAGGTACCAGTGACTCATAGCATCCCTTCCAGCTGCTATGGGACAGTCACTACTTCTTCCCTGAGAATGGAACAGCAACCACCAGTGTGGTTGGCTGAACCCTGTGCTGCTACTGAAAGCAGATTTAACTTCCTCAGTCTCTGTTTCCATTCCTATGGCACCTGCAAGTAATGGTTCACTGCAGAAGTTTCACCAGTACTCTTTGGGTCTCCTGGATGCAGTGCAAGATTCAGCCATGGATCTCTGACCTATGCTGCTTCACTTCTACTTGACTGAAACCATTATGATAGTGGAGTTATGAGTATTTATTACCTGTTCTATGGAAGTGCTTAGTTTCAAACACAAGAGGTGTCTCAGATGTTAGGTGTTACACAGACAGCACATAAAAAAGAGACCCTAGCCCAGAGTTTACAGTCCAGATTAAGAGTACATGGAACAGGCTGCTAAACAAAGAACTGTCTAGGGAAAAGTATCAGGTAGAATAAAAAAGGGGTCTGGAAAAGATAATGTGGGAATCTAAAATAAAACAAGTTTTGAGATCAAAGTTGGGTTTTACTTACACCTTTATTGTTTGGTCAGAAAATAAAGTTTGGAAATCAAATTTACCAGATAGCTGTGTCTCTTCTTGACTGACCTGATGTAGTTGTGTATTTTGCATATGCCATTAATAAAACACATTGGTTTTCACAAACAATGTGAAAGAGCGCAGTAATTTTTAAGCCATGAACCAAAATACCATTCTTAAATAAATTTTCTCTGAGAAAGTAGCTATCAAGTAGACACAGAGAGACAAGTGCCCTGCCTGTCATGGAGACCTACTTTGGAATAAAATCCCTACTGACTGGAACAAGTCTAGATGACTAAAACTAGGTCAGATGAATCCCATGTTGGCCACACAATATTAATTTCACTTAATTCTGTGTGTTATAATCAGGTTTTAATTAGAATATCATAAATTATGCTTTTCAATTGCACCTCTGGTTCATATGCAAGACGGACTATGGAATCCCTCACTGCTGTAGCCTCAGTGTTATCAAAATGTTATTTAATTTCTAGATTGCTTCTCTGGGGTAATGTAGTGACATCATCATGACAATTTTATAAATCAGGAATTTATGGTGCACAGAAATTGAGATTAGAATTGTCACCTTCCCCAGCTTCAGTCTCCTGATACCTGGCTTTCCAGGGTACTCAGGTGGGTGTAGTCCTTCTCTCAAGCATGGTACTGCTTCAGTTGTAGCCTTTGGTAGTCCTACACGCTGCACACCACTGATCTTCAAGCCAAGCACCCTATGACATGATCACCACTTAGAAAACAAAAGTGAGCTGAAAAAAGCAGAAGAAAACACAAACAACTAGTAAAGTTTCACTAAGTGAATTCCCAGATATCACAAAGTTAGGAAGGTGCTAAGGCACTGAAGTAAAGTACTGTTATTCAGGGTTTGTCCAGTGACCTTTACCATGTCATTGTCCTTCCCTATAAACTTCTCTCCATATGTCTTCTGTCCCTTGTATTTCTGAAACAAAAGGGGTCTAAAGGGTGGGAAGTCACCCTCCTTCACTATACAATCTGATCACCCCCAAAACAAGCTTTTTCCATACAGAAAATGAAAGAGAATTCCAGTGGAAAAAGACCCAGGTGGCCATGTGTTTCAAGGACCTATCACAGTGCCTTTTCACAGAGGATTGGGTAAAATCCTCTGACTGTCTCATTGCCTGACTTTTCCAGATTTGACTCTGCAAACTTAAGATGACTTTAAAAAACAATTTCGTCTGCAATGTCCTAGTTTTCTTTTTAAAAAAATAAAATGAGAACAAAAAACCATAAGTTCTATCACGTGGCAGCATCTTACTATCTCCATGATACCACAGTTGGTTTGGGACCTCTAAATCCACAGTATTGACCTCTTCCTGGTGACTTTTTTCAAAAGGAGAGACAGCAACGACATGTTTTCATCCTTGATAGGACAATATAATATTATGTCAGACATGGGGTTTCACAGAGACTCGCAGGAAGCAGTATAGTTCCACATATGCATCCCAAGGCCTCTGTAGAGAGATGGGCTTTACTGGTTAACAGAACATCCTTTCTGCTTATTCCTTCTCTCTTTGATCCCACCTGTCTCATCTCTTCCAGTATGCTTTTCTATTTCCTGTCTCTGGCTCCAGGTACTAATCCCATTCTCTTTGCCTGTGCTTCCTCTCATTTCATTCTCTGCTCTGTCAGTTCCATGAGTTCATTTATTTCCAATGTCCTGCCCTATCACCAGGCTACCAGTCAACTCATTATTTCTTTGGCTGACCCTCCACTCCTCTCCATGTATCTGGCCTGGATCTTCCTGGCTCCCACTTCCAATTCCAGCCCCGGATTCTTTCTCCTACTTTCCACCCCCAACCCATATATCATACACAGTCAATCATTTAAGAGCAACTAAGTATTACTCAAAAGTCAAAAATTGAAAGGTGTAATTAGTTTTCTGAGAGATTTACTTGCAACAGACCCCTACCCCTACTATTTTATGTTTTATCGGTAGGCAAGCGGTTCTCAGCCTTCATGCTCATGCACAGCTCGCCCAGGGTGATGCTGCACTCTGCTGGAAGTGTCTAGTTCTGCTACTTGCACTTTTTAGTCTGCTCTCCCCTATTTTCCTGCAATTAGTTTGCAATTTTCAATGCAGTTCTACTTTTCAGCATCGATTTTCATGAAAGCTGACTGGCAGCCCTCTTTCTGATTTGACTTCCATTATTCTCAAATTCTAAGTCATAAGAAAATCAGAGGAAAATAAAAAGACATCTGACCATCCAGGTGTTTCCTTTGTGTTTGCCAGTCCCCAGTTCTGCAAGTGCCATCTCCTGTGAGAAATCTCCATAGTCCAAGCCCCTTTGACCAAACATCCCAACTATGATAGGCTCCAGGCATCTTTCTGTAGTTCCTCTTCTTTAGAAGCACCGCTAAGGAAAGGTCTGCATGAAATTTGCAAACAATCAAGGACTCAACTGGTCTAATTAAAACAGAATGTACTAAGAATGTATAGGAAAACCAGAGTGGACTGAAAGGACTTGTCTGAGTGAGCAACTAACTCAGTTTACTCAGTAAATGTCAGGCTAGGGAGGTACATCTTGGATTCATTACAAAGGAAGCAATATCTTACTTGTCCTCCGCTCCTATCCTCGGGCAGCTGTCAGCAAGACAATCTCTTCCTTCCTCTCCTTTCTGATCCTCTTGACTACAGAGTCTCAGAGACACAGCCTCCAGTGTCCGACATTTCGTGCCCCTACTGCTCCCACAAACACCGTTCCTTTATAGCCTGTGACCACTTTTGATGTTCCAGTTGTGACAGATTTCATTACCTTATAACATGCGCTGGTCACAGTTGTATTTCAACAATGAAATGTCTGCACCATCTGGGATAAGAGTCTCTCTTCTCTCTACAGTGGTTAACACCTTCTAACATGACCCTCATCCCTGCCCCCTCCAGCTAACTCTGGAGTTATATTTCCCAATTTCCTTTCTCAGAACTTGGCATTTCAAAAGCCCCTTTGATCTTGCCATCACCTCAGCATGCCTGAAGGGTAAAGATGTATAGACCATGGTTTGCATGTCAGTCTCCCCTCATTCAAGGTGTTGGACTGGCTAGGTCGATTTGTCCATAAAGCAGCAAGACTGGTATTTTCATATAATTTTATTATTGATACTTCTCCATAACACTGATGAATTATTGACAAATTAAAGTCCATCCATCCCAGTGACTAGGGAATTCACTGCCTTTTGGTCCAAAGAGCTCTGTTTCTGGACTGCTTTTAATTTTGCCTTTCTCATATCTATTGCGTTTAAATCATGATTGCCCCAAATTGTCAGCAAATCAAAAGAAGATTTCAGATCAGAGGAATGACAAGCAAAATGAAAAGTACAATACTGTGCTTCTAACTCCTTATTTATGGCAGAGACAGGTATGCAGGATCTGAAAGGCCTCACCTATAAAGAGTAAGTCCAGTCAAACTCTGGAGAATAAATTTAAACCATGTGCTCACACAGGAATGGTGTCATACTATTTAACTGATAATACCCTGATCACTTAAGAGTACAAATACAGTAATTTTGCTTTTCCAGTGCTATGCAGCCACAAAAGGCAGTATTTTATTCTACAGAAACCCAGGACAATTTCAAACTATATAGCTTTCACTGAAGGACAACCTCAAAAACCTGTAACTCTTTTTGCCTGCTCCAGTTCAGGAGCTGAGCTGACACTGAACTTTCCTTCCGACACTGTTCATAACATAAGCACTTCACCAAGGGCCCTGAACACAGAAAGGACACAGTAGGCATCTTCTTTTGCCATATTATTTTGCACACTCATAAGCCAGCTGCTGTTTCTGAGCTATTCCCATACAGCTTAGTTCCGCTTAGAAAACGACAAGTATTTTCCCATAGCCCAATTATTTTTACCACCCATTTCACATTTTGAAAACAGATTTTATTTGTAGATGCTACTGCCATAGCTAAACAGTAACAGCAGGTATTGCACACTGCTACATCTAGATACTGGAGACACTGGGATTTCAAAATAGAACTGGGGTCTAACTGTATTTGTGATGCCAAATAGTGTTGGTGGTATTGTAATGATGATTATTGTAATGATTATTATCCCACTAGACAATGCTTACATTTGGAACAAAATGTCAAGCTAAAAGGGTCAGTTCCTATTAATCTTAATGGAAAAGTGTTTTGAAGAGATAGCTAAGATGCTATTTCACCTTTTAAATTGAAACTTTTTTTTTTTTCATTTAGAAGAGTACATAATTTTGAATTTTAGCTAATTTATTCTTAAATTGGTGGAAAACTGTTAAGGTCAAAATAAAACTACTTTTCCATTTTTTAGTGGATCTGTTTTATTTTCTATTCAGACTATTTGTTCATGAAAACATCTAAAGTGGTGCCCTTTGGCTAGTTTTAGAGCAAGACTCAGTTTTCTGCTACAAATCTTTCCTGCAGAACTATAATGCCACTTGCCCAGGGTGTGAATATGCAAGTTACCCACCAAGCTCACAGATCACAGCAGGCCTGTGGGTGACAGCAACAGAATCACAGAATCAATTACGTTGGAAAAGACCTTTGAGATCATCAAGTTCAAACTACGACTGAACACCTTCTTGTCTACTACACTGTGGCACTAAGTGCCACATCTGGTCTTTCCTTTACCACCTCCAGGTATACACCACCTCCCTGGGCATCCCACTCCAATGTCTACTCACCTTTTCTGTGAAGAAATCCTCCTAATGTCCAATCTAAACCTCTCCTGGTGTAGTTTTAGACTATGTCCTCTTGTCCTGCAGCTGTTTGCCTGGGAGAAGAGGCCAACTCATGGCTATACCCATGAAGCCGTAGAGAGTTATAAGGTCACCTCTGAGCTTCCTCTTCTCCAGGCTAAACATCCCCAGCTCTCTCAGCCACTCCTCACAATACTTGGGCTCTCCAACCTTCCCCAACACCACATGGGAAAGTGCAAAAAAACCCCCAAAATTAACCTGGAGGGGTATTTAGACAAGAAGGCTGGATTTGGACTCAGATGGGCTTGGATCAAGCTCGGTGAGGTGCCAAGGATGCAGCACCGACACCTCAGTGGCTTCAAAAGGGAAGTGGGGGTGGCAGTGGTATGTGTGGGAAAGGTTACAACATAAAAATGAAAATCCTGCTCGAAAACCAGCCCAAAGGCACCGCTTTAGATATTTTCACGAATCTGAGTATAAAATTAAACGGGCCCACTGAAAAGTGGAAAGCATGTTTCGTTTCGACCTTAACACTCTTCCACCAATTCAGCATAAATTAGCTAAAATTCCAAGCGATTTCCCAGGCCGTTTTCCTGCCTTTTCTAAGGCGTCTCCGAGCGCTCCAGGACACCCCGGGACCCGCTGCCCTGCGCTCCCGAGGCACACGCGGTGGATGTGCGGCGGTGCCGGGATAGGGGCCCTTCCTGCGTCGCCCTGCGCGCCCATCGCCGTGGGGGATGCTGGCAGCGGCGGGCGGGATCCCTCCGTCTGGGAAAGGCCGTGGCTCTGCCGGCTCCGAGCTGCAGGGCTCGGCCTTCGCCCCGCTGCCTCCTTCTCGCAGCCCGGGGTGATCGCGGCGGAGGCTGGAGCCTTGGGGCGGGATGACCGTCGGGAGCGATGGCGTGAAGCTCTGATAGACGGCGTGTGGCTGACTGGGGGCCGCGGGCAGCTGAGGGGACACAGCAGAAGCTTTCCCCTCCCCGTCGCTAGCGGGGAATTGCAGCGCCCTCCTTGAGGGGCCGGTGCCTTCAGGAGGGGCCTGGGCAGAGCCCTCGCCCGCCTCGGGTCCCGCACGGCCCGAGCCGTGCCTGCCTCCTCCCGCTCCCTCCAGAGCATCTCGGCCGAGGTGTATAAACCCCTCAGGGACAAGGGCTTGAGCAGTCCTTCCTCAGACCGAGCGGCAGGAGCGGCCTTTGCCGGCGAGGGAGAGCCCTCAGGGGCCTGGAGGCGCTGCCGGCAGCTCCACAGGGCAGCGCCAGGGCTCTCCCAGACGGATGTGCTGAGGAGATGCCTCATACCCCATCCAGGGCAGTGTCTGGATAATCCCCGTCTGAGCCTCGGCTGGCTGCAATTCCAGGTGGAAAAGGGACGCTACAATCATAGCATCGAAGTGTTGGCTATTTCAGAATATTTAGGGGTCTGTGGTGTGTGTAAAACTCGAGTAAAATCTGTCACAGAAAAACTTACTGCTGGTCTTTTTCATTCAAAGCTGTTATCTCCTCCTGCTTTGCTCATCAGAGGGAAAATCTAAAAATGACATTTGGTTTAGATCTTAAAAATAACAATAATATAAAGTAGCAGTGAGAGAGAAGAGTGTGGGTCTCTGCCAACAGGGTACAACAGACCTAGGGCAAAGTGGCTGCACAGATGTCTTTATGCATCAGCAGCAGTGATGGAGACACGGGGAAAATGCACACATCTCCCTACTCCCCAGACACATTCCTTGATGCCACCCATCATCCTTTGCACGTCTAAGGAGAAGGGTTTTCCTCTGAAACTTATGGGTGTCTGCATTTGTAACTTATTAAATAATGTGCAGTTCTTAGTATTTTGCATTTTTAAGTGTCTTCAAGGGGTCAGTATTAGTATTAATTGCTGTTAACCCTAAGGTGCTGTTTATGAGTATTGCAAGGGCTTGGATATTTAAAATTTGCATTTATATTTTTTTGGTGTATAATAGGGAAAGTGTGTGTTTGAGACCAGTTTGAGGGGATTTTGTTTCACCAAAGGCATTAGCTCCAGTCCTGCTACTCCAGTAGAAGGGAGAGAGGTTACCAGGTACTGGGCACAGTTATCTTCACGAGAAACTCCAAATCTGTGACTCCTCTCCAGCTTCCAAATCAGTTTGGAAAGGACAGCTGATAACAGGGGTGATAAAATTTAAAATTATAAGCAGCCTGAAGATTCTCAATACCTGACACACAGGTAAAGTAACAGATAAGGGAGGAAAAAAAAAAAAATTTCCTGTTTTCTCACAGCTCTTTTGTGATTGTCTAAGAATGTAAATGAGACAAAGTTTGCAGAGAGAGTTAACATGTTTTATTAGGTTATAGAGCTTATAGAGCTAGAAAAATACATACTAGCTTTTGGGCTCTTACATGCACATAAGCATTTAAGAGAGCTTACCTGTTTCCCCAGTTATATTTTTTTGGATATTCAGCTGAATATTTGAATTCTCAGGTGTCTGAATTTGTCAGAGCCTTTCAAGACCTCTCTCAGATCTTGTTACACAAATTTTGTAGTTTATGTCTTAAATTTCTTTCCGTTTATTCATTTTACAACTTGATGTATGCATATGCAGTGCACTGATTGCATTCCTAATACTAATACAAATGATGGAAATGGAAAGAGAAATGCGCAAAAAGTTCTTTCCAAGAAAAAAAGTTGGTTATTATAGTAGATAAGCATACAGAAGACTGTAAAATGCATAGTGCAGGAACTGAGAATACCTTGTATTGCATACACAATTTAGGATGTGTCACTTTCCAGTCAACTCTTACTTCCCAGTAATAGCTGCTATCCATCAGAGGGCACTCCTGATCCTACAAAGAAATAATGTGGTTTGCTAGAACAATAGTGAACAGCCAGACTTTCCTAATCTGGAAACATGCTTTACATGATTTATATCCCATTGGCATCTGGATTATGAGTCAACAGATGATAAAGTCTGATATTTATGACACCTCCATTTACCACCCTTTACAGCACAGTGCTAAATATCGTATAACTGATGCACTTGATTTAAAAGTCACTTGCAGCATAGTAGTTCTAGTGATTTCTTCACAATTTAATATGGTGCTTAGCTCAGGCTGTGAGGGAAGTTTGCTAAAAGCAATGATTAACAATAGGGCCTGTGTTTCTTTAGAAATGTCCTTAGTGTCCATGTAAGAGTGTTAGTCTGGGTCAAGATACCAAGTCTGCTGTAGTGGGGTCTGTTCTTATTGGCATTCACCTGGGAGCAGCTTGTCTGGTTGTGTGTGAGAGGAGCCAGACAGGTTAGCTCTGTGATTAGCAGAAAACTTTGGTAAGCTTTAATATTTCCTTTATTATGATCTTATACCCCTGTGAATTTTGCCTTATATGTCCTTTTGTATGTGTCCTTTTTTTTCCTGTGAGAAACATTCCTAAAGTACGCATTTTTTTTTAATGCACTTCTATCCTCTCTTTGAAGGGGAGCACTTTTTTTCTCCTTGCAAAGCAAAAGCTTGAACAGTTTCTGTTTCTTGAAAACAATATCAGGAGTTTAGAACAAAATGTCCACAAAAATGACAAATCAACTACTAGAACTTTTCTTTTCCCCTTTCCATTGAGAAAGGGGTTACCTGATGACATCTCTAACCCTAAGACAGGCATAAAAGGGGGAGAGGAACCTGTCAAACCGTGGATTTTTACCTCCAGCCTCAGCCCCCCAGGATATTGGGTTTATTCCTTGAGAATATGCAGCTTCATGCAATTGGTTATATACGGTCTCCTTTGTACCCGTGTCCGGACTTCATAGAGGGATATGACAGAGCAGGCATTGCTCACATGGCTGATCCACTGGTTTCAGTGTTGAAATTGCTTCATGCTGCTGTGACGGTACAAATTGAGCTGACATCTAACTTGACTCCAAATCCCAAATCCCAACCCATCAGTGTGTCTTCTGGAGAGTTCTGGAGAGAATTTTCTGGCCTTTGCCACTACTGTTCTGTGTCAGTTGATGCCTGGAAATAAAGTGTAGGCATCTTCAGAGGTGGTTTTCAAGTTTCCTGGAGTGCAAAAGGGAAAGATGTCTCCTTCATATTGTCAAAATAGGCTCATTACTTCTCTAGAACTAATTTGCATCCTAAGGCATTGAGAAAATAACATGACAGATGTCTGGTTACTTATTACTGTCTCATATAGATGACAGAAATGCCCAATATGAGATTAGAGTTTGCTTTTTATGTCTAAAACTATCTTGTTTCCTGTACGTAACTTGCTGTTGAGTTTTGGGCTTTTAGGAAGTGTTGCTGTTGAGTCAGCTCTGTTTCTGTTTATGATGTAGATTCAGAAATACTTTTAACTGAGCAAATTCATCCAGAGCTTTTTTTGTGGCATATTAAAATGTCTTTACTGATAACAAAGAATATGAAAACAAAGTGTGGGTTGGGAGTACATGCCAAAAGTATATTTCTCTTCAACTGGTCAAATATTTCCAAGCTGGGAACAAGAAACATTTTTAATGGCCTGGCACACTCACAGGGAGCTGCCTGAGGAGCGTGTGTGTGTATACCCTGAGCTCCCAAAGGTTGACTGGAAGCATGTAGGAATGGATAGCCCCTGGGCTGGGTGGGATTTGGCCTGGATCAAGCATGCATGATGGCTAAGGTGAGGAGAGCCAAGCAATTGTCACCTGCTGGTGGGATACTTGGACTCTCTGCTTCAGGCCATGGTCAGATAACCTAAATCCCACCTCATCCCCTCTTCCTAGCATGTAGGGAGAGCCAGGCAGCTTTGATGGCTTCTGGAAAGCAGCCCAGAGACCATAAACAAGGCACTGAGCAGGGAGATGCCTAAAGGAATAGGGAAATGGAGTTAGCTTTGCTCTGTAGGAAACACAGACAGAACGTCCTGACATGCAGAAAACTGAGATTTGGGTGGAATCACAGCTATTAGAATGTAGTTCTTCTGTTCAGCAGTTGTTTCTCCCACCTTAAGGAGGGAAGTACGCAGCTGAACTGCTGAAGAAGAGGCCAAAGTCAGTCACACTGCTCATGAGAGGAGTAGTATCCACCATAATCCATGCAATCAGGGGAGGGGCCAAGAACTGGTGTAGACTGCATGTTTTGTGTGATTAGAAAAACACAGACCTCCTATTTTGACATAAGTTCTAACCTTCCCTTAGAAGGACAGTACCACAGATTTTCTGTGGTTCAGACTAGCAGATTACTAACTATTTGTTTTTGACTTTTTTCCTGCATGGGATATTATGACAGAGAACTCTTGTAATTACTTGGCTAGAAAATTACTTTCAACTGTCTGTTGTTGCTGTCTATTTTGAAAGTATTTCTCTTATCAGTGCCTCCTTTCCCCCCATACTTATCTCACACTTTCAGAAGATTTATTAAATGCTTTTCTGCTGGAAAGAGTTGTGCAGGGGATTTCTGCTCCTCTTAAATCAAGGGCAGCAGTCATGAGACTGGATCTGATCATTGAACTGTTTTTTTTATTTCCTTGAAATGACCCATTCATGGAGAAAATGATCCAGGAATAAAGACATTGTTTGAAATTCAGAGGCAAAGTCCACCTGGAAATGACCTGTGAGGGATTTAGGTGCAGTGATAGCAGCCATTACAGGCCTCATGATCTGCGCCCCTGTGCTGTCCCCAGAGCAGAGCTAACAGAAGAGGGCTGTTGGGGCACAACATTTTCTGCCATCTCTGAGCTAGGGGTGGTCACCTCTGGAATTGGGAAAAGGCACAGCCTGGGGCACTGGTGTCATAGACTACCTTAGCTGGGCCTGTCAAAGGCTGTACCATAAATCCCAAGCAGAATAAAGGGCTTGTTCAGTGACAGCCTTCCAAACAACCTCAGTGAAGCTGAGCTCAGGCTATCTGTCATAACTACAGAAGTGATGTGTGAGGTTGGCTGAAACACTGGGAGTATAGAGATGCTGGAGAGGGAAAAGTGTAGGGCTACCAAGGTGGCCAGAAGCCTGGAGGACATGTCTTTTACAGAAAGGTGAAGGGTGCTGTGCTTGTACAGCCTGATGAGGAATCAGCTATGGGCAGTCTGGAGCTGCTTGAAGGCAAGCTATGGAGATGATGAAGGTAAACCCTTCTTCACAGTTTCAAGTGGCCAAAAAGGGGTCACAACATCAAATTGTTACTGTGGAAGTTAGAATGGAGGCTAGGAATAATGTTTTTGCTTTGGATGATTGGAGCAGGGTACCCAAAGAAAAGGCAGAATATCTCTCCCTAAAGGTTTTGGGGACTTGACTAAGGAAAACCATGGGTGGCTTGGTCTGGTGCTGGTGATAGCCCTGCAGACAGGCAGCTGAACTAGATGACTTCCAGAAGACCCCTCCAACATCAGCATTTTGGTGATTGTGTGAGCAATGTAAATTTTTTTCACAAAATCACAGAATCAATTAGGTTGGAAAAGACCTCTGAGATCACTGAGTCCAATATTTAGCCAAACACCCCATGTCAATTAGACCATGGAACTAAGTGCCATGTCCAGTCTTTTCTTAGAAACTTCCAGGGATGGAGACTCCACCACCTCCCTGGGCAGCCTGTTGCAACTCTTGACAATCATTTCTGTGAAGAAATTCCTCCTAATGTCTATCCTGTCCAACCTTTTTGTCCAAGATTGACTTTAAAAAACCCACATATTTGCAAGTTCCAACATATTGCAACTCCAAAGAGGTGATTTTTTTAAAAATAAAATTGATACCCAGAAGTGTTCACAGAAAATTTACAACACTGCTTCTCAGTGTTTTAAACAATGCCAGTGTAGCTGTAGGCTTTGATTAAAATGATCTTCATTTTGAATAGTCATAAAAAATGAAGTTCTGCCACTTAATTCACACAAAATAAAGAACTTTTCTTTACTTTTCTTTCATAGCACTGAATAAGCACTGTAGTTGATTAGGCATTTCTCCCTATCCAGTATGTATGAATAGCTGCTGCACATGCATATGTGTGCATATATAGGATATCTCTAGAAAGAATAAATGCAAACATTTTTTCACTCAGCAGACTGCTAGCTCTCAGTTGCCACCTCATAACTATAAATAATAGCTTTGGAGTTAGGTATATTTCAGACAGAGGCACAGAAAGAGCAAGCAAATAGAGTTATTTTTTTTCTCTGTCATTGGCACACCATTGTTCCGCTGTGGTCAGTGGTAGGATGTACAAACAGTATTTCAGATTCCATAGGAACCTGTTTCCTATTTATACTAGGCTAGCATCATGTGTTACTCGACCGACCGGAGGGATGGGAATGATAACCAGCAGCTTTCTTGGGCAAGAAGGAAGAGGTGCTCTTCCCTAGTTAATAAAGAGGCAGAAACTTGAAACAAAATTGGACTAATATATATGCTTTTGGAACTTGAATTTGCCTACATCAGCTAAGTTTTGTCATAGCAGAAGTGCAAAGAGGAATGTGGGAACGCTTTCACCAGGTTGTCTTCATCTGGAAAAACAAAGCAGGAAAGTAATCAAATGTTAACCAGAAATTGAACATTAGCCACTTCTGTGAGTCTTTAAGCTTTAACATCTATGGAAGGAATACTATATTGCTGTGGCTTTTCCTCAGTGCATTTGCAGGAAATGCCAAACTGTAATGCTCTCCAGTTAAAGACATGAGTCCTCTGACAGAAGGAAAACACACATGTAAATAATAGATTTTGTTAATAAATTTTATTGAAGTTATCTTTGTCTGTTTGTTTAAGTGAGCTTTTTGCTATAATTGTGTCTGTGGCATCACTAGAGAAAAGTGCTTGCACACAGCAGTACTCTGGCAGTGTCCTGATACTCAAATGCACCCCAGTTTGCTCCTGTTGCATTAAGGGTGTTTTAAAATGGGCCATCATTTACAGAATCCATCTAAAGTAGTTTTCAACTGGCCCTGCAGTGCATCTTTATTACCATTTCCTCTGCCACATATTTGTCCTTGGAGAGTTACAAATTGCAAAGACCAAGTGGTTGTTCAGGTTCACTGAAAGGCACAGGAAGGATTTCCACTGATAATTTCAAATTCTGTACTAACATAATGGAAAAAATATTTAATATAATTAGTAACCTGACCATAGATTTCCCCATGCCACTTTATGGTATATTTTCATGCAGTTTTAAAGAAGGATAAGTGATAACTTATATGACATAACTTACCTAAAAATTTTGGAGACTTTTTTCATAATGTTAACCTGCCATCTGAGATTCAGAGAATAGTTGTTGTGGATTTCTAAATTTGTATCATGGCAGATTAATGCTTTGCAGTTTTACATGAAGTTAAATTGCCAAAGTGACTATTCTTTTGTTGCAGTGATGTCCAGTCAGCTCTGTGGTTGATAAGGGGACTTATCTGTGACTAATCAGGCACATAAGGAAATAGAGATACATTGGTTGCACTAAAATTAAGAGCACCATGTGCTCTTTCAAAATAAATTACTCAAAGTCAGTTTCCAGTTAAGATTCAGTTTTATCTTTAAATACATTATTGTGGAAATCTTACATCAGTCTTGGAAAGACTAAATGACCTGCTCAAAACTTGCCTTTCTGCTTATTTTATGCTTTCACTGTTATCATTAAGAGAATTCTTTGGACACATAGCAGTAGAAATTACTGGTGTTTTATAAATGTATCTGTACTTTCCTATTTATTTCAGTACCAAAGGGCCAATGGCAGTTATGTACAGTAATGCAAGTTCTTAACGCTTAAGTCTGGTCCTGTGTGTATAATAAATGAGATCTACTCTGAAGAATTTGGAAAGCCAGGAGGTTGCAGGGTTAGCCTGCTATGGAATACCAGGGGACTGAGGCCCTGATCCCCAGTCCATTCTTATTTGTAAAAGCACTTCAGCACATATGTATCTCTAGGCATGTGTTTAAGACCCATTGACATCAATGAGACTTTAGCTGATGCTTAACCTCCGAGCATATGCTTAAGTTTCCTGCCGAATAAGGAGGGCCTTGAGAATGTGCTTAAAAATACCCTGCTGAATTGCTGATCTCTCTCAGGCCTCTAGCCTGCCCCAAATACAAACCTTTACTTGCTCCACTAGGTCACTTGTTTTGGCTTGGACTTCAGATTTTTTCCTTTTTAGCATTTCCTTTTCACTCAGCTGGCCAGATCTATTTTCTACAACCCCCATTATCACACACACATGGTGTTCATTATCACTCCACATTGCTCCACATTACGAAGTCCAGTACCCAGTTGGTTAATTTAATACTTTCAGTGAAAGTGCTATCTATTTATAGTTTTCTGCAAATTTAAAATAATGTATGGAAAAAGCTGTTGTCAGTTAAACAAACGTTGTTTATATTCAGGTGCTGCTGGGATGCAAACCTTTCGCTATAATCTTTTCACGCTCTCACTGTGCAACAATATTACTGCACTAGGTGGGATATTTAAAAGGTTCCAAAAATCCATTGTAGCTCTCTCAGGCTTTTGGATAAATTGTAATTACTCTTGGCCACAGTATTCAGTGCAGAAGATTTTCTTACCAAAAATACTGTTTTGTTAATGCCGATTTTTTATGGTGTTACTTCATTTCCACTGGAAATTTTCAATTTCCCACAGCAAATACCTCCAAAAGTTTTTTTTTTTTTTCATACTAAAGCATGTTTTTCATACTAAATCACTTCAACTTTAAAGGAAAAAGTTCAAATAAAGATTTATTTTTTTCACTTCCCACGTGAAATAAAATGTGACACATTCTTTGACTTATAGTTAACAATGGAAAATTTACCTGGTGTCTTTTACTACTACCAAGAGAAGCTTGTGAAAGAATAAGCTAAATATGGGCTGACTACTTTGAATTTTATGCAGTAGTTGTTGTTTTAGAGGACCAACCGTGCTGATCCAAGCCATGGATGTGAAACCCCACAAAATTAATGGGTCTCAACATAAGTGTTTCTTAGGTCTAGTAAAGGCTCTGAATGTGCCTGCAACTCATGGTTTTCTTTAGAATATAGAAAAATCCTAGCACACACCTTGGTGCATGTGAAAGGATAAAACATATCCCCATTCTAACAATTGTCTTTGGAAATGAAAATGATTATTTACTTAACTGTTGTTTTCATTATCTGATGTCCTCTTTCAGATGTTTGCCATTGAACATTCATGACTACAACAGTTTCTGCTGCACATGCTGTTTGAATACATTTCTTGGACGAATCCAGAAAACCACCAATCAACGAACTGAAACTCGAGCTCCTACTCTACTTGTCAAGAGATTCTGGATCCTCACATTACATCAAAAAATAACAAACTGCTAAGACCATTTCATGCTTTGTTGGCTTCAAATAAACCAGAAGTACCCTGAAAAAAGGTTTCCTCCAACTTTCATTTGCATCTGAATTTGCCAAAATTCAGATGTTCGGCACACTTTTCTCCTGGCTTCAGTCACTGCAACTTACTAGTAGAGCAGTGGATTTTGATTTTGATTTCCTTGCAAGTAATGAAGACTTTTTTGTTTGTTTGTTTGTTTGTTTTTTCACTGAGCAGCGTGGTTCAGGCATAAGGGAACATTCGCTCCCCACACAGGCCCACACCATTAGCTTGCAAGGTGTTGTCCCTGGCTGACAGAGTCAAAAGCCTCCATGCAATGAGGGAATTTGCAGTATCACTGCAGGCACATGGGTCCCATGTGAGTGCCAGGAACTGTCATGATCAGAGTGGGTATCTTCCAAGGCAGATGGAATACAACACATATTTTTAAGATTTGAGGACAGCATGGATTCTTAATTCAACAAAAAATTCCTTCTGCTGCTTTTTTTTTTTACTTTTTTTTTTTTTTTTCTGACTCAGCATATTGTTTGCAGCTGGTCCAGAGTGGGAATGCCTGTGTAGAAGAGTTATATGACTTTCTGGAAAAACTAACTAGTATGGAACTAATTGCAGCCCACCCAAACCTAGCAGGAGGCCGGGTTTTCCTTCCAATTAAAAGCATTCTGCTAGAAGGCAGCACACAAGAACTGATGTGTGTGTTCTGATGAGTGCTTAATAAGAGCTTTCATGGGTTTTGAAAAAGAGAAAAAAAGGTCTTCAGGAATGAAGGCAAATAGGCCACAGAATTTAAAGAAAAATATTAGCCAGGGGGTCCAATACCAAACCAGAAACTGGGAATATCTTTCTTGAAAAGAAGTTCTCATCTACTAAATAGAACTGAAAGAAAAATTAAAAAGGCCATTATTGATTGGACTGTTCTCATTTATTAGAACTTCTATAGCAAGCTGGCACTGCTGATCTTCTCAATCCATCTTGTTAGCTAAATTTCTGGTTCCTGCCTCTCTCTTGCTTATTTGGAGTCAGGAAAAAGACACAGACTCCATTCTGGTTTTAAGGCAGATGGAGTTGGGAGAGCAATTATTTCTTAAAACACAGGGAGCTGTGATTTAGGGCAGGAATTTTACTGAGGAAAGCTCAGAAACAGCTTGGCTCAGTTAGCAATTGTGTTTGTGCTCTTATTACTCAAATTACTGACAAAACCAACTCATCCCCAAAAGGCTAAAGGATTTAGATTAAATATGGTGGAGGGGAACTCTTCAAAGCATGCTGTCTTGTCTTCCAGATGGTAAAAATGAGGTTTGAAGCTGTCTGCTGTACAAAAGAAATTGTGAGCAGGGAAGACAGGAATGGAAATGAAGCTGTGGAACAGCAGGGGGAGGTGTTCTGATATCTAGTAAAAGATAGGTTAGAAATGGTAATGACTTAATGATTTACTCTCATCAAGTGGGACAGGGATCTTTCACAAAGACTGGTAGACAGGGAAAGGTAAGAAAGGCTGAGGGAATCTGTGTGGAGCTGGCTTCTGGTGGGAAAGGGCCTGAGAAATGCCCATGGTGCTGTGAGGCGCTGGCGAGGAAGAGCATGAGGTGCATGTGAGATGTGCTGGGCAAACTGAAAACTGAGGCACCAGAAGCCCCCATGCCAAGGGGCTACTGAAGTCTGCATACAGGGAAAGGAGAGCTGGAGCCTGGTGGGTCAGAGGTGAGGACCACAGCACTATTGCTGCTCTGGCACAGCCAGGACAAGGGGAACCAGGAGTTCTACTGGAATTTTTGTGATCCCACTGAAAGCTGGGATCACTACTCTGCCATCATACCCAGCCATTCTCACCCTCTATGTTGCTCATTATTTGGTGTATTTTATGGAGAACATTTCCTCCTTCCCTTTTAGAAATGTAACCAGTATTTAAAAAATAATTTTTCATGCTTTTTTTAAGTGAAAAGGCCCTGCTATCTGCCTAGAACCTCTGTCTGTCTTCGAAGAACAGTGTTTGAATAAGGATTATTTTCCATCCAGTAATAACGGAGAAAGATGTAATCTTAGTATTGCAGTGCAAGTTGCAAAACTAATTTCTGCTTGCTTGGTAACTTCATCCTTTGAAGTATCCAGATTCTCTCAGGGGTGTATGTGACCTCACCTTCCAGTTACCAAACTTTTCCAAATGTCGGATTACACTCAACACCAGATTAGGAATGTGCTTGACATTTCTTTATAGGGTGCAGGAAAATATCTGGGTGGAGATGAAAGCAGATACAAGTGTAACTGGGATACTGGAATAAATTATATATTGCTACTATTACACTTCTCTTCCTGTGTTTCAACCTACCTTTGTGCTGGATCTTTGGCTAACATTCAGTTGTCTGCATACTTGCTGAGGATTCGTAAGAAATTTGTTCATTATAAATCTGAATCACCTGAGAAAAGGGACTGCAACAATTTGCTCTGCAGCATTCATATTCAGGAAAGCTGACAGCCTATTTTTACACCCTTGGCTATTTACATATACCTCTTAAATTACAGGTGGTGTTGCTGGTGCCGTACAGCTGCCAGTTTGATGATTATGGACTACTGGAAATGCCAGCAGAGTGTTTGAATCTGCTGCTATTTGTATCCAAAATTTATGTGTGGAAAACTGTAAAGCAACGCCTGAAAATGCTTCAAAGAAATTTTGTTTTAAAATCATAAATACAATGAATATTTTCCAGAAGAGTCAATGACCGATCATGCACCTCACCAAGAACTATCTTCTGTCCTTTACCGATAAACCTTTTTAAAACCTCAAGACAAAACTTTACCATTCAGAATAGAAAAGCAACAGGAGTTTGCTGGAAGCTATGTGAGGCTACTCTGTAGGAGTGCTGAGCTCTGGTTATGACATGAATAATAGAGGCATCATCAAGATAATAATCTCCAGGCATTCAATATTTCTTATTCATTCTTATTCAATAGCATTCCTATGGTGCATTCAGTATTCAGTTGGCATGGCTTATGTTAATACATTGTTGCTTTTCTTAGGCAGCATGGGTCTTAATATTTATCATAAACTTGTTTAAGTGAGTTCAATTCAATGAGCTGAAAAATAAACCAAGTGTGTCTGTTGAATGATATTTCCTGGTTTGTGTACTTTTCTTAGTAAGTTTTGTACCTATTTACTGATTGCTCATTTTCCCTGAAGAGTGTCCCTTTTCCAGCTGGGGGTACAGCTAGAGACCTTTTAATTAATCTCTTGCATATTGACCTCTTCCTTATTTGAGCCTTAGTTCTGGTACTTACAGAAATGGCCATTGACTGTACCTTCTCACCAAGTGATGCTCTGCTTTTCTCTCTTAGCAAGTTCTTACTCTCTGGCCATTGTCTGGTTACTTTAAGCAAACTATCACTTATGTCTCTCATTCTGGTTTTCACAGAGAGCAGTGCATGTGCTCTGTCTGCCATTTTCAGGTTTTTTTCCCCTTATGACCTAGTAGGATTTTCTGATTGTCGACTGGTAATGTGGTTTTACCTTTTCATGGTATCTAATTCAGATTCAGTGTTCTTGTGTGAATGAGTTTGTAGCTGCTCATTCACTCTATTCCCTTTGCAGTTCTTGAAGAGCTGGGTTCCTCTGCCAAGCCTCAAGTCTCTCCTGCCAACAACACTTGAGCCTAGTGGTCTGCTTTGGCTTCATACTGCTTAGTATCTCCCAAGGAAGAAGCTGTGACCGATGGACCTTTTTGACACTGTAAACATAATTTTTGCTTCCTTCCAAACTGTTAGATTTGACATCAGGATGATTTTCTTTGTGGAAAGTGTTGTCACACCCAATGCATTGGCTGCCCAGGGAAGTGGTGGAGAAACAGCCATCACCTGGAAGTGCTTCACCATCCCTGGAAGTGCTCAAGAAACAGCTGAACATGGCATTTAGTGCTGTGGTTTAGTTGACAAGGGGGTGTTCAGCCAAAGGTTGGACTTGATGATCATGGAGGTCTAACAATTCTACAGTTCTATTGTTACAGCCCCCAGCAGTTATCCACAGCCCTTCTTATCCTGCAGCTGGCTAGTGGGAATGTAAGGGTGGATTAGGTGGGTTCAGTGCTGAGGCTATGCTGCCTGTGCCAATACTGGGCTGTGGCCTTGTCTTGCCACATCATCTGCTGTCACTCACCCAGGGACTCCCAGTATGGTAGCTTAGAAGCAAGTGATAGAGGGGATCTGCAGCTGAATAACACTGGGTTTAGCAGACCGAAATGTTAAGGGCTGAGCAGTACTTGAGATTTAAGTGTTTACTCTTCTAATCATTTTGAAACCTGCATGTTTCTGGATTACCTTGTACTATGCTTTATCTCCTGAGGCTTTAGATATAATCTTGATTTCTGAACTGAGGGTTGTTTGAACTAGGGGTCCCCAAGTGTTTCCTGGCAAGCAAAAGCAATTCATAAAATGCTTTTGTCCACAAAGTGTTTTTTTTTTTTTTTTTTTTTTTTTTGCCTGTTCCTAGAAGAAGCACAGTGTGGGGGTTGTGTGTGTGCCTCTGAGATTGAAGTGGCTGTGGTCTCACCCTGAGTGATCAGTGTCACTTGTCAGTCCTGCCCATGCAATGCAGACTGAAGCATCTGCACAGGACAGGACTGGGTGGAGCACTCTGCAGCCAGCTTATCCTGGGGAAAGCGCGTGGCTCAAGGGCAAGTTCTGTGGTCACTGAACCTGCACATAACCTGTACAGTGGAAGTTGAACCCTGTCCCTGGCAGAAACCTGAGAGTGACTGTGAGCCTGGTGTTGCTGTTGACCTCTGTCTGTCAGGGATTATGTTTTTGTTTTATTTTCACTATTGGGCAATATGCCCTACTAAACTATAGTTAATTTTGAAGACACAATGAAGTTTTCTTGGAAGGCAAAGAGGTAACTTTTTTTCTTGTGCAAGTATTTAAGAATGATTGCTGACTTGTGACTATTTTTCAAACCTGAGGGAATATTCCAGAGAGCACCAATATCTGCTGATTACTGTTGATTAAAAAAATTTGAGACAAAGGACACTTGTGATGTCATAATTGCACTTCCTGAAAAACAGACCTGACTGTAACTCAGACCAAGGCATTTCTCATACACAACCCTGTCAGTCTGATCTGTATTGTAAGAATTCTTGATAAATGATATTTCTTCAAAACTGAGAAATAAGGAACAAGGACAGCAGTGAGAAGGAATGGGAATCTTTTTGGGTTTCAGGCTGAGGGTTGGTATTTGAAAAGATCAGGAAGAGAAGACTGTGACTGGATTGAAAGGAGCACAAAACTATTTGTGGCAGTAGTGGAGGGAGGGGACCAGGATGGGTGCACTTAGCTTTGGGGAAATATTTGGGCTATTCATGTTAGGCCAGTGGGGAGAGTTCTGTTCTGTATCTGCATCTGTAGAAGCTGTTCTTGACTAACTATGGAGAGCCAAGAGGAATTAGCATCTCTAGGCTAAAATTAGCTTTACTGGAGTCTGCTTTAGGAAATGACTGAGCTCATCTACTCCACTACTTACTCCAAGGTAATTATCTACATTTATTTCAGGCACTGATGAAAGTTGTTCATAAAACTCTGTTGATAGATTTGGGCTGTTGAGTTTCCACTGCACCACCTCACTGGTCTTGCTAGAGAAAGAAGTCTCTAATGTCAACCGGAACCTCTTTTGCTGTAAGTTCAGAGCGTTTTTGACCAATTCAAAATCAGACATGTTCATTCTAAATGGTTAATCTCCTTCATGTTGCACTACTCTATTTTTAGAGTATTATCACAATTTTGTAAATCAGTCTGTTGGTTTTTTTTTTTTCCTCCTAGACTTATATTCTGAGTTCTTTCACCAATTCCTAATTTTCCTTGTATTTCTAGACATCTTATTCAGACTCCCCACAAGAGATTGGCATCTTTTGTTAAGTGCTCTGCCACCATCTGACAATGAGACATGGATTGGAAGAATTACTGCTTTTTGACAGTGCCCTCATTGCTCCTTTTTTAAAGAACTGGACTCTTTTTTCGCCCCTAACCTGTTAAAATGGCATTTCTTGATAGTTGTTTTCCTAAATTCCATTGTCTTTTTTGCTCTTTGCCACTTTGTCTTCTAAAAATGCAGTCACAAACCCACTTCTACTTTCCACCCCATTCCTGCCTGTTCCTTAGAGTAGAGTCCAGGCAGGTTCTGTCTTTTTTGCTCCAGGACAGATACATTTCAAGAACTTGCTTGAAGGAGTCAGCTCATGTATCCTTCACATCTAGACATTGGATATCCAGACCAGATGTCCAGGCTGTCTCTTCAGGCAGTGGATAGGAGCACTCCCAAGATTGTTTGACTCCATTTAGAATATTTGACTAGGATTAATAGTTCTTGTCAAATATTTCTCTCTGTTCACTGCCTATAAAAGTGTTTGAATATTTGGCCAACTTGAACAGGCCTTGTAATAGTCCTTTTTTTCAGCTATAGGTTGGAAAATTCAAAACACCAAATTATACACTTGAGGTCATTTTTGTTGCAACTGTCACAAGCTTTGCCATGTGAATTTCCCAATGTGATATTGTGCTGTGTTCTAATCCAAGACAGTCCCAATAGTCTTCTAGCCCTTTTAATATTGTCCAAAGATCTTAAAGTAGCAAGTCTCTCTCTGTTTGGACATCAGAGAAAGTGTATGCATGATTAGTATGTCAGATTTTTCCTTTCCACTAAACAAACTGTTACCTTCTCTAAATATGCCAGTTCTATATATCATATAGAACATTTCACTGCTAATGAAATATTGCAATAAGACCTTGGCCATATTTTCCCCTTAACTGGTTCATGGAAAAGAGATGGTTCCTTGCCCACCATTGTCCTTTAGCCTCTATAACAGTAGTGCAAATTTACCTTTAATCATTTTAAGCCCCTCCTGTGGCTGCCCTCATTTAACCATTCCCTAAGAACTTCAAGTGTCCAGCAGTTCTGGTTCAAAATTATGCTCATTATGTTAGCAAGCCAGTGTGCAAATATATTGTTCTTTGTTAACAGGAATCTTAGGTTCTGAGGAAAGATAGTGGAATGGTGGGTCACTGAGGAAAAAACCTACAGAAGAAGTCAAAACACAAGTCTAAATCCATTTGACTTTGAAAGTATAAACAGAAATTTGAAAAACAAAATTGAAAACCAAGTTTCTATCTGCAGTTTTGGCAAACCTCTTCACTAAATTGGAGTAAAATGCTAATTTTTTAATGCTAGTTAGTCATCTCACATGAAAAGAAAAATCAGGTTTATTTTAGCAAGACAGGTTTTCTTGTGGTTTGTTTCCAGTCTCTTTCTCAGTGTGGTGATGCTAACAGAACTTGACAGTGGAGTAGAGAAGGACTTGAAAGGGTATGTGAAATATGAAAGGAGAGATTAGAAGTTTGTCACTGGAACTTTGGTACTGCAGGGTAGTTTGAAGCCAAGGTTGTTTTTTTTTTTTTTTTTTTTTTTTAAATTCTAAAATTAGTTTGAGTCGGAGAGATCTTATAAGAACAAATCTGCATGCCTGGCAGTGATCTATATGATTTCCATCCTGCTCCAGTGTGAAATGTTGCGTTGTAAGCAGGCAATGAAATTATCTAATGCTCTAACTTTTTCCATTGGCCTTAGGAAAATGTAAAACCTGGTTGTGATTGTACTTCATTAAATAAAATAGCTGTTAAACAGTGTTTCATAGAATCACAGAATGGCTTGGACTGGAAGAGACCATAGTTTCAATGAATTTCAGTTCATATCCAGCTACTAGAGAACTGGCCCCACTGAATGCATCCCATCAGACTTCAACAGTATAACAGTTTTAACATTCTGCATTGATTTCGGAATTTCAGATGGTTGTTTGAACACCAGATTTGCAAGCAAGATATGGGATTATATTGGCCCCTCCTTGCAGAGAGGCAAAGCTATTTGCAATTTCAGCCTGTGTGTCACATCCAGCTCTCTGGAACTTTTTCTGTTGCACCCAAATCTGGTCTAAGCTCATTTGTGAGTCCTTCTGCTCAAGACTCCTGATGGATTAATGGCTGTGTTCTTTGGATGGCAGAGGAGTCTGTTGTGTCCTCTTTCTTTTGTACCACTGGTGGTCCTGGGAATCTAGACCTTCTATGTGCTTGAAAAATTACTGGATAAAATGCTGTCAGTGGTTCAGTATACTGCCAAAATAACATGTGTCTGCATGTTACTGATGGCAGTAATGCAAGTGATGGTGTTGCTTAACAAATAAGCTCTTAAGAACTTGAATGCAGGTATGCAAATAACTGCTTCAGAAAGTATTGTAAAAGTTCATACATTGATTTACTTGCTTTAGGTGTTAATATTTCTTGTTTGTAATCTTAGGATATCAGATTCATCTGAAGTGTCATTGTAGACCTGGGAAAGAATTATTTTATAGGATATCTCCTACAGAACTTTGACCTTAATTTTGTGAAATAGAGTTTAAATATTTAGGTACTTATACATG
Organism: Pyrgilauda ruficollis; assembly: GCF_017590135.1. Classification (NCBI taxonomy): domain Eukaryota; kingdom Metazoa; phylum Chordata; class Aves; order Passeriformes; family Passeridae; genus Pyrgilauda; species Pyrgilauda ruficollis. Next base: position 2,656,513 of record NW_024526711.1, on the reverse strand, counting down.
TAGTCTGTAGGGCTATTCTCTAATCAGAAGCTAGAAAAAATTGAGCATTTTTGTGATTTGAGACAGGTTGAACTTACAAAGAACAAGCTTTTATTTATAAATAGCACTCAGAATAAAGCTCATTATGGTAGTTTACTGTAAGACCATGAAGACCAGACTCTCAGTAAATCTGAACCCTCAGTAAATTACCATGGCTTCACTGAATTCAGAGAAGCTGCATCCATTTATACCAGTTGAGGATGACAAATTTTCAAGGCCTGGAAGTGGGTGGAGGCATGAAATTACTTCAGTATTATTACTTCAGCAAGGCCTTCTACACATGTTCCTACCATGGGACCACCACGGAGCATTTGTCTGAGGAGCAGTTTTGTCACATCAAACTAAATGAGTTTCTGTTGTGGCTCTCAGCACTCAGTCCCATCCAGGCTCCTCACATGGCTGCTCCAGCACACAAGAATGCATTCAGGAAGGAGCTGTGATCAAAGCTCTGTTGAAGCTGGGAGTCTGGACAGAGGACCAGAGCAGTTCCACAGAGCAGCACACCCGGGGTGTGTGCTCCTGCGGGAAGGAGGAGGTGAACTGGCTGCAGCTGCTAGGCGTGGATTTCAGTTCTGCTCCAAGTTACATGTCTTCACTTATGTTTCCTTCAATGTGAAATTATGTTTATATGTATTTAATTCACTTTAACGATTTGCTCTAATTTGTCTGTCTTTATTAGACTTCACAGAAAAAAATCCAAACTGTATCAAAGAAAAGCCAAGTCAACTAAACAAATTTGCCTGATGTAGGTTTTTCAAGAGTCAGTGATTCACAGTAGCTGTAGTCTTGGCCTTACTTAGTAATGCAGATTTTGCTGAAGGTAGGGGTAGATCTGGGGTAGTTTGCTGCTTGCAAGTTGCAGCAGATGACTTAGAGCTTCTCTCTCCCCAGAAATGGACCTTCTGAACATGAACTGGCAATCGAGCAACCAGTTTCATGAGCCAAAAATGCTGTCAGAGTGGTCTCCTTCACACTTCCAGTCTGCATGTGCAACCACATAGGGCTGGCTGTGGGACTGAGACCCTCTGGGAGCTGATCCAACTCACTTGTAGTAGCAGAAAACAAGCCCTGCAAAGAAGTGGATGATTTTCTGCTATGCAGTGAGTTAAACTGCCACAGCAAGGGTCCCATAAGCATCACAGTTAGCACAACAGAAAGGATGGTTTAGTGTGGCTGAGAGTAAGAGTGGGAACAGGAGTGAGATACCCTCCCTAACTCCTTTTGGGAGTGTGCTCAGTTTGCCTTGCTGAGCATGGAGTTGTGAATTAGTTGCCTGTGGAATTTTCAGGCAGAGGAGGAGAGTGCCTGATTTATCTGAGTGCCTAAAAGGTTAGACAGTTCCCAAAAGAAGGCAGAATGGATCACTCTTGATTTACGTGGATTTTAGAGGCTGAAGTTTCATCTTTGGTAGGATTCGAACAAGCCGGATCCCACCCTGGAAGATCTGCTTATAAAACAAACAAACAAAAGAGTTTTTCTGTGTTTTTCACTGGAACACCACTAACTGTGTTAATGACAATGGGGACCACCAATAGTGTGAACTCCCTGTTCTAATGCAATACTTCCAGGCTCTTTATAAGAGGCATCAAAGGCGAAAAAATTCTGTATTAGCTCTATGGGAGCTGTGTGCATACATCAGAGGGCAAATTCAGCCCCCAGCATTCTCCCTGCAGTGAATTTGAGTCTCTGATAGCATCAGTGCAAGAAGAATAGAGCAGTAGCTTAGGAGGCATGTGGCATTTCCTGGCTGGGTGCAATGGATTCCCCAGCTGAAACCAATAAAAATCAGTTCAGGAAGAATTTTTCAGAAAATCGGTGGTGAAAATGACAGTCTTGAAATGCTCACACAATTCTTGCAGCTGTGGAGTCCTTAAAGTCAATGAGTTCCAGGAAAAATGACAATAGTTCTGGAAACTTTCCCATGACTGCCTCTGGGCAGGCATTCAGAATAGCTAGTTTACTTCAACGATGCTAATTCATTAATCATTAGAATACTTTTGTTCAGTTCCCTTTGAAGTTGGCCACAACTTTTCTTTTCTCCTAAGATGAAATGTGGTCAATTATATCCATACATGGGTATAACACGGGGCAGGTTCTTCTCTTTGACAAATTATTTACTTGCTTTGTCAACCCAGACTTCTTGCTCTCTGATGTTTCTCAATTGTATATACTAACCAGAAAATGTTGCATGTGGTCCAGTTTTGCTGTGTTAGATGTGCTTTTATTTCAGCTCAGGCCTTTATGTCCTCAGTCGCTGTGGTAAACTTGGTTGTGATTGGTCGTTAATTTTCTTCTTGGAGGACGCATAATTTTTTGTGCTCACAGCCAGCTGTAGCACTGCCCTTTCAAAGGCATGACTAGTCCAGCAGTACCCCTGCTCCAGGGACTGAAAGGCTTTGACAGCCTCCCTTGCCCTTCCTGCCTCTCCTTCCATTTGGAGCTGGTGGGTGACCAAACTTCAAGCCAGAGGGTGTCACAAGTCTCCTCTGAGAAGACTTACCTAGCCCCGATTTTCTAGCAGCTTGGGCCCTCCAGCACTGCAGCTGGACTAGAAAGGTCTTGTTCTATCTCTCCCAGTCCTCTTCAGAGTATCTGGCCTCTCCAACAGGCTTTATCCTCTCCTGTGGGTGAGGCTTCATGAGGCAGCTGATTCAGCCCATGAACTTTCTGCTGGTGAAAGGGGCAGGCCTGTTCCTGGACACACACTCCATTTGTCTCCCTTCTGTCATCCCTGGGATGTGTCTGATCCATTAGCTCACTAAAGTGGTGAAAAGTATTCACTTTTTCTTGATTTGTTTTGTTTTGTATGGTTAGATTTTTGCCAGTTTAGTGAGCTAAATTCACTTTCCAAGGGGTCAAATTAATGCAAGAGCTGGTGAAAGGGAAGGGTAGGTCTCCATAGCTAGCAGCAAGAGAGAGAGCAAATTCAGTGTTGGTTAAACTGAGCTGTTTTGGAAAGCCTCTGCTGCCTTTTGCACGTACCTTCAAGCACTTGCTGGATTGAGTGTCTCAGGAGAGATTAACAGAGTGCCTGGTTTGTGGATCTGAAAAAGATTCAGGCCTCAGGTAGGTGTTGAGCTGCTCAGGCAGTTCATCCTGTGGTGTTTCCCAGTACAGAAACACCAGAAATTGTCCATAAATTAATTCTGAAGGGCTTCAGGGGAGGTGTAATTTGGGGACATCAAGAAGAAGAACATCCTGCAGTTTTGGACATTGCTGCTAAATTCTCTCGAATGTCCTATGTGTTTGTGGGTATTTCTTCCTTCCGTTTAGCCAAGAAAGTTGTGGTGGTGAGGATGACTTTTATAGTAGGATATCATAGTGATGCTCACAGGCTCTATTTGGACTTGCAGTTTTGGCATGTAGCTCTGAAAATGATCTACAAGAGAGGCTCAACAAATTCTGCAGTAGGCAAGAGACCTCTCCAATACATCTTCTGAGATATGACAGAGCAGGAAAACAAATTTCTGTAACAAACACTATAATGCTACAAACCTCGGCTACTCACTGTTTTGGGGACAGCAGGATTGACACTAAAAATAACTGTGACCTGCAAGGAAATCTGCTGCTGGCTGGAATCCTAAGCCCTGAAGGTGTTTACATCTTATTTTGAAGTTGTTCTGGATTTCTGCATCTCAACTAGTCACTCAAAATCAAGAAAGTAGAGAACTGGAGGATACATGAATGATTCCCTATTTTAATTTTTCACCCTACAAGACCTGTCTTTCTGAACTGGAGAAACATGATTTTATGGATGAACCACTCAGTGGATAAGGAATTAACTTGACGGTCATGCTCAAAGAGTGGGACATCCCTCAAGGACTGGTGTTGGGACGGGGGCTGCTTAACATCTTTGTTGATGACATGGACAGTGATACTGAGCGCTCCCTCAGCAGGTTTGCTGACAACACCAAACTGCAAGGGGCAGTCAACACACTGGAGGGAAGGGATGTTATCCAGAGGGACCTGGACAGGCTTGAGAGGTGGATCTGAGTGAACATTGTGAAGTTCAACACAGCCGAGTGCAAGGTCCTGCCCCTGGATCGGGGCAGTCCCAAGCACAGACACTGGGTGGAGAATGGATTGAGCGCAGCCCTGAGGAGAAGGCTTTGGGATGGTGGTTGATAAGATGCTCAGCGTGACCCACAAGGTGCTCTCACAGCCCAGACAGCCAACCACATCCTGGGCTGTGTGACCAGCAGGGAGGTGATTCTTCCCTCTGCTCTGCTCTTGTGAGACCCCACCCAGAGTACTGCATCCAGCTCTGGGGCCCCAGCAGCAGAAGGATGTGGACCTGCTGGAGCAAGTCCAGAGGAGGACCATAAAGATGATCAGAGGGCTAGAGCATCTCTCCCGTGAAAAACAGGCTGAGAGAGTTGAGGTTGTTCAGCCTGGGGAAGAGAAGCTCAGGGGAGACCTTCTAGCACCTTCTGGTATGTAAAAGGAGTGACAAGAAAGCTGGAGAGGGACTTTCTACAAGGGTTTGTAGTGACAAGGGGCAATGGCTTTAAGCTGAAAGAAGGTAGGTTTAGATTAGATATTAGGAAGAAATTCTTTTACTATGAGAGTGGTGATGCACTGGAAAAGATTGCCCAGAGAAGTTGTGGATACCCCATCCCAGAGAGTGTGCAAGGCCAGGTTGGATGGTGATTTGAGCAACCTGTCTAGAGGAAGGTGATCCTGCACAAAGCAGGAACTAGATGATTTTTTATCATCCCTTCTTACCCAAAATATTCTATGATTCTATGATTTTATCATCATCATCAGGGGAAATACTGCCATCAGTTTCTGTGTGATTCATTCTAGAGGAGAAAAAGAGAAGTTCACCAACACTGTTGTCTTATGTATAGGAGCTGTTAGTGTTCCTGGTGACCATGTTCAGCTATTTCTGGGTGAATTTGCGGCTGTAGGAAGGTTCTATATGTCTCTGCTTGAGTGGAAGGGCTGAGAGTCTGGGCAGACCTACAGGTGACTGAATCCATGCCAGAAATGGGACACTTTCCTGGGGAGGAAACACAGAGGTCTGAAATCCCCATTGTTGATACAAGCAAACAAACAAAAAAATGAAGTGACAGATCCTAGTTTCAGTAACCTCCTCCAGAAAAATTCAGACAACTTAATTGATGTTGAATGCTTTTGCTGAGCCGTTGAAATGCTGAACCTTAGTCTCCTAAAATTACACCTTCAGGATGAAATAGTTAATTCTGATTTTTTTGGTGATGTGTTGAGGCCAAATAATTTTTGCAGGGCTTTAACATACATGGGAATTAGCGATACAAAAAGAGAAGTACAGTAAGTCCTTAGATCTATTTTCTCTATTGATTGTGGTTTGCCAATTAAATTGAGCTCCTGGCTTGTATTTGTGGAATATTTGACATTTCTTATATACTTTCATCAGGTACACTTCTCTGTTTGCATACTTTTTACTGTATGGCAGGAAGTGAGATTAATTCCTATCATAAGCTGAGGTGAATTGATTATACATTAAGTGGACTTGCATTCCTTTGTCTCTCTGGTGTCCTAGGCTGTTCTTTTCCAGCACATGGAATTTTTTTTTTTTTTGTTTCTCTTTTTTTCTTAGTGTCTTAATACAGCAATAACTGCTGAATAAACTAAATTTCTAACTGTTTTGTCTTCTGAACATACTATTATTAATTATCAGAATACATAAGTCTCTCAGAATTACATACATACAAAAATAATGGTGGTAAATATTTCCCCCTCCTTCATATAGTACAGACACCTAACACCATCTCATTTGTCCCAGTGTTAAATGATCTCTGTCAAAATATTGGCTGAATACAGTGTGGGCAAATGTAGATTTGCTGAATGTCTCTCATGTTTTTGGTATAGGACGTCAGATAGGTTAAACTTGTCTCAAAAGCATTTTCAACCCTGTTGGACATTTTGACATGAAAAGTGACTTACACATTTGCTAGAGGGCAGAGAGGAAGAAGAGGTAAGCAAGAAGTACCACTCAGAGAGTGAAAGAGAAAACAAACCTCCCATTTATCTAATTTGGTGTTGAGGGATACTTTGGCCTCTCAGGAGCCACATTCATGCACCTGATGCAATCAGCCACTCCTATCAATGACTTCAAGCCTGAGAGTTACACCCATCTACATTAGGGAATGGAAATATTCCTCAAAGAATACTTAACTCTTTGGGACTTTGACCTTTAAGCTACTCTACTTAATGATTTGTTTTCTGACCAATCCCATTGCTGTGATTTAATTCCAACTACAGCAAAACTTGGCTTATAGTGTACTGAACCAGGCAGGCAAAGCAGAGCTAACTTTGTGAATCTGATTATTCAAGGAAGCAACTATTTTAGTTACAAACTAGAGCTGGTTTTGCTCCAAATCTTAATTCTGACCCTTCTCTGTTATTGTTTTTACTAGACTAACTGATAAAATAACACAGACAAGATTTCAGGCACACAAGCCCCCTTTCAGATATGAAGCAGAAGCAGCAAATGTCAAGGGTTTAATTCATTGCATGTGTCCATGCCCCATTCTATGAACACTCGTTCTTCATGCCAGTCTCTGTCTGCTGACTCCTGTGTTATGCTGACAGAACCATTTGCAACAGCTCCTACTGAATTTGATCAGAAAACTGATGCAGGTGAGGAATGGCTGGGCTTTCCTTCTTCTCATCCAGGTGAGCCCCTTGGTGCATTGCTGCCTCAGTGCTTGTGCTTGCACAAGAGGGAAAAGAGCTGAGTGTAAAGCAAAACAGGGTGACACCAAGCCAAGGGCAGGATCTGGGGGCACCATCTCCAGCCCTGTGTTCAACACAAAGCTAGGATTTAGCAGTATGATGTAGTAGTTGTACCTAGGAGGACTGATCTCAGCTTATATTGCAAAGAAACATATCCTTTGAAATTATTATTTATCTCACCTTTCTTTTCAGCTCAAGTTACTTGTCCTGGCAATTTCAGTTTTCTGTTATGACCCATCCCATGTTTTCCTGATGTCTGTTCCTTGCCTGTCTAGTCTGTCATGCAAGTTTTTATGTGATATTGCCATATTCAGAACTAGGAAATGTAGGTATCTCACTATTCTTTCCTTTCTTTTGCTCTTAAATGTTTATTGTTTCTTTTGCATATTATCCCCTTTTCCACTTGCACCTCATTTCCATTCCCTGCACAAGTTTCTCCTTGAGTTATTCTTCTGCAGATTTGTTTTGTGGTACCTGTCTGTGTCTCTCATTGATTCCAGGAGGATCTGAGTTTTTCCTGAAAACCCTGTGACATTGTACTTGCAAATGCTCTTGTGAACTGAAGATAAGAAAAACTTACTGGGATTTATTTAGTGTCCAGCTCATCCTAAATGGTCCAGCAGGGAACAGTGGTCACCCTCTCCCCTTTGACATCTTGTCACAAACGCCATTGCCTTGTCATGCTGTTGCATAAAGGCTGAGAGCTGCGCTGCAATGGATTCTATCTGTTTGCAGTATTTCTCTTTAATTGTGTCCTTACTTCTGAAACTAGGAACAGTACATTCCTGGGAATTATGTTTCTGAGAAACAACGGCAGCACAAAATGGCATGCTGCACTGCTGGGAGTGACCCTTTGAAATAAAATGAATGTTCTCTGACATTCTTTCTCTCTTCATTGTAGCTTAACTGGCATCAATACAAAGGTTTACATCTGTATTAAAGATGTTGGTGATTGCTGAATGCATGATACATGAATGGCCATTATCATCTGCAGAGAGTTAGTGTACTATGCATATAATCAATCAGATTCTGTTCATGTCAGGAGCTGGCCAGCTCATTACAGCCCGTATCATATTAACCCTCACAGCGGAGTGATAAAAGGCAGAAATATTCTGGAACAGACCAAGTGGTCATCCAATCTACCTACTTTTTTGCGTGACAACCCCATAGGAAAGCAGATTTATTGGACACCAACTCAGATGGCCCAAACACTTTCATTTAGTCACTTGTGTCTAGTCTTGAATCTATTTCTCAAGAGAGGAGTTTGTTTCCCACTTAACACTGTCCTAATATTCAAATTCTAGGCATTCTGGTACTGTATCTGTTCAGGAAAGCAACTTTCCTCATCTGACATGCTGCCATCTGCCTCTTGCATGATGGGCTAGTGCTAAAAACACTCACTTGAGAAGTAGGAGGGGGAGAGCAGGAGGTAGAAGGGAGCCTGACTGGTCCTCTACTCTGCTTGGGCCAAGGGCAGAATTGGGACTTCAGATCATGCTCCCAGGGCTCTTTTGTTTTAGCCATGATAAATCTTTGAAGGAAAATAAAAACAAAATTGAAAGCATGGCCTGGAAGGCCAGCCTCCTAATGTGCACACACTCCAGCAATCAGCAAAGTAAATAATATTTTGCCAGTAAAATAATACAGGAAATTATGCATTTTCTGGAAAAGTTAAACAGCACTGATAAAGCTACTTCAGCTCTGAGGTACATAGATTTGAGGAATTTTATCTGTTATAAAGGATAATCTATCTGGCATCATAATCTGTGAAAGGTCTTGATCCCTTGGTTTGCTGATCTATTAATGCTTCACAGCAACAATGCTGGCTTGACTGGCCACATCCAGCATGGGAGGAGACACAGCTTCAGCACAGCTGGAGAAAGATTATGTGATCTGTAAATCTGTCATTTTGCCATGACCTTTTCAAGGAATATGAAAAAGCAAAGAACCTCATGTTTCAACCAGAGTTAGTTCAGCATGATTGTGGCTTTTGGTGCTCAACTCACTGGTAATTTCCATGATAAGTCTCAGGCTTTATGGGACACTGAACATGCACTGAAGGAAAGTCCAATGCACGTATTAGAAGCCCAGAGATGTCCTCAGACATGTGCTCCCACCTCTTGAGTTGACTGTGCTGAGAGCTGAATCCCTATAAACAGCTGAAGAACCTCTTAAAATAGCCTTAATTTTTACAGCAAGATGATGACATCTTTGAAACTGTAGTCAGGCTTTGAAGCTGACAGTAGCAAAGCTGAAGCTTCTGGAACTGCAGTCCCAGACCAGCACAGATGCCTGCTCTTCACCCTGCATTTGGTTTATAATTGTTGGTATAATTTTTGAGTTATTAGAATTTCAAGAATAAGAACTTCTTCTAATCTAAACAAGTAAAATAGCACTATAAATAACATTTAATCTTCATTGTGACTAAATTAAGTGAAGCAAGACATTATTAAACACATTTCAATTCATTGCCATAGCTTCTCTTAAATTTTATGTGAAGCAGGAAGCTGCAGTTGAAAGACGGGAAAGACAAAAGTTACTGACTGAGCCAAGGATGTGGCACAGCTGGGAAAAAAGTAAATATAAATCTCAAGTGGAATATTGCTAGCAGAAGCATTAAACAAAAGAGGAATTTTTTGTGTGGTGCCAATATGACCTTAGCTGAATTCTCATACAATTTTATCTGCTCGTGTTAAAAAACACAAAAAATATTCCAATTGAAACAGGTGTGGGGAAGGGTGGAAGAGGAAACCTGCCTCAGGAGGGCAGACTAAAAATAATTTATATTTAACCTGATCGATGAAGGTCGATAAGGGGTGTAAATAGTTCATAGATGTATTTTGTGGGTTAGGGCAATAAGAATAAACACAGTTGGGATCTACTCAGTCTTACCTAACTCTGGAAGGAGGGCACAGGGCTGCAAAATGATAAAGATACATTCAGACTGAAAGGTAGGAGAGCATCTGTAACCACTAGACTGTGGTTATTTTGTCCTTTTCCTTTTAGGACTAATGTTCAGTCCTAACTAAGTCTTTACCAATTGGGAGGGGGCCAGGAAGAAGGAAACAGAGGAATTAAGCCAGGTATAGGACTGATGAAAGCTGAAATTACATGGCATAAAGGTTGGGAAAGAGATTGCTAAGGGATGGGATGGGGGACGCTGAGTACCCAGGGAAATTGTGGGAGCTTCCTGGTGTGCCAGGTTCTACTCAAAAAGAGGGCTGAAAGAGGGGATGCACGTCACCCCCTGAATTTGCTGTAAGCCTTGCTGCCATTTATCCTACTCCTGCACACCTGGAGTGCCTGCTTGTCCAGGGCTGGGAGGAGACAGTGGAGGAGACTTGATGAAGTTGCCTTGCAGTGGGGCTGTCAAAAGAAAAAAAATGTTACATTTAAGTTGGGACTTCTCTGCACGGGAAAGAATTGTATGTTTTGCTTCTATGTACAGCAAGGTGAAGCCAATCCATAGGAAGAGTCCATATGGTTTCCTACTCTTACTGTCTTAAAAAATCCCTCAAAACCTAACTCTTCCTCTGGTCAACAGTATACCTGATGTCTGAAGATTTGTTTTGTCCCAGAAGAAACTGATTAATTACTCATAAGGCTCATTAGAAACCTGCTAAATAGTATCACTTTGCATTTACAGCTTTGGGAAACATAAGGCAGGTTTTTGGCTGTTTTGTCTTTTTTTCTTTTCTTTTCTTGAGAGGTATGGTAAAAGGCTTCAGGTTTCATATCAAGCTCTGATTACAGTAAAGAAAGCTGGACAGAGCCAGTTGTAATGACAACTGCCTGTGTGATATTGACATACAGCAGGGTTTTGTTGTAAGGCTCTTTTAACCTAGAAGTGCAAAAATGCTTCTTGGATTAATATCTTTATATGTCAGTATTTCATTCACTGCATGGAAATGGGTGAGAGGCTAGAGAGCCTTGACAATGTTATGTGCTGGAAACTGTCTTGTGAAGACATCTTTCAAGCACTTGGCATTGTTAGATTTTCAGTGTCTCTAAGAATTAGATAAGGAAGGAGAGAAAACTCATGACATTGCAGCTAGAGTTAAGTGCAAATTTCTGGATCTATTTTAATACAAGAGGCAAAGAAAAAAATTTTCACTTGTCTGGAGAAAACCTCATAAGAATTCATGCCAGACTTAAATTGGAAGCATAATTCCATCAATGCTGCTCACAGATTCTTTTAAATTACCCTTTTATCTTTCCTTCCCAGCTCTACACCTAGTTCTAGTCCCCATGAATTCGTTGTAAGAATGGATGCCACTAGAGTACGTAAGCACCGGCTTACACGTCCTAAGAATCTCATTCGTTTCCTTGCCAAAATGATTTCTTTTGGTATGAAATAGGTTCTTGCTGTGATATGACAAGATGCATTTATGACACATAACATATAACATCATTGCTGTTATTGGATGGCCTTCTGGAATCAGTCTGAGACACCAGAGAGAGGTTAATCCCTATATTATTATATACCTGAACTAATTTTTCAAACCCTTAGAAAGGTTGTTTAACAAGGCTGTATCCTTGGGAAAATATGGATTCACATATAATAACCCTAAGTGGAAGGACTAATTTTTATTGGACGCTTTCATGTTAAGCAAAGCAAAAAGATCCTCTCAAAACTCTCCAAACCAACCCACTGTTTAAACACTTGTATTTTAACTGCCCTGTCATAAAAGCTTATCAATGCTATGAAAATAAGATATGCCCAAAATCTGTAATGATGTCTACTGGAAGAGCAAGTTTCATGGAACCATCTTGAGTCTGCAACATCTAATGGGCTTTTCTTTTACAATAGCCTGAATAGCAATAATCTTAATCTATCAGAGGTCATACTAATTATGGAATAGTTCTTCTTCTGCATCTGAATTTTAATGTTTTCCCTACCCTGTTTTATGCATTGTCTCTTTCAACATTGTTCTTTTTACACTAGAACCATTGGACACATGTTGAAGCATATTATTTCTCTATTTGCATAAAATGTATATTCATAAAATGTATATTCATCTGAATATAAATTTTAAAAATCCAAAAACCATATAGTTTTAAGATGCTTCAAAGGTCTTTCTCCCAAGCAAGAATGACCAAGTATTACACATAAATAAGTAGAGAGCTAGAAGTATTTTGATAACTAGCAGACTTATTGTATCTTGGTTAATTTTACGTTCTTTGCCTGGCATCATTAAGAAGACTGTCCCACATTCGGCTGGCATTTTTCTCACCTGAATTTAGGTGTTCAACCTGATAACTCAACTAGGAGTTTTGTCTAGACTGCCTCTACATTGAGAGAGGTGACTTTAGTCAGCTGGTCAAGGGTGGGATGTCCCATCCTCAGAAGCATTTCCCTCCCTCTCTTCAGTACATCTAGAATTTAAGATTAGCTTTGAATAAGGACTTAACCTTTGAATGACCACCTTGGGATAGCATGTAATGAACCTACACTGATTAGGTAAATGTGATTGTGACTCCAAGGCATTGAAACCTTTTACATGATGTATTTAGTGTTAATTACGGCTAGGCCGATTTTAAGTAATGACACTCTCTGTAATTAGTATTTTACTAAGTGGTACTACAGACTTCATAATTTGGTCATGAGAAGATAGTAGTTTTTTGTCTAGCTCAACAGTTTGTGTGATAGCAAGAAAAAGGTATTTTCTAACTTGTATTAGTTATGCTATCTCTTGGACAGCATACACATGAGATAAATAAGAAATGGGCAGTTTGTGCAGATTAAAAACATGTGATCTGAAACAAACATGCATTTAAGAAAAGGAAACATTTGGAACTTGTTAGCTTTGTGAGCACTTCTTGCAAATAGATGTAATTCTAATGGTCTTAAGGATCTATGCAAGGAAGAAAAGGACTTTATCTTCGTTGACCTCTGAAGCAGAATGATTGGCAAGTATTGGGACTTAATTTGTTGGAAAACAAGTGATCTCATGGTTTAAGTGGCTTTGTCAGTGAGTGGAGTAAGAATTATGAAGATGCAAATCACAGGGAATGAAAGAAATTTGGTTCCACATAGTGTTATTGTCATGAATGTTTTCAGTAATATGTTTACTCTAGTATTCTCTGTGCTGATGTACAGAAACATCTGTTGGTCAGAGAAGTCCAAGTTTTAATAATTGTCTTGTCAAGGCACAGAAAGATCAAGTAGCTTGCTCAAGGTCACCCAGAGAGTGAGATTCAGTTTGTGTTTGCAGAGAAGTATTGCTGGATCCCAGCCTTTTATTTAGCTGGTGGAGCTCATAGTCTCCTTAATATTTAGAACTTGTTCCATATAGCACATGATTAAAGCACTTGCGGCTACAGCTTCAAAACCTACTGTTATTTGAGTTGGAACCTAAAGCACTTCCATTCAGAGTGCAAACTAAAGGTATTAGGTAGAAAAGTAAACAAACCATGATTTTGTAATATGTAGCTCTAGTAATTTGGAAAAGTTAAGCTTGCAGAGGATAGTACAGCTGCTATCAGCATAAAAAGTAATGTGCAGTATTTTAATCCGGCTGTTTAGAAACATTTTTGACATTACTCCTAGACAACTGGGAACAGAAAAAGATCTATTCTTGTATTATGTATTTGTTATTTAGCACACCAAACTGGTAGGTTTTAAAACACATTATAGTCCTAATCTCCTTAAAATCTGTTATTTATTTAAAGAAGAATCTTCACTTTGAGGTTTTTTGTTAATTTAAAAGATCTCTAAAAGGAATATTTTGGAAAAAACCCATTTCTTTTTAAGGATGGAATCTATGACTATTGGAATAACAATTAATTTTAATAAAAATTTAGGTGTGTGATGCTGCAGAATGTAAAATTTGTTTTTGCTCCTAGTTAAGGAGCTGCATGAATTTGCAGGTTGCTGCCACATCCTGCTTGCTTCAGTTGTGGCTCTTGCTATCTGCATGACCCTTTGATAGCCATACGATGGCTCTTTGCAGTGGAAGCTGCCATGTGTATTTGAATCCTTCTTCACATTATCCAGAACTGTAGACCCACCTAAATTTACAGTATAAACCAGCCTACATTAGCTTTTAAATTTCTTTAGTGATTCCCATATCTCCTCAGTTTGTATGTATAAATATATTTTACAAACTTGCCCAAGAGGCCTTTTTTGGCTTTCATGTTTGCACTACCTTCAGTGTTTAACAACCCAGCTCCCAGATTTCCCGTCAGGTCTGTCTTATTTGGAAAACCTTGAGTTTGTTGCCTATGCAGTAATTTTTAGGCCATGATAGAAGGAAGATTAACTTTTAATTATGTTTCACTGTTTTTCACTATTCTTGTTTCCTTGTTTTTAATGCCCATAATGTAATCTTATTCTTAATTTCCTTAGTTAAAAACTAGAATGCTATGAGTATAAAATCTCAGGTTCTTAAATAATACAATGAGAGGACTGGAAAAAGAGTAGATATTTTTAGTACATTAGTATTACAAATTTTAAACAACCCTTGCTCTTTGATTTTAAACAACCCTTGATACCTTGCTCAAGTTCTGTGTACCGTTTCAGCTCCTGTTCCCTTTATTTTTTCAGAAAGATGGATCTGAAAAAATAAGGTACAGTGAAATTGCCAATTAAAAAAATATATTTCAGTCATAAAGCTTATCCTGAATAAATAGCTTACTTTTCTCAGAATCATAAAATTAAATATAATATTTCACGCTTTTTTAAATTTTAAGGGTAATGTTGGCAGCTTTCCACAATATTCTCCAAAACATTCAGCTTCATCAAACCTCAGGCTGTGGTGAGGTATTTGGCACAATCACCAAACAGTCTAGCAAAAACAAATCCTGACAGTCCTTGAGCATTCATTGCTGCTCTTGTGTCTGATCACCCAGTCTTCTGACGTGTCTCTGTGTATATAAGCTGCAGAGATGTGCATGTATAAATGTGACTGGTATTGGAAAACATGGCTTTAAAATAAGTGTTGCCTGCCCCACTTTATCCATTCCAACACTTAGATGGTGAAAAAAATTGATGCAAAAGGACTTGGAACACTGGTAAGAGTCTTTTCCATTGGAAAGGAAGATGAAGTATGGTATTAAGCAACTGCTGGGGAAAATGGCTTAAGAGATATAGAGTAACTCTTGTCCAGAACTGTCCTGAGGTACTCAGCTGGTCAAAAAGAAAATTTGCTCTGCTTTTGGTAAAAAATATCACTGCCAGTCTCAGGCATTTCAAAATCATGAATCAGGCCTCAAAAATCACAAGATTAAGAAGAAAAGAAGAACTTTTGGAAAAAGTATGCATTTGAAGATATTTGTACCCTGTTTATTCAGTATTTCCCGTACATTCCAACATGTTTTCCAAGTAATCTTCCACACCTTTGAGGGTTAACAGGTACTCTCAAAAAATTGAGATATTCACAAGGCAACACGACTCAAAGAGCTTGGGTTTTGTGAAAACGATTGGCTATCAGAAACTTGGATAATATATTCAAAAGAGTTGGCAATAAAGAGTAAAAGAATGGGGAAATGAAGTACAAAGGCTTCAGAAAGCTTAAACTGCCTCTCTGAGTGAGTTGACAACACTGTTACTGAAATTAAAGTGAGGCTGGCCAGATGAGAAGAGACTGTAAAGATTTTATCGATTAACCTTGTGCAGGGAACACACATCTCATTTTTCCTGGTAAAACAGAACAGGCTCCGAAGAGTAAAATGTGGTGATTTAGGAAACAGCTCAAAGGAGAAGCAATGACAGGATTTATGGCATTCCTAAAAACACAGAAAATAACTAAAATGTGGGAATGTTGTCTCTGTCACTTATACAATCCTTGCATTTTGATAGTCTTATGTAAAGATCTTAAAGGGCAGAAGCACAAAACCCCTTAAGATACGTTGTTTTCTGTTTCCAGAATTATCAAACTCAGCTATAATTTTTTACAGGCAGCTGGGAAGAACAATGAAGAGCTGTATAAGAACAGAATTATCTATTTCGATGACAATTACTACCCTGAAGTTCAGAAAATTTGGAGACATATTGGAACTAAGCAAAACCATCTTAGGAAAAGGAATAAGGTCCGTCATTTCATAATAATCTCAACTAAGATGAATATTATTATATAAGAACAAAAGATCCTCGAGGAACATTGCCAGTGCTTGACAGTTCGGGCATTGTGATTCTTCAGAGAGAAGCAGCAGAAGGATTAAACATTCAGGCTGCAGTAATTAGACCAACATCTAACTTTATAGCAAATTCACCTAGATTTTTAGACATGAGGCCTGATGTACACTGGCATTCCAGAAAGGGAAGCAGAGAGAAAGAAGTGAAATATGAAGTCCGGATGCTCTATTATGTCCAAAGAGCAAAAAGGACACCCAGGGGAGGAAGTATAAAGCTGCCTTTTTCTGAGTTGCAGTATTCCTGCATCCAGACCCTTCAGGAACTTCCAGCAAACTTAAGGCTGTTTGGGGTTATGTATTATCTGGCAATGGACTCAAGGGTCCAATAAAGCAGCTGGGGATCAGCTCAGAGAAATACTATCTCCTGTGGAGGCAGCAAAAAGAAGGGGAAATTCTGAACCTAAATTTCTCATTTTCTAGCAGGCATTAGAACATCTCTACAGCTGTATGAATCCCTTGCAGACTGGATATGTCAGGCTTAAAAGCAAAATCTTTGGGCTGTGGAGCCACACCATCAAAATAAGCAACAAGCTTTATAAACTCCATGTTTTATGTTGTGCTAGAATGATAGGTTTAATAACCAGATGTCAAAGATGGGTATTATGGATACCAGGAAGGGAAATAAGTGATGGGATAAAGGTATTAAAAAGAAAAGGCTGTATGCTGGGTAAAATGTGTGAGGAAATACTGATAGAAGAAGGGGTAAGTAAGCAGAGGAATATACATAGTGCTTAAATCAACCCTATCTATTTCAGACTTGCCTTGTTCTTGTCTTCTGATTCTGAAAAGTAAAAGAGCAAAAATTAGCAAAGAAAGGTAAAATATATTGCAGCTTTCTGAACTATTTCTCTTTTCTTCATATTCTTTTAATAGGATTCAAAAGTTTTCTGGGCAACCTTCTGGGAAGGCAATTCTTTGTCTACTTCGGCTGTTAAAAACAGTAGTCATTGCTCCCAGCCTACTGATCCTTGAAACCACACAGCTTTTCTGTCCAAATGAATTTGAGTTCAGGAACTACTAGTTAAAGTTATTTGCTGATCCTAACCAAGTGTTAGGATCAACCTGTTTTCACCAGTCAGAATGACTTTATACCCTGAAAAAAATTAATTATGGTTGCATTCTTTATTGCGCTGTCCTAGATACATTGGTATTGCTGTATCAGGAACCCAAATTTGGAACAAAAGACTTGCCTTATTTTGAGGGGGTCTGCTTTTTCCTTCTTTAGTGCCTTTGCTTACAGAAGTAGGTCCATACCTAGTCATTAATGAATACCACAGCCCTTCTGTCTTTCATGTGGGACAACAGTGATGGTGTTTTTCTTCTTTGCATTAGTTTATTTTTCAGGATAATTCATGTAAATATATAGATTTTTGTACAGGATTTTGTGGCTCAATTATGAAGCGTGAATACTGAGAATTTAATGAGTGACACAATATCATAAGGTTATGGTGAAAGAAATTTTGGATGTCATTCATGCAGAAAGAATTTTAAGAACTAGATGTCACAGAACATCTACAGTATTAACTGCCAATTAACCCTTCTGAGCATGGGACTCCTAAAAGTCAGATGCCAGCAAGGGGAGAAATATTGTGGTGCACTAGTTGAAACACATGAAATTTAGTCAGCAGGCTGTGGGCTAAAAATTCTGGACCTCCCCAGCTGTTCTGTGATTACTTGCAGTGGCATGAACACCAAATTAGCTATGCACTAAGCTCAAAACACAGCCAACCAGCCACAGGGACTTTAGGGCTGAATAGATTCTGCTTTGTTCAAATATAGCTAATACAAGCAACACATCTGCTGATGGTTAAAGAGACCTCAGTGTGGCTGGGAGACAATGTATTGTAAATTGTATAAGCAAATTACTGTTGGCTCTGTCTGTTACTATGACAGTAATAGTGTGTAAAATATGGAGCTACAGCCAAGGTCAGGATGGACGGTATCTCAGTGAGTAAGATACTAAGGTATGGCTTTCTGTGTTATTCTGGCCAAATATAAATTTATGTTTTCTATGTTTTTTAATGTGGCACAGCTTAGGTCTCTGAAGGCAGAGCAGAAAACCATGCTGGCCTTAACTCTCAGTTGATTTATTTAAAGATAATAATAGATACAAGTAACCATGTATAGATAGCTATTTCATATGGAATATTTACCCCTGTTCTCTACAGCCTTGTCATAACAGTGCAAAATCTACATAAGCATTTTGCTTATGTAATTTAACAGACGACATAACTTATTGGTGCTAAGATTTGCTTGTATCTGAGCTGTCAGAAATATGACATCATCCTTCTTTCTTGCTTAGGCTGACCTTTTCCTCTAGAAAATACTTTAACCATAATTTCCATTACAGTCCTGCTTTAGGCATTGTGCACATGAACAAAAAAGACAGAACATTTAAAGACACAACACTTTCATCCTCCTCTCCAAACTTGAAAAGAGTACCTGTCCTGATATTCCACATCAAATGGAAAAATTAAATAAAGAAAGCAAGGTAAGCCAGCAACTAGTTGTGAGCTGTGTAATAAATAAATAACTGTCTTAGCACCTCAACTGAGAATCCTCAAGCAAACTTGTCCTAACTTGCTTCATATATTATTCACCTTTTCTTGCAAGACATGCTCAGTTACTTATAATTTTACTGCCACAGTCTACCAAGCATTTTAGTTTATTTTCAGCTGAAATGTGTTTAGTTACACATGCAGGGGTAGCAGAGTAGAAGGGTGAAAGCTCAAGCAACTTGCTGGCAAATTGCTGAATCTTGTATTTGAATTCAAGAATTACGATTTAAAACAGTCCAGAGCTAACCTGTTCCTAGGCTAACTGAAATAACTAAGCTAGACCCAGAAAGCTGCAGACTGTGGAGTATGATAGTGGAAATCACTATCTGGTTCCTGCAGGTAACAATTAATAACAATTAATTTTGAAGGTAGAGTAGCATAGCGACTTTGTTGAGACTTTGTGCACTTTTGGTTTAATAACGCGTGTTTTTAGAAATGCAGCAGTGCCAACTGCAATTGTTCTCTACCTGAAATTCTTGAATTAGTCATATTTTCTGATACCAGATTCCAGAGGACGAGAAGTGTTGGAATGCTGGAAAACTGACTGGCCCAACAAAATGTGATGTTACTGCTTTCTTTATTGCGTGGGTGAGGTTGAGCTCTTTCCCCACATCATTGTCTGGCTTGCTGACCTTTCTCAGTCTGGAGTTCTGCTTAGTAACTGTCCTTCCAGCGGTCTTGCTCTCTTGTGCTCTCTTGTTTGAAGTGTTTCAGTCACTCAGATGATGTCTGAGCTGCCAGGCTCAAATCAGGAGGGCTAGTAACCCTGCATGATTCTTTGGTATATGTTGTCCTCCATTCCTTTTTTTTAGCCTCTGAGCTCCTTCTTGAGTAGAGTCAGCCTGCTCCATTCCTAATTAAATTCTGAAGGCCTGCCCAAGTCTAGCCTTGCCTCTCGTATATTAGACTGCTTGTCCAGACTCTGTCTTCCTTAATGGTCTCAAAGGGAGATTCTGATTTCTTATTTTCTCATTTGGAGCTTCTAATTTCTTCTTTTCTCATTTGTGACTTCAAGCTTGTGTGGAAATTTGTCATGATCCTTTTGTCATTTGTTCACTTTTTCCCTTTTCTTATTACTTTGTACTCCCTTCCTCTTCTTGCTCTTTCTCTTTTGTCCCTTGCCCCCATAGTTCTATTGATCTGATCCTGTGAATGAAGACCTGCTTTTCTGACATGCCAAGGTCAGATGTAGCAAAAGACTTTTGTTTCCTTCCTATTCCTTTGATTTAGTCACTCTGGGCTAAAGTCATGAGCAGCAGACAATGCCGCAGAAAACACCTTTGCAAACTACAATACATTTAAAAGTAGTTCATAAGACAGCACATCAGCAGAGTACATACAGTTGCAGTGGTCAAAATTAGCAACCTTCCTGCTTTTCTTATTAGGGTACACCACCTTCATCACTTGGACATCCTCAGATTTGGTGATGCTGCTCTGATGGACACCTCCAGTACAAACTAGTGTGGTCAGGACAAATAACCCAGGACAAATAGTTCTGCTAAAAAGTGGGAAACCTAGGTCAGTTCTTCTCTCAGAAAAGCTCTGAAGGAAAAGGATATTGATCAACTTAACATTGTAAGAGGCAGTTTCCAATCTTTCTTTTGAAGCTGGGCTGCTCTGTATAAATAAATGCAAATTTCCTGTAACTTGGTAGGTGTCTTTGTGTCCAAGTAAGTGAATGTTACTTGGGGGAGACCACAACTGAGCTCTAATCAAGCCTTTTAAGGCTCTACACTGTTTTACCTGAAATTAAAATCCCAAATGTGCAGGCTACTTCTCTGTAGCATTTTCTGTTGGTTTTCCAGTATGGTCCCCATTGTCAATCCAATCTTCACCTGCCTGATAGCTCTGTGCAGAATGTTGAGAGCACCAAAGGCTGTTCAATGCTGTGGAATTGACACTAATGGCCATGCACTCTATAAGATAGCCATCATTTACCTGAGTCCCTTTTTGGGTCAAGCCCATTGTGTCTTATTAAAATAATTAGAAAAGACAAGGAGAGGGAGGCAATCCATATGCAGTCCTCAGAAGTTTGCTCCTAACAGTGCTCCCAGCTTCTCTCCCAGAATGGATGATGCCCTTCTCTTCACCTTTGTAGCTCTGCCCAATCTGCAGCTTCTGCTCTTTGCTTTTATTTCACTCAAATGTTCTCAGTGGCCAGCTGCTCCCATCCCACTCACTGGATCACAAGGCAGACTAGGGCTGAGTGACATACTGAGTAGTATTTCAAAAGGTAGTAAACAATGGCTTATTTATTCAAAGGAAATGAAATACGTAATAATGAACAAATTCATTGATTTTACCTTAGGAAAATAAGTCTAGTGAGATTTGTTTGAAGTGTAGATTTTTTTGGTATGCATTTATTTTTTTAAAAAAGTGCATGGATGCCAAAGTTCCAGATATTTTTTTAGAATAAGTTCATGAAGTTGTCAGATGCGACTTTGAAGCTTTTCCCAACCTTTTGAAAGTAATAAAACTGGGTGGGTTCAGTGCCTCAGATGGAATCTCCTAGATGTAAAATCCATCTACTAAGGTGTTTCATATTTTCTAAAAGCCAAAATCGTGCAAACTGCAGCCCGAACTACGAGGTGCTTGTTAAGCGTAGGCAGAAAACAGTGTCAAATGTTCTTTAGGCTGCCTTTCATAATCACTTGTTGGCTCCACTCCTGCAGGACCTCCTAGAAGGAGGTCTTGGCCATGTTCTAAAATAATACATTTATCCATAAGCAGCAGAGGCTACAGCTGCAGTCTGGTGTTTGTGTGAGATTTAAACACCAATGGAAAGGCCTTTTAACTTCTCTGAATTCCTCATTAAAATGCTGGTGTGATTTTCTGCAGCCACCTCAGCTAAGAGTAGCAGTCCAACAAAGAAGCATTGGAAGAGATTGGCATTGTATAATTCCCTTTGAAATGTGGCAAACAGAGGAAAAAATTTGGATCCCCCAACATGAAAAATTGGAGCAGGAAAAGTATTTTCACCACTAGCTGGTGTGGGGAGGGAACAGCTCTCCAGCAAGGAGCTGGTGGTGAGAAGTTCAACAAAAGACTGCGGTCTCAAAATGCTGCATGTCTTTGTGGGTGCTGTTGTCTTCTTAAAAAAAAAGGCGAACAACAAAACAACTTTCTTAAGTGCAGTATTTTCCCGAGCTGGGCTTTCCCCTTTTTAACACATGAGCTAGTCTGCCTTTGCCATCTGTTCAGATCTCTGGGAGCTGCAGAGAAAACAGGATAGGAGCTGTATATCTACATGTATGATTATGAACAGGTTTATTTGCCCAAGGAATAATGAAAACCAATAGCCTGAAACTGAAGCCAGACAAAATCATATTGGAAATAAGACAAAAGTTTTAACGGGGAAAAGACTAACCTTTGGAAAATACCACTGTGGGGAATGTTGGTGTCTCCGTCTCTGGATATCTGCAAATCAAACCAGGGCCCCAGTGCCTGATGGGTGTGCTGCACTCACAGGAGTCAGCCAAGCTCAACCTGCTGAGCCCAGCACAGGAGTAACTGGGTGTGAATTAAAGACCTGTGAAGTCAGACCGTGGGATCCAGATCTAGCGCATTATCCTCTCTTTTTTGGCATGAGAAGCTTTTTAAGGAAAGTAAGAACATTGAGATACAACCCAGCTTGAGATTGACAGGCTTGACTTTTACGTCTGCTTGTTTTTAATAGATGTGCAATGGCATAGTTTTGAGGTATAATAAACGGTTTTATTTCAAGTCTTCTGATGTGTATGAGCTTCTGAAAGCAGTTTTCCAAGGCTAGCATGCACCTGATTTGTAGGAGCTTCCTGAGGCAAATGTAGTAAATTTTGTCATATTTTTATCACCTCTTCTAGACTGTTACAGATTTCCTACCTGCTCCTTGTGAAGTGATAGTACATATACCATATAAAGAAGGCCTGAGTCTGTTCTTGGATGCACAATGTAGGACTGTGTGACACACTCAGGTGAACTGAAAGGGGTGGGACCATCTGCTCAGTATTAGGATGAAATTTTCAGTCAATGACAGTCAACATTTCTTTCTCACACATGAGCAGAAATATTTTACCTTTGGAAAATACCATCTGTTTTCAAAAGCTAAAAATAAAAAAAATCAGAGTTTGACATTCTTACAATGATCATCCTGACATCAGTCAATGGCAGCACTGGATGGGCCAAATTGAGATGCACTGTGACACATTGTGTAAAATCAGCCCTGTTACCAGAGAGAATACTTAATGAGAGAAGAAAAATAAAGTTGAAAACGAATGGAATTAGAAATATTTTTTCCCTAACATCCCTTGAAAAGAAATATGTGTCTGTATCCCTGTCTTGGAGGTGAAGTTTAAAAGTGTGCTTGATTTTATTTTGTTTAGAATATCTGGGATTCTGTTGTTGTGTCTGAAAATCTGCATTACATATTTGTCACATTTCAAAATCCATCAAATTTTCTAGATGTTTTTCAAATCTGCTTAGATATACAAAGCTTTTTTCACAGGATTAAATAATTTGACATTCTTTTGACTTTGGAAAGGCCACAAGATTTACGTGCTTAATAGAGATTTAGAGTAAAAATGATCATTTTGTTATAGAATTAGGGGAAGAGATCAAATTGTGGCTACGATGAATGTTCATGTTGACAGGTAGACATTGGGCTTGAAAAACTTTGTACTGCTTGTGAAATAGTGGTTTGAGTTGATTTTTTTCCTTTTTTTTTTTTTGTTTGTTTGTTTGTTTTCCTTTTTTTGGAGGATAGAGTTAAAATACATGAGTGCTTATGAAATGAAAGAAAGCTCCACATATGGTAAATTACCACTGTGCAGTAAATAACCAAAGGGAAGGAGATCTACAAGGCTTCACCCAGAATTTTATTGGTCTTTGTATATTTCCATCCCAGAAGAAGTTGAATCTGGCTGGGAACTGTACTGGGACACATATGTGGAGGGGTAACCACTGGTGTGAGCCCAGTGTATGCACCAGTCAGAATGGAAGGAGAATCCAACTGTGTAGCTGAGGACATTACCCAAAGAGACTTTGGAAAAGAAATGTCATCAGGCTGTGACACTAAAAGGCACTGTAGTAAGAGTTTAAGAGCAGGTGTAGAGCAGAAGGAGTGTAACTGAGTGCAACTGAATATCTGCTCACATAATTATATTCCTCCTTCCCCTTCAGATTCAGTAGCACAAAGCATTCACTGTATCCTGGTCTTAAATACTGTGAAGAGCTTCTGTGCTTTGTGAAGCATTTGTGACAGGTTTTCTCAGAGGCTGAGCACATTTCAGTGGTGGATGAAGACGTCCCTGTATACGTTGGCCATGTATCAGCTGAAGTTTGTAAAACTTTGGAATCCATTGTGCCATAAGTCCATGTAATGTAAGGCTATTATCATGTTTGCTATGAAAGCTGGATTTGTTGCCAAAAATGACAAAATCTCCTTTAAACTTTGAAGGACCATAGCTAGACTCTCCATTAAAGTAGGGCAAGAACAAAGTAAAATCTGACAAACCAGTAATTTTTGTGCTGCCTTGGCACTGCCTCTTCTCCCTGTAGGCAGTGTTGATCCTATTCCTTTTCACCTTCTTCCTCTGTCTTCTCCAAAATCCATGGCTATAATCATGGGGTGGACTTGGCAGCAGTGTGTAGGACCTGGAATGTGTTTTTCCAGCAGCCGTGTCTGGCTTTGTGGCTGAGTTCTTTGGCTGACACCGCGGCTGGCTCTGCTGGCAGACACATCTTCTTTGGGGGCTGTTTTGGGTTCACAGGGCTGTCAGCTTACTTTCTGTTCTGCCCTGGATGCTTTTTTTCCTTGAGTCACACTTCCTTTTATTATTTTCTTTTTTATTTTTCTTTTTAGAGGACTATGTTTACAGACAAACTTTCTATTATGAAAACACCTGATACAGCAAAACTCTTTCCATATTTCAGTGCTCTTGTAACTGTTTCCCTGGGAACCAAGTGTAAATGTGCCCATTTGCTCAGAAAAGTTAATGCTACTGCACACATGGTCATTTCCAAAGAAAGCTGCAGGGCTTGAGACCTTCTTTAGAAATTTCTGTCACTGGTAATGTGGTGAATCTCAATTTCCATGACAAATAGTGCCCTATTGTGCCCTTTGCTGAAATAAGACCTGGATCTGCAAAGATATTTAGGTGACTAACCATTATGTAGGTGCTTCATTTCCACTGACCTCTATTAAATGCACTAACTGCTTTTAAGGGTGTGGGCATTAAACCTTGCAGAGAGCTGGAACCAACAGGTCATGGCTGTGATGCCAGCTTGGCAGGATGGATTCTCTTTCTCAGTCGTGGATTTCCACCTGTTTGCTTATTAATTGCTCTGCCAAAGTTTTTGGTAGACTTCGATGAGTAGTTTCACCAGGAGATGAGATAGTAAAGCCCCTCATTGGATCCTGATGAGACTTCTCCACATTTTTTTTTTAGCTTTTTCTGGTATTTTGATATATATTTTCCTTGATCATTTTTTGTTTTCTCTCTCACATCTTTCTTTCCCCTTTTCTTCTCACTTTTCTGCTTTTAGTTTCTAGGTTCATTCCTTCTGGGATGGCCTGGAAAGTAAGAAAAAAAACCAAAAAACCCAAAAAAATAAGAGCACTGTGAATTACACAAAATACTTCAATTTGAAAAAGCAGTCTCTGCTTTTTAGAAATGCTTTGAATGGAGAATGTTGATAGCTGCAATCTTAGTAAGCAGACTGAGGCAACAATTCTCCACCTATGTTCAAACTGTTTTTTCGGAAAAAGGGGTTTCTCTTTCTATATTAGATACTCTTACAACCATTTTGCATTTTGGTGTCTGTCCCCCTTAGCTGAAGCTGTGAGCATGTACTCTAGGCTGTACCAGCATGTCAACAAAGTTCCTTTGGCTTGTTCCCTCTTTTGGCTGTGGACCCTGGTTCCTAGTAGTAGAGGCACTTGTTTACTACTGGAATTTAATTTTTTCAAATGAGACAGCTCTTGGTATCATCTCCTGGTGTAATCTTTCCTGCATTGTTGAGTGGTGGATTGACTAGCACGGAAGTCAATCCCCCTAAGGACTTCTGTCAGCCCTTTGATCTCCCCTCTCTCTGGGGAGATCTTATAGCCCCTTCCAGTACCTAAAGAGGGCTTACAAGAGAGCTGGAGAGGGACTTTTTACAAGGGCCTGTGGCAGTAGCACAAGTAGTACAATTGGTCTAGATTGAACAAGGGTCAGTTTAGACTTGATATAAGGAAGATATTTTTTACAGCGAGAGCAGTGATGCCCTGGAAGAAGTTGCCCAGAGAGGTGGTACTTGCCCTAACCTTGAAAATATTCAAGGCCAGGCTGAGGGCCCAGGATGGGCCTCTGAGCAACCTGGTTCTAGTAAAAGGTGTCCCAGTTTATTGCAGGGGAGTTGGACCTAGATGACCTTCAAATGTCCCTTCCAACCCAAACTGTTTCTTCCAACACATTCTGTTTCTTATGTCCTTTATTTGGCTGAGCTTGAGTCTAATTACTTCCAACGCAGTTTTTTTTTTTTTTTTTTGAGGTGAATTTTCCCTGGAGTTCACCTAGAGTACATTTTTATCTTTTGCACCTTCTAATCCATCTTTAAAACATAGAAGATGGACTAAGAGGGAATTAGTAAATAACGATATGGCTTTGTGTAAGAGGAGTGGGAATATCAAGTTCCTCTTTTGCAAATAAATGGGAATTCCAGCCTTTTGACAAGGAACAAACTTTTCCTCTTACAACAGCAGGGCTGAGTAGCAAACGAGAAGTACAAGAGAACATTTCTGAAGCTGCAGAGGCAAAGAAGACTCCCTGAATTCTGGATTACAAATACAGAAGATGCTGGTTTTCTGTTGATGGTTCCAACTTTATGTCCTAAACAATTGTGTAGGAACAATTTTGTTGGTTGGTTTGTTTTAAATGTGCAGTGCTATTGGTTTTATTATTTTGAAAAATATCTGACAGAAAATCCTTCGGGAAGTGTTCATGAGTATAGTTTGCATAAGGGTGTTATTTTGTTTGCTCTAACATTTTAGAAAGTAGGGTTAATTGAGGTAAATTGCTGTTTCAATTCACTGAGTGACCACTTGTGTTTTGCATTTTGATTTATAAATACCACAAAGGAAGATATTATCAAACAATAATAGCTGTCAAGTTGTCTTGCCAGCAAGCCCCAAATATTTAATTTTTTTCAGTGATTTGTCCTGTTTACTCTCTAAGTTACAAGGAAAAATGAGACTCCTGCTGCTTTTCTTCAGATACTTATCTGTAATTAACAAAGCTCATTGTTAAGAATTTCCCCTAATAAATTTATTTTCCTTATTTTTAGTTACACCTTCTTGTTCTAGCCTAGTTAATTATTCCCTTGCTTGCTGTTTACACTCTTCAGATACTTGAAGTGTTTAACATATGGCTTTTGGACATTGTGCAGACAATCAACATCATTCCTTTAATGTCTCTTCATAAATCAAACCCCCCAGCTGTTCAATTATTATTTTTTTTTTAACATGCCCATCTTTCTGCTGCCTTTTTCTGGTATTAAAATATCCAGAATTGTGCAGTGATTCCTGAACATAATCCCCCCAGAGGGAGGCTGAATCATTCACCATTCACTGGTACATTTTCTGTGACCACATACACAGCTAGCTATGAACTTCAATTTGGGTTGCACTCTGACATCTGATAATTTGGTGCTTTGTAACACGTCTTTAATTCTGGTTAAATGAGAACAACATTTTGTCAGTTTGAAAGGAATTATAAAATAAATAAATTAATGAATTAATAAATTTATGGTGTTTAGAAATTTTAGAAGAGACTCTGTAAACTAATGACCACAGATTTGCATAACAACCAACTGCAAATAATGACTAAATGTGATACTGCAATTTTTTTTTTTTTACATGCCCATCTTTCTGCTGCCTTTTCCTGGTATTAAAATATCCAGAATTGTGCAGTGATTCCTGAACATAATCCCAGAGAAGGAGAAGAATGTCAGAGAAGGAGATCTAAATGGAACAAATGTTTTAACATGGCACGTAGGAAAGAGATGTGGTATTCACATACACTGAAGAATAATTGGTAGTATTAATGAATCAGGAAAATAAGTCTGTAAGGATCTAAGACACCATCTTGTCCATTATCCTGTCTACAAGTAGGATGCAGTATAGCTCTGTTGTTCCTGAGGACTTTATCTTTTGTATTATTATGCACATCTACTAAAGAGGCTGTAATTCCTGCAGGAAATCTATTCCAGTATTTACAAAGTATTCCCACTAGAAGGCTTTTTTTATTTCCCAACCTGCATAATCCTGATGTTTGATTAAAAGTTGCCTTTTTTCTACTTGAAATGACAAAGTTAATGTAATATGGGGCTGGAACCGGGTTACACCTGTTCCTTGCAACAAAAAAAAAAAAAGAAAGACACGAAAGAAATATTGTTATTCTGGGGCCTATCATTATTAATCTACTTCTGTAGTCATAAAATATTTGAGCAGCCATAACCAGTGCTCTTGAGAATGACTGTCTGGGAGGGAGATGCTGACAAGGAGAAGTGCTATTAATTCAACAAGAAAGGCTTTATCCGTGCCAGAGACCCAGCTGCTGATAAAGCTGATTGCAGTAGTGCTGTGCTGATTTGCTGCATCCAAAGGTCTGTGATTTATGTAGGCTCAGTTTGTTTGAAAAATATAAAACTGCCATATAATTTTTGTGCCAGTTCCTTGCATGTGTACACCAAGTTTCCTCTGAACTAACTAAACTTCACTTGCAAAATACTATCAATTTAAAACTATTCTAACAGATAAAAATAGCAGGGCAAGATGCAGTCAAGATGCAAAGCCTGCAAAACTACCCTGAAAGTACTGTAAGAAGCCCTTTCTATTTAAGTTATATTTAGAATACTAAATTATTTGGGGGGGATGGGGTGTAAGCACATTGCAAGTGATTTGTAGCTTTATTGATAATTCAATTCCACATTCTGGCTGGTGTGAGGAAATGCAGGGAGACATCATGGAGAAAATGGTACCCAAGTCTAGAGGGTGTTTAGTGGTCTGGGAAATGAACCAAATTAGATATTCGAAGCACAAAATATAGCACATCTTTTGAAAGTCTCAGAAGTATTCCAGTTTCGGTCTAAGTATTACCATTTACAGGAAATGTAGTACAGACATACACGTGGGTCATTCTTATCCAAAACCAGACTCATTTGATGAATAAGTAAACACAGTTTTAAAGTAGGTGCTCAATTTCTCAGTTTTAAGGTGTGGTTATTGTGGAAGTCAGATGTTCAGATAATTACATGCCATACCCTATTGCCCTTTGCTGCTCGTAAATGAACTAGTATTAATATACTCTCTGTGGATGAGCCTGGGAATTTTTTTCCAGATTTTGTTCTCATAAAACATAGAAGAAATGCTTCATGCTTCACAGAAGGGCGCAATAGGTAAGACTAATTGTTTGGAATTTACCCCTATTAAGTAGGAACTGACCCTATCTAAATGTGGGTAGTGTACAACTAACCTCATCAGCTTCATCTCCATTTATATTCAATGAAAAAAAATGGGCATCCCCAGGGAGTAAATGCATCTGTGCCTGTCTTTTCCTAAAATAGAACCACAGAGTGGTGTAGGTTAGAAGCAAACTCTAGAGTTCATGTAATCCAGTTATTGGCTCAAAACCAGGCCAGTTGCTCAGGGCTTGCCCAATCTGGTTTTTGAAAATCTCCTGGGAAATCAGTGTTTGATCAGCCTGTGATAAAAAGTTTTCTCCTCTTATGTGATCAAAATTTTTGAATTCAACTGAGCTCCAAGTGGCTTCTCCTACATCTTATTTTGTGCCTGTGCCCCTCTGAGGTGAGGCTCCATCTGTCTTTCTTATTCCCTTTCCTGAGCTAGTTACAGGCAACAGCAAGGTCCACCCAAGCCTTCTGCTCTAAAAAACTGAACGAACCCAGTTCAGGAAGGCTCTTCTTGTGCATCCTGGTCATTGCTGTCCTGCTCATCCCTCTGGCCCTCCACTGGGCTCACCCCAGCATGTCCATGTCATTGTGGCACTGAGAAGCCTAAAACGAGGTGCCCTACTCCAGGTGCAGTCTCACAAGGGCAAATAGAGATAAATATTTTGACTTGCAGAAACAGTATTTATTCTTGCCAACAGAGTTCAGTTGGCCTTCTTTGCTGCAAAGGGACCCTGCCAATTTGCATGCAGCACATTGTCCATCAGGGTGCCCCAGTCCTTTTCTGCCAAGCTTTTCCACATGCTTGAGCCCCAGCCCTTATTGCTGCCAGGAGCTATTCTCTCACAGATAAAGGACTTTGCCTTAGTCCTCATAAGGTTCCTGTCAGCAAAATTCGTTCAGCTTGTCCAGGTCCCTCTGAACTGCAGCCTGTGCTCCTGCATATTTTCTGGTATTACCTGCAAAGAGGCTGAGTGTCTTCAGTTATTAGTAAAGACTGAAGAGTATCAGCCTTGCTGAAGTCAAGTTGTAAACGTCTCTTGCTCTTCCATTGTCCATGGGGCTCGTCAGTTCATCACAGAAATTGTTGGGATTGGTTGGGCATGATTTGCCCGTGATAGATCCCCTTTGCCTTCTTGCTTTTCATGTGATCAGCTGTGGCTTCCCAGAGGATTTGCTCCGTGATGTGCCTAGGAATCAAGGTGAGGCTATTTGACTTGAGTCACCCTGCTTGCTCCTTCTGAAGATGGGTGTGATGTCGACCTTCTTTTCTGTCATCAGGAGCTTCCCCTGAGTGCAGTGACCTTTCAAAGATGATATCTCTTTCTAGAATGATGTCAGACAACTCCCTCAGCACCCCTTGATGCAGCTGATCTGCTCCCATGGGCTGCATGTGCTCAGTTTGCAGAAGTTGTCCCTGACCCTGCCTTCCCCTACTGCAGATTCCACATCATTCCCATAGACTCTGCTGGCAGCCTTCGAGGGCTGTAATGCCTGGGACACATCTGCCCAGTGAAAAATGAGGAGAAAAAAAGAGATAGAGAACCTCTGCCTTTTTTATGCCTGTTGTCACTCAGTCCCTTACTCCATTGAGCAACATGCCCACATTCACATGAATCTTTTCCCAACTGGACATATTTCTCTTCAATAAATATAAAAACAGAGCAGGCCGTTTAGCTTATTCTTCAATAATTTTCAAAAGCCTAGAAAACAATGACATCAATAGTATTTCAGCTCCAAATAACCCTTTGTTTTGTGAATGATTGTTGCCATTACCAACCTGCACCGGGCTGTTGGCATATTTGCAGTGGTTGATAGCTGCCTTCAGCAGCCCGGCAGGCTAGTGCCACCACATTGCACAAGAAGCATGGGCTTTGATCAGGCATCAAAACCAGGGGTTTCAGGCTGTTATTCTTTGTTGTGTACTGACTTGAATAATGGTTTTAATTATTTGAAGACTGATTCATGGCAGCTCCATCATCAGTGCAGCCTCAAGCAGTTACTGGGCCTCTGATGATGTGGATCACGAGAAGTCTTCCAGCTCTTTGGAAGTTCCTGATGGCGTGCAGAGGTTCATGTGCTTGGCTTACTTATCACATACAGGAGTTTTGTAAGTTTAACTTTGACATGAAGTGGTATTACATCAAATAAAGACATCAAACATTAAATTTCTCTTATGAACTAAGGGAAGGTGGTACAGAAGGTGCCTCTAACATATTTAGAAGCACTTAAGTGAAGTAATTCTTCTGCTGCTGTTCTGCAGTGGTGTTCTTTTTGGGGCAGTTTTACTCACAGGAGTAAAAGTAGATGTTATCTTTATTGGTTCTTCCAGTGCTCAGTGCCTCTTAAATGCAGTGTGTGCTTTTGGATGCCTGATTTAGATCATGTTTTAGACATAAATTTAATGGTAAAAATCAAAACATTTGATTTAATCTGAACAGAGCAAAAGACAGTTTCTACCTTCAAACTCCTGAAGAGAATGTTCTAAATAATATTTGGGGGGGCACAGTGAGGGGTGTCGTGACAATAGTGAGTGGGAAAGGAAGTATTATTTCTGAGAACATAAAAATAAATTGGTGAAAAAGAAGAAAGAGGTTATCTCATTAACCTCTCTGCTAGTGGAGTCCTTCCATAATATCTGTTATAATAACTATTCCAGGAGATCCTTGCCTGCCAAAAGAGCGGTGTTTCCATGGAGCATGCAACACGCTGAGGGTCTGCGCCGCTTCCAGTGAGGGTGAGGAACGGATTCCAGGTGACCATAATGCCTTTTCAATCCAGGTCTAAAGCCTACAGTTAGCCCAAGACAACAGTTAATTAAGACCTTACTGTGCTTAAAGGCCCAGATCCTCCATAGTAGTCAGTGCCAGATTAGTGAGGCAAAAATTACTTTATAGATCTTTAGGCTGCTGTAAAGCTATTGTAAATTAATCTTGGCTACTTGTGACCCTGAAGAGTACATCTGGCAGCAAGAGAGGAATGTGGTATTGATACTGCACCCTCCAGCTGAAGAAGAGAAGGTGGCATGCAGCCACTATTCCTGCTTTGAATTACCCAGTATTTCCCCTGAGGAAAGATCATCAGGAGAGCAAGACTGCTGGGTCTCTGGCTCTTTTTGCACTGCTGAAGTAGCAAAAAGCAGCTGAGACAGACCTGAGAATTGAAACTGCACAGCTTATTTCGTTTAACATGCTAATGCATTTTCTTCCTGTTTCTGAGCTATATGGAAAATTGCAAAACTTTTGATTGGCTTTAATTGCACAATATGTCAAATTATAACTAAGCACTCTTCTTACATTAATTGCCCACAGCTTTCTGAAGACACGTAATGACACGGAATAATTACACAGGAGATGTGCATCTCATAAACTTGTTAATCTTAAATAAGTTTATTTCTTGCAATCATTCTATAATTATTTTACAATAACTATATTTAAATTTAGTAGCATAAATCAAAAAATACTAAATTATTATTTAAAACAATATTTTAGAAGTTTAAACTGTGTAAGTTAATCCTACAGAAATATGTCTTCAATAATCAACTGGTATTTTTGCAAAAATGCAATTAGAATCTTATTAAATCTAAATTAAAAGCTTACATACAAAACAATTTAAAAATAGATATTGAAACTTAAGAATTCACACTCTTTCGTGTTTGCTCCTATTACAATGCAGACTTAAGAATTTAATAATTTTTTCCAGGTGGACAAAAACAAAAAGGGTTTCAATTTGTAGCTAGTTTCAGATTTTAAAGAAAACAGGCAATTTAAATGGAAGGACATGGTTTGCCGTGTTGTACCCATATGGGAGCATTTAATATTAAACACATCATAAAAAATAAGGGAGATTAACATTTTTAAGCAGCTTTGTGCCATTTGAAGGGTGGTTTTATTTTTATTTTTATTTCAGGCACTGAGCTTGGTTTTTCCAACATGTGAATTCTGAGTCAAGGATAGACACAGTGAAGAAAAAGCGAGGATGGGGTGGGCAGGCGTTCCTTTTCACAAGGTGAATCAAAGTTAAAAAATCTGCAGAGAACACAGGCTACGAGGGCATAAAGCATAACAAATGTGCTCAGCCACTGGAGTGGTGCTAAGCTTGATACAACTGATTAAGCCTGAAGCCATGGTTTGCTTTCCTTGCTTCTGTGCAAGGGTCAAAGTCCCAGCTCTTCATTATTAGGAAGCAAATTGTATTTGGTAAATACTTTCAAACTGGGCTACTTGAGGTACTTCTCTTATGCCACATAATATGTTTGTGCATTGAAATCTGTGTTTGGCATTTCTTGTGTCATATCCACAGGGCAAAAGCAGAATTAGGCATAGAAGCAGAGGGATCCCTGCAGAGACAGCAGCAATGGCAGGGTGTGAATTCTTTCTGGTATTGCATAGAGATGTGTAATATATAATCTGGAGGCTGTACTTTTGAGCTCAGATGTTCGACAGCTGATATCTTCACATACTGAGAGGTATCAGGATAACATAATAGCTATATGACAGTCATGGTTTTACTGACTTTCAGTCACTGCTAAATATTTTTCAGGCTTTATGGGAAATTTTCCATCTTTACTATATAGTTAATGAGCACAGAAGTCTATCAAATGTCCATTGTTCTCAAAGGATTGCCTTTGGGAACTCAAGGAATGCTTTCTTGCTTTTTTTTTGTGGAAGGAAGATAATTAACTTGTTGGAAGAAACTCAGGCACATTGGAGCCGGGTACACTTACAGCGTTTCCAACAGTTTGTGGTGGGTTTTCTGAAACATAAATTTTCTTCTCAGCTGCAGGATTGGGTCAGTGACTCCTGATGAAAATAGTGAAGTGACTAGAACATGGGTTTTTTTCTCTAGAAGGTTGTAATAACTAGACAGTATCATCATCTCTATGGCTTGTCTGTCTCACTTGATATCTGAGGAAAGGGGTTGTCTTGTGGCAATAAAAGGGAGGCACTATGAACAAACAGTGTGTGTGTTGTTTGATCTTTCACATCCATCATGTAACAGCATATCCTCTGCACCTCGCTGTGTTACCCTATGTGTAAAGACCTGTAAATGTATGTAAATAATTAGATGTCAGTCATCTTGGGGAGCTGTTTTTTGGTTTAGTGGCAGAAGAAATGCTGAGCTACCAAAGCATATGGGAAGCAGCAAGTAGAAATGCCTGGGAGGAGTGGGGTCTCCATGATGTGGGAATTCACAGTCCTGCTAGGAAAGGGTGTAGGTTGGCCAAGAGTGGATGTCTGGCTGATGTACTGACTGTGTTCTGTGAAAGAGACCTCTCAGTAGTTTGAAATACTGCCATATCCACACGAGTTTCTATGCAGAACTGCACTGGAAAGACACTGAAGGTCTGAACCAAAGAGCTTCCCCTTTGCTGGGGGAACACTTACTTTCCGTTCTGGTCCCATTGAAGTGTTCTGTAAAAGCTGCTGATGTGAGTTAAATATTTATTAGCTTAGAAAAGACTTTTGTAACATAGTCCCTTGTGCTTTCATTGCCTTTTTGAGCTGTTACAATGGATGGGCTTGATACTCAAATCCTTTTTTCTAGAGGAACAATTTGATTCTGTGTTACAGAGGACTTACTTTCTAAGAAAAGGTTTGTAAAAAGTGGTTTTCAGTCTTCTTTCTGGCCTCAGAAGGCAGTTACCATTACTAATACAGATGTCCCAAGTGAAATATCTGCCTGCCTAGCAGCAGCTGATTAGGTTCAAGGACTTACTTGATCCTCCTTTCTACCTTTCTGAGCCTTTGATATACACTCCAGATAAAGACTTAAGCCCCTACTGTTGAGCTCCTGCAGAGGTCAGGAAAGAGTCCTGCCATCTAAAATTTTCGTGAGATGACATGAATGTTCAGTTCCTTTTCCTCAGTCTGTAGAAACTGAAAGCCCCAAATGTTGGATCAAGTCATCCTTGTGGCAGTGCTGTCAGGCAACCTTTGAAGAGTCTGCTTAAGGGCCTCCAAATCAAGTTTACTTTCCCTCTTTTCCAGATGTTCATAATCTTAAGTGACTACAAAAGAGTCTGGACAACCACCTTAGTCAGAGATGTCTCCTCTCTTTAATGCTGGATAAGCAAAGTCCTGCTGCAGAACCTCCACAAAATCTCAACCTGAGTATGCCTGTAGTGTTTAGCTCCATTAAACCCCTTTGCCCCTCAGCCCACTCTCCTGAGTGGTGGCAGATATCTTAAGATCTATCTAAGAGTGTTTAGGAAGTTTCCTGCTTCCTAGATGGAAATAACTCTTTTCTGAAAGCATCCTCTGACTTTCTCTTCAAAGGATTAGCCACAAAATATGTGTTTATAAGTGACTGGTGCCCAAATACTACAGCCAGGTGAATGGTGGATGACTCTCATTCTGGAATATTTTATGCCAGGAATTCTAGCAGTAATCTCAAATATTCATTCTTAAGAAGACAAGGTTTCTTAAGTTCATTAACTTACATTTTCCTGTGGTACCCATCGATATGAGCTGTGACCCAAAATATTGACCAGAACTGAAAAGAGGTGAAAGAGAGCAAGGTATATATATTTCATTATCATTATAATACTGAAAGATTTTAATTTTAGCTAGATGGATGAGGCAAATGCATATTACTTACAGGAGATATAAAAATTCTGAGTGCTGCTTTATAGAAAGAAATATGTGTTTATATTTTTCTCAGGCTCACTCTCAATTTGGCAAACCTTGATTTGTTTTTAATTTTTTTTTAATTAATATTTTCTGAATTACTTAAACCTTTCACATACCTTATGATTACAGCCCAGGTAAGTCAAAGGAGTGAGTTTTCTTGGGCTGCAGGTCAGTTGTTGTAGTTTGAATGCTGTGTTTGCAAAGCTCCTGTTTGCCTTTTCTCATCATCTTGCTGGTACAGACCATTGGTGAATATGAGCTGCTTTTTCTCTTTTTTGTGACCTTCTGATTTGCAGAGTTTTGTTGTTCCTAAACCATAACATGAGAGGGTTGTAAGAGAATTGGATAGTCACTTCATTCTCTCTTCAGAGTCTTACCCAGGTTGGATGGATCAGTATGACAAAGGCTATATGATGTCAGAACTTTTGAATTATTCAGGGATTTTCAAAGGTTTTCCTTTACTGTCTGAATTATTAATCTTGTTCATTTATGTCTTTAAAGAATGATGAAACTAAAAGTTGAGTATGAAAACAGTGGCATTCTTTTAATATTTTTCCAACTGCAGGTTTGATTCTGCTTCCTGATAGCTCCAAGTGTATATTTGTACCTCATCCTCAGAATTTCCTGTGGTTTGAAATTCTTTTGCTGACATGAAAACAGTTGTGATTTGAAAAACAGATCAGCATTAAAACGGGTAATACATAAAGCAGTTGAACTTATTAATATGACTCAGAAACAGGATAGAAGTAAAAAGTGTCATTTCCTATGTGTAAATGGAAAACCTATGAAACTGAGGTCTGGGAATCTCTTGTGATTGCACTGACAGACTGTGAAAATAGCAGGACCCACTTATAGAGACTGACTTGAAGAACCTGAAGACAAATCCAGTGTCATCCCAGCAGCAAATATATGTGGAGCTATTTTGTACAAGGAATTGTTATTGATGCAATGAAATAGCTAAATGCTCCTTCAGAAACTGTCTCTTTGGGAACCTGTTGTTACCTTTAAAGGGATGGATGGCAGTAGAAGGGATATTCCCTTGCTTTTTAATGAAAGAGTCCTAGAAATAAGAAACCTGTATTGAGTGTGCATGGCAAGGTTTTGGTAGCAGGAGGCTGCAGGGGTGGCTTCTGTGACAAGCTGCCAGAACTTCCCCACGTCTGACACAGCCAATGCCAGCTGGCTCCAGGATGGACCCACAGCTGGTCAAGGCCGAGCCTTTCAGTGGTGGTGGTTGTGCCTCTGGGATAACAGCCCTAAGAAGGGGGAAAAACCCTGTTCAACGATCTGGGAGAGAGGAGTGGGCATATGTAGGAGGAGCAGCTCTGCAGACACCAAGGTCAGTGAAGAAGGAGGGGATGAGGTGTTTCAGGAGCGGCAGAGGCTCTCCTGCAGCCTGTAGGGAAGCGCATAGTGAGGTAGCTCTTCAACTGCAGCCCATGGAGGGCCATGGAGAGCAGAAATCCACATGCAGCCTGTGGAGCACCCCACACCAGAGCAGGTGGATGCCCGAAGGAGACTGTGACTACATGGAAGGTCTGCACGGGAGCAGGGTCCTGGCAGGACCTGTGGACCTGTGGATAGAGGAACCTGCCCTGGAGCAGGTTTGCTGGCAGGACTTGTGACCCCATGGGGGACCCACACTGCAGCAACCTGCTCCTGAAGGACTGCACCCTGTGGAAGTTCATGAAGAACTGTATCCCATTAGAAGGACTCATGCTGCAGAAGATTGTGGAGGGATGTCTCCCAGGGAAAGGACCCCACACTGGAGCACTGGAAGAACATGAGGGGTCTTCCCTCTGAGTAGGATGGAACAGCAGACATAATGTGATAAAACTGACCACAACCCTCAGTCCTTCTTCTCCTGCAGCACTGTGGGGGAGTAGGTAGATAAAAATGGGTGTGAAATTGAGCCCAGGAAGAAGGGAGAGGTGGGGAGAAGGTGTTTTAAATGTAGTTTTATTTCTCATTACATTACTCTGTTTGGTAATAAATTAAACTAATTTCCCCTAGCTGAGTCTGTTTTGCCTAGGATGGTAACTGGTGAGTGATCGCTCCTTGCCCTTATCTCAGCCCAGGAGACTTTTATTATATTTTCCCTATCCTGTCCAGCTGAGATGGGGATATGGTAGGGTGGCTTTGGTGGGCACCTGGCAGCCAGCCAGGCTCACCTACTAGAAAATTTGTACTACCTTGAATTTGAACCCCACAAAAGACCTGAAGTTTTCTCTGACCGCTGGTAAGTAGCTTACCCCTTGGAAACCCCTGTTCCCTGTCACAGACAGAGAAGAGACTAGACTGGAGACAGCTGAGGCCATGAGAGGCATCACAATTCAGAGCTCCTCCAGGAAGAGCTACCTCTTCTGTGCTTGGGTCCTGGTGCACAGATATTTATTTAATGCTGATCTCTCTACAGTTTATTTTAGTAGGGAACAGGTATTCCCCAGTGCCCCCAAGCTAGATAGGAGTGCTGATCCGCTGGAAGGCAGAAGGGCTCTGCAGAGAGATCTGGACAGGCTGGAGACATGGGCTTAAGCCAATTTTATGAGGCTTGTCATGCACAAGGCAAAGTGCTGGGTCCTGTGTTTGGGTCACAGCAACCATATGCAGTGCTACAGGCTTGGATAAAAGTTCATGTCAGAAAAAGATGAGGGGGTAGTGGTTGGCAGCCAGCTGAACATGACCCATGACAGCAGCGTTGTCTGGGTGGCCAAGAAGGCCACTGGAATCCTGGCCAAAAGTGTGGCCAGCAGGACCAGGGCAGTGATTGCCCCTCTCTGCTTGGCACTGGTGAGGCCACTCCTCGAGTGCTGTGTCCAGTTCTGGGCTGTCACTACAAGACACTGAGGTGCTGGAGCATGTCCAGAGAAAGGCAACAAAGCTGGGAGAGGGTCTGGAGCACAAGTCCTGTGAGAAGTGGCTGAGGGAGCTGGGGTTGCTTGGACTGGAGGAAAGGAGATTCAGGGGAGCCATGTGGCTCACTGCACCTGCCTGAGAGGAGGCTGCAGGCACGTGGATGTCAGTCTCTTCTTCCAGATAACAAATGACAGGGCAAGAGGAAATGACTTCAAGCTGCACCAGGGTAGGTTTAGGCTGGATATTAGGAAAAATGTCTTTGCTGAAAGGGTTGTCAAATATTGGAATAGACTGCCCAGGGAAGTGGTTGAATCACCATCCCTGGAGGTATTTAAAAGATGTGTAGGTGTGACTCTTTGGGACATGGTTTAGTGGTGGGCTTGATAATCTTAAGGGTCTTTTTCCAAGATAAACAATTCTGTGATTTTATGATACTATATTTTATGTCCAGAATGAAGCATTCAGCATTGTGAAAGAAAACAGTGAATTGAAATGTAAACTTTCAGCTGAATCAATTTGTTTCAAAATGTATGTCCAAAGAAAAAATGTTTTTATGTGGGAGCCTACATTGCAGCAAATATGAAGATTCCCATTGTATTCTCACCTCTGATGGTGTCAGTCAAGTCCAAATCCATTGAGCTTAAGGGATTTAAACTGATATAGAACTTGTTTGAGTACAGAAACGACCTTAAAGCTTAGTACTATGACAATCTAACTGAGAACCACAATACATTGAAACTGAAAACAAATCCATGTTTGCAATAGTAAGGCACAATCATTGTGAAGGCAAACAGTTACAATTAGGCAATACTAATTAAGTTTTTAAATTTACAGACAAAATGCAACTAACTCTTTCAGGGGAGTTGGGATGTATGGTCTCCATTAGTTGCTATACACACAGTTAAAACTAATAAACAAGCAAAGAAACAAGCAAATAATTTATCATTGCCATGACTATTTTTTGTGTCGTGGCAATCCCCCCCCTCCCCCCCGGTTGTTTATTGCAATAATAAACTGCATGATGTTCACAGCTTAATAAATATTGCCTGCCTGGGTTTATTTTCCCGATAAAATGCCTAAGTACAAGTAACACAAGTTTAGGACAATATATGTATTGGTCAAAATATTTTAAATCACATATTCCGCCCTCAGTGTCCACTTTTGTGCCTAAATATACATGATGTTGTTCTGTTACAGTGGCATATGTTTTTCTGATTCTTTGGTGTCCTCTACAAAATTTGTAGCATGGTGTTTGGTCGATATCAGAGGATACACAGCTTAAATAATATAATTCTGTGTTTGGAGGATTCTCATTTTAATAATGAATTCATTTCTCCCACCTTCCTTTTCTTGCTCTCTGTTTCTTGTCCACCTTTGTTTCTTACCTGCTCCTTCACCATTTTTTTTTCTTCTGATGCTTTGTGGGTGTTTTATTTATGCAAAATTTAATCTTAGAGTCTCTGTTTTTTTACCTGACCTAGTTTGGTATGGTGGGCATAAAACTGGAAGATTTACATCTGTAGTTGTAGGTTCGTGTCTGAGCTGAATAAGGTTTTTCTTAGTTTTCTTATTGAAAAAATGAGTTGGGTTTTCTTTAAACTGCCTCATACTTCCTGTGGTAAACTTTTGCTGTTGGGCCATGGGGAAAGCTGCTGGTTTTGAACAATTGACTACAACAAGAGGGCAGATATCTGTATGTTCCTGTGTAGCCCCCAGCAAGGAAATCTTTCTAGGAAGTGTTTCTCTTAGGGTAGCTTGTTGCAGCCTGGGGAAAGGTGACAACTGAGGAGAGTCAATCATGAGGAGGTCAGCACGGTCTTTATCAAGTTGTCTCTGTGTTGGGATGTGAATATTGTCATACACCACCTTCAGAAGGTCTTTAAACCTCATGTCCTGATGAGGCAAAGGACTTCTGGTAATAATTCTGTTTTCCACCAGGGACTGTGGAGGTATTTTGATTGTACTTGGCATTGCTTGGATGTTTGAAAAGGGAGATTTCTTATTTGCTGGTGTGGATGGGGATTTCTCACGAAGATATGGTTTTTGGGTCTCTGTCAAGTCTTCAAAGCCATTCTGATTGTTCCGAGAGTCCAAAAGTGGCTGATAAATGGGCTCACATGACATACTTTTTCTTGGTGACTTAGGAGGCCCACAGCAGACCAACTCTCTGCCTGCAAACTTGGAAACTAAGAAGAATATAGAACAAATCAGATCAGCTTCTGCTGGAATGGCATTTGCAAGAAAACAACATATTATTATCAATTCAACTTCATCCCACAATAAAATCTGTATTTGTAAAGGCATAAATAAAAATAAATCTTGACAGACAATGCAATTTTGCACTGATGATTTCAGGCAGATGGTGATCTGCAGGTAGGCAGTTGTCAGTTTTTTGGTTGGGCGAACAGTTTGAAGTGAGCCTCTCTGCATAAAATTGTCTGGCTTAATTTTATTGAGTACAATAAAATCAAAGAATCATAGAATACTTTGGGTTGGAAGGAACCTTAAAGATCTTATTCCAATCCCCATTCACCATTGTGTAGATCAGGTTTCTCAGAGCTCCATCCTATGTAGCCTTGAATACTTTTAGGATTGGGGCATCCATATCTTCTATGGGCAACAAATGCATGTATGTTTCTGGGGATATTTATCACACCATTTGAAACATAACACATATCTAAATAGTCATGAGGGTGCAATAACTGGAGCAGAAATAAATTCAGATATGGAGTTTGATTATCCAGTAGTGGGCATCTTCTATATTTCTGAGACTGTGGAAAATGATCTCATGAATATAAGTACAACCACTCATTGAGTATAGTGAAGTTGTGGCACTTGCACCATGACCATGTTCTTCTTGGAAATGTAAATAAATGCTCTTTTTTACTCATAAAAGAGTAAAAAATGCCTTAGAGGAAGTGCCTTAGAGGTACTAGGACTATCCCAGGGTATAGAGGAAATAACGTACACATGGATATGGACTAGTTATTTGTGGTCCATATCTGCAGAGTATGCACTGGATCAGGTGTTCATCTGCTAATTACTTCACCTGATCAGGATGAAATTTATCACCAGATTTGGGCCTGGGAGACAATTGATCAAAATACTCACAATTTCAAAACAAAATGCAAAGATATTTCTATAGCATTTTCAGGAATTTTGTTCCCTTTTTTTCCTCAGGCAGATACCTTTTTACCCTTTTGAACTAACATGCTGAGACTTATTTCAGAACAGTACCTTTTGACAAGTTTTCTTGGTTTTCCAATGCAATTGTGATCTCATCTTCTTGAACAGCGTTTGGCACTGCCAGGGTTAATACAGTAGGAGATGCCCTGTTGCCATAATTTCTGAGGTTTTCCGGAGTGTCCATTTCAGCCTTTGGGGAAACCTTAGTTTCTGACTCTTTATTCAGCTGTTTATCAGGATGAATACTGTGTTTTTCTGCTTCATGTTCCCTCTGTAAAATGATCAGGCACCATTTGATTTGAAGGGAACAAAAAAGCACCTGAACTTTAAAAGAAATCACACTATAAGGTGTAATAGGAAATCTTGTCTTCATACAAGCCTTAGTTACACACGTCAGTATTTCATCTGAACAGACCGTATGCCTGAGGTTCTTCCTGAAACCCAGCTGTACATGGGCTGGCAGACCCTTCCCTTTACCACACAGACCATGGGGAGAAGGTTTTATTGAAAATCCATTGGGCACTAGAATGCCATCTTTGGAGAGCCCATGGCATTTCCTTCAAGGATTATGGCTCACAGAGTCTCCACTGTGTAAGGAAGGCCAAGATACCACAGAGCTCATGCTGCAAAGCAGAAACATCACAGAATGCTGTGAGCCACTTCCTGGTCTGGAAGGAGGATTGTCATGGGCAAGTTGCCATTTGCTGTGAAGACAAGCAGTCAGCATAAGACTAGAACAGATCTGGGGAGGTTCTGCAGTGGAATTGCAGCAGGAAGACCTCCATGGAGCTGTGGTAACAGGACCGTTAATCCCAACAAGAACATGGGCTTCAGGACTCACTCCTTGCTGCAGTGCCACTTCCCTCACTCCTACAAGCATCTTCCATGCACAAGGGATGGGTTCTCATTTGGAGGTCACTTGTCTATCCTATGATCCAAATTTTCAGAGTCCACACTGTGTCAGCCTCATGCACACTGAGTTTCAGTTATCAAAGCCTTATGGAAATTCAAGGGCTGTGAAATATAATGTTAGATTTAAAACTTATGATTCACTGGGGGAGCACTTTGCAAAACTTTTTGATTTTTTGTACTGCCATCCCCACATAATACTGACTTCTTGCTTCCATAATCAGAGAGGTAATTAAGTTTACCATGGTGTACTTATCTCTTTCATGGTTTTCTTCTAATATTTGTATTACAAAATGCTCCCCTTATGACAAATATGTTTTAAATCTAACATGTCATTTTAAAAAGTGGGTGTAATTTGTGGAGAAAAGGCGCTTTTGATAGGTTGAATGTATTTTGTGAGTTAACAAAAATGTTTGGAAAAATTTGAAGGGCCCCAAACCTCAAATTTGTGGGGTCACCCCATCCTTCCTAAGTACTTGTAGTACCCAATTAAAATTAGGGAAATTATTTTGAAAGTATTTATAAAAAGAAACAAAATATGTTCAAGTTGACAACATATTGCTAAAACCACACTAGATCAATTGGGAATTTGAGATGTCATAAGTATTTTAGCCTATGCAATCAAATAGTCTCCCAGGATTTTACACACTGCTAGTTAAGAAAACAAATTTTCATCTTACATTTTGCAAGCTGTCACCTTATATACAGTATATCGGAAAACTTGCCATGACTGGTTTTACTGCCAGACCTCTTAAGAGCTAATTGGTTAAGCACCTGGGCAGGAAGCTTTTTGGCAGAAATGCTATTTTCTGCAAGGACTAGCTATAAAGTTCTGGATGGCAAATTGTAATCATTAAGGCTCCCTCTTCTACAGCAGAACACATAAAATGTAAATACATTGCTTGGAGAAACTACGATGCATAAAAGGAGACAGGCTGTGTTTTAAGTTTATCCAATGACTTATGGCTCAAATTTGAACATGGAAAGGACCTTATGCTTTTTTAAGGGTAAAGCTTTCAACAGACTTTTCTAATTGCAGCCAGAAAAATGAGAATCACATCTGTTTGCATCCAACAAAACTATTATTTGCATGTTCAGCTGTTAACTTCTGTATACAAGGGGATGGTGCAAATACAATGACTCATACTGGTTTTTCAAATGCAGGGAGTTTGTACATAAAAAGTAATATCCACAGACTTTTTTTTTTTCAGATTTAGGTTAGAATTTCTTCTGAAAATTTTTCCCCAGGAAATTGTATGGTTCTTGGTATTGTGTGAAAAATCATTGCATATTCTGCTGCCTGGAATTGGTTGAATGAAATGGTTTTTGAATATGCATTTGAATTCCAAACAATATCTGGGCTGATTGTACTGGTAGACTATTTTATTGCATTTTATTCATAGGCATTATCATGAATGCAATTACTTTTCTGTTTGTGCTGATATTTGATATGTTTTGTTCTTTTTGGACAGAATACTCGGAAGAGACAGATGCCAACATTTCCTACAAGTCACTGTGAGGACAGGAGGTTTCTAATTTGTTCAAAAATACAGAGTATTATTTTTTTACTATAAATTTGCTCTTCTGTAGACATAATCTTCCTGTAAATATCTCTTTTCATAGGCAGACAGAAATATACAATAATCTTTATGGTCCTGGAAAGAAATAGTGTAAATAAATGGCAACTAGTTTTCAGGTTGCTTCATTTTACCTGTGACTCTTAATTGTTACTTGTCTGTTTCCATAATTTAGATTTGATTTATATGCAAATTCTAGTTTTTTACTTTAATTTTATACACACAAGCTGTCTTGTTGTGCTCAGTGAAACTATCCATATCCTAAAAGTTAAAGCAGATGCATACATTTGCAAGATCTGGAGAGCTGAAAGGAAATAATGTGATTTAAAGATGGATCACACACTGCTAGTAATAAATAGCAAATAGTTGGCTTTATACAGAATACAGAGAACATCCATCTATGCATTTTGAAATATCCTTGGCATAATTTATAACACAAATATCAAATACCCATGCTGTTGTAATTAAGCTCTAGTAACATCAGAATCTCAAAAAGAAGATGAATAAAAAGTGGGAAATTTTCCCCTTGCATTCAGCTAACAATCTTTACTCTTCTTCCTCAGTTTCAGCTCTCTGTGGCTGGGTGGTCAAAGAAGTGCATTGCAGCCTGCCAAAGAGGTGGTTGAATTTGGCCTCTTTTAGATCAAAGCAGAGAATCCTCCCTGCCAGATAATCCCCAGCCAG
The DNA here is from genome assembly GCF_017590135.1 of Pyrgilauda ruficollis. NCBI lineage: Eukaryota > Metazoa > Chordata > Aves > Passeriformes > Passeridae > Pyrgilauda > Pyrgilauda ruficollis. The sequence continues at coordinate 2,611,789 of NW_024526711.1, read as the reverse complement.
CTGCTGTGCCAGCGCAGCATGGGCCAGTCTCCAGGGAAGCTGGGGGCTGCTCTTGGCTCTGCCTCTGCCCAAAAACGTCATGCCACCCGTGTGGGGCTCCACTTGGGATCCAAGAGATGCATTCTTTTTTTTTCCCTATATACTTTGCATATGCTTAGGGCTAAGTTTTGCCATTGTGCAAGTATGTGCATAAAGTAGCTTTAGCTGAAGAACAGGCCAGAGGATACTGGAAAAATATGAGCATTGATTGAGTAAGAATGCCCAGCTTGATTACTTAGCCAGCCTTCCTCTCTTTCTTCCCTGTTGTTGCACAAATTCCAGCCTTGCTGGGAAATACAAATATTATTGAATGTTGGAGAAACTGTTATAAAGTGGTAGCACTGATAGACTTGATTTAAAAGAGCTCCTGGGGAGGACTGATTGCACAGGTTAATTATGCAAAAGGCTTGAATAAGAAACAATCAAGAGATCATTATTAACTGCAAAAAGTTGCAGAGCCTGACAACTAGAAAGGGAGAAATATTAATTTTCATAATAGAGAACAATGTAAGAAGGAATAGAAAGGAAAAATAAGAAAAAAATTATGTAGAATAATTATCTAGGGAAAAAAACAGTGAGTTTACCACAGTCTTAGACAATAGAATGATCTCTAAACTATGCTAGTGGCAGACTTTGTGTTTATGAGTTTAAGGTAGCATTTACAGACTTTGTGCTGATGGAAAAAGGGAAACAAACTTTTAACGACATGAAAAGATGGTATAAATTGGTCTGCTCTGATTTCCTAATTTGTATGTCTTAGTAACAGATATTACAAGGTATTATTTCTGGTAGAATCCACTCTGCCCAATTTAGACATTTATATCATGCCTGTATTTCCAGTTCTCAGCAAAGATGTCCTACTAAAAGTAAGTAATTTCCCTGTGCAACCATCTAAGGGAGATTCTGTCTGCAATTTTAAGAACTCCCCACATTAATCACGTGAAAATTTGCAGACCAGCATGGTTTTGTGGTGCAGAAGAAAGCTCTACACACCTGGGAGTTATGGGGAAGGTGTAGAAATGGGGAGTTGTGCTATGACACAATTTAATAGACCCCAGGGTGGATATCCAGCTTACAAGCTTAGATGTGTCTCTGCTGAGTTTAGTCCAGCAAGGGAAGTGCAAAGTCCTGCTCCTGGGACCAGGCACCAGCATATGTTGGGGTCACCGGGCTGGAAAGCAGCTGGAGGTCCTGGTCAACACCAAGTTGGCCATGAGTCAGAAACATGGCCCTGCTGCAGAGAAGGCTGATGATATCCTGGGCTGCAACAAGAGTTGCCAGTGTTACCAGCAGGTCGAGGGAGTGATGCTGCACCTCTGCTCAGCATTGGTGAGGCCACACCTGCAATGCTGCATCTGGTTCTGTGCTCCTCAGTGAGAAAGACATGGACATGCTGTAGAGAGTTCTGGGCCACAGAGATGGTTGAGAGACTGAAGCACACACAAGAGTTTCCCTCTGAACACCAATAAATAGGTTTTCACTGTAAGGGTGACCAAGTACTGCCACAAGTTGCCCAGGGATGCTGGTGTTCATCCTTGGAGACAATAAAAGCTGTGCAGATATAGTTCTGGGCAACCATCTGTACATGGCCCTGCTTGAGCAGGAGAGTTAGATCAGATGGCTTCCAGAGATTCCTGCCAACCTCAGCCTGTCTGTGATGCTGTGATTTTGTGAAAGTCATTATTGTTTTGAGCTGGAAACTGATTGTATTCTTTTCCATCAGTACTGGTTTGGTTTTAAACCTTAAACTGGAAAAATGTCAATAGAGAAGAGAAGATGAGAAGAGAAAAAAGAAGAGAAGAGAAGAGAAGAGAAGAGAAGAGAAGAGAAGAGAAGAGAAGAGAAGAGATGTCACTCACTTCATTAAAATTCCCCTATTTTCCTTCTTGCTCTACCAAAATTTTCATTCTGCCTGGGAAATATATTTACTAGGACTTCAAAACAATATTTTTTAGTGTTATTAACTTACAATCAGAGCTAATTTAAGGGTCCGTGCTTGAATTCAGTTTGAGCCTCTGCCTTAAGAGGGCATTTTGCATGTCAGGAGTGGCAGGAAGTATCACAGACCCTTAATCAGCTTGCAACTTTATGTACGTGATCACTTCTCTGTTCCACCTGGGTAAGATGCTGAAAGAGGTCATACACGACAAGAAACACTGCCATTTGCCTGGAAGGCTAGATCTCTGCTGGCTGTAAATCAGCTTGATATCCAGAGGCATTAGAAAGCTGGTCAATAGCCTTCACAATATGGGTCTTTTTAAGTGACTTATGAGTTAGCAGATCCTACTTAAAATCGTAATATGAAGAAATTCGCATATGTGAAGAAAAGCCTCCTCTCCCTAAGCATGCACACACACACTCTCCAACTCATATTTTTGAGTTATTGCTCTGTCTGCAGACACTGCACAGACTGCTGCGACCTTGGGGCTGTACGCTGGCATGGAGATCTGGATCTGCTCAAGCTCATCTGAATAATTTCTAGAGGAGTCAACTGGACCTTCTCAAAATACAGCTTCTCCAGGGTGAAGGCTTTGAATGGGAGGCTAATCGCTAATGTGTGTGTTTTTGTAGCTGAAACTTTTCCCATTGCACTTGTGTGTTAGAAGCTGGAATTTGGCTTCCTGTCTGCCTAGTTTCTGCCTGAAGCAAAATTTTTATGGCTGAGCTGTGAACCCCTTAGTGGAGACGGTTGTAAAAGAAAAGCTTACAGCCTTTTTGACTAATTGTGGCCTTACCAATGATTACCATAATTTTTTTGAATTTATTTTTAAAATGTTTGTCCCTTCTGATCTCACTCCATGTTCCTGAGTGAGCTGAAGCTGAAGTGTGAGAATAAGGTACAGGGGTAAAAAATATGAAAAAAAAAAGGTGCTGGGAAAAGATTTTACAATTTTCACAGCTTCCCACTCACCTCCCCAGACTTTGGATTAAACCCTTACAGACCAGTCAGAAAGGAAAGGGATGGCGAGGTCACTGAGATGCTAATGCTCCTTTTCCCAATGGAAAAGTAATCTTATAGGTAAAACAAAATAATTCTCAATCCCATTACAACCAGGAGCTCATTTAAAAAATTCATTAGTCATAAAAAAAGATATATTTGTCTCTGGGAATACAAAAAGCTCATAAGTTAATCACCTCTGAGAATGCCAGAATGTAGGTTTCTTAAGACTGCGCTTGGATCTGCAATTTCATAACTATTTTTTGACGGATTTTTCCCCATTCCTTGGATAACCACCTTTTTCCTATGTGTTACTGCTTATGTGTAGCTGCTGCTTTGCTCCTTATAAAAATCCAGGGAGCACTTCATGCCTCTTATGACAGTAATGTCTTACCTGAGCTCTTTTGCAGTCTTTCTGGTACCTGAGCAGTTTCTTCAGCAATAAGCAATAAGAAGACATGGCAGGAGAAGGTCTGTTATTTATTAAACTGTTGATAACTCCTGAAAGACTGAACTCCATAACGTCTGTCATGTAGTTTAAAACAACAGGATTCAATCCACTGGGGCAAAATCTAAAATATTAGGAAAAAGTATTTTAATACAAATGATGCAACCAGGTACAATATCAAAATTTAGAGTAAGCAGACAATACACTTCTTGTGGTGCAGCTGGAGCTGGCTAAGTTGCTTTTACAGGCAAATTATGATACACAGTTGTGCAATAATCTTCTTGTCTGGCTACACTAACTTCACTGCTGGGCTGAGGCTCCGTTACTGCATCATTAAACATCCTATTGTTGATATAATTGATTACTCTGAAAGGACACCCACCAGGATTACGCTTGCAAAATTAAAATATGGAAAACAGCATTTTCTCATTTTAATCAAGTGTGTGTACTTCAGTTCTCAGTACAGTAGCCTCAAATGGATAAAAAGGGAGATAGTGTGTGTGCGTGTATGTAAGAAGACAGAAAAATAGCAAAGGCAGGAAAACTTGGAAGGACAAAAGAGAATGAAAGAAAGTACAGAAGGATTCTAATTTTTATATAAATCGGATTGTGAAATAAAATGTTTTGTTATAAGGATAATTGTTTTACTCAAGGGCTTCTGTCAGTAGTAAAGTCTAGCAAAGGAATTATAGAAATCATCCTTAGATTATAAGACTCCTGAGACATTTTTTCAAACTTCAGTAAGAATGAGGAGAGACAGGTGAGGGAAGAAAGGAGGGCAAAGGCAGGAGCCGTGGGCAATTCTCACAGAAACTGCACATAGACTTCTAACAGAGTTCTGGCTGTGACTGGCAGTGGATCACCATGGTGGGGAAACCTGCTAAGTGTCCTCTAGACACCAATGCAGATGGTGCAGATTACACAGACCAAATTATTCTCTTTTGCAATTAGTGTGAAATACTGACCTTTACAGAACAGTTTGGAAATAAAAGATGTGACCCATTACTAGCTACTTTCAGCTGTGAGTATGATGTAAAAGGTCCATCACTGAATTTAGGCATTTAAAGACATGGAAAGTATGCTTTGCAGCCTCCCAATAGGAAAGATGAATAACATCTTGAAAGCTGGCAACATTTATGTGAAGTGTTACATTGCACTTATCTTCAAACTTTTATAATAATCTTAAACCATAAAGTTTTGCTTTAAGAAAAAATGCAGACTAGTTAAAACCAGTTACAAAGATGGATGAGAAAAAAAATCATTAGAATAACAAGAACTTTGTTGTAATATAAAAATATTTCCTCAGGTGGGCCTATGAGACCTAGTTTTGTAGGAAAGGATTAGAAGCACACTGAAATTAGTAGCAGCTGTGAAGCATGTTAAGAACAAAATTATTAATAGAGTGGATATAAAACTTTCTATAAGGATGTTTCCTCTTAAATAAAATTTGCCCACAGCTAGAAGTGTTGATGTGGTGTTTTCTGAAGTAAAACTGTCATTTTGGAACAGCACATAGTAGATAACAAAAATCTTCTAAAACAAACAAACAAACAAAAAAATCCTAAAAACTCTTCCCTCCCAAATCCCCAGTCCTGAAATCCCAGGGCAGAAGACAAATGTCAAAGCTGTTACCTGTTCTCATAGGCAGCAGTGTTCAGTATTTGCCTGGTGAAACCTTCGTTCAACCATTTGTCTTTTATTGCTTCTTTGACTCCAGGCCTCTTAGCAGGGTCAGGTTCAAGTAGAGACTGCATGAAGTGTACAGCTCCTGTGCAGAATTCCAAGAAAATGGCTTGTTTGCCAGTAGTATTTCACTATATGATCACTGCATATTTTTTCTGTTTGAGGCACTTGCCCTGCTTCTCCACATTGTAAGAGCCTCAGGCACTATTCAGTCTCTAGGGCTGTTCTTTGAGTCTGCTGTGTCTTACAGGGTGACCCTTTTCCCCCAAGAACAGGATGGGCAGCAGTGGCCAAACCATGCTGGGATGCCTGCGAGGGATCTTTGGATGCTGCTGTAGAATTCCAGTACTGGAATTCAGTTCCTAATTTTCTTGGTTTATCCAGTGAATGCAGCCAATGATATCAGCAGTAACCAGCACTGTGTTCACTCAGCATTTGATCAGGCCTCTGAGAAGGAGCACCTCTGTGCCAGCTGACTGCGCAGGAGTTATGTTCCTCACCCAAAGAAGGCAATTGCATGGATAAAACTCTCTGTAGTGAGGGATGGAGATGGACTCCTGTGCTCCAGGACTCCTGGAGCTGGGGCAGAGAGAGCTCAAACATTCCTGTATGTCAATCACTCAGCTCCAACACTGCAGAGAGTCCCCCTCTCTTTTTTTTTTTTTTTTTTTTTTTTTTTTCCTTCTTGGGAAAACTTCACTGAATTCTTCCATATTCCTTGGGGAAGTGGGGAAGTTTTGAAATGAACAAACGGCAAGTGAGCATTAAACTGGGAACATACTGCTCCTTTCACTTGTAGTCTCCTTCAGAAGAATTTAGATCTAAAGTATGCAAAGTCAGTTTATTACTGCTCTCTCACTGAATTCCCAGTGGGTAAGAGAACAATGGAGTTACCCACAATCTTCCACTAACTGTGTGGGCTTTGTAGAAAAGCAGAGATAATGCATTTATTAGCAGAAACTATAACAATAACATAAATTAGAAAAAATAGAAATAAAATAACTGTAGCTATAGCGGGATTCTACAGAAATGAAACTGCTATCTGGCAACTGATTTCCAAAGAAAGATAAATGAGAGACTAATGCACAGACATTCTTGACAGCTATGGTAGATATCCTTATTCCATTTACTAGGGGAGAGAGAGAAATTGAATCATCACATTATCTTAATACTGCAGACTAGATCCAGCTAGCTTGGTCTGGAACTGCCTGCTGCTTCTGAGTGCTTGGCTGCAGGCAGCCACTGAAGCTAATCCTGGTTCCTAGGATCATTCTTGCCCAACATCACAGCCATGGTGCTCAAAACCATGGGGAGATCCGAACTCTTGCTGGTAGATAGCTGGGCAAAACATCTCATTTTCTCTGCTTCCCCACTTGCTCAGTGAAGATAACAGCTGTGAGAAGGGGCCTAAGCCTGTGATGGTCAACAGACAGGATGCTGCTCCAGGTGGAGAGAAAATAGGGATTAAAGCCAGAGGTGTATAAGAATCATTGTAAAGTAGCACAATTTTGAACTTTGAGGGAGCAAAGGTTGTACTGCTAAAAGTGAATACACATCAGTGTGAATTCTGGGGTTTAGAGCCATAGATTGTAATTCAGGCTAGAATTTTTGAGAACTATCGTTCTCAGTTGTCCCAAAAATGCCTCATTGAAGATTGTCAGTAAAACTAATTGAAAAATGCTAGATTTCAGTTCTTTCTCATGAAAAATATGAACAGTCTTTTCACAAAAATAGCCCTCCCATGTCTTTAATAATCTCAGTGTTGTAGGATCTGTCAGTAGCCAAAAGATAAGGTCTCCAGGAAAAAATGTCTAAGGTTTAGATAACTTATTTGTGGGAAAATCAGAAAAGAATGCCTGGCTGTTACACACAGCATGGAACATACTAAACATGGCAGTGTTCTCATTTATTCTCATTTATTACAGAGCCGCTCCACTTATGTAAAAGCAATGTACATTTTATTCCCCCTGTAAATAAGAACCAAGAATAATGGTCTTTTCAAAAGACAACAATGTTATTTTTCTTGTAGCTTGAGATAAAATGATATTGCCACAGCCTCAAAAAAGTTATTTCTAAATGCAAACAAAGCTACTGGAAAAGGTACATCTTAATTTCCAGAAGGCTGTGTTATTGCTAAATTCACATAATTACACAGGTTAAAACTTTTTTGCATCGGTATTTTTTATAAAAACTGAAGTGCTTTACCAGGGGATATATCTGATGGAATAGGGCTGATTTCTCCAATTAACATCTTTTGATGTAGTTGCTTGATATTAAAAGGTTCCACCGTGAAGGGTAATGTGCCAGTTAGCATAGCAAACATGCTCACACCTCTGTCAAAAGACAAGACAAACATCAGAGCTCCATATAATGCTAATAAGCACTTATTTAAAAATCTCACAAAGCTATGAGTTGCCATCAGCATCACAAAAGAAGTTACAAATTACCTCTAAGCAGAAATTTGTACTGACTACACATCTTACGCCTTTTTTTCTTTGTGTAAATGCCATTTTATCTAGAAAAGAATGTTGTGGAAGTGTGCATAAAATAGAGTGTACAGTGAGTGATGGGAAAGCCTGCAGTGTTGAAAGTGGAGACCTGCTGTTTATTTTAAAAATAAGCTAATTGGAGTGACAGTATAATGTACCCAGCCCATCAGAATAAAGCGTTTTGGTTTGGAGGCTGAGTGACAACATGGAACTAGGACTGATGCAATAGATCTTGTTCCAAATAGTAATTCAGTTCTCTTGCTTTGCTCAGATTGCTAAATTAGGTGTGACTTATGCCTAGAAGGCTTTCATTTGGTAACAGCTTGCTGTTGGCTAAAGACTTAAATCTTTAACTCTTGCAAAAGACTAACAGTCTGCTAGCAGAAATCAGCAAGCTTTGTGAAGGTTTGCCATTGTCTGGAAAAGTACCAACATTTGGAAAATTTGCTTAGCTGTCCTGAGTTTGTGAACAGGGAGACTTCCTTGAACACTCTCCATGGTACTTCCTTGCTCCAGCTGAACTGCACCACCACAACAGCACCGTTCTTCACCATGGAGTGAATCATTGAGCCATGGAATGGCCTGGGTTGGGAGGAATCTTAAAGGTCATGCAGTTCCAATCCCCCTGCTGAGGGCAGTGACACCTTTCTCTAGACCAGGTTTCTCCCTCCAACTGTCCTTTACTATTCTCTACTGAGCTCATCAGAGACGATAATTTTAGGAATTCAGGCAATTCTAATTTAATTGACTTGTAGGTGCACTAGTGCAGATGATATCTGTGAAACAAATCTGTGATGGGCTCAACTGTGATTTTTATTAATGTGTTCAAATAATTGAAAAATGTGAGATGCAGCTACCATCTAAAATCTCTTTTAAAATGTTACACACTGTTACAGCTAGTAAACACTAACACACTTGGTAGTTACTAGTAGACGGAATCTCACGGCATGTTAAATGTGAAGGTTTATTAGCCATAACACACTGCTTGTCCTCTGTCCTATTGAACTATCTGGATTTGTTTGAATACAATAGCTGTTTCCTCAATTCAGCTGTTCCAAGAAAGCCAATTACTTTGCAGTGTCCAAAGAACCTCTAAAATCTTCTGCACAAAAGTTGTGATTAGGCAAAGAGGTGCTGCAACTCACTGCTGCATCTCAGGAGCCTTAGCTGTACTGCAGTTGGATCTGGTTGGTTTGTGAGTGTGCTTTTGACTGAATGGTTTTCTGGTTCCTGTTGTACTGATTCCTTGTCAGTTCTGCTGCATAAAATCAGTCCTTCTGCACTACACTGAAATATTTTTATTCCAGAGCCCCATGAGTTTGCAGTCCTTTGCGTATTTTGTGGCAATAGAGGTAACTTATCTTTTCAACTGATATTTTAGTCCATCAGAATTCCCTTTCCCAGTATGATAATGTGAACAATTCCAATTTAAATTTGAAATATGCTTTATGCTTGAGGTGCAGAATCTGTCTGTGTTAAACACTAGGGGCCATATAGATGTTTTATATGGACCTTGACCTGTTATTTGCTGTTTATTAACAGAGTAAGGTCAGTCAATGGTTCTATGGTTACTGCTGTGCCTTCATTCAGATATCTGAAATGTGAAGACAGTGTTATCCTATTTAAGTACTGACAGTATCCTCTAGACCTCATTCATCTGTACTATGATGACATAAATTCAGAGTAGCACTCTTGAATACCAGACATACATTGAAGCAGTTTGATGTGTTCCTTCATCCTTAACTTTGTGTACCATTCATACCCTGTAAATTTAGAAGAAGATGACATATAGGAATCATGGTTATATAAAACCCCAAATACACAGTATGTCTGGCAGAGCAGGTCTTGAGAGGAATAACATACTTTATACGTGTATATAAATCCTTTTTACCTTTTGAGCATATAGGAAAACTAATCTTCTGTTTTAGGCACCTGAACCAGATGCCTGTATGTAGGTGCCAGCAACCCTTTAGAGCAAATTAAAACACTTTGTCCTTTGTGAACACACAGTTTAGTCTTTACTGTTCTTTACACAGTACTCTTTATGGGGAACCCCTCAAGGAGACTCCATATCCTTGCAGATGGACAGGGTGACATCCCAGTTCAGAGCAGCTGTGTGCATCCAGACCCTCCTTTCCTGAATGAAGTGGTTTAGATCAAATGCAGCATTGTGTGTTAAACACAATCATGAAATGGTTTGGGTTGGAAGTGACCTTAAACATCACCTCATTCCAAGCCCCTGCCATGGGCAGGGACACCTCCCGCTAGACCAGGTTGACCAAGACCCCATCCAGCTTGGCCTTGAACACTTCCAGGGATGGGGCATCCACAGCTTCTCTAGGCAACCTGTTCCAGAAGCATAACATTGCATCCTTTAAATCAATATGCTTGTGGGGTGGGATGGGAGGGGGCATTTCTAAACCAAAAAGTGCTATTACTCTTAGAAGCCTTGTGAGCTATTTGAAATCCATGAGATTTTATGACTGGCTTCAATAGCTGAGTTTTTATTCTAATACTTGTTAGTCAGGATACTGTAAAGAATTATGGTCATAATTGTAAATAAGTGGGAGGCAGCTAGATGAAGGTGCATTTGATAGGCCAATTTTTTTTCATCTTAGTACCCTAGGCAAAGATTTGGTTTAGTCTGTATTACTCATGCTCATTTGCCATGCCCTGAATCATACCTGTTAGAAATTGGCTTAAAAAATGTCTCCTAGGTGGAGACCCAGACACCTGGTTACTATCAAAAAGGTGAGGAGAAGCTGATTCACTGGCACACACACACACACACACACACATATATATATACGTATATACAAACACACACACACACATACAGATAAACATGAACTGCCTTTGGCAAAATGATGGATATGGAGAGCTCTTCTCCTGTCCAGATCCATGAAGATTAAAGAATACAAAAAACAACTAATTGACTTAATAAATCATCATTTTCCCAGCTCCACTTAGGGGAAAAAAGTAAAAATCTCCATAACTTGCTTACTAGAACTACAAACGTTTGAAAAGTTTAAGATAGTTTATGTGAAAAACTGCTCTTCTCCTGGCACCTTCTGCATTCATACTTATTACAGGAGATGTATCCTGTACATGTAATAAAAAAAACGGACAATGGAGTCCGTGAAGGTTTGTGTCATCTATGATGGAAAATAACTTCACTTTATTGTCATAATTCAGTATAAAGGGACTTGCTAAGGTATGGGTGAAAGTCTCATAGCTCTGTTATATCCAAATCTTTGGCCTGTGTGTCCCTGAGACTCAAGTTTTCTGTACAGATTTATTTTTTTAGGCAAAATACGCCTTATACAGAAAATGCCCATTTGTCAGTCCAGGGCTTTCAAGGAGTCTGATTTTGACAGAAGTTACTCAGCTGTTAGCTGAAACTGCCTGCCAGCACAGGAGGGTAGGGGGGTCATTTGAGAGGGCTGATATGCACAATTCTTTCTCTGATTTTTCAGCACAGGTTCCTACATGCAGATACCCTACCTTCTGCTGGCTTCTTGTGGCATAGGGTTTCTCCAGAATAGCATGTCTATTGACCATTCATTTTTTTTCTCCAATGTTTTGCAATGGAGGCACATTTCAAGATACCCTGTTTTTTTTTTCTGACAACCCTTCCCTGTTATATCTCACTTTTGCCTTTAATGCCCCAAAATTGAATGCCACCAGCCCATTTGTATCAGTCTTGTCTAAACCAATCTGTGCTGAGAGTGTTTCAATAAGTACATTTTTAGATCTACTTACATGGACCAGACATCTACCTTTGGACCATATTTCTTATGAGCAAGGAGTTCTGGGGCAGCATAAGCTGGACTTCCACACTGGGTATGTAACAACTCCTGGGAGAGACCCTCGAACTTTGCAGTATTGCTCAGTCCAAAATCTGATGGTAACAAAGCCAAAAGCAAATAAGTTTTAGTCTCTTTTCAAATTACTTTACCAATTATTCAAAAATAAGAGAAAAACAAAACCAGCAGCTAGTTGTAGCATCTAATGATGTCTCAGCTGTGGATGCCAATTTGGGTTTGAATAAACATGCCATGAATTAGCAGGGGCCTTACAATGAAGTTACCCAGCCATGGACCTGGTTTGGTTGATCTTGGTTTAATTATTTTGGTTTACCTCTGTTGACTGCATGAGCTTAACAACACAGGCACATTAGCATGGCTTAATGAGCTATGACATTGGGCTCAGCTCTGTGTGCTTTAGCCCATGGTAAGTGTGGGGGAAAAGTGCTAACTTAAGCCTTTTGCTCTGTGTATGTGCATGTGTGCAGGGGGGAGGAAAGAGAAAGGTGTGATTGTAAAGGACCGGCTGGCTATAAAACAGGGGTGAAGAGTTGGTGCCTTTTTTTCTTAGAGGTGTTAAGCTTTTAAAAGTTTGGGAAACACTGGGTTAAACATGTGGCTTCTCCAAGATTTAGCATCCCTTGTGGGGATTTTTCTGTGAGGTTTCCATAGAATAAAATTAATGTTTCTCTGAGCTGTGTTAACTGCTTGGTGCAAATTCTCTCATTTTTATAAATGTTTGCTTCACAGGCCTAGCAAGATTTCTGTTAGTGACCAAAACTTTTTTTTTTTTTTTAACACATACCAAATTATGAGGTCTCTAGCTGAAGTAATGACTCAACAGAAACTAATATGTACATACCTGTGTTTAACCCCGGAAGATTTATTTCTTTGTCCACAAATCACTTCTGCTAGGACAGCTTTCTACACATAAAAGCTGTAATTGTTTCTTGGTTTGCTAGCAATACACAAGGGAAAACAATAGGCAAAATTGTTTTCCTTGTTCTCTTAAAAACACGTTTCAGCCAAACTTCAAATAAACAAGCTGTTTAGTTATACTTCATAACTTGAATTTATTCTGAAAGCTCAAAAATGTTTATTGGATAATCACAAGCTCACTCGTCAAGTATGGTGTTTGAACAGTAGCTGAAGCTGTACATGCACAAAAAGAGCAGAAAACAAGCCCCAAAGATAATGGTGCACCTACCAATGATTTTGATGTTGTTGTTCTCATCAAGAAGAAAATTTTCAATTTTTAGGTCCCTGAAATTAAAACAGAAAGCAAACTTTCGGATGTCTGATTTCCCAGCTAAACATTTGCAGATAGTTTTTGGAAAAAATTAATTGAAATTATAACAATAGTTCTGCAAAGCTCTGCCTACAATTGTAACAAGATCCTTATTCCTTCCTGAAGTTTTCAGTCAGAAAAATGGAAACTGTATTTCAGGGAATCTTTTATGAAGATATATTTTAAATAAAGTATTAAGTTTAGGAAACATCTGTTCTACTGATTTAGACTTTTTAAAAACAAATTGCATTTATTTCTTCTTTTGAGTAAAAAAGTTGCACATATTGGACTGCAGTTCTTTTGGCTTTTTCAAGTACTGAGCACTGCTGAATATTTCTGATTTCTTTGCAAGTAAATCGTGCCTGGGAAATGTGAAGGATGAGAGAGGAACTGGAAAGTGAGATTTGCCTTGTTTGAAGAAGAAAGGAGATGTACCAAAGCTGTGTTGGAGACAGCTTCCCTGGAAGTGGAGGTATCTTCAGTGTTGTTTGTGTAAACTGGATCAACCAGTATCAGCCACCCCCGCCAGGAGGATGTAACTCAAGCTGCAAGAAAAATGCTGCCTCAGGTGCTCGTGTGAACATTTACATATTTCCAAACTAAAAGCAAAAGCCAGAATAATGCCTTGCTGTCCGGAGTGCCTGAAGTGGCAGCTGAAATATTTTTTGTCATGGAGGAGTCCTCAGCCAGTTTAATTTCAGAGCTGGGAGCCAGTTGAAGAGCCTGCGATGCTTTGCTAAGTCCTGAATTTCCCTCCCACCTGCTCTGAAGTTGTGAAGTGCTTTTGTGAGCTCTTGGAGAGACCTTGGAGGACAAACCAAAAGAAGTGATGGGAACAAGGGACAAGTGCTGATGGACTGGTGCTGCATGACCAGCACTGCATTGCTGGAGGGGATCAAGCCTGGGGGTGGTCAGGATGGGTGGTTTAGGGCAGCACCCTTTCAACTCTGTGGCTCTGGATGGGACAGCATTGCATTCAAAACCCTCTGCTGCCCCAGGCCGAGAATGGGAATGGGGATGGATTTAATGATATCTCTTTAATACGTTTTATTTGAATAGCATGTTTTCTGGAGTTGCAAATTAGCCAGTGCCCAAAAGCTGGGAGGCAGAATTAAGGTAAGTTCATTCACAGCTTGCCTGTGTCATAACCCTATGCACTGAAATGCTGCAGTTTAAAACTATTTGTGTTTCAGGCTGCTACAAATCTGACATTTCTATCGGATTTTGCACCCCACAGTGCCCTCTGATGACTTTTACTCACTGCCATTAAATAATGTTATGTTGGATTGGTACAACTGCTGTTCTATAGGCTGAGCTGACTGCTCACAGAGTTAAAAAAATGTAGATTTTCTTGCTTGAAAAACCTGATAATGGTCACTATGAAAGTTTACATAATGTCAGAAGTTATCTTACATGAAAGATACATCATGTTCTATTTTTTTCCCAAAGGAAACTTTCCAAGGAATGTTGTAAATTTAAGCAACACCATGATTTCTTTCCTCCTCATTCCCATGGGGACTTCAGAGAGAGAGAGCCTAGAGGGCAGCTTGTGATGTTTCTCCAGGATTTTGGTTCAGTAGGGATTCAAAGGGATATATGACATTTTTATATGAGGGAAGGGAAAATATCCAGGGAAAACAGCCAGGAAAAATTAGGAACTGTACAAACAAGCAAGTTACTGTCACCTCGCAAGTGCCAGCTGTAGGGGTTGGTAGCTGACTGCGCACGCGCTACCCCCGTCCAGTTGCAAGGCAGAGGGATTTAGCTTACACATCTTTATTTGAGGTTCCTAAGCTCAGATGCATTACCTCACCACTTGGCCATGTCCAGAGCAGGCATAGGGATAGTAAGCAGAACTCAGCTGATGAGTGTTAACTTGTGGAGCTGTTAGGCCAGACCTTGTGCCTGAGCCTTCTTATATCTGGCTCAGTAAAATGCTGGGGGTCGATGCTCTGTCTTCTGGGTCATTTTGGTGACTGTGAGAAAAGATCAGCCATGATCTTGCACGGACAAGAAAGGTTACTACCTTTACTCTAAAATGTGAACTCGATTTAACCTTGAAGGATTTGTTGAACCAGTGCTGATTTAAATGTTGAATTGGAGAAGCAAAGGCTGAGAAACCAAATAGCTGTCTGAATACAGTGCCAAATTTCTGTTGAGATATATCAATTCGGACTAAAACCAGCTTCAAATTTGGCCAATTTTTCATCAAGTATACTGTTAAGACAGTAGAAAACATTGTTTTTCTGAGATACATGCAGGGTTAAAAATCAGGAATGCCCATAAGACGCTTTTGAGAAAAGTGAATCAAATTAGCACATTCCTAAGTGATGAGCTTAGGGATGAGACCCTACATTCAGCAGACACCTCAATTATTGGCATAGACCCAAGCATTGGCACACAATTACTCATCTCATGAACTCATAACTGGTGTCGTTCTACCAGGATCCTCCCCATGGATCAGCAGCTGCTCCCAACAGACAGCTTGAGAACTCTCCTTTCCTTGTGTTAAAGCAATGCAAGGAGTTGAGCTTTGCTCAGTGTTTAGATGGGAAAACCAGACTGGATTTGTAAGGTAACTTTCCTACTTCTTCACTCATCTTTCTGGAAACATTGATGCCTTCTTTTCAGAAGAGGATACACCCAAAATTATCCTTGTTGGTTTAAGCTCTGCAGTGAGTTGCAATAAATCACTGCAGCTGGAGCTGAGCAGGGAAGCCCTTCCAGATCCTTCCCAATCTGCTTCTGGTAAGAGGTCAAGGCCACAGCTCTGAATCTCAAAGCTAGCAGCAGGTTATGAGTTGTAGTACTGCTGACTGAACCTACACCTGTGACTGGGCTCCTGCCAGACCATGGAACTTCATAAACCCTATGACAAAGTGCTGGAGAGCCAGGAATGAATTTTCCTTTGGTAAGGGCAGTTTGACAGTAAATCAAGCCACCAGAGGAGCTCATGCTACTTTGTACCTGCCTACTCTCAGGGTATGCAGCAAAATTCTTCTCTCTCACAAAGCTTTTCCAGCAAAGCCTGAACAACAGAAAAAGAAAGAAGTGGAGTAAGAAGTCAGGCTAGTCTCCAGGTCACTGTGAAGAATTATTCCAAACAAAAAAATGGGAACAGGACTTGAGAAATTAATGGTGAATGTCATCATGGGAAGAACATAAATGTTATGATCATAAGCATTGAAGAAATGCTGTAAAATAGATTAGTCAGGGAACCAGCAAGTCAGAGATGTCAGCCTGGACTAAATGGGTGAAGCTCCCTGGGTTTGTTTTCTGGGTTTTTTTGTTCATTTAAATTCTCTAGGCCAGATACTGACTATTTATTTCTTGACCATTCCTTGTTAATTGACAAATCCAGTATAATGAAGTGCTGGGTTGCAAGCATTTTGAGTCACAGAGCACTTGTAAATGCTGAGACATCACATTTACAGTGTATTTGTTTCATGGTTGCTGTAACGATGGAGTCAACTGGATTACTTTTTAGGTCCTGTGGGCTTTCTTGGTGAGTGCGTTTACCATTTAAAATTAAGATTCTGATTGACTGTGAATCATTAAGTAAAACAGAAAAACGGTGGGAAAAAACTGTGTCTTGCCTATTCTTCCAGCTAAAATGCAAGTCTTATTCTGCTGCTCTTGGCATATGTGCCAAGATCCCTGGTAGAGGGGAAGATCAGCTCTCCTTGCGTGGGCTGCTCAGGTTCCTCTAGCAGTGACTGAAGTCATGGTCTGTCCTCATAATGCAAAAGCCAACATGGAAAGTCATCAACCTGTCACAGACCCAGACCTGCAGGACGTGTACTCTTGACAAGCAGTGGGCTGTGATTGCTTGGATTTCTGTTCTAAGTCACATATGGTTATTTCAATATGTTGTGGCTAACCAAAGGACAACAATATTTATATGCACAGCCACACTGAAATATTTGAATTAGATACACATTTGTCATGAACTAATTCTGAGATAATTGTGGCAAAGTATTGGTTTGTTGTGCTCATCAGCTCTTGTCCCTGGCATAAGTATCTTTTCTACTTTACTGCCCAAGGAGTTCATAACAGCTCATAACAGTACTAACCACTACTGAGAATGAAATGCTTTATTAATAGGAGCTGCGAGAATATAGTCATCTTTGTTATCCCTGTTTTTATGGTGGAAAAATAAAGAAATGCTCTTGGTGAAGAAAAGCTCTCTATGTTCTTTCACACTTCCTTTTCTTACCGTTTGAAAGAGGAGAAACATCTTACCTGTGAACAATCCCCTGGCAATGCAGGTGCTCTACTGCAGACAGAATTTGCCTGGTGTATCTCCTTACTTCCTGTTCCACAAGCCTCTTTTTGTCACAAATTCTGTCCAGGAGGTCCCCACCGAGGCACAGCTCCATCACCATGTAATAGGAGTTGTTGGTCTCCAAGGTCTCATATAGCTGAACAATGTTGGGGTGCTTAATCATCTGGTGTATCCGTGGCTCACGCTTCATGTTTTTTAAAACGTAGTAATCCTGCTTGGCTTTCCTCTTGTCAATGACTTTTATAGCCACCTAAATGGCAGAATATTTGTAAATTAGCAACATGATTTGCAACAAGGATTAGTTTTCAGGAGGATATGGAATTAGATGACATGTGGGAGAGACTTTTTTGGACAGTGTTGATATCAGAGGGATATGTTCCTGATGGAAGAATGTGCTT
This sequence comes from Pyrgilauda ruficollis, assembly GCF_017590135.1. Lineage (NCBI taxonomy): Eukaryota > Metazoa > Chordata > Aves > Passeriformes > Passeridae > Pyrgilauda > Pyrgilauda ruficollis. The sequence goes on along the minus strand of NW_024526711.1, from coordinate 2,594,415 downwards.
TTTATTTCTCTTCAAGGCCAAAACAAGAAGGCTGAAGTCTATCATATCTGTCACTCTCATTGCATTAATAAAAATGCATATATGAAATATTCTGAAATTCGAAAATCCTTTCATGTTTGACTTGTAACTGCATCTGAAACATACCACATTTTTTCCTAACATGCTCCCTTCTGACTTAGTCTAAAAGCCATTCCAGATACTGGCTATTATGGGCTAGGGTTGGAGTCTTTGCAGTTTGAGGAGCTAGTCAGACAGTGTAGCTACTGAAGCCACAAGAAAAGTAAAAGTCAAAAAGTCACTTGAGAGTAACCCACCTTTCCTCACTTGTGTCTGTGTTATTTTAGCCCAACTGAGATATCTGGAGATAACTAATGTTATCCATGTCCTGCCATATAAATATTTGCTGTTGGAATGGTTGGCTTTTCAGTCAGTGTTGTCCATAACTTTAAAGATCCGATGCATGGCACTAATTGCTCAATGAGGAGTATTAGGCTAAGCAGATTTGAAATTGCCTTTATGCCAGCATCATTTTATCTTTCAGCAGGAGGATGTCTTTGTTGTCTATGTTTTATAATTGTGAAAATAGTTGCACTCAGTACATATTCACACATGTGATTGATTATAAGCAATAAACTGAATTTATGAGGTTAATTCATGAGGATAAGGTTCAGAGGATAATTCACTGAGTAGATTGTGGTTTTCAGATTACACAGTCTGAATTTTTCTGCCATAAATTAGTGTGAGGTTACTTGCAATTCCTAGTGCATGTTGCCTTCTTCTTATGAGCTTACCTTCTCCCCTGTGGGGATGTGCAGTCCCTCCATCACCTTGGCAAAGGAGCCCTTGTTGATCATTTTGCCTACTAGGTAATTCCCGACTTGTTTGGAGTGAGGGAAAGTTTTCCCAGTCTCTTGGAGCATCTTGTTAAAAAAAACAGGTATTTTTATATCTTTTAAGTTTTTCTCCCATTCTGGTAATATCTCATCCCAGTTACCAGTATCTGTCATTTTGTCATCCAAGCCTGCTTTCATTGCCATGGGTATCCCTGGAGAGTTGGACTTATGCTGCTGTTTTCCAAATGTAGCTTCTGATTCACGGCAGATCCAGGCATTAGGTCTGAACATCTCGTGGTGCAAGGGCCATCCTGCTGATCACAGAGCAACTAATCCTTTTTCCCTGAGACTCCAGGTTTGTCAACTGATCCCTAGTTTGGGCACACAGATCTGCTCAAGCAGAACCAAGTTGTGGATTATTAACCTAACCTGATATGCGACGCCAGTTAATGTCCCAGAGCTGCCAAGTCAGATGACACATAATCCCAGCCTTAGCCTGGAATATAAGGCTCTCTTCCTCCTGCAATAATTCCCTAAACACATGTGCTCTGCAAGTTGCACCAAACTAAACCGAGTCACAATATTCCTGACATGCGTATGGCTGGTGTGCAAGGACACAAGTTTACTCTAAAACACTGATAGCATGAATGCAAGGTGCAAAGCTGAGTTATGTACCTGATGCTGCTCAGGCACTTAAATATTTGCTGTGTAAAACATAACTATTTATGCAATTGTAGCATATTTAAGTGCTAGTCCAGGTTGCACAGAGGTCTTTTGTGTTTCATGGGATATAATTCTTGTTCTCTGTCCAGTGGGGACTCTGCCTGTCTGTGTGTATATGTGTGTGTGAGCTTTTTCCCCTGTACAGCAATGATTGATAAAAAAAAAAAAAAAAAAAAAAAAGGCAAAAGAAAAAGGCTTTTTTTTCCCCTACAGCTGTTGTCTATCTATATCTGTCTTCATCACCTGGGTTCTTTCCAAAGTCATGGAGAGAGAAAAGAGCTTTTCCAAAGAGTGCTTTCACATACCTGCAATTTGAGATGGGAGTTGCCATCTCTCTCCACTGACTGCAATGTTTGGGACCCAAAGCCCTTTCCAGAACTTAGTGTGATGACAAATCCTTTCTCCACCCTTCATCACTTGGAGCTGAAAAATAAGCAGTGTCCTGCTTGCCTGATTTGACTTGTGAAGCTCACTAAGGGCAAAAATTTCCCAGGATGAGTGAAAATTAGAAGGAATTACAAAAAAAAGAAAAGTGTTTATGCTCCCAAATGGATTTACTGTTTGCTTTGCAGTTCAAACTGTCCTGGGTGAGTTCAGTGCATCACCATCTGTACACAGCTGCTTGCAGGCACAAGGCAAACACTTGCCTTTTCGTGTCTAACTAAAAGATAAAGTCCCACTAGGTTGAACAGGTTATAGATCTGTTGGATATATGCTTTTAGCATATATCTGTTATATAGGATGCTTTTAGCTATGTCTATTGGACATATGCTTTTAGCATATATCTGTTGTATAGGATGCTTTTAGCTATTTGTTACAGAAAGCCTGAAACAAATGAGACTTATTTTTTTTAAGGGAAGAACAAGGAAATTGCCCCTGATTTGTGCTTAGTATTTGTTCTGCCTCTTTCCTGTCTTCCTAAATCACTGATCCTACTGAAAACAGGACAATAAAGGTGAGGGGAACCACTGATTAGAACAGAAACCCCATATTTCTGGCACATTTCAGAAGAAAGGAAAAAACCTCTTAAAAATATAACAAACATTTAAAACACGATAGCTAGCTAACTTAACTATTGCTATTTTTGGGGAAAGTCCCAGCCCGACACCTTTAAAAATGTTGAAATCAAAAAGCTTCCAAATACCTTTCAAAGTTTGGGGGTTTTTTTTGGGGCAGTGGAGGATTTAAAGAAGGGAGGTAGGGCAGAAGGAGCATAAGAGAGTTCATCTCTCTGTTAGGGAGTCAATGGCTACTGATCACTAGCCAAGTGAAGCTGAAATGCTGGATGAGAAGGGAGCCACCTTCCAGTGCTCGTTGTGTCTCTGCTCTGTGGTTCAGCTGTTATGTGATGTGCTGCAATGCAACGGGATAAAAGTGTGAGGAGACACCAAACAGAACAGATCTCTGACAGAAGAAAGGTGCCAATAAGGAATAATCTCCAGCAAGGAAAAGGAAAAAGGAAGGTATGACCTCCTGGAGAAATGACCACAGAAGGAACGACAGCCTCAGTGGCTTCGATAAACAAGCATTCTTCCTCCTCAAACAAGCCCTGTGGAGTAACCACCTGGCACTCATTTAGGGGTGTGGTGGGAGGGGAAAGAGTTCTGCTTCCTTGAGAAATAAAACAAACCAAAGTAACAAACCTGCAGATCTTCAGATCTGCAGTTTTGCTATCAACAACTGGAAAAAAATCAATTTTTTTGTAAACTGGAGGCTAGCTCCATGTTTAAGAAGAAAACTTTTGCTTTATCATTCCATATTCTTACTACTTTCTACAGAAACTGAAGAGTGTTTCTCATGATACATGTGCTACTGATCCAAAAAAACATGAGGCCATCTGGGTGCAAGAGGACACTTTATGTTAATGCCAGGCTCATTAAACAGGGTCATTTGGTTCCGCAGAAATTAAACAGCACAAGCAGGAATGTGTCACTTTGCAGCCACCATCTTGGATTTCCTCCTGCGAAGCAAAATCCTGCCTGCAGCTCTTTCCAAATCTCTTTTTGTTTTACATTAGACATGAGGAAAAGTGATCTTGGCTTCTGGATTTTGCTGTTGCAGGATGGAGTCTTGGCTTGATGAAAGGTTGGGTTTTATTTCTTGAAGGAATTCTTTTTGAAGTCCTAATGTATACTCTTGTGGATACTGCCAGTTTTGTAAGATCTAGTGTGAGATTTTTCAAAAGGGCCAAAAAGTCAGATTCTTAGAGCTGTGGAGTTCCTCTGAATTGACTCCAGAGTTCCCCCAAAACCTGGACTTTGGGGACTGCAGAGCATATGCCCTGCTTAGAGATGTGCTTTCCACAGGTACCGAGGCATGCCAACTGGTGGAGTCCGTGTTGCTGCGCAGGAGTGATGCTGCAGTGGGCTGGGAAACAAGGTTCATTAGTCAGAGGGCAGCATCCTGCTGGAGACAGATCTGGTTAACTGGGAGGCAGCATCCTGCTCACAGGACAAAGTCAGCACCTTCTGGATCAGCATTGTTGTGGAGATGTACTGGCATGTGCAGAGCTAATGTGAGCATCTCTTTTCCGAGAGTGGTGCTTTAATGCACACAAACTATTTGGAGCTTTGGCAATGCTCCCCACTTCTTTGACTTCCTACTTCCCCACTAACTGATGCTGTCTGCTGCTTGAGGTATTGATGTTGCTGGCTCAAGTCCTGAGCTTGGCCCACTGTGAAGGTCTTGGAGGTTGTGAACAGTTTGTATTTCCATGTGGCTTAGGTTACCTGGCTGTAGGATGTTGGCTCAGCAGCTCCTTCTAAGAGTGAAAGCTTTTCAGGTTTCGTGCTGAGAAGTGGGGATTTCCTTTACTGAGAAGGAAATCCAAGATGGTGGCACCGAAATGTGGTGAATGGAGCAAATAAAGGGGAAAAAATTGGTTTGAAGACACGGTAGGAGGAATTTAATCTAAATAGCAACCACACAGCCTGTATCATAATAACTCTTAGATCTTGGAACCACTTCAGTCTGTGTTTTATAATGTACCTAAGATATGCCCTTGTTGCACTGTAACACCTGCCATATTGTAAGTTATTTCTGACTTCTCATACACTTTTTGGCAGCCATGGAGTTTACTTAAGAAGTTACTGCATGTGCAAGTTCAGCAGCTTTTCTGCAGGATTTACTTAGTGCCATGTGTTAAGGAGTTAAGAAAGCATGCACCCAAGGGCAGGTCACACTCTCCTCCCAGAATGGAGTAAATCAGGGATTGCTCTCTTTGAGAGTCCTAGTACTTCCTTAGTCAAAGAAGTGTCTGTTCTTCACTACCCAAAGACCAGTGGAATCAGAAACATATGGTCTGTTATTTTCTCTGTATCAATCTGGTCCAGCATTCACACAAGTGAATGGGAATATTTCTTTTGTCTTCAGGGCTTGGATCAGGCTGCTAAAGTGCAAAATACTTTATTCTGCATGACATATTAAATTTTACTTCATGTATTTCCAAGATGTCACTTGTGAACATATTTCACTCACACCATCCATACCACCACTAGATTTACATCTAATTCTGCATGGATTCCTTAGGTAGTGGTTAAATTTAAAGATGAATAGGCTTACTTTGCAGATAGTCTTTGTCTTCTGCAATGCAATATATGCCTACCAGATGCACAACAATTTTGTCATGCATGTTGATATTTCTTTTAAGATCATTTTCCATTTCTAGGAAAGAAATCTTGCGTGTTTCATTAATTGTCCTTGAGTACTGGCTCATGGTACATTTTAGATGAACTATTTATGTCAGCCATGTATTTTCTCCAAGTGTGGGTGTCTGTTTTTCAAACATATTGACAACTTTGGTCTAGTAATCCTCACTTTATTCCTTGAGATAGCCTTGCATCTGAAATAAAACCTCATGTTTCAGTATTGTGTCAGGCTCTTGCATGTGTACATGAATATGAAATACAAAAAGCATCCCTAAGCCTTTGAGCAAGGCCAAAACCAGGTACCTGGAGTTGAGCATGTCAGGTGAAGCTATGTGGCACCTCTCAGAAACACTCCAACCACTCGCCCACTCAAGGGCTTGGTGTGCCAAAAGTGGGTTCGGTTGACTGTTTGCAACACTGTTTACAACAGTATCTTTCAAACCCAAACCCTCTCATCCTTAAATTCAACATATTCTTCAGTGTATCATTATGATGAGAAGTGCTAGTCCTTCACTTCTGTGTGGACCAGGAATTACAAAAACATCTCTGCTATCTACTTCCAATTTGGTTTGAAGAGAACAGTGGTGGTAGAGACAAGAGTAATTTTCCCAAATTCCCAAGTAAACTCAAATTGTATTTGGCATATACCACAAAAAGTGTCCATAGATTATGTTTATATTACTCTTTTGGAAACTGAACTGAGACATTCTGCTCTTTTCACTAAGGTATTAAGAATGTGTGGTCAGAGGCATAAGGTGGACTCAGATTGCTGACAGAAGGAGAGAGTATCAAGATTTTGCTGAAGCTGAAGGGGAGTTTTTTCAACTATATAATTTTTTTTCCTGTTATATAAATTCATTTTTATTCCCTAAATAATAAGCATTTAGTGCAGATTGTGAAGAGCTGGGTCGGTTGAGGCTTTTTTGTGACTGGGACAAGATACTCACCAAGGCGGCTGCAAATACTATAGCATCTGTGTAGTTTTACTTGTTTACCTGATGAAGGGAAGGACCATATTATTATGCATTTAGAAAACATGTTATTTAGTTATTAATAACCCTAATAACCCTAGTTATTTGCTGGGATTATTTACTTTTTGACCTGTGGTAATTCCATCTAACTTTGGTGGAAAAAAATTCAAGAATAAGACAGCTTGACTTGATCATTTACAGTTATGTGTCCTCATGGGAGCCAGTAAAGGGGGTCTGTTGGCTAAGTTTAGTCATTTAGTGGTCCTTGAATTGCCCACAGACATCCTGTGTATCACAGATATCCTTTCAGATTCTGCTTAAGATAGACGTGGCTATCCCCAGGGTCCCGTGTCACATCTGCCAGCCCCAGGGGGTGTCTTGGATACCATTCAGTGTCTCAAGTGAAGCTAGACAGCTATGTTAGACAATGGGACTGATCTTTCAGTGCCAAGATAAGGATGAGATTAATCACTGCTGGAGTGGGATCTCCACGGAGATCAGCACAAACTCTGAGCCTCTTCTTGCATGTAGGAATTTCCATATAGGAAATTTGATCTCAGACAGTAACCACTCCTCAGTGTGCTAAGTGTGTGTGTGTGTGTGTGTGTGTGTGTCTGTGTGTGTGAAGATAATCCCTTGCCCTTGATAACCTGCTAATTTAAAGGTGGTTTTTATCGCTGCAGCATTGTGAAGTTTTGTGTGGAACATTATGATTGTCAGCAGCTTGATGACTTCAGGAGATGAAGTTGTATTTCTGGGGCTATTTATTCACTGATTAGATAAAGTCAGACTTCATTATTACCTTTCTCCATTAATGTCTTTTGGAAAAATATGACTATGTTCTTTTTTTTTGTGAGCTTGTCTTTATTGAACTCAGGGGAAATCAACAGTATCAAACTAACTCTTAATGAACTGAACTTAGAATGAACTCCTCTTTATTTGTCAGTTTTTTGTTGCTTGTTTTATATTTGCTTTACTTCTCTGAATATAAGAAAGTGATGCTATTATTGTCTGGAGCCTGTTGCAATCAGCTATTTTTTTTTTCTCCCTTATAACTCTCAATATAGACCTAACGTTGTCCTTGCTCAAGTAAATGAAAAACTACTTCTCACAGAAATGGGAGCAGAATCATGGCGATAAAAAGTCATGAAATCCCACTGAAGATGGGCGGAGATCATACCATTTCCTGATAGACTTTAATGCAAACATATGTTGGACTTTCAATTAATAATAATCATTGGAGAGCAAGAGGAGGGTGGACAATTAAAAAAATATAATTTCTTGGATGTTTATGTTCAGAGATTTAATATCCTGCTGGCAGAAAAGAGTCAAATGGGAACCATTAGTTCAAATGTTTGTGAGATTTCTCCTTGGTTTCCTACTCTCTGAGTCCTCACCATCCAGAGATTTCGGGCATGCAGGAGAAGGACAGATGTCCTCTGCCCAGCACCCAAGATTACTGACATCCTGAACATGCAAAGGTACCAAATTGTACAAGATAAATGCATGTTTTTGTGATGTCAGCAATACAAAGAATTATATTACAGCATGCATGTTCTTGGCTGTCCATCTGCTGCTGAGCTCTGTATTGAATTGCATCTTCTGTTTGTTGAATTGTAGTTTGCAAGAAATGTGATATGCTGTTTACAGGTTGCTTTTCTGCAGCAGCATTGTTTCGAGGCCAGATGGCCACCTCTTTCATGGTCACTGAGCACAGGAAAAATGAAAGCTGCAGACATTCTCGCCTTTGCAACCTCCACAACTTCTGTGCGGGTGAGTTCCCTGCTGTGATCTTGCAAATTAAGAAATCATGCTCAGGTGATAGCCAGGTTTCTGCAGAGGTTTGATTTTTCAACCAAACTGGAGCCTAGTTCCTTTTTCCTGGTTGAAGGGTAAGAAGACAGGAGAAAGGATGTATCCCTTGATACATTCATCCCTTGATGATCTGACTGACATCTGGTTCCTGCAATGAGAAAAGAGTGCGCATCTTTCGGGTTTCCTTCTTACTGAGGCGTTAATCAGTCCTGAGGGAGACAACTCTTTTTGTTACACCTGCCCTTGCTCCCAGATGAGATAAGAAGAGGTGTCAATACTGTCTGGATGGTTAGGGGGAAACATAATACCCCAAATAACAACATGAGACTAAACTCTCTATGAATATTGTGGAGGACACAGCCTTAGTGGAAATCTCCGTCCTCTATTCTCACACTTCTTCAACTGTTTTACAGGATCCTTTTCCTTATTTTGCAAGATCCTTTGTACTGTGCTCTAAGCTTCATGTACATAGATTTGTAATCTCTGAACAGCACTAAAGTGACAAAAAAAAAAAAAAAAGAAAATATTAACCCATTCTCTATGTTTTACATGAGTTGTCCCCTTAACACCTTTCCATTAAATTGATTGGATTCTGGATTTTTAAAGTAATAATAAGAACTACAGACCATGTTTACAAGCAAATTATTTAATTTATTTATTTAAATAAACATCTGCAGATTTTGTACTAACAAAGTAAAAAACAGGAATGGGCTGGAGAGTAAGGCCAATTGTGCAAACCTATTGACAAGCTGTCAGGTTTAAACTGACCTGGAATTTTTTATACCATGACAATACAGTGAGAACATGACAGGGATGCCCATTTTCAGAAATAGTAACAAGAAGGAAGAGGAACTAAAACCCTTGTCTTGTAAAGAACCTGTGCAGAATGAAGTTTGTACTGCCTTCAGGTTCTCATTCCTCTGTCGATCGAGGAGCACATCAATACCAGACAGCAAATGAATCTCTTCAAAGGATGGCTTCCCACTTCAGGTTTCTGTCTTGCCATGAGAAGTCCTTGATCTGGGTATGCTGTCAGGCAAATAAATCTATTTCATCATCTTTGGGGATTTTTGATTTACTAGCTAAATCTGACGGGATATCTGTTTCTCGGCCTTAATTTGAGATGGTTTGTTTTTATTAATTTATTCATTCATTAGAGGGTTTTCTTTTAGGTAGAGAATAAATAACACACTAAGTAAATAGTTGGAGTGCTTGACTGTCCTTGAGCAGGCAGAGCTGAGCTGGCAGGCAAAAGGCAGATGAGGGCAGAGCAATAACTCCTGTTAGCCTTCCTTGTGCTAGCAGAGTTTGCCAGGCCCAGACTGCTAAACCAGCACTGGATGTGGGATTTTGGAAATGGTTAATACTCCTCGTGGACCTGGTTAATTCTCCTCATGGACCCCTCTGCATGGCCTCAAGGAGAGCCGGGGAGCTCCCTGCCGGGCCATGGGCAGCAGGCTCTCCTCCGTGAAACTACAGCACAAGGGTTTTACTCACAGCAAGGTAATTCCCCACTGATTTATATCAGGAATCCTGTCTGGGAAATGTCTGGTGCCGGGCAGGGGTGTTTCGTGCGCACACACATAGTTTTGTCTCCTGGAACACCTTTCCTCCCTGTGTCTGGGGCTATGTTGTATTCCTGGCCGTTCTCTGGAGTAAATCCCCTGGGCTGTGGGGTTTCCTTGGGGTCTGTGCTCTCACAAGAGGGAGGGCAGTGGCTGGGGAGGGCATGGGGACACAGTACACCCCACAGCCGAGGGCATCTCTTTTTCAGGCGCGTTAAGCCCACAACCTCTTCTAGAAGGATAATTTTGCACACTACCTCTGTCAGACAAATAACACGTGCATGTAACATGTGCAACAGGGTTGCTTATAAATCAGATAATTAAAGATGTAGCTGACTATAATGTCTTGAAGGAAGCTTAGTATTGGGCAGTGACTTTTATTTACCATTTAACAGTTAAACGTATTATACCACATAAACCTTGAAATGGCTCGATTATAAAATGTGTTTTGGAAAGTCCATGTGCCTTCCCCACAGAGTGCTAAATCTGGTGAAAAATGGGTAGCATCAATAAACACCAAACCTTGTACCAATAAATGTGTTCCCTTCATTACTCAAAGAGCCCAGAGCTATGGAGGTATAAAGGGCCCCATTCTCCCCTCCAGGGGAATAACACATGTAGGGTAGAGGAAACTCAATGAATTTTAGCATGCAGCTTCCTGCTCATTTCTCCATGGGAGGGGGATGGGTAAGGACTTAGTGCATGCATTCTCCGTGGAACAAATTAAATATCTGCCTCACTAACTTATAGATAGAACATTACTAGTTAGTTGTCCTACAGACTGATTTTACCGTAGTCATCATTAGGTGCCCCTCAGAAAACATCAGGCAAACAAGCTGAGTGTTCCAGTTTTGCCATTAGCACAAGAGGGGTGGCAGCTCTGTGTCCATGCTGCACTCCAGGCACCCTGGCAGACCTTCACACCAGCACAGTGTTTGGCTGTAAATTGCAGCCTCTGAGTTCTTGCAGTCCTAACAGGCAGTGTGAGGTCTGCGGCGTTTTTGAATAAAATAAAATTGCATTGTTGCCATAAAGTTATGCCAGATGGGTTTAATGCTCCTGATATTATGTGTCCTTTATGCCTATATAGAGAAAATACACAAAGACAGGGGATGTGTAATTTCTCTCAAGTATCTAATCTACCTGTTAATCCGGTGCAGGTATAGTGCCATTTGTTGATTCATATCACTACAGCAGCATCTACCTCTTTCAGCCCACAAACTGAGTTTGGGGACTGCCCCAGAACCAACCCTGTGCACATGAAAGTGTCTGATGGGAGGCAGATGTTGGCTTTTTGCGAGGGAAAAGGAGAAGACTGACAATTCAGTCCATGATTTTCTCTCTGATTTGAGGTCTATGTGTGTGGGAGGCATGTTTTCTACCTTCTCCTCCTCCCTCTTGCACTCTGTAAAGATGGATTCCTGAAAGACCAGGATAAAATTGTGCTACACTACAGTGACTGAGTTCCCATTTTAAAAAATGCCATTTTTTGCAGCAAAATTTCTTCCTTCAGTTGGCCCATATCTCAGTTTGAGTCTAAGAGACACCTTTGCCCAGACTGAATCAGATCAGAGATGGGTATTGTGTAAACGGGTATATACGTGTGTATGTCAGCTGAATGCTTTAGAGTATCTGCAAAGTTATGGCAACTTTACTCTTTTTAGATTATTCCCTTTAATTTAGTAGTTTTTTTTTTTTTTTTCCCAATACATATATTGAATAAGGCTTCTCCCACACAGCTTTAGCCTTAGTCTGGAAGAAAAGGTTGAATTTGATTCAGTGATGTTTTTTGATTTTATTCGGGTTTTTTTGGTGTGTTTGTTTGGGTTTTTTTGTTTAATAAGCTTTCTTTTTTGCACCTGGCTTTCTCAAACATAAATCCCAAACCAAGCATGAAGGCAGAAGCGCTTCCCTCCATGCCTCTGTTGCAACCTCTTTAAAAAGGCAAAGTGGGAGCCTCCCCAGACATGCCTGTTGTTGCAGATGCATTGCCCCTGTGTGGCAGATGAGAGAATAATCAACATGTGGGAGCAGCAAAATGCTGCTCCAACGCTGTAGCAATGAGCACAGGATGAGAGCCCCTGTAAAACAAAATAGACGTTTTGCCCTGATCTCTTTCCAAGTGCTATAAAATTGCATTTATTTCAGACACATTTCCGTAACTCTTGCTTTCATTATGTTGTTCTCAAAGATTTAAGCCACTGTATCTGAGCACAGACTCCACACAGTTCCTTGGATAATCAGAAAGATGCTTATTCTGAAAATTCAGTTGAGCTGCTGAATTTCACAAACTGGCTTTTCCTTTTCCATACCAGGGGTTGCTTTTCCTGTAGCATGGCGAAAGCCAGCAGCTCCTAGCCATAGCTCATGCTTGTTCCCAAAATATGCCAGGAGACACTCTGCAGACCCCCATGCTGCCTCTGCCCTGAGCCCCCCACCCATGCCAGGAGGCTGCTCAATCCAGAGCACACTGTAGTGGCTGGTTCATCCAGGCAAGACAGACCTTCTCCTGTAAGCACTTCAACACAAGTGTGTTACCTCCAGGAAAGGTACTTTTGTTGCTAAATATCTGACAAAGATCAAAGAACTTATAATTTTGGACTCTGAACCTTCTTTGTAAGTGAAAGCACAAGTTGTTATTTTCCCTTGCTGTAGACAGCTGTAACAGTTATAACAACTTCATTCTTTTGTTTTCCCCACTTGGAGAAATCCTCATTACCTAAACATCCCCTCTGACCTTCTTTTATACTTTCAGCATGCATTTTATTAACTCCTTTTTCACATGGGGCATGTGGTGTCTGCCACTTGATACAAAGAAGACAAAGTTTGCACTTCAGATGCGAAGAGTGACAGTGGGAAAGCTGGATCCTCCCCAACTGTTTATACAAAAAACCCTAAAAAATTGTGGGGGTGGCTGAATTCAATCTGTGCATACACAGCCAGATTTTCTTTGGGCTTCCTGCTGGAACGAACCTATTGGACTTAATAGGATTCAGCTAGGGAGAGTGGAGTGCGTCCTCATCCCACCCTCTGCATGCACTTTATGCAGTGATGATAAATTTCAATCAGTTGCCTGAGGAATTTATTTTCACAGCACCTCTTTACTTCCCAGGCTAAGAAACAAGGCATCCAGCCCTTCTCTGCCAGTAACACTGGAGGTTTTGCATTTATTATACATTTGGTGAAACAGTATGCGACAGTGAAAATTTACTAGATGTTGCAGAAAGAAGCAAGGGAAAGTTAAAGCACAGCCTAGAAATAAAAAATGAGTACTGTTTGCATGTACTTTTATTGATTTCTGACAGCCATGCTATTTTCAGGGACAACAGAAGGGAAAAGAATTTCAGTCTTTGAGTGGATGAGTGATATACTACCCTCTCCTTTTTAACTAGTCTTATATATTTATTTTTTTGTGCTAGCGTGTGCATGTGCAGAAGAGTGTCTACCTAATTGGCCTCAAGAGGGGATTAAACTAAATAAAATCACGGCCCACAGGGGGCCTCTAAATATGGAATTTTAATTTGAAAATTTTTGTGGGTTCCAGTGTAATTCAAGCTTTTCAAGCTTTATTAGTGCACAGTCGTTTGTGCAGCTTGCACAGCTCCCATCTCGGCGAGTTTGATACGCCCGCCCCTGCTTGAGCAGAAGATGGAGCGCTGCCTTCAGCCGGGGACACAGCAAAATCCCTGCTGCAAATAAAACCAACAGTGACAGGCGGCGGCAAAAAGCAGCAAGGGACGCCCAGGCAGCGGTGTCACTTGAAAGAGGCACTGAAGAGAGGCAACGACAGTCGGCAAACATCGCTGCTCTGCCTGCCTCGGAGGCGCTGGGAGCAGATAGGAGTCAATACCAGCGATTTTACATGTTCGCGTGTAGTAAAAGTCAAAATATGCAGCTTGGTGTAGCTAATTGCTGTGGAAGGAGAACGAACCAATAGTGCTCGTTGCTGTGAAACTGTTAATGGAGAACTTATGGAGAGAAAGTCCAAGTTCTCTCGTCCAAATTGGAATGTGAAAGAAATCTGTTGGAAGGTGATGACAGAAATGAAGTAAAACAGTTGTTTCCTGATCCATGTGCCAGATGTGTCACATACTGTGATAAATAAGATCTGCATCTTGCACTCCAGAAATTGGGGAATATTACAAGCGTTTATTATAGTGAGGTACAAAAAAATGTACTTGAAATGCTTTGTTTCTCCTGGCACCAAGCAGTGAGAAGTTATTGCACAATGCCTGGAGCTGCTAATTCTTTTGTTTAGGTTCAATCCAAGACAGCCTATTAAAAGCTTAAATTCAATTTTATTGTTAAGGTATTTATTAACTGATTATGAAAAGACATTAAAGGGCTCATAATTAAACTATTAAAATGTTCCTTACCTTGACGAATCCTCAATTTTCCAAGACTGACTTCCACAGTATAAAATATCAGAGTTTTAATTTGGAGAAGAATGCCTCTCACAGGAAAATCCCTGCTCTTGCTTCAGCCCTTGAGTTGATTCCAGGCTGCCTTGCTGCTGTTCATAAGCCAGAATATCATGGCAGACAGCCTAATGCATTGGTGGCATTTCTTGGGAAGACTGCTCTGTAGGTTTGTGGCATGTTGTCACACACTTGCAGAAATAGCTGCATGTTGATGTTGGATAACCCAGTCTTATTACTCGGGAAAGAAGTCTCATTGACTTTTGGCCCATATGCTTTTGAAACTGTGTGCTGTGAACAGCTTGCTAGCCCTGCTGGGACCGAGGGCACGTGCTTCCAGGCAAAGCTGATTCCCAGAATAAGATGCTGTTCCCCCAAATTCAAAGCCTGGGAAGACAGGAAACTGAGTGACTGGATCTTCCACAGTAGCTCAGCATAGGACCTCAAAGAATCTGCAGACCCTCTGAGTCAATGCTTTTATATGGGCAACTGCCCTATGGCTCCATCCAGATGGCTGATGTTTGGGTGGGGTGAGACGGGTGCAGGAGGCAGACAAGGGAGCTGAGTCTCTTTGTGGTTTCCCTTTGGAAATTGCTCTATTCTTCAGAAAGACCATATGTCCAGCACCTGCACCAGGGATAAAAGATTGACTGGGCTGTCCTCCCAAAGGTCCTACAGCTCTCAGCTCTCTCTGGCTGCCTGTGTCCTCGCATAGCTTACCTGCAGAGCTGAAATACTCCTTTTATACAGATTCCACCAGGAGGATTTTGCTATGAGAACAGACAGAAAATACATGTCTGATTATCACAAGTAGAGATGAAAACTTGAAACCCCTCACAAGTGTGATTTTGGTGAACCTCTGCACTCCCAGGAAGCTGATGTTGAGCAGCAATTCCCAGAATATGGGATCTGTCTTTAAAAGAGAAAACCAGTAAGTTGGTCTGTCCCACCTTGGTGATGCAACATCACCTACAACCTTTACTCACATTTCAGAGAAAAAGACCTCTGCATCAGTTTTATAATTCTTAGAAACAAATTTGTTCTTAGGTTATGTCTTTGCTGCTGGATGAGTGCTTGCTCACCCAATTGTTTTACCCAATGGTAAAACCCCAATTCAGAGCAGCACAGGTAGCCTTCACTTTGAGATAGGTAGATATTCACTCCTCCTGGGATTTGCCTTCATTAGTCATATGCTCTTTTACCCTCCTTTCCATTGAAATTTCCCAGTGAGATGCTGAATTTAGCAACCCTATTGGAAAAACCACCCTTTATTTTTGGCAGAGAAGCTGCAGCTGTAAGTGTTTATGGGAAATAAAGATATCTGATTAGGGGTTTTTTTTACACACTAAGCTGCATACCCTCTGGTAACCTCCTTATTGTTTGTTATACTGCTGGAGGCTGTGAAAGAATGGAAAGACTGTAGTCTCTCAGCAGCACAGCTAGAGCTGGCTCACCTACAATACAGAGGTGCTGCTGCTTTTCAAAGATACTTTACTGAAGAAAGTGATACTGTTTTTGACAAAACCAGGCAGAGCCTTACAGAAAGGGCTGGTTAGGAGCCTCAGCAAAATGTTATTTTCATCTGGAGTCATATTTACCCTTAGGGGACACATTAGAAAAGACAATGGACAGTGAGCCACACTGACAGCTTATGGGAGGAAATAAATGAAAGAAATAAAGTTTCCCATACTTTTGTGAAGCTGACACAAAGAGAGCTGACAAAGGTCAGTACTTGATGGCTTTGCAAGTGGCAAAACTTTGGATTGTCCTGACTTGTCATGAAAAGTGAAAACACCTATGGTGCAGGCTGAGTATATGAAACAAGAGATGATACTGCAGTGAATAGTCAGTGATGAATGTGGTGAACAACACGTGATGCACATTGCCTAAGCCAGTGAGCAGATCCCCTTGAGGAAGGAAATATTTTTGTGTTTTTTCTTTATACAGTGTATGATTTGTTTCTCGTAAATAGAGAACCTAAGACCTGAAGAGTTTAGTCCAGCCACTTTTCCAACTTCACAGGAAGCTAAATTCCCTAGGTTCTTCTCCCTTTAGGCTGAAGGATCCCAGAGAAATTAATGTTAGCGGCCAGAAATACCAGTTCTGGGAACAGGATGCTCATCTTCTCTCACACACCATTTCAGAAGTCTGCTGTAACCCAGAGATGATTGGAGAAGAGCCTCAGCTTCACCTGAGCAGAATCCAAGCATAGAGATGCAGTGGGGATGAGGGGAACTCCATCTGCTACCTGAGACAGGGATCAAAACCTGAAATTAGGACACACTCAAGTCAGAATTCAAAGGACTGGATGCACAGGATTCCTTCCAGTGTAACCAGTGACACTATGATTCCAGTCAGGTTCACAGAATCTGTGCCACAGGGCTCACAGGTAACAACTGGGATTATTTACATTTTCAAAGCCTACATGGTGGATTTCTTGGTCTAGCACAGATTTGATCTAGCACAGATGATCCAGCATTGCCAAATAAAGTACATTCCTAACTCTGGCTAGATAATCCAACTTCTCTCTTTCAATCTGAATTCACTGGGAAAACAACATGACTTGGGTTTTAGGCAATGCCTGTGTCTTAACACAGGTTTATACAGGAGACTGGAGCAGCTCACTCAGGCTGTGGTGGCTTTGGGGCTCTTTTCACCTAAGTCAGGGAAAATGTAGCAGAAAACTTTAGGATCCAGGAACCTTGTAAGAACTCTTTAGAGTTTTGTCCAGTTGTATGTGGCTCAGTGGCCATACAGTCAAGGCAGTGCCTGTGGCTGCAGGAGGTGCCCAGTGTGACTCAGGGATGGATGTGGGATCCCATCCAGTCTGGAGAGTACCTGGGGTAGCTTTGCTTCTGAACCCATGCCATGATTTGTCCATTCCTATTTCACAGCTTGTACTGCTCTTTGCACTTACGAAAAAAAAAAGCTGGTCCTGTCTTTGCAAATAGAGCACTGAATGTGGTTTGAGTGACCCTCAGTGAGAGGAGAGCAGCGTGGGCTGCATGAAAAGTGCAGAGTCTCTCATGCAGCCTGGGCCCGCCGCAGCCTGGCTGAAGAAATGTGTGCTGGCAGTTCCTGTCCATTCATGTTACTGACTGACAGATAGGGATGGAGGCAGAAAAATGTCAAAGAGTTAGAAAAGTCAATATTATTAAGACCTTCCTCCCCTTGCTTCCCGGTTCTGAGTAGTTTCTTGAGTATGACCAATTACATTCTTTTTTTATGACCAGTCAGAAAAGCAGTTTTTATTAGCTAGTTTGCTCAATGATTCAAATGTATAGACTTTATTTCAGTCTCATTTGAGTTGGAGGAAAGCATACAAAGATTTTTGCTGGCTTAAATTAGTGGAACTGCCCCTTTGGCTGAATGACAGGGCCCTCGCCTTCCAGAGCACAGCTCCAGCCCCGTCTCTGACTTTTCCCTGTAAATTAGTTTGTGAAGTGGTGTTTATTGCTACATTGGGAGGTTAAGACAGCCTAATTGTATGTTTGTACAGGAGAAAACATCACGCCAGAGCCTTAAGCAATTATTCTTTCCATGTCCTTTCACTGTTTAATCTTGACACTGTTCAGAGGGGAAAGGAGACAATTTGTCTTCACCCTACAGCCAATTAGCAATAAAAGTGCAGAATGGCTAATGCAATATCCACTGAAGTGCCATCATCCGTTCATCAAGATAAGATCCTGAAATAACATGCATCTAGAACCCCTTGTCGGGAATTGTTCTGAGTCCAAGCCTCATCACAGCCAAGGATATCTCTGTGATTTATAACCAGCATGTGGTTTCAACATCTGACAGTGCTCTGCACCTCTCCTCCTACTTTTCCTCTCCAATGGCCACCTTCTCTTTATGGAAAAGCTATTCTCCAAGGATAGGTCTTTTTAACACACCATTGCTCACTGAAATGTTTTGTCTTTTCTAAACAGCTATGGTGAGTCACAGGGAATTATCTTTCTTTTGTAAGAAGGACATGCCAAATAGAAGTCAAACATGTAGTGTCTTCTCTGAGTTGACTAAAAAGCATGACACAGCAAAAGTAGTCCTTCAATATGAAAGCCACTCTGTTAGAAAGAAGAAATCTCTCTTACGGACTATTTTGTTTGCAGAAGTGGCAAATGACTTAAAACCATCCAGGTCTTGAGGCCCACTTTTACATGCAAGGATCTTACAGAGACACAGTCAGATCCAAGGTAAATGACGGACACCAGTGGAGTTCTGGTCATGTAGACGTGGTCTATATTTGGTTCTGAATGTCCAGGATTCAGTTTCCTTGAGAGTAGCTGCAGGCAGATTTTCTAGTTGTTTTTTTTTTTTTTTTTTTTTTTTTTTGTTGTTGTTGTTGTTCACAAAATACTTCCTCTTAAAAGTTTTAAAAAATCCATCAGGTCTATCTTTCCTGGGGCCAGCTCAAGAGGGCCCCAAGTATTTTTCACTGGATGCTTAGGTATATGCAGTAAGAACAAAACCACGCTCCGATTTTGCTTTCAGTTTGGCAGGGCAGAAATTTTCTGGGCTATTGCCCAAGAGTAATCTAGTCCTATATGTTTTAAGAGGTTGAATTCAGCCCTGACTGTTGGTCCAGGTAATTGCATTCCATCAGGAATGGGCATGAGCCCTTATTTCATTGTTCACTCAAGCCTTAGCGTGCTTCATTATCCTGACCCATTTTGCTGGAGCAAACAAAGATTTCTCTAAAAGGTGCTGAGTTTTGATACAGTAAAACTACACTTTTTCAAAGAGGCTTTATTTGCTGGATGGAACAAAAGGGAGGTGCCAAGAACATTTTAATCAAATGCTCGTTATGGAGAGGATCCAAGAAAAAAAGCACTGCCTGCCCTATTCCTTTCCAAGTCAACAGACTATTTTGAAGGTTTCAGCATCTTTCTAGCTATGTCTACATGCACAAGATGTTCTTAAGCTTCCAACAAAGGATGAGGTGGAGGAGGACTAGTGGTTAGCAAGATGGGAACAGGACTGGATGTCAGACAGATCTGGGAAACATGTTAGATTGTTCCAAAAGCTTCAATTCTGATCTTTCTTCAGGGGAGAAAAAAGTGCTTTCTGTAAAAACCCTCAGATCTTTACCTTCTCTGAGAAATTTTCTTTTGCCAAGTAACGCAGTCACTTACATTCCATACATCTCTGCTAGAGGGTATGTCCCAGCCTGATGTGCTAATAAAATGGGGAGTGTAAATGTGGCTCGGATGCTCACGCCAACCTTGTGGATGTGAGAGGACGAGAGACCGGCTTTAGAAGCGTCACTGCCTCAGAACGCGCCCGAGAAGGTGCTCGTGGGTGCTGCAGTGCATGTGGAAATTCTGCTTCCCAGGTGCCCCAGGGACAGGAGAAATGACATCACAATGATGTCATGCTCATCCTGAGCTTCCATAATGTTAAACACAGCAGCGTCTGCCTCGGGAGAGCATTTCTGAGAGAAAGGTGTAAAAAACACGACACTTTCCAACTCTAGTCAGAGCGGGGAGTTCCAGGCAGCGGAGCACTGATGCTGTGTCCCCTGGGGCCTGAACCAACTTCTCTTCTAGGTGTCTGACTGTCAAATGTGCCGTGGCACGTTTTTCCTCTCTTTCATTTGCTTTATTGAGGACGGCATCGGTTACAGCTGTTTAAAAAATATCTGAGCAGGTATTATGGGAAAGGACAGAAGAAGTTCTTGCTGCCCAAACGCAAAACTCAGATGGTTTTCTTTGCAAGAGTGAAGATCATTAGTGGTTTTTCTTCCTGGGCTGTTTCTGGGGAGGGGAGGCATCTTTGGTGTGAGAGAGCTAGCAGAATGGGCAGTTGGGGATTTTGAAGAGCTGACTGCAGCTCTGGCACTGATTCCCTCTGAAACTTAGCTAAAAGTTTCAAACTGGAGTCTCTGAAAGGTCAATAATAATAAGTAATAGGGCTGGCCAGAAAACAAGAATTCTGTTTTGTGAAAAATGTTGCGGTTTCAAAATTTGTTTTCATTCCAGTGTAGAAAGAATATG
The DNA here is from genome assembly GCF_017590135.1 of Pyrgilauda ruficollis. Taxonomy (NCBI): domain Eukaryota; kingdom Metazoa; phylum Chordata; class Aves; order Passeriformes; family Passeridae; genus Pyrgilauda; species Pyrgilauda ruficollis. The sequence goes on along the minus strand of NW_024526711.1, from coordinate 2,574,450 downwards.
AGCTCTTTCTTCCTTTTTTTTTTGTTTTGTTTTGTTTTGTTTTTCAAGGGAGAGAGGAGAAAATAAAACAATAGGCATATTAAAAAGAAGCTTAGTAGTCTAGTAGGATAGGACAATGGTTCAGATGAGGAACTTGACCTGACATCTCCCCGTCCAAGGTGAGATGAGGGATCTTGGCTTTACAAAGGTGGTTTTTGCACAGAGTAATTCTATCCTGGAGAATAAAAATTTTCTTGAAAACTTTTTTTTTAAACGTTTGTGTTTCTTTAAAAAGTTTTAATACTATGACTTTATTTTTCTTATTTAGAAAAAGATTTGGGACATTTCTTGATCAATTCTAATAGCCTCTTGAAAACGTATTTTTATTATTTATAACAAATGCCAGATAGAGAGACAGTTCTTCATCTCACAGATGCTATCCAAATGTTTGTTGAAACTAGGGGAGATACATAAAGGCAACACTGACTATTTTGCCATTTACATATAAGATTGTTAAAAATTGTTTGTTTGTCTTGTTCTGCAACTTCAGACAGATGTGTTAGAAATACAGGTCTTAGCATCTCTGACTTCACCTCTGCCACCTCTGAGATGTTGATGGTAATACAAGGATCTTTTCCCAGCTGACATAGGTGTTGATAAGTTCACTTAAATCTGCACAGCTCTATGAATATGAATATGGTTGTGAGTATGAATATGAATATGCAGTCTTAACAGCAGTTTAGAATACCTCACTTCAGATAACTTTTGTGGGCAAGACAGAGGTGTAATCATAGATATTGACATGCAAAAATATCAGAAGAGCACTCCAGACTGTCCAGAACAACCCAGCCCAAAAAAAGTTCTGCCAGTTAATGGCTGTTCTCAATTTTGGATGTGGAAGAACAACAGAAGGTTGGTTTTAAACAGGTTTTTTTTTAAAAAAAAAAAAACATTTTACCCAATTTTTTTCATGTGAAACTTTGGAGGGTTCCAGGTAAAGGGAGCCATTATGAAGTACAATGGGAATGAGGTGCAGCTGCAGCTACTACTTTACTTGTTGTAGCTAATATCAAGTGCATTAGTGATGCTAGAGGAGATGAGATTGCAATTGCAGGAAACTGACACAAGAAACAGACTTCTCTGCAAAGCACTGCAGACATTAGACTGACAAATGCAGCCTGTGAACTTGTAAAGTCATTTCAAAATTCAACTGGGGCTTTTCCAAAGCAAAATAATTTTTTTGTAGGCAAAGTAGATTTAGCACTTATTCTTGCATAGCTGTGAGTCTCCTTAACTACCACTGAAACCAATTAAATTTAAAAAAAAACCAGACTATTGGTATATAATAACCTGTACTGACTAATACTCAGATCACAATATTTTTAACCCAGCAGAAAAAAATCCTTGACAGGCCTGTCAATTCCCTATGTAGGAAGTGTGAGATGCCACCAAGTATTTTGGTAATATGGCAGAGATTCTAGTGAGTTAATCCTCAAAAAACAACCTCCAAATTAGCTTAAATCGGTTGAAGTGGGAAGATGGGGTTAAAACAGTCAAATTTGGGTTTACATGGAAAGGCAACCGAATATGAGAATCTACAATTTTTCCCCTTGAAAGGCAGCATGCTCTGATCTGTTTTACTAGGTGATGTCCAGGTTCAGAATTGGTTTACAGGACACAGGACTTACTCTCCGATCTTTCTTGAGGAGGCCCAAAGTGTGTTTTTCTCAAAATGAGCATTTCCCCAGCTGCCTGGGGACAGGCCTTGGTTCAGCCCTCTGTTTAGACCTGAGAACAGAAACATACACCTCTTCTTTTGGTGGTGAAGAAGGCAACCATAGGTAAAATTAAGCAAATATGATTCTTTTATAACATAAAAGATTTGGGGAAAAAAGTCCTTGCCTATCTACTACATTTGGAAATTCCTTGACATTTTATAGGTATTGCAGAAATGGAAGCAGCCAGTCCATGATGCAGAACACAAAACACATGTTGTTGAATAAGGAATTACATAGAATAATACCTGGACCACAGGTATTATTACATTAGTTTTGTTATATTAATACTGTGCTGCACTGAATTAATCTTATTTAGCAGCTGAAGCTGGTCTAGCTGGTTTTTAGACTGTGCTACTATGTCAGGTTTAGATGCACATCATGATTACAACTTTCATACCATCATTGGCTCCGAAATATAACAAATATGATTTGAACTGTTAATGCTGCAAGAAATAAGCCAAAGGGCTAGGAAAAATCACTACATTTAAGGCAAGCCCCTTCCCAAAATACTTGTTTTGAGGCCTGGATCTGTGTTGCTGTATGGAAAGTGTGTGTAACTGGGAGAGTGGGAGGGAGCTCCAGGGGATGTGTGGCCCCAGGCAAAGAGCTCTCACAAATTTCTTGTGATATTATTCTGACACTGCTGACCATAAATATGGTCAGCAGTGTCAGACAAATAAATACATGTATCTGTGTGCTGGTAGAGCTATGCCTCAGGACATGTCTTACAGGTTTGACAGAGCGCTCAGAAATAAAGCAAAAAATCTGCCACAATCCTTTTCATAAACACAGGAAAGTAACTGAAAGTTCTCTGCAGGGGTAGGGATCTATTGAGGGTGGATACTTACCCCAGGAAACAGAAGATTTGGCTGTTGCCACAGATACTTTTTCCCAAGATTAAAAATAACATAGAGGAAGAGTTTGTGGAACCAGCTCCTGAGACATCAGGTTTTCGGAATTTGGAATCAAAAAATGATTCTTTTGGCCCATGTTTGGTGAAAACAGTGGAAAGACTAGATTTATTTGAAAGAGAAATTAAAAAAACATGAGCAGTAATAAAAAATAGTACTGACTATGACAGTAGAACAATTTATAATTGGGGGTCAAGTATCCTATTAGTTTGGGGCTATTTCTCTTTAAATAGAAGACCAGTCACAAAGGATTCCTGAGAGATGATATAATCTGAAACTATATTGGAAAAAAGTTTGCTCCTCTCTTAAATTACCAGGGCCTTTTGTATCCTAGTAAAATACTTTATTACTTGATCTGGCTCTAGAGAAACAGTGATTCCATAACAAACCTTTCCCAGGACTTTAATTATTTCCCTTATTATATCCTGAAAAAGGACTAGGTCACTTCTGAAGGCCACAGAAAGAGTACAACTTTTTTTTCTTCCTGGACAAACTAACAAAAACCAAAGGAATGTGTCTTTATATCACAATACCCAATTGAAATTGCCATGTACCAGGAGTGCAGTAGTTCTGCTCCCAGAAACACATCTCAAATTATATTTCAAAGAATCATCTGACAATCTCCCAGTGAATCTCTTAAAAACAGCCCTACCCCAACACAACTGTGACTCTTCTTTGCCACTATAAAAATATGGAGGGCTTTCAAATGAAAGCCCATGTGGCTTGTGAATCATTGAGGTGCTTCTGTGAAGACCCTGACATTTGAAGTTTCGGTGATGGACGCACCTGTGCATCACAGCACATGTTCATGCTTTCAAGAGACTGAGGGGAGACCTCACTGCAGTTACAGCTTCCTCCTGAGGGGAAGAGGAGAGGCAGGCACTGATCTCTTGTCCTTGGTAACCAGTGACAGGACCAGAGGAAATGGTCTGAAGTTGTGTCAGGAAGGCTTAGTTTGGATTTTAGCAAAAGTTTTTTCTCCCAGAGGGTGGCTGGGCACTGGAACAGGCTCCCCAGGGAAGGGCTCCCAGCACCAACCGTGACAGAGTTCAAGAAGCATTTGGACAATGCTCTCAGGCACCTGGTCTGACTCTTGGGGATGGTCCTGTGCAGGGCCAGGAGCTGGATTCGATGATCCTTGTGGATCCCTTCCAACTCAGCATTTCCTGTGATTCTGTGAAATATCTGACAGCACCAGACCAGTTCCCTCTGTGATAGCCCATTACATCTATTGTCCCCCTGAAATCTGCCAGCTGACATGGGCACTCAGCACAGAGCAGCCAGTGAAAACTAGAAAGATGTGCAAAAACCTTTGTCACCTTGAACAATAAACAGGCAACTCAGGGCCCTCCTGTTTGTAATTCTACTGAGGGTTTTTTTTTGGAACAGAAAACTAGACCTTAATTCACATCTCAATTACTAATTTTTCCTTCCTGCCTCCCTGCCTTCTTCCCTCCCTCGCTCCTCCCTTTCTTTCTTCATTCTTTTCTTTCTTTCTCTGCTAATTCCTTCCTTGATAGTGAACTGAAAAAGCAAACAACATTTGCTTATCTACAAGATATGATTTCTGTATGTGCAGGTCATGTTTTTCTTCCCCAAGAAGAAAAGGAAAAAAGAAAAACTACAAGCAACGGTCTAATTAAACATATAAAAAATAACCATCTTCATTATGACTCACCTCCTATTCCTCTGTATTTCAGGGCATTCCAAACCTGTTGTATATAAAAATACCCTGAGTAATATGTGGTCCCTAATTAACTACATGGGTAGAATCCAATCACGATCTTCCACAGATAGGGGGAACCACCAGGGTACAGCTTGAGGCTTTTTGAATGGCAGAAAAGTTCCAAGATTGAATAATAACCCCGTTATTCAATCTGAGAATATGTTATTTATAACATATAGAAAATTAATATAGGGTTTTTTCAGGTGAGAAATGACAGAGCAACAAAATAATCACATCTAATTTCAAATGAAAAATCTGTGGAGTAAGTTCAGAAAGAAGAAGTAATGTGCACATGATGCAAAATTATTAGGATTTGATTGGAACGACCGAGGATGGTTTACAAGAAAATCAAAGGGAAAATTTAACTGGAAAATAAGCACTTTCTGTGAAAGATATTAGATGACCAACTACAATAACTAGTCCTAAAACCATAGTAACAAAACCCAAACAGAAAGACAGATTTCACCAATGGCTTCTCCCTCCCAAACCACCTCAGGTCTGTTTTACTTCCAAGCATGTTGTTTATAGAGTTGTCAGAGGCAGTACCCTTCAATATCTCCTGTACTTGTTGTTCTGGGAGTACTTGCAAGTCTGCTTATGCCAACAGGTCTGGCATTTCAAGGGAAAGCCAACAAGGCACTGGTCTGACAGGCAGAAACTCTTGCAGACTTCTGACAACATGAACTCATGTTGTATTTTTTCTTTGTTTCTTTCAGGGTGTTTTATGATGGGAAGAAAAAAAAAAGAAGTCAAATGGTCATTGCTAGTTATTACTGGTTAGTTGCGAGGACTTTTATAGTCAGTGGTGATTCTCAGTTATTGATTATCAGGCATGTGAAGTCTGATTGTTCAATGGACCAATTTAAACTTGTCTGGAGTGGCTTTGCAATCTGTTTACCTGATCCTGTTCTCCCACCATCTTTTCAATACTTTGAGCCTCATTTCCTATATAACAGTTAATAAAAACACACTGGCAAGAAACCGTCTTTCCAAATGTATGAAACTGTTGTCTTCCTGTTACTTCACTTTTTTTTCTTTTTTCTTCTTTTTGTTCCCCCCCCTCCCCCCCCTCCGCCCAGGTTTTGTTTGACTGTCAAACTCATAGAGAACAAATATTTTTGAATTTTAGAAACCTAAGTTCACACAGTAATTGGAAGAACAGTCCCATAATTTCCAACTCCAGGGGGAAGCTATCTTGGAACACAACAGCAAAAAGTAATCCTTGGGTGAAAGAAGAAACCTAGTCAAAATAAAATCACAGGTCATTGATTGAAAATGTACATGCAATTACTTCTAATAAGCAATGAAGGAAGGCAATTAGAAGAAAGTGTGTACATTTCTGGAGCCTAGTTGAGAAGTAATTTTTAGAGTGATGAAGACTTGTAGAAGATCCAGCTTAAAGAAGTAAATGCAAATATTAGGGGGACCTATTCTTTAAGTTATCCTTTAGTCATGTGCTTAAGGTTGCATCACTGGGATTTAACTAGTGAGTAGAGCTGAAGGGCTCCCTGTTGACTCTGTTTTTAGTCCTTCCATGCCACCCTGAACAACTGCATCTTTCTGGGTGGAAGAGTTGCTCTCATAGCAAGCCCCACCAACCTTATTAGCAGGGGGTGCGTTTATTACTCTGATCAGGAAAGCTGACAAAACAAGTGTGGTCCGATGTTTCTTTCCCTCGGTGGTGCCTTGCTGGGGATACTGACATTATTAATTTGTAACCTGTCAGGCTAACATCAGTGCTCTTCTCAGCCCTTGAAGTGGCTCTCAGTCACTTCTGCTGATGCCTTAGGATTATAGCTATTATATTTTTCAAATTCTGTGCTGCATTAGTGTCTAACTCCAAACTCCACATAGAATGTTAGTTAATTGTCTTCACATTTTGGTCAGACAAAACCTGAGATTCAAGGGCACCCTACAGCATCAGGCCCCAAAAAATATAAACAAAAGTGAATTGAGGGGGAGCAAACTGGAGGTATAAGACTTCATTACCTGAAGATGTAATTGGAGGATATCTGAATGAGGCAGGAAGTGTTAAGGCTTGCTCTGTACTTTCTGTACTCAGGAAAGCTAGGGATGTTTTATACCACATAATCTCTGCCTTTGCTATATGCAGCTTCTCATCTCCAGTCCCTGCTCTGCAGCAGGTAGTGATGAGGTGTTTCCCCGCCTGCAGGCAGTTCAGGATACATTTTCTCTGGCAGGAAGAGGCAACAAAAGCAGTTCCTGGCTGCTCTCTTCTGCTCCCCATTCGCAACTTGTTGCCCTGGCAGTGGGGCTGGCCTGGTGAGCCATGCTGTAACCAAAATAACAATAACAATCCAGGTTAAAAAAAATACCAACACATCTTTTCCAGGAGAAGGTCATTTTTGTTTTCAGTCTAAAACACGCATAGTCCCCACATGCATACTTGCCTCCTCAGGTAAGGGCTGGCAAACAGGATGCAGAAATGAACAGTTGCACGTAGAGGGGAGCAGGAAAAATGTGACTTCACTGCCAAAGGAAGTGTATCATACATCAGCTTGGCTACTGAAATTAGACAGAGCAAGTCCTCGCAGTGCGCTCGCCAGGTCTGACTCAAGCGCAAACAAAGGCAGCAGTCCTGGCTCTCCCTGGTCTAGCCTCTATTTTCATATCCCTGAGAAATAAATAACATAACACATACTTCCTACAGAAGGTAGCCAAGGACTTTTCCACACTGCATTGCACATTGTCATATAATCTTCCTGCCTAAGGAAAATTATTCCTCAAATTATTTCTCTTTTTTCAATATGTGAAATATATCTAACATATCCATAAATGGGTGTAACAATTAGGAAGCACATTCCTATTTGTGAATTACCCTGAGATCCTGTCACACTGTCTGTCATATATAAAGTAAAAGTTTGGAAATTCAATTTAAAGCCCTGAGTTTATTCATTGGCGCATTTCCCCTCCTGCTTGGCAGGACCAGGTTTTCACCCAAAGCATTGCTAATACCCAATTAATCAGCTGACACAAAGTCAACAAATGAAGAACTTTGTGAGCACAGGAAAGCAAAATGCCACAAGAATAAAAATTTATAGTGGTCAAGCTCTCTGTGGAGCAGACCAGGAGGGTCACTCCATTCCCCATTGCAATTAGGATCATGTCGCTGTTCCCTGTCAAAGGAACGGACCTTGCCACAGCTTTTTCATTTCACAGAGCTGTTCCTGGGGATGCAGGAGCTGCTTACAGGCTTTGCTCCAGGTGTTCTCTCCTATTAAGCTGGTCTTAATCTCTGCTCTCTGTCTTGAGTTAAACAGGCAGCTGCAAACTAGAAGAAAGGAAGTGGTTACTCCAGTGCCTATGGGAAAGGCATTGATGTTGCAAGAGGGCTTATCAACAACTTCTACATGTACAAAATTCATGGAACAGCTCCCTCCCCAGGGGCTGGCAAAAGCGAGTTCCCACTTCTGCTGCTTCTGAGACTGACTCTGTGCAGAGACTTCTGCTGATGCTGTCATGTCAGTGTGCAGTATGGTAGCTTTTAGGAAATGTGTATATTGATAAAACCCTCAGTGGAGCTACAGCTTGCAACAGCAAAGACAGACTTTTGTTTTACAAATGTTGTAGACTGCTTTCTTATTCCACCATTCTGCTTTCTATTCCACCTTCCAGGACAATGATAAGATCAGGGGTGAGGAGATGTTTCTGCACTAACTCCTGCAAATGGGGACATTGGCAAAGTGGCAGCTGCCTTAATAGTGCTAACAGCTGTGTCTGCCACCCGTTTGTACACTATTGCAAGCTCATAAGCAATTCAGGATTTTGAGTAGTAGAAGTAGACAGAGGAAAAAAGCAATCTGCTTTCTCTCAGTTTTGAATAATTGTTGCTGCTTTTAACTATGTTTTTCCCACCACAGTTCAATTTTCTGGGGGCACTGAAAAGCTCCAGCTGAATATTGAAATATGCAACACTACATTTTTTCTGGAGCAGTGCTGGAGGTTGCCTTTCTGTTTTCAGATGAGAAGCTTGACCACCTCTGCCCCTCATGTTGAGAAGACTCAGGCGCTGCAAGTTCAGCTGCTCAGTCCAGTTAGAAGCTCTTTGTGTGCTTCTGTTATAGGTGCTACACATTCTACCTGCCAGGATCTCACATTAGCGAGAAACATTCTTGCCTTCTAGTCATACAACAGTTTTGAGGGGGACATCTGCACCCCCCAACACAGATGGGTGAGAAAACCTTTATGGATGGGGACAGATTTGTCCCTAGTAGCAGAGCAGGGACTGTTCTGACTTCCCACTACCTTTAGCAGCAGGCTCTTGGATGCCCAGTGATTTTAACTGCAGGAAATATTGGGACACATGGACTTCATGGTCTCCAAGGGGATGGATGGGCAGTCAAGTGCAGTTCACAGGAAATGAATTTTGGGCTCAGACCTCCAGAATCAAGTAGTGGGATGGTTATGTACTTAAGCTATCACATAAAAAACATGCCAGAGTCAATAACAAAACTAGTCCTAGAACCACTAGATATGTTCCTGTGGATTCCCTGACCTCAGCAGAGTCATAAGGGTTTGACCAAAGCCAGGGGAAATTGTGCAGTCAAGTCCTCTGGCATCAGGTCAGATCACAGGAGACCTAGCACTTTCCTGATAGTATTCCAAAGTTATCCCAGAGAGATAACTGATCAGCCCCATTTTTGGCACACGAGTCAGAAGACACAAGACTTCTTCAATGTAAAGGAACATGTCTGCTGATGAATTCAGGCAGAGTGCCCTTAGACAATCTCACTGGCCTCTCATCTGCTGGTAAATCACAACTGACCTGGAAAATTTCTTTCTGGAGTGGTAAAGGGCAGGTGACAAAGGCACAAGTAATTGCTGACTCAGCAGGGAAGGTGGTATGTTTTATTTGGTGCAAGGCTGCATACCTGAGACTGCCAAGGTATGGGGGAAAGGATGAGGAGGCCATTTCAGCTGGCAGCCAGCCACCCCTTCACCCAGCCCACCACATCCTGCAGGAGAGGTGGGCACAGCTGGAGGGGTAGCAGGGCCACGGCCAATTTGCTGTCGCAAAGTGGTTTCACCACTTTCCTGTGTCTGTGACCTCCTCTCCTTTCTGTCTGGCTTATGGCAAGGTATTCATTGTCAGTGAAGAAACACAAACACAGGTTTGAAGGATGCACATTTGCACTAGCAACCAGCGCGCTGCAACTCTACCAGCTCTTGCTTATCCAAAAAATTGTACACTAATTGCAGTTTATTAGGGTCATCTGTATTACACATTGAGTCTGCCAGGGTTGAGTGCACACAGAGATAAAAACAGAATGATGAGACTGTCAGGTTCAACAGATACAGTGTGACAGCTTTCCTACAACAAATTTTATGGGGAAGGAATATGGAAACCTTCTTGTAGTAATATGGCTTCCATCTCCTCAGTTCTAAAGGACCCCATATGAAATTTATTTTCTCAAGGATTAAATTCTGCCATTCTAGAAGTCAACATGCGTGGCTGCTCAGAGAAACATGAATTTCCAAAAACAAAACTCCTACTGATTTCAGTAGGACCAAGTTTTTACTCTATGAGTTGTTTCATTTATCCCACAATACACAAATATTTAAAATATTTTAAAACATGGTGGAATTGTATTCTTTGAAATTTTATTAGAACCTCCTAAAACAGACAGTTCAGTGAAATACCTAATCCACCAAAACAATCTAAAACCATGTGCTTTTAAAATCCCCCTAGAAAGGGTCAGCTCTGCACACAGGTTCCAACATATTTGGATGGTAAGATGTTCCTTAATTTATGTTCTTTGGCTTGTCTCCAGCAGCTCAAGCCTTCACTATTGTATTGATGCCATCCTCAAGACATCCAGTGCTTTGTTCTCCACAGGGATAGCTGTGGTCTGAAGTTACAGGTTTGTGTGGTTTTCAGCTCACATTATTATGCCAGGGTGCAGGAAATTATTCCATAGTTATACCAATATTTTCAGTGAGGCAGACTGTACTTTGCATTCAAATGCAAAATTCTATGTTCATTACTATAAACAATCCTTGAACCTGCTTTAGCTCTACTTTGGTAAACACATTTATGATGATTTTATCTATTAAAGGTCTTAGGCTTTGTCTAAGCCTGCAGAATTAGCTAGTCTAAAATAGCACTTCTGCTTGGGCAATTCCATTAATTTAACAATAGCAGGATAACTCCTTTATTCTCTCACAGGATAAGACTGACTTATAGGATACAACTATTTACCCTGCAAGATAAATACAATTTTGTTAAAAATAATGAATATTCAACATGCAGAGTTGGAGTTTATATACTTTTACTTTGGTAGAGATAATTTCCCTGAGGGTTGGAAAGTGCTATGCCAGACAGCTTCAGGAAGGGAGTGATGGGGGGGGAAGCTGGGGTGATTTTCTCGACTGTACCTGGAGACATGAACCCCAAGGAACTCATTAGGGCAATTCTATACCTTTTCTTTGGACCCACTTCTTCATGCTCTTCCCTGTGTCATTTCCAGTTACAAAGCCCAGCCTGTTTATGCAACATTTTTTGTGGGGGCTTTTTATTGGAGCCATCCCAGCTCATTCCCCATGTGTCTTTGCTGAGGATGTGAGCTCACTGACTGCAGTGTGTGAAAGTTTAGGTGCCTCATCACTGAGCCCAGCCCAATGCCATTCCACATGCAGCTGATGCTGGTTTAACATCAGATTACTCTCCTTTAATATCCTGGAGCTCTTTCCCCAGTGCCTTTCAGGAACCTGTTTCTCAGTATTCCATCTGAGCATCTGCAAACCTATCCTCCTGCAGAAAGCCTAAGAATGTGTGAGACAGAAAAGATAAAGAAGTCCAGACAAGTTTTTCTGCTTCAACACTAAGAGAAGATCCCCCTTCCCTGTAGCTAAAGAATGAATAAAAATGAGCATTTTTTTTCTTTTCTGATAGATTGACAGATCAAAAGAATGACTAATTGACCAAGTCTGAGTGGGTCTAATTGACTTCAGCCCTAGACTAACTCACTGTTCTGCACCTGTTTTGAAGAGCTGATTCACAGCTTGATCCAAAGCTCTTTATTGACTTTAATTTTTATCAGGACTCACAATTGCAACTGAAAGAAAAATCAGCAATTTCTTACTGATTTTGGTGAATTCCATTGCAGTGCCTTGGCTGTTTGATAGTGTTTAAAATAATTTCTTAAACTTCCCAGTAAAGCATTATAAAGCATTATTGAGTACATCTGAGTATTAGCAAGACACTGAAGAATATACTGTAGGCCATATGTAGAACATGGGTATCACACAGAACAAGGCTACTTTGAAGTAAATAAATGTCTAAAATTCCCATTTTACTTTTTTTTTTTTTCCTCAATGTGGAGAAACAGCTGCATTCCATTCTCTGCTTCAGAAGTGTTCAGTTTTCAGTAGCCAAATAATTTTACCAGCCTTTTGTGTTTTAATATTTCTAGACTTGTAGCTGAAAATGAGAAACTATTTTGGTCTTATGATGATTTCATAGGATGAACTGATGGCCTGAGAGCTTTCATCAACCATTTCTTCTCTTAACCTTATTCCACATGATGCATCCCAGTCTGTGGATTCTCAGTACACGGAGAGAATTTTGAATCAATCCTCACAAGAAATATGTGACTGATTTTAGGGAAACTTTCAGATTTGTTTATCTTCCATCATCCACTTGAACCTGCTGTTCTATCCTCCAGGCTCTGGGTGCAACAGGAAATCTGCAACATCCTTTAGGTGGGCAGCGTGCCTCAAGAAAGGAGTCCTTTCCTTCTCCTCTAGCATACCACAGTCCCACGAGGTCTCAAGGCTCCCATTTCCTGCTGAATGAAGGGTAAGAGAATCTTAATCTTCCAGGACAATGGCCTTATCTGAGGTAAATGCTCTTCATACCACTGAAATACTTTGTAAATTCCACACTTAAAATTGTGTCAAGTCCCTGCATATATGGTGTTCCTTTCCTTTCCTTTCCTTTCCTTTCCTTTCCTTTCCTTTCCTTTCCACCCTGCATATACGGTGTTCCTTTCCTTTCCTCTTTCCTCTTTCCTCTTTCCTCTTTCCTCTTTCCTCTTTCCTCTTTCATTTCTCTCTTTCTTATTGTATTATTTTCTTCTTATTTTTCTTCTTCTTTTCCATCTTCTTTGTTTTTCCTATCACTGCAGTATTTTAACACTTCTGTGCGCTCACAGAAAACCAAGTCATGGTCTGGTCTTCAAGATTCTGTGAGAACTGACAGATTTGGTCAAGGGTGAGATTTTGCAAATGCTGTTAAAAACACAGCTTTTCATGTGGCAACATGCTCTTTTATACTGGAACACATCCTAAATTTTCACACATGTGCAGGAAGTGAAATCACACCTTTTTTATGGCAGAAACAGCTTAGCACAGTGAAATGACAGCTTTTGCCTATAAAAAATGCCTTTCGTTTTTGTGGAAACCAGTGAATTACTTGAGGCAAAACCACAAAGTGTTTCATCAGCAGCACAATGGATTTTAATGCAGCTCTTCCTTGAAAACAGCTTGAGGAAGGTGGAGATCAGGAGATGCCACCTCCAGGTGTATCAGCCTCGCAGCCCAAATATGCTGTACAAGGTCTGAGTGCTTTTTCAAAGACTTTTACTTTAACGGTGTCTTCTAAGTCTTCCTTTGCCTCTTTCCTCATCTTCAAAGTCTGTTATTTCCTCTCCTTTGATCCCAAAATTTCATCCCATGGTATTTTTAACTCTCCCTGCCCCCCAGACTGACTCCCATCCTCACTCCCCTCCACATGTGGCTGCCCAGCTGCTCCGGCTGCCTCCCACTGCCAGCCAGGGAAGCCAAGGGCCATGCAAGCTGTAGGCATGGCTGGAGCTCCCTGATGTGCTTTAGTGGTACCTGCACACCCTGGGGTGTGTCTTGTCCAGCAGGACATTTGATAACCCTGCCATCAAAATTTTATTGCCTTCAGTGGGAACAAGTGTTGCAACAACTGGAAGAGCACAGAAATTACTTTTTGTTGGGAAGATCATTCTGTAAAGCTCACGGCTGGATATACAACTAGGAGGAAAATGTATTTTAATTTTGTTTCTTCATGGGGTAGGAGTTGCAGTGAAGCAAGATGGGTTGCCATGAATGCTATGTTCTCTCCCAGACTACACCATTCTCAGACATATTTTCTTTTCCCTCTCCCTCCTCTTTAACATCTGTGTGTGCTTCTTTTCCTTAGGCCGCAGAAAAACCTGTAGATTTGGAGGAGGCTTACCACTGTCGCTCATGGGGGAGCTCTCAAAGTGGGCTGTTTAGAAGCCATCCAAATGCTTTCAGCAGGAGTCACAAAGAGTGACTGCATGACTTAAGTGGGATGCAGAGTAATTCCAGTTTCTGTGCTGATATTGAGAGCCTAAACTGTGGCACAAGAGCACGGAGAGGTGGAGCATAATTTGCAGTACTTGAAATACAAAAGCAAATCAGTAAGTAGTCAATGAAATGTGAGCACACTCTATCCTGCATTTGCAGGCACATCCATGTGTGTGGGAAAGGGTACAAGTGAAATGGGCATTTGTTCAAGTTTCTGGGCAGGTTGAATGCGCTGGAGCTGAACTGCCTGTTTGTTGAAGGAGAGGTTTTAAACCTGCCTCTAAGTCCAACAATCGGCTTTCTAACCACACACATCCCACACCTACATTTTTGTTTTCTGCAGCTTTCATGTTGGTCAAATAAAAAGCATCAGCACCACATCTACTTGTTTGCATTGAGGACCAATATGTTTTCTTTGCACTTTAAATACTGTTTAGAGCTCTCTTTATGAGCTTCAATTAGGAGTTTGCTATGGAGGGCTTATTAGAGCAGTTTTATTGGTACTTTGACACATTTTCTTTGTTAAAAGCTAGTTTAGAAGCTAGTTTAAGAAGCTTGTAAATGGGAGCCACAGTGAGCTGTCTGTTCCATTGACAAACACTTATCAACAGGCCTCCCAAAGCTTCCTCAAGTCGCCTGGTCCACCCCTGTGTGAGCATCTGCAGTGAGCCCCAGCATCTGCTGAGCACTCAGGAAAGGGAGTTGCATGGGGACCTCAGGGAATAAATATTAATTATGGGGAAAAAGCAACCCCCAAGGTGGAATTTTTTCATTTGATATAAACTTAGGATATATGAGACATCCAGCCAATGTGGTACCCAGAGCAATCAGGTTAAAAAGCCACAAAGAGATTATCCAGACTGATTTCACCAGCAGAAGCAGAGGGTGGGACTGAAAGTGAGCAAGCTTTCTTTCTGCCCAGGTATTCCTTCTGGAGCTTAAGCTGGAAGAAACCACAGATTTGGGCCACCTTCTTTCCTAGCTGTGACCTGGGAAAAGTCTCCTCTCTTTTGTGTCTGGATACTCCACACCAGGGAGAAGATCCTTTCCCTGGACAAAGTGCAGCGGAGAGCAGCCAAGAGGCCATGTCCATCCTCATTGTCACACGCATGTCTGCTTGCCTCTGGAGCAGAAACCATGTGCTAGTTTCTGTTTTCTTTTTCAGTATACTCCCTGATATAAAGTCAGCTAAATCTGAGTTGTAGCTCCTGAGGGCTGTGCTCTGGGAACAGGGAGAAATGCTGCAGCAGAGGAAAGGGTGTGAAGGTTTGCCCAAGAGCACTACCCACCTTGAAAAGCACTAACAGCCCCTCTCAGGTGGCAGGACAATGGAAACTAATTCATGTTTTGGATTCCCCCTCATGCTGTAGCTCTGTTTGGATATGGACACCCCATCCCCACTGGCTCCCTGCAGCTCCTGGCTCGCCCAGGCAGGGTCCTCCCTGAGCTGGATTCCCGGCTGAGCAGCTGCCCTGTCAAACATCAGTGGCTGCCACGTCGCCATCCTCCAGCCCCAAAGGCACTGTCAGCTCCCCAAATACAGCTTTCTGCATATGCCTGAAAACCCCCTGCCCATGAGGGTCTCACCTCAGCACCCCAGCCATGACTGCTGAAGCGAGTTTAGGAGTAGGTGGAAAGAATCTCCCGCAGATCCCTCGGGGAGTGCTACAGAGTATCTAAACAAGTCTGTTTCATTAGCTACATTTCTATTTTCCTAGGAAAAGTATGCAAGTAAATATTTTCTCCAGACTTTTTTCTTTTCTCTCCTCTTTTTCTTGGCTCCATTTTTCTCTCTAAGCCTACAGTACATCACTCATGATGACTTAAATAGTGAAAACTGTCTACAGTTTATCTAAGGATCAAACAGCTGTTGTCTTCACAGGCCTTTTTTATTAATATGAATTAATGTTTTCCAACTTATTTCCTACATTTCTGCTGGGAAGAAAAACCCTTCCCAGAAGCATTCTTTGGCAGATAGCAAAATAATTTGAGTAGCAGATATATGATCTCACTTTTTTCTGGACAGATTACAAATTGGAGATTGGCTGAAAGCGGATGAACACAATAACTATTTTAATCTTGCAGTGATTTCATGTGCCTAAATGCTTCAGCTGCCTACACTTTCCAAGCTATGAGCTGCATCCTTAAGCACTTAAAGTGTCTCTAATTACAGAGGATACCTTCGTCTGTTTCTATTGAAATGGAAGAGGGAGTAGGTTGTTTCCATTCATAGGTCACTGCAGAGGTCTCTGAGCATTAACCACTTGCCTGACCAACATTTCTCAGATGAAGTGCTTTGGAAACATCAATGTCCATGTTCTGCTCCAGCCCAACAGTCACAATAACAGGTTGCTTTTGACAAGATGGTCTGGTCCTTCTCTGCAGCTAGATCCTGCAAAGTGGGTCTGGAGGTAAAGCCCTAAGAGCACTGCCTTAGACAATTCTAGTATTATCTCCACACACAGTCTTTACCACTTTAAAATTTCTTTAAACAGCTGTATGGAGAGTCAGTCCTGCTAAAAGGTTACAGTTGGGCCTGAGAACCTTCCTGGGTTTATTCAGTGAGCTCTATAATCTACATGTGTGTCACAGAGACTTTTGCAACTTGATGTATGTGCTTTTGGAACATACATAGTTACGGTAGTGACACATGAACCAGCACACTCCCACGTCTCACTATTTCTGAAGCAGGTAATTTTGCACATCTCTTACATCTCCTCCACAGAGAACTTTGCACCCAGGGGAGTAGTGGTCATCAGAGACACAGCAGATGCAAGAGAAACTGTTGACTCTCAAATACAATTATTTCTCCTTTTGAAGAAGGTTTAGAATTTTCGGTTGCATTTGCTCAGTGTAAATATTGCTGTTGGCTATAGGCAGTCTTTGCATGCAAGATCTGTGTTCCTTTGTAGTCCTTGTTTTTTCAGTGCTTCTCTCATCAACTCCAGAATGATAAAGAACTAGGAACACAGTCTCCTCTGCATCCCAAATTATATTTCAGTATAATGCTTGGAAATCGTGGAGCAGGTAGTTCCTTTTCCCTCAGTGATGTTTGATAAACAGTGTGTATGAACCGGTAAGTTGATGGGAAAGCTCTCAGTGATCTCTTGGAGCCTTGCACTAGAACTCTGCTCTCCCAAACCATGTGGATAGGCTGATAGTGTGAAAGCTGCTCTTTTCCTTCTGAAAAATGACTGAATGGAGAATTCTGTTCACGTATAACAGATACTGGTTCAACTGGGAGGCCCTGGCACTTGTGGCAGGTCTGTTACTGAACCCAGGCTGGACATTCTGCATGTCATGACCAGCACTGCACTGTAGTAATTTAAACTTACTTAAATCTGTAATTTACTTAAATCTGTACCAGTTTTGCACCTCAGTTCCTTTTTCTTTCTTTTCATTTGATATAATTCTCTCTGGTTGCCTACTTGCCTTCTTGATTATTTTCTTCCTTCAGGAGGGCTTTTCTATGTTTAGGTGATCGGGGCAGCTGAAGGAAACAACACAGGATTTTATGTCATAAGAGACACATTGAATTGGAGTGACCTCCACAAAACCGATTTCTTGGCGCCTCAATCTCCTTCAGGCCTTGCACATAGCTGCAAACCAGTGGGCAGGTTTTCATCAGTATCTTTAATCAGGTTTCAAGACACTATAAAAACACAACAAAAATCATAAAAATTCCTTTTGTCTCAAACACATACCTTAGCAGTAAGGGATGTATCCCTAAATATTTCCTCAGGAAAAATTAATGAAGCAAATTAAAAGAAAAATTCTTTCAAGCTGTTCCAAACAAACTCATTTCACAGCCTTTTATCATACTTCCTCGCCGTTTGGGAAATTTATTTAAGTTATTAAAAAATTCCCTAAAATTCTCAGCTGAAAAGTTGGCTTCTGTTTTTTCTACAAAGCTAACTCACCTGATTTGTCAGAACAGCTCGAAAATGAAGTGCTAACTGGTGGGTTTTATTGAAAGGAAACCAAGTGGAACAACATATGTATTTTCTTAGGAAACTAAAAAGCTCACAGTCCTGTGGTGTTCCTTGGGGTAAATTCTTTGTTATGAATTACAACCTGCTTACTGATGAGTTGTTAATAAAAAGTAGACCTGCTGGGCCATTATTTTTTTCCACACAGTATACCCAGTTTAGCTTTTTTTTTTACGTTTTCATTAATACACTGAGTGTGAATAAATCTGTTTCCAATTTGTAATTGTTTTCCCTTCATCTGGACATTAATTTATTGCCAAATCTAACACTCTTCTATTTTTAATATCCTTCCAAACTGAAGAGTTGTTTTAAAAAGAAAAAGAAAGTGGAAAGGATTCCTCTTTCTTTCCTCTTTCTTCTTTCTTTCTTTTCTCTTTCTTCTTTCTTTCTTTTCTCTCTTTCTTTTTATCTCTCTTTACTCTTTCATTCTTTCACCCTCTGATTATCTTCTTCCTTCATTCCCTCTTTCTCTCCTAGATCATAATCCAGGATCTGGGACGAGGAGAATGGGACACTGTGGTTCTCCTGGGGCCCCACTGTGTTTAGAAACAACAGCCGCCAGCTGAACTCATAAGTAGTAGACAAAATGGTTGAAAGAAACACTGGAATCAAAGTAGAAACAGATGGTAAACCTGAGGTGGCAGTACGACTTCATCTAATGTGGGATGGTGTTTTATTTATTTGATTAGTTTGTTTATATTCTGGCTAAGCCTCTCTTTGCATGTGGGAGCTTCCTTCCTTACTCATTACTGCTCTGTAATCTGGGCTACAACACCAAAACTCATTTGTGGAAGAAAATGAAAGGATTAAGCAGAGGGTAGTCAAATGCCAGTGTATTTCAATGCCTATTATTAGCAAGTGGCTCTCTTCCTATTTTGGCTCTACACATTTGAAAGTGTACACATGAAGTGGGGGCATGAGTCCAGCCCCTAATGATGGAGCACTACTATTCCAGGCGGGAACATCTGCGGAATCAGCACCAAAAAATGAGTCTATTCTTTCGGGCCTGTTTCTTGCTGTGAGGAGAAGGAGGATGTATGGAGGTAAGGGAAGAAAGGGTAAGGGAGGGTGAGTGGTTCCTGGGATGTTTTCAGAAGGAGCAGCTACTGGGGTGGCAAAGCTCTTGACAGGCTTTAAGCCGTGCTTGTTCATGGAAGGAGAGATGCCAGGAGACGGATGGAGATGCATAAATTAAAAGCAGCTGAAGCAGTCCTGCTCAGATGAGGGGGGTCCAGCCAACAGCTCAGGCATGGTGGCTTTGAGGGATGCTGTACACAGCCAGCAGCAGAGTCATTACCAGGAGCATCTGGGCACCAAGGAGGCATAAGTCCTGTGCTGCTCCCTCAATCCACAGGGTCCATCTGCCTTGCCCAGGAGAGCTACTGTCACAGAATGGGATGTTCACATGTGATTTCGCTGTGCCCTTCTGCCTACCACCCATTCATCTTCATAAAGGCCTTTTCCTTAGTGTTTCATCTCCCCCAAGAGCCTAGGACATGGTAAAGAGCCACCAGTGGCCCTCAGACTCCCTCACAGTCAGAGGAAATCACAGAACTACAGAATCATTAGCTTCAGAAGAAATCTCTGGAGATCATCCAGCCTAACCTCCCTGCCAAGGCAGGGTCACAGGTTATGCAGGAATGTGTCCAGGTAGGTTTTGAATGTTTCCAGAGAGGAGATCCATGATCTCTCTGGGCAGCCTATTCCAGGGCTCTGCCACCTCAATGTAAAGAAATTCTTCCTAAAGTTGAGGTGGAACTTCTTGTGGTTTAGATTATGGCCACTGCTCCTCACCTTCTCACTGGGCACCACTGAAAAGAGTCTGGCACCCTCCCCTTGGCACCCACCTTTGAGATATTTATGTTTTGATGAGATCCCCTCTCAGTCTTCTCCTCTCTAGAGTAAACAGGCCCAGCTTCCTCAGGCTCTCCTCAGGAGAGAGGTGTTCCAGATCCCTAATCATTTTTATGGCCTCCACTGGGCCCTCTCCAGTAACTCCTTGTCCTTCTTGTATGGAGGAGTCCAGAACTGGACACAGCGCTCCAGATGTGGGCTCACCAGGGCCAAGTAGAGGGGGGAGGATCACCTCTCTTGACCTGCTGGCCACACTCCTCCTGGGCACCCCAGGGTCCCAGTGGCCCTCCTGGCAGCAGGGGCACTGCTGGCTTATGGTCAACTTGTCATCCACCAGGACTCCCAGGTCCTTCTCAGCAGAGCTGCTCTCCAGCAGGTCAGCCCTCAACCTCTACTGGTACTTGGGGTTATTCCTCCCCAGCAACAGTACCCTGGGAAGGGAGAGCAGTCATGTTTTCCCCCTTTGAAAACCCCCACATTTCCAGGGAAGAGGAGATACTGAAATCCAAAACTTTCTGGGCACTTAAGCTGATATTAGTCAAGGCTAAGTTTTAGGCTGTACCAAGCAGATACTTTCTGGGCCCTTGGATTCATCCCTGCTGCAAAAGTCAGGGGGCTCTGATGCTACTGACATTGTTTTGTTATGCATTAAACACAGTCAGGACATGGAGGAAAGTGCCAAAATAGATAACCATACATGTGGTGTTTGTGCAGCAATTGCACCCACTACACATACCAGTGCCAGATGCAGTTCTGTGATGGACTGGATGTGCTTATCCTAAAACTCCTGGCAGCAGTTGCAGGTACTTTTAACTACTGAGATGCTAGCATGGAAGCATGGGCTACAGGACATAAAATAAAGAGAAAGGAAAAAGAAATAAGCTTTTCCGCTACTCCCACATGGCGCCAGTATTCAGTTCCCTGCTGCTGGGAGCAGTGGGGACCCAGCAAATTGCAGAGAGCATTTGCAGAATTTCTTTGTCTCCAATGATTTTGACAGCAACTTCTGTTGCCTCTGCTCCCCAAAGATGCTGGTTTTCTCACTGTGTGAACTGTACATTTTGGCAAGCCAGAGAAACTGATGCAGACACATTTTATATCTCAAATATTTTATTTTTTTTTTTTTAAACCACAGTTAATTCTTCCCTTTTGCCCTGGGTTATAGGACTTGTGTCCGGAAACAATAGGAGCCTAGCACCTTCCCATATGATCTCTTTCTTCGTTTTAGCTGCTTGTAAAAACCTATCTTGGTCCCTTGAGTCCTAAAGAGTAATAAGTCCGTTGCCTCCACAATTGCCTACTCCATCTGGGACTCTCATTGGGATTCAGTCCACACATTCAGTTCAGGTGGGATCTTCAGAAAAAATCAATAACCAACATGTCTGGCAGCACTTTACTGCATGGTATCTGTGTCCTGCTTCCTGGCTGGGATTCTCAAAATACTGATGTTCTGTTGAATTGGGTTTTTTTCCAAGGTTTCCAGCCACCTCTCTGTTGCTCTGTGATTTTTTTTTCCAGTTGACTGTAATCTATCTCTCATAATCTGTACAGAGATGGTCATTCTTCCTGCTTTGCTGTTTCCCTTCTAGCTGAGGCCCTGCAGTTTGCAGTGTTCAAATTACAGCCTTTGGCATTATCGACTGATGCTGCTACTTGGGAAAGCTGCGGGTGACTGCAACCTGACAGTGACACCCTCTGCTGCTGCCAGCATGCTCCTGCCACAGCACAGTGGACTCTGATCCCAGCCAGGGAGCGTGGCCGTGCAGGGCCTGTGCCCCAAGGTCACCTGGATAGTGGGGGAGATGGGAGGCATTGTTTTTTTAGGGTCATGTTTGTACTGAAGCAGTAAGACAGGGTGGTACTGTCACCCACAAATGCTAAGCCAGCTTTAAATTGGCTTGCTTGGGTACAGGTAATGGCCTGCCTGAGGCAGTATGGAGCTGTAAAACAGCACAAGCTGTAAAACTGCTGAAGGACCTGGACCTGCTCCATACTGAGCTTTTGGATACTGCTGCTAGCTCGGTGTTGAGGGCTGATAATGTAGGTCTGTGAGGCTGCAGCTAATGTAAGGAGCTGCTGTGCATCTGTTCCCCTCGGGAAGGGAACAGAGCTCCATGCTGGACTGAAATGGCCCTTTTCACCCCATTCAGTGAATTTAACCATTCATGCCTGGGGAAATATCACTGCTGTTTTTAGTGTGGGGAAGGTGAGGCTCAAGGAGATAATTGCCTGATTTTCAGCCACACTGGCCATTTCTACCTCTTGCTAATGGATATATAATGAAACCTGGTTGTCACTGCTGAAGAAATCAAGCCTCAGCTGACTTACTTAAAATCACAGAGGCAGTACCTGGAGAAGTACTGACCCTATAAATGCTTTGTCCCTTGCTGGTGCGACAGCTGGGAGAGCATTTTTCCACTCTTCAAAAGCATCTTCCTTGAGCAAGCACTAACAAATCTTTGCCAGTGTTGAAAATGGTCTGATTTTATGTAATTATTCATTCTGCTGAGGCCAGCCCTGACTCAGTGCTTCTGAATGGAACATGAAGCCTGTAGAAAGCTGCTGGTCTGTGCAATAGAGAGTTAATGTCATTGCTTCTGCAGAACTCCAGCTTTGTAAGTAAGGAAGGCTGTTGATGACTCTGGATTGCAGTTTTCCCTACTATGACACTTGTTTCCCTTTAAGGAGTGGGAAGGGTGAGTACTGAGGTCTCCTGGAGAAATGGGGGTCCCTTATCTTCGCTCTCTCTCCAAATAATGATAAGCAATTGCACTTTTGCAACTCTACCGCCAAACACTGACATAATTTCAGCCCTGAACACGAAATAATTTCGCTGCCATGAAACAGCAGCAAGTATCACCACTTTCAACTTGTCTTTTTCCACTGCTCCAAAGTCTAATGAGCATTTTAAGTTGGCCAGTGAAGGACTGAGCATCTTTCCAGGCCTGTGGAGAAAGTGTATGAGTTGGCTTTGGAGCGCCTGAATTCTGTCATCTAACAGCAGGGACACCTTCACAGGGCTGCTCTTCCATATAAGACAGGATGCCTATTTAATGCAGCATCTGCAAAAATTCTTTAAAGATTTCTGGAAATTTTGAATGATCTATAATTTTATTCATATTTGCAGGTACAAAAGAAAAGGAATAATTTTAAAAAATAGCTTTAGGTCACTTGCTTCCCAAATAATTGGTAGCTGATCATACTGCTTTTTAGTAAACATACAATGACCTATATGTGGGCATTTCTTCTTTGGAAATTACTCTTTGCCATTATTTAGAATAAAACAATATGTTAGAATAAAAGAAGGTCTGTTTAGGAAAAAAAATTAAATTGATCTTAAAGGTCTAGCTCAACTCTTTGACAGGTTGAAACTGATAAAGTATCACCCACAAATATTTTCCCCTTGTGCATTTAAATTCATGAAATAGCTGTTGTGTTTTGATAACTTCATATTCAGGAAATTTTCTTCCATCTACTAGCCAATTAAAACATTCATAGCTAATTTCTTCTGGTACTACATTCCATGCTTCTGGGGAAGAGTCAGGCACATTTTCTCTTTTAACATTTTACAGATAATTAGACTGTCTTTTTGGTTCTGTTTGTGATCGATGCTTAGCACAAGATCCATGGTGAAGAAGTACCATTGCTCTATAGAAATGGTAGAATGGTAGCACTGTAGAAAACTCCAGTTTAGCAGATTCAGGATAGAGAAGATTTGTCCTGAGGACCACTGCCAAAAAAAATCTATGAGTAAAAGGCAAAGCACAGTATGACTATTCCATTTCCTATAAAGATAAAAAGAAAATCTTCAAATGAACTGAATATTAAAATGCAACTTCTCTGGATGTATAACAGGGGAAAAAAATGAGTAAGAATACAATATAAAACTTTGAATTACATTTTTCACCTCATCTATCCTGTGATTAATGTTAAAGGAAAAAAATATGAAGGATAAAGGGAAAAAAGGAAACTTTTATTATTTATTATTTTGTGCCTTAGTCAAACTCAGAATATTCTTGACCGTTGAAAATCCAAGGCACTTTGTGTTTAACAAATAAGTCACTGGGGAAAAGTTGTGCTTGAAGAGGTGTGTTATTCTACAGATTTTTAGGTGGATTTCTCGTTAACATTTACTAAAATATCATCAGGACCTGAAATCCCCAGCACAGTTTCCTGTCATACCATTCTCTTGTGCCCTGGTCCATGCCACGTAGCCCATTTTACATTAATCATCCTTCCCAAGCTCTGATTCATAAAACTGTTACAGGCATTTGCAACACGTGACATTTAGCAGGAACAAATTATCTGGGATAAAGGAATTTGAGGCTTTTTTTTTTTTTTTCAAATAAATATAGATATATTTTCCTTATGGTAATGCTGGGCTTAATGAATCTGATCTTATTTCATCTCAGGACCAAAGATGTTTCAGTCTAGTTAGTGGAGAAACTTGGCTCAGACCAAAGACTCTGTATGAGAATTTGATGATTATTAAACCATAGAAACCAAGTGGAAACTCTGCTTTAGGTCCCATGAACTCTGCAGAGCAGATGGACAAGAACACATGAATGACTTTCCCTTTATTGTTTCTGAAAATTATAGTCTCACACTTGCCTTTGTGGTAGTTTTCTTGTATGGGTAAGACAAAATAAATCAGAAAAACATTTCCAGCACCAGGATACTGAAGTGTCAGTGGAAGTTAAAGGGAGTAAGCAAGTCAGTTTGGACCTCTGAGCTGCAATGTCTGTGTCCCAGGCCTCCACCCTTGAAGAGGCTGTAAATCTTACAAACTTTGAAGCTATTTTTTCTTTTTAATAGAGCAAGCAGCTTTTAGGAGTTAACTGACCAGCAGAAATGTCTGAAAATTCAAGATTTCCATTTTGTGTGACAATGCGGCATGTTAAAAAAGATTTCACTCTCACTGAAAGGAAAAATCTCTCATGAAACTTCTGGCAACTTTTTCCTTTCAGGAATGTCAAGATAATTTCTTCTGACTTCTAAAAAATGAAACAGAGCAGCCAGCTGCCCCAACACAACTTCCTCCACACAGGTTGTCATGGAGCCTAAGTGATCTGAACGATTTGGATTCCAGGGGGAATTACCTCCTTCTTGAAATAAAATGAATTGAAACAGACCTGAGATAGTTGTCCTTGTCAAAGATATTTACATGTATTTACACTGTTAATCAGGTCTGTTGGGCAACAAAACCAAAATCTTTATTTTAACTCACAGGTCTCCAGACAACATCTCCATTCCTATTGACAGATTGTCTCTGCTCCTACATTGCTTAAATTGTTCTCTAGATTAAAAAAAAACCCAAAAACCTCTTGGCTAGAAGTGCTTATCAGGGTGACCACAGAATCGCATTAAAACAATGCAATTGTTTTAATTGGCAGAGAGAGCCAGCCAGACTGCAATAGTTCCTCCCTGGCACCTACTCCAAAAGCTTTATACAGTTTATGGATGGTTTTTGACCTCACCAGATCTCCCTCCATACCCATTGCTGTGTGGCCCCACAGACACCAAACCCACGTGAGCTGTGTGAGCCAGAGCTTGGCCCGTGCTGAGAGGAGGCTCTGCCTTGAGGGCAAAGACCTGGTCATGGAGCCCACTCTTGATTCTCTCTTCTTTGCAGCAACAAGATGTTGCTGACCTGTGCTCAGTTATCATCTGCCAGAAGCACAGGATCTTTCCCAGAAAACCCATCCATCCACTTGTCCAGGTGGTTATTCCTGGCTAGGTGCAGCATGCAGGAAGGATTCCAATGTGAACAGCATCCTATCTCTTTGTCAGATAATTTCTCCAATTTGCTTTTTCTGTCCTGAAGTTTGTATATTGAAACCTTCAATATACAACAGCCAGATCATTAAACAGTGTGCAAATGTTACTAAGCTCATGATAGACTCTTAAAGAATACCATTTTCACAGTACATTAATGGTTAACTATTTTCTGAGGGCACTGTTCCACCCTTTCTAACATTTACTCAATAATTATTTCATCTAGACCATGTGTCTCAGTCTTTCGATTATGTGACAGAGACAAAAATCATGTTAAATCACAGTACACCAATATTTATTTGTTCTCTTCTATCCATTTATGAGGTCTGTTACATTGTCAGAGGGAAATAATTCAAATTGATTCAATGTATTCTGGAGAAATCCTTGTAGCTGTTACTTGCATTGTTAACTTTTGGTTTCTTTTGGATTTTTTAAATTTGTTCTGGTCCTGTTCTGAGAATTCAATCCAGTGTGAGGCAGCTATGATTCCAGCTTGGCTCTTTTAAAGACAGGAATGTTTCTTAGCCTTCACACTTCCCTTGATTCTCACCTGAACTCTACAAGTTCTTGCAGCGTATTTGCAACTAGTAATACTCTGAGAGCATTTTAGCCAGATACTTTAGAGTAGATGTGCAGCTGATCTGAAAGGCTCTTATTTATGTAAGCACTCCCTCACTTTTTCTTCCCATACTAGAGCAGGAGATCTTATTTTCTGTCTGCTGTACTATATTTAAGCCACCCAATTTAGTAATTATCTTCAATGAGGGCTGATGGAAAAGAGCTTTTGGTCTTCAGAAGGCCACTCTCCAATAGTTCTCCTTCAGTATTTCCTTGATTTTCCTCTTACAGAGTGACTTCTCGTACTCGTTTTGTGCCTTTGCCTTCCTGACTTCATTTTTTATTGTCACACTAATTATTTTTGGCTTTAGCCATCTAGCGTCGTTTCCACTGCTTGTGTGTATTCCAGTGCTTGAAGTCAAGAAAGAGCTTGTGGTGTAATCAATTGAATTTTATTACTTTTGCTTCTTCTTCACTTGCTTTGGAATAGTTTATGCCTCTACCTGCAATATTTGTTTCTCATAAAAATAAAAAAGTCAGTTTTCCTTAACTCTTTTTTTTTTTACATAAGATGTGTTTACATACAAACGTACTTGTCTGTTCTCTGAATATATTGAGATCCATGTCCTTGAAGTCCCCTTTCTGGTACTTCATGAACATCTGCATACTTTTCTTCTATGCCAATCCTGAGTTATCATAGAATTCCAGAATGTTTTGGGTTGGAAGGGACCTTAAAGATCATCTCGTTCCAGCCTCTCTGCCATGGGCAGGGACACCTTCCACTAGACCAGGCTCCTCAGAGCCCCATCCAACCTGGCCTTGAACACTTCCAAGGATGGAGCATCTACAAGATTTCTGGTCACTTTGTTCCAGTGTCTCATCTCCATCTCAGTAAATGATTTCTTTCTAATATGTGATCCAAATCTGCCCTCTTTCAGTCATCTCACCATAAGCATATTTTATGCCTATTAATTGCTGATCATGATATATGTACTTCCATTGCCTCTTATTAATCTCAGTACTGACACCTCCCAGCACACACCTCCTACAACCCTTTTATGGATAAATCTGCAATTACCTTCCACACCTCCCAGCACACACATTCTTTCACCTCTCCTACAACCCTTTTATGGATAAATCTGCAATTACCTTCGGCTAGAAACAGATATTGGCAATTACATCGACAATAATAAAAATTAAGGAATTAGGTCAGATATGTTTTGTTCAGCTTCAGATGAAGAAAAAACGTTGCAGAAACAGCACAGTGACACCCCCCTCTCCATTTGAAAGTGGTTCGTCTTCCTGGGATAGAGTTTGTGCTGGAAGCACGTGATATCCTGGCAGTAACACAGCAAATGTCCAAGAGGGAAATGACACGTTAAAACGAAAAGACAAACACATTTTTCACCCTGACAGACAGCTGGCCTACATCTGTATTTTCACAGGCATCAGCAGTGTTGACTGTTATTGTTAAATGCTCAGATATTGCACTGGAGTGTCAGAGGGCCTGAATTCTCCGCAGTGTTATTGCCCACGTCTCAGACATCCTGAAGTGATTAATGGGCTTTGGGGTCTTCCCTCCAGGACGCCTTAACGTCAAAAAACACTGGCTGGAGAGCAGGACGCTGTTGGGGCGTTTCATGTCAGCACCGCATCCACGGCAGAGATCGCTCCCGCTTGCCAGCAGGGCGGCTCGGGACGGGACGGGGATGGAGGAGCGGGACGGGCGCGCACCTGCAGCTCCACCGCCCACGCCCACAAGTGCTCACCCACGGCCGCGCGGGCGGGCCGGGAGCGGGAATGGGAATGGGAGAGGGAATGGGAGAGGGAGAGGGAATGGGAGCAGGAGCGAGAATGGGAACGGGAGAGGGAATGGGAGCGGGAGCGAGAATGGGAGCAGGAGAAGGAATGGGAGCAGAAGAGGGAATGGGAGAGGGAGAGGGAATGGGAACAGGAGAGGGAATGGGAGCGGGAGCGAGAATGGGAACGGGAGAGGGAATGAGAGCGGGAACGGGAATGGGAGCGGGAGAGGGAATGAGAGCGGGAGCGCGGCCCCGCCGCCCGAGCCGCGGCGCCCAGGAGGTGGCAGCACAAGGGGAGGCGCTGGGGGCTGCGCGGGGACGGAGCGGAGCGGATGGGTGTGCGGAGCGGGGTGGGTGTGCGGGGCGGAGAGGAGATGTGTGCGGAGCGGGGTGGGTGTGCGGAGAGGAGAGGAGATGTGTGCGGGGCGGAGAGGAGATGTGTGCGGGGCGGAGAGGAGATGTGTGCGGGGCGGAGAGGAGATGTGTGCGGAGCAGGGTGGGTGTGCGGCCCGGCAGCCCTCGGCGACAGCTGTAGAGGGAAAATCCCACAGCGGGCGCTCGCGCAAGAGCAGCAATGAAAATGCAAGTCTTTGGAAGGTCCAATTTTGTTGGAGCAAAATGAAGGCACCAGCACGTATTTACAAAGTGTAGAAGTCCTGGCTCCGTTTGTTGCTCATCTGTTTCCACAGCGTTGGGGCGAGTGTCCAGAACCTCCCCCAGCGCTACCTTTCTGTCAACACAGGAGAATGCCGTAAATCTCGTCACCCCGGTGACTGCCCCTGGCAGATGTGACTGCAGGCTCGCAGGCACAGCCACCCGCAGCAAGTACTGCCGCTCTCAGCCGTACCACCCAGGCTGGACTGGGCACACACACAATCGGGATGTGGAGGTGCTCATCTCTGTGAGACAAATTGAACACAGCTCTCTTGTCAGTCCAGTAGCTGCACCTGTACCAAAAACTGTGTGATGAAATGATTGTGAAATGTGTCAAAAAAGGAAGATACAGACTGAGAATAGCAGGCTCTGGGCATATCCCCACATGCAGTTGTCCCATCTTAAACGTGTCCTTGTTCTGCCTTTATGGTGCCTTTGCAGCAGCCAGTTAATTGCATTATAAGGCTCGTAGATCGTGGAGTTATGGAGAAGCCAGAGTTTGATATGGCAAATATAGTTTGATATAGATATTGTTTGATACATAGTTTGATATAGTTTGATATAGTTTGAGTGACAACCTACTGCTACAGGAGGAAAGAAAATCCAGGGGAGGCAGCCTCTGCATGGACCTCTGGAGCTGGCCTGGAGGCACATCAGTAACTCCTGGCTTGGCCCAGTTTGCACAGTAGAAGAATGAGCATACTCTGCTTTTTCCTCCTCTGTGCTGCTTCCTATGTCTTCCTATGGCTTCTGAGGACAAGGCTCCAGTGCCATGAGCTGTGTACACTTAAGGGGTCTGGGTGAAAAATGAGCCCCAAAAGCTCTTCCCTTCCTTCTGGCCTCTGAGTGGGAGGTTGGTTTGTTTTGTGTCCTTCCACTCTGCAGGGTATGGCAAGAGCCTTAGTGGATCCCAGAATGCAGAGTGATGCACAGTTATGTTTCTTTCCTGCGCCCTAACAGATTTCCTGGGAAGCCCCTCCATTCCCTGCCTTCTGAGCTTCAGTGTCTTCCCAGAAGAAGGAGCATTTTGCTTTCAGAGGAGAAGAGCCATCACAGCAGGCTCCACATCCCCTGATGTTTCTCCGGGTGAAGGAATTTGCTTGAGAGCCACATCTGTCCCTTGCCATGAGCTAGCCAAGATGCTGTCTCCTGAGGGCTATCACCCTTTCAAGGGAGAAGCCCCCTCCTAATTCAGAACAG
Source organism: Pyrgilauda ruficollis (assembly GCF_017590135.1). NCBI lineage: Eukaryota > Metazoa > Chordata > Aves > Passeriformes > Passeridae > Pyrgilauda > Pyrgilauda ruficollis. The sequence continues at coordinate 2,544,903 of NW_024526711.1, read as the reverse complement.
GAGAGATGCCAGCCCGTCCTTCTTCAGAAGCACACAGACTTCCTTGGCCCCTGGAGTGGTGAAAGGTGGGGACATTCAGAATGTGCTGTAAGATGCTTCTGTTTTTTAGTGCCCCTGGAAGGGTTCAGATGTACAAGATGCTGAGGGTCTCTGGGGACGGTGGGATATTTTTGTCTGTCACTTGACTGATGTTTGCTGTCATGTAGAGAGAGTTTGTTATTCTTTGCTGTATGGCTTATATTCTTTCAGGAACAGCAAGAGATCTGAGTCTGGGATAGGTGCTTTTCCTGCATTCACATAGGAATAACAGTAATAATAACAATAATAATAGTAGATTAGTAACTTTAGAGAAATACTCAGTGTTTCACCAGAATGCCCCGTCTTCTTCAGTGTATCTGCTCCATTTTAAAAAGACAGTCTTGTGTCAGCCTTTATGAAAAAGGAAAAACTAGATTATGCAACTGATGTTATAGACCAGCAGTTTGCCTATTGTGAACTTGTGTAGCCCTTGAAAACAGTAGTTTTTGGCTCAAAGTCACCACATAGCTTAGGCATATGCTTAACTTTAAGCATGAGAATAGTCATATTGAAATCGGGGGGAGTGTTCACATGTTTACAGTTAAATCTCAATCCAAATGCTTTGCTGAATTTTGTCCTACTGGGGACTGAGAATGCTAGTACAGTTTTCAGATCCTGACCCTGCAGAGTATTAAATACAGCTGACTCTCTAATTCCCACTGAAGTTAATGGAATTGAGGGTACTTGACATTCCTTGGGTGAGTGCAACCCAGCACAGAACCAAAGCCCAACTGCAGCCACTAAGCTTGAGCTTCCTGAAATCAAAGCATGACGCTCCTTGATTGCAGGTCAGATACGACCTGCCAAACATAGAGAGCACTGTTGCAAAGAGGATGTTTCACCAGGAGTTTTTGGAATCCAGAGGACCCAAGGTTACCTCCATGACAAAAATACAGCATATGACTGTAAGAAATTAAAAGAAGGTGGGGGATGACTTTGGAGGGTCTCTGCAATGTTTTTTTTTTTTTTGTCCATGTTCATTAATTACAACCAGAATGTGATACTTCAGAGTAATTTAGAAGCACTGCTTCCTGACTTGCCTTGGTATTTGTTAATTTGCCAATTTCTTGTAACTGTTGAAGCAAAGTTTTGACATGGGATTTGGAAAAGGAGAGCAGACCTGGCTGAAATGACTGTATTTTGTAGATTTTATTTTTATGTTTATGTTTTTATTGGCTTGTATGTCGCATTATTTTTGTATTTCTTATTGGAAATCACAATTCTGATGAAGAAAAGCTCCAAAATTTTTCAAACCACAAACTCAACCGCATACTTAATGCTTTTAAAACACTCTGCAGAACAGTCCATCAATTTTTGGCAATCAAAAATGATGTGGAACATTTTAAATATTGGTAGGAATCAAGTAAAAATGTATTTATGTTTTGTTACTTATTTTTCTCCAGCCATTCCAGATACTGGCTTAAACCGTTGACAACCCTCTTGACAGCAGTAATTTTCTGTTTTTCTTTAATTGTCACCATATAACATAAAGGTTTTTCAGCCAGGAATAGAGTTTTAGATGGCTTTGCAGGTTGGTTTGAGTTGGGGAATCACAAGGTGGTGGCCTGGCAAAAGGAAGGCTGCAATGGGTGACATGAGGGACAAGAGAGACACTTTAAGGGTTTGATGGGGAAGAGGGTTTGGCAGTAAAGAAAGAAATGGAAGAATTCAAAGAATCATCGGGTTGCTCAGATTAGAGCAGTAGCAAAAATAATGATTCTGGCAGCTGTACTGGAGGCTATGGAACGTTTTTATCAGGATGATTTTACAGCTGAGGATGCAGCTTCCCAGCGATGGACATTTTCTGTAGCAAAAAGAAAAGGCATAATTTTAAGTTAGCTTGACCGAATTTTCATTAAAATGATGCAAACCATTTCATTAAAAAAAAATCAGATAAAAGCATGATGTATCACTTAGGGGAAAAGAATGGGATGTGGGACACATATCTCCTGTTGTGCGATCATCAATCAGCACACCAGGTTGCATGGTAGAGAAATGAGCATCCTTTTGGAGCCGGGTGGGAGCTGTAGGGCAGCCATGAGGCTCTGCTCTCTGTTCCTTTCTGGGTGAGGTCCCTTGCTATTCCAGATATATTTCTCAATGCACACCACATGCTCTTCCCACTGTACCATGCTGTAGGGGCAGTAAAGACCACATGACACTGAAGTGTATTTTCTTAAGGATTTTGACTCAGAGCAAGCAGAATCTGCAAAGGAAAGGTAAGGTAGCCTGAAATTGATTCTACTCTAAATAAAGCCCACCAAGTAAATTAAAAAAAAAAAAAAATCCAACATTTGGAATTTAGCAACTAGAAATGCTTGAAAGTTTTGCCTAAATATGTAGAACTTCAAATGTTAGTGTTTCTGAGGATGTGCTTTTAAAATTGGAGCCATTTGTCCTGTATTGGATGAGCTTGAACATTGGAATTTTCAGCTGGAAATTTTGCATTTCAGTCAAGTCTGAGCAAAACTGATGGGAAAGAAATCGCAGGTTCAGATAATGAAGATATGAGGTGATGAAAACTGGATGAAAATTTTAGTAGACTACACTGGAAGTCTGAATGATTTAAAAATTGCAGAGGAAAGCACATCACAGCTTAGCTAATGTTCTTGTATTCTAGCCAAGAGAAAAAAGGGAAATGGCCAAAAATTCTCACCACTCTTGAAATTGCATAGCAAAATCATGTTAAAAAGACTGGAGATTGAGAGTTGTCCTGGAGAAAATCTGGTGCGTGTTTCATTCAGGCTGATACTGGAATCTGGAGGAGGCTCAGAGCAGGAGGCTGGGATGTGTGATGGTGTGAAGGGAAGCTGGACTGAAAAAAGGCATCTGAAGAAATCAGATCTGAAGTCATGGGAGCAGGATGAATGCCCCAGAGAGGTGGGAAAAAAAAAAGGAGAAATCTGACACTGTGACCCTTTCCTCCTTTCCCATAGATCATTCTTTAATACAGATGGGCCTGACCTTCCTCCTGGGATTTCAGCAGAGCACAGAGCAGTGTGGCATGTGGGTCCCATGGCATTTCAGAGAGATTTGCACCTCTTAATGCTGTAAACACCCCCAAATATCTCAAATTCAGTTCCAAGGTTTCTGCTGAAGGCAGCTGCCCATGTAGCCCGATTTGATTGTGCAGATTTACTGGTCTCAGTGGAAAGCACAAACAGCTGATCCTGGACTTGATGTGTGGATAGAGCAGCCTGGGGGTGCACAACAGAATTGCTTGAGTGGGATCTCTTTCCCTGGGCTTTCTCATTCCCTCTCTCACATGTCCTGGGAATGCTCTGTTCCTCCCAGACCCCATGATGACCGAAATGCCACAAAACAAGAAAGGATATTTGCATTCGCCTGTGCACTGTTGCCCTCTGCTTCTCCAAACTGCAGGGGCCACCTTACAATAATACTTATATAGGACTATATATTTTCTTAGCATTGTACAAATATTAACTAATTAATATCCAGGACTCCTGTCGCCCATTCTGCTAGACTCCACCAGCCTCAGGCAAGTCATTTAACCTCTGTTTGTCTTACTTCTCCCATCTGCTACATATTGTTTTTAATTGTCCTCTGAGAAGCCAAGCAAATTGAATGAGATCTCAGACATGTAAAAATAATTTGCAAAGGATAATGTGGAATGGCCTAGCTAAACTCCTTTTGGATCCTTTCAAAATCCAGGCTGCATTTTAGCATCACCACAACAGGCTAGACTAGGCACTTGGCACATCTCATTCATATGTGACTTCAGAGGGGGAAAAATGAAGTGTTGGACAAGTGTACTTCAAATCGTTGAAGGGAAGGGGATACAAGAGACAGTATTTAGCATGAGACCTAAATACTGAACTAAGAGGTTGCTTGACCTGTCCTAGTCTACAAAGGAGTGGATCCAGAGCTCTCCACGAGACGTTCTGGAGTTCTATATGAGTCATACTGTGTGCTTCTCCAGCAACCCCCACTGGCTGGAAGAGACAGTGAGAAATGCAGTAAGACTCTTGGGAGCATCCTGACAGAGAACGGGCCTCAGAGCAGACCAAAGTGCTTGGATTCCAAGTTGTGCACTTATCTTTGGGCCTAACCTAACTACAGCTTGGACCCCTGAGCCTGCCCTTTGTGCTTAGGAGGAACAAAGCGGGTGGAATGTGGGTGGTCAGTGTTCTGTTCACCTCTGTGTGAGTACAGGATCTGAATGGGAGTCTGAGGCTTTGCCACTGGTCATGGATGAGTGGGGTCATGAGATGTCTTGCACTTTGGCCCTCCTGGTCCAGAGATGTATTTCCCTGGACCATATGTACTGTGACAAAGTTGCAGATGGTCTGTGATGGTCTAAATCGGGTTTTCCAGGCACAGATTGCTGGAAGGAGAAGTGTAACTGGGAAATTTTGTCAACAGTGGTGAAGTGGTGGAAACATGGCATCGACTTTCCCAGGAACATCCCTAGCTCATGGTAGAGCAATGTGATTCCAAAAGCTTTTCTGATAGGGTTGATGGATCCTGCAATATCAGACAAAATCCCCTCCTTCTCCCTTACTTTCTCTCTCCATGCAAGACACAGTGGATGGAAGCCCTTGTGTTGGTAAATTGCAGAAGCAGCTCTGTAGGACTGAGAGGTTTTCCTCCTGTAGGGATGGATGCCCACCAGCCTGGCACTCAAGATTGCTTTGTGCTGCTGCTTGACTTTGCTCAGCATTCACAGACTGGGAGAGCTAATCTGTGTCAGAGGAACTCATTAGAATGACATGCTGCTGCCCTTCTCAAGGCAGAAATATTACAAAATGTTCCTATCAGGTTTTGTTTGCTTCACCTGACTTTCTGCTTAAATTGAGCTTGTTTCTCACCACACTCTTGAAGAAGACAGCTCAAGAGTCCTTTATCCAGGCAGTGTCACTTTTCCGAAAGCTCAGCTTCTCCAGCACTGTTATTAAAAAGATAGGAATATAAAACTTTGCACTAAAATCCATTTTTGACAGAATGAAATATATTGCATAGATTTAAGTTGCCTTTGGAGGTTTTTACAACCTGTATTTTTAAATGAAGGGATGAACATATAGAATCTTGACCCAGTAAAGTGAAAGTACCTTATGCAGAAGGTTGAAGGCTGTACTCAGAACACTCTGAAGGGGCAAGAGTTTATACACAAACATTCACAAAGCTGGTTTTACTTTTGAATGAAAAACTGGCCCTTTTAATATAGTCTCTAAAATGGGTCATTGCAAGTGCATGTGTAGCATTGCAGACTGTTCCTGGGCATAATCAATATGCACGTGAGAAAAGTTCTGAAACTGCAGCTTTCACAACGTGGTGAATTCTTGAAAGTATGGGAAATCTGTGTTTAAATCAAGGCTGACTTAGACTGTGTTTACAGCTGTTAATATAAACAAGGAAACCTAGCTACAGAGCTCACAGCATGACTGCGACATCATGTTTTTGTTACCCTGACTGAAAACTATGCATAATAATCAGCAGATTATTTGGTATTTCAATTCAAGTATGGATTTAGTTATAAACCTCTGAAGATGGATATTGAATTAAGGCTTCTTAATTCAGTCATCTTTTTGCAAATACCTAATAGTTAATTGTTGCTTATTTTTGTTTACAGCAAATCTGAAGTTAAACTGGTTACAATTAAGCAGTAAAACACTCTAATCAAGAATCAACCCAAAAGTTAGCTCAGCTCCCACTGCTAAGCAGGAAAGAGGAGACTGACTAGGAAGGCATGCATTAGATACACACATGGTTAAAACAGCTTTTCTTGATGTATGCAGCTTTCAGGTTGCCTACTGCTTTGTCCTGGGTGAAATAAAAAAAAGAAAAATCAGCCATAGAATCTCTGTTGGGCTGAGAAGGATTTGTTTGAAAGATTTCTATTATTGTAGACACTGAAATAGGCATTAGACTTTCAAATGCATGGCTTCTCTAAAACTTTTACGCAAACAGTGTTGGGAGAAAATACAGTTAGTGAAGGTCCATTCTCTCTGTCCCAAACAAATAGTAAAATACTCTGGGAAGAAGCAGAAAGGTAATGAGGATATTTAAAAATTATTTCTGGCACATGCATGACCTAATTTTAAGCTTGTGGGGTTTAAAGGAGTTTTTGTTTGAATGTAACACTTTGGCAGGAAAATGAGGCTAAGCAGAGGTGTTGAAATAGCACAAGAAATCTGGAAAAATTGCCTCTGAACAGCCCTGGAGAACACATGCAATGTAGTTACAAGTCCTTAGCTGGTGGATCCTTGTTCAGTTTTACTCCTTCTGCTTCCCAGTGGAAAACCTAAATACTTTGTACAAACATGACAGACAAGGCCCAGAAGGTGCTCACTCTCCTTCCCCTTGGGGTTGTGATCCCGTGGTGCTCTGAGCATGTGCCGCATGTCACCTGTGTGAGGGACAACCGTCTTTTCTAAGGCTTTGTAGGACCAAAGCTTTCTTGTTTCTCAATGGTTTTCAAGGTTATCTGGCAGAGTTCATAACTGAAAAGCACACTTTTCCATCAGTCTTTTATAAGGTACTGTCCTTGTGGAAGCAAAGGGTCCCTCCTTGCTCTTGAGGCCTCCATGCCCCAGCTCCGTAAGCACCCAAATGTGTTCAGAGACCGGGGGGCTGCCTTGCCTGCCAGCTGGCTGTTATCTGTGGCACGCAGCATGGCAGTGGGGGCTGCTGAGAAGGGTCACGGACCCAACCAGGCAGTAAATGTTGGTTTCATGGCCATGGTTAGATGGAAGTCAGGGAAGAGATGTGTGCTGGAGGAAAAGGGAAAGGTAAGATGGTTTGTGCACAAAGGGCTGTGTGAGAAGGTAAGACTAGATACCTAAAGATGACTGGGCTTTTTAGCCCTTTTTAGCTTTTTTTTTTTTTTTTAAATCAATTTCAGTGATTTATTTCATGTCCTGTGACTGAAGAGCAGCACTTCTGACTTCTACACAGGGACCTTCTGAGGAAAGTGCCAAATTTGCAGTTACATTTTGCAGTCAAGCTGTCCTTTAAGAGCAGTGAGGAAACCTCCATGCATGTGGAAATGCAGCAACGTTAAACAATCTTGGCATTCAAATAAACACATTGTTTTTTTGCTTTATTCTCTCCTGGGTCAGCCTCAGGTTTTGCTATGCTCAGATCTTTTCTTCATGACTGCTGCTGACCTTGTTTCCTCCCCAGTGGCTATCTGAGAGAAGAGAGATGTCCTAGGAGCTGGTGGGACCTGGAAAACCCAGATTCCCCCATCCTTCGACTAGGATTGTCCTCCATGACCTTTGCCAAGACATTCCTCCCACCTACTGCTTCTGTCTGGCATTGATAAAAGCAGGAAACATATTTATCTAATAAATGGTCTTGTAAGGATGAAATCTAGCAATGACTGCAAGAGACTCAGTTGCTGTGTGGTGAAGACTGTTTAAGTGTGTGGATAAAAGGCAGCTTTATGTGAAGGTTCTCCTGGTGCTTCCTCACTTGCTGCTCTTTGACTAAGCAAGCCCAAACATCCACATTTTCTAAATGAAAGAACTTAAAAAGAAGCCTCTGGAGGGAGTGAAAAGGTTGAAGCCTCCACAGGACACTCTGTGGAAGTACTTGCTTTTCTCTAAAAGTATGGATTAAAAAATATAGGAAATTTGGAGAGACCAAACTACCTCCTTTCCAGCCTTGGAAGTGCGGATCCCCATGCATTCCAGCAAAGCACATCCTTGTCTCCCCCACGCCTTTTATTACTGCAAACATTGGCCATATTTTGTTTAGAAGTCAATTTTTGAATGAATTGAGAAAAGCCTCGTGTGAAGGCAGCTCTGCTATCCTAAACAAGGCTTGAGCATAACCAGTTTCTGCACGCTGCTCTAAACTGCCTGCTCAAGCACTTCCATACAGATCTGGCTGCCTCTGTGGAGGGTGCTGATATAAAAGCACAAAGATGGCATTTCCTGATCCCCATTCCCGGCGTACCAGAGCTGGGAGCTGCAGGCGTGTAATCACCCCTCTGCAACATGCACATCTGAAAGTGGTCAGCTCCCAAATCCTCTTGTGAACCCAGCCCAAAAAAATGGAAACCTTTTGTTTCTGAAAGAGGCAAAGTCTTATGACTTTTCCAATGATTTCCCCACACCCCCCCTAATTTTTTTTGGCTGCAGCCTAGTCACTAAATCTAACCCAAATTCAAAAATAGCTTCAGCTGTCAGTGGGGAGGGAAAGGCCTGACTCCAGTGTGATGTTCCAAAAATCTGGGCTTTTGTGTGAGCTTAAGTAGGGGGAGGCTGGTTTGGGTTTTTAATAGTCCACCAAACCTCATCCTGTCCTGACACTGGAGCTTTACTCAGAGCTGTTTCTCCTTTGTTGATGTTGTATACCCAAGAGTTTTGACAAGATGTTAATAGTGTACTCAGTATGTGCTTGGTTCACAGCAACTGATGCTCATTGATATCTGAGCTGCTTTCTAAATGAGCCTTCCAAGTTCTTCATGATTAGCATTTTAATATTTCCCACTATTTTTTTTTTTCAACAGATGACATCAGTGCAGAGGAAAAATCCTTTCTGCATCCAGACTGGCAGCTAAAGGGGAGGTGGGAACAGATTTTTGATTTGTTTTTTAGCTTTAAAAGATAGTTTCATTTTACTCTTTCCATGATGACCATTCTGTCACTCTTTTTCAAAACCCAGAATTTCCTTTTCTAAAATTCTTTCATTTTGCAAATATCCATGTTGGGACTTTCTTAGCCAGGTTATTTTAACCAAAGTTGAAACTATAGGTTATTTTTTAAATCTTGGGTACATGATCTAGCAAGGATATTTTATCTTCTATTTGGAGAACCAGAAACTCTATGCTTATTTCTGATTCTCTAATGCAGAAGCAAGAAGAGCATCAGCCCTCAGCAGGATGAAGGGTGAGATCTCAAACTTAACCTTTGTGAACAATCTCTTGATTTGTACCATTAACTTCTATGTAGTCACTTCCAAAGAACAGTCTTAATTGCTATGACCTGGGGCAGCCATATCTGGTCTTGAGAAAAGCAGGGACACCCTGTAAGTACATTAATGGGGCTATAAAATTTGTCTCCAGGAAGGAGAGAACAAGTGTGATGAATTGAGTTAGCAGGAAATGGAGCCAGCCACAATAGATCTGGGAGACCTGTTCGTGGTCTCGCTCTCAAACCATAACCAACTGCAGCCAAGCGTGACTTCACTATTGTTTTTGAGGTAGCCCTGGTGAGTTTTTTATAAGGCTAGTGCATGCAGCCTGGACTCCACTGCTTCTTTCGTGGGAGGGGGACTGTTGGGTTTTCCCTGCTGTCTCCTGCCTCAGAAGTTGAACTCAGTTGCTACAGCACACTGAAAGCACCCTGGAAATTAGAGGTTTTTTCCCTCCTATATGGCTGTTGAAATTAGCCAGAGCCCTGAGCTACCCTACCACTGAGCCTGCATGTGCATTCCACACAACCAGGACATTCTGCATGTGGCTCATCACCATGAGCACACCACTGCAGTCAACAGCAGCTCCCATGAAGGGAAGGACGGATTTTTTGTCTGTGGGGAGTGGGAAAAGCAGTGCAGGGAACTGGCAGTGTGACCAAAACCACATGAAGGGTCTGTGTTGGAGTACAGCTTTGAAGGCACACATCCTTGGCCAAGTAACAGAGGACTGACAACCCTTGTGCCTCTTGCTCTTCTCCTTAATTCCTGGTTAGGAATGGAGCCTTTGTCAGCCTGAACATGGCTGTCTGTCTTGTGGACATACTCCTCTAGCTGCAGAGTGGAGTGGGACGTTCATAATTGACAATGGTGATGGTTTTTGCAGGCTTTACTGGCTTTGGTCAGTCCTAGAGGTCTGTCATTACTCTGTCACCTCGAACTGAATGTTATATTCACTTACCCACTCACATGCAGCAATAAAGCCATAAAGCTCCTGCATCTCTCTAGATACTGCAAATCCTTCTGTGGCTGTAGAGTTGATCCTGTCTCCTCTGTTGATAACGCGTGTGCTTATGCCATCCACCACAACCAAAGCTGCTCTGCAATTCCTGTTTATTTGACTTGCTTTATAAAGTAACGTGCCAATTTGAAAATCATTAGGTATTCCTACCAGGAGTCAAAGACCACATTCAGAGTGGATTACATGCATGTTTCCTAAAAGTGTTAATGTGCTAATCTGCTGGTTACTTGATCCAGGCAAAATGCCATGATATTCCACATGAGCAAAATACCACGGTTCTTGGAGATTTCATATAAATATTACCCACTGTGTTTCCACATTTGAAGTGTTATACTTGTCTATTAAAATCAACAAGCTGGAACTAGTATCTGGAAATAAGTGATATTACTATTTTATTTATGAACTTCAGATTCCTTTTAATAAAATACCTTACAAATAAGGAACAGAACATGAATCTTGCTGTTATTTCATGTATTCTGTGTAAATATTTCAGCTATGCCTTGCAGCAATAAAAGCACATTATACACACTGCGCGTTACCATTGTGACCAATAATGTTTGACTTACTGTGCTGTATTTAGTCCAAAACCAAAACAGAGTCAGGGCAACATCGTGGCTGTTTTAACAGTATGCTGTAAGTAAGGCACGCAATGAATAAGGCCTCACACTAAATGAGAGCTTGTTCATTATGAAGTTGCTTGGATTATAGAGTACTCCTGACTCTGTTAAAGAGTAAAAATTCCTTATTTGTGCTCTGGAACAGGGGTGGGATGAGGCCACACAAACAGTAGCCAGCCTGTGCTTTTGCAGTTCACAGCATGGTCCCCAGTGTTTCTTGCAAAGCAAATGCATGAATGGGAGAATACACTAACTTTTGGTACAGAGGGACCCCACCAGTGAGCATGCAGGTATCACCCAGACATGCCCAGAACTCTCTCTGCTAGAGAACACAGGGTCACTTCTGCTTCTTTTCTTTTATGCTTAAGTTGAATTATCCCTAAAAGGTCTTTCGCTCTAAGGGGCAAAATCCATTGCTGTGTCAGGATTTGGCTCTCATTGACTCCCTCTCCTTATGAAAGGGAGCATGAGGATTCAGGATGCTCCAGCACTGTGCAGGATATAACTGAGAGAGACCTTCCCTCCTATGAATATGGTGCCATTAGGGATATTTTTTTTATTTCTTTTTTTTTTGGTGTCATGCCATCTAGTTCAAGGTAAAAAAGACCTGTATATTCTCCAACTCAGCCTCAAAAAAATAGGCTATTTTTTTTTTGTGATGTGGCTTTTTTTTCAGCAAAGTTTCAATGGGGCTGAATGCAGGTGTAGACACACTAGTACATCTGAGCCTTACAATCAGGGGCATGAAACTTATGTTAGCTAGAACTAGTAGGGGGAAAGTGTGTAATTATTGGTCTCATAATAAACTGGGAAGATAACACACAGTATGAGCCATCTTTTCCTCCTTTTCATCTATTTGGAATATTATTTTTAATTTTTATTAAGATGCCAGAGGAAAAAATATTTCTAGTTGTTTTAAACTCCCTTCAAATATTTTTTCAGATCAATTCAAACTTGCTTTTCTCCCATCAGTTTAGGCCACTGAACTGGAGACCCTCACATTTTCTCAGTGCTACTATTATACATATACCCATCATTTAAGGCTTAAGTAGAAGTTGACTTATATGCATTCCTTGGATATAGATTTCACTCTGTATGGCTGCCAGACACTTACATTCTTCTTATCAAGGGTATCACATGAGCCATAAGGAGACAATAGGCCATATATCTTGGTATTCAGTGATAGAGGCTTGGGTCTGCCCATCTGCCATCTCTTGATGTAACCCCAGCTACAGCTGAACTTTAACAAGTGTCTTTTATTCAGAGCTTATTCAGAGTGGACATGGGATAAGAGTTGGGCTAGAAAACCACCTTTGGTTTAGAGACAGATGTGCAGCTAATGATATCACAGCTGGTAAGACAACAGGCTTAGGGGATTGGTAATGGCACACAGAGCCTGTTCTTTTGGATCATATTTTGCTTAAGATGCCAGTATGTACAGTAGAAAATTACCATCTGAGATCCATTTGTGACATCTGGTACAGGTGATGCAATCTTATCTCCTTTCTGAGCATGTCATGGGTCTGCAGGGTTTGACCAATATTGCTAGCCCTGCTGGTAGCCTTGACAGTCACGGTGAAAATACTCAGCCATTGGGCTCCTTGGCACATTGGGCTCCTTGGCACATGGTCTGTCTGCTCTGTCCAATAGCTCAGGCTCATGTCCCTGCAGCCACTTTAAGGTCTTGACTTTGGGACCTAAGTAATAAGCGTGGCAGGAGACTTGCCTGCTAAATGGATGATCTGTCAGAGGGCAACTCAGACCATGAAAGGAAGGGGTGTGCTGGTCTGTCTGCAGGGATTACTGAAGGAGCCTTTGTTGTCACACTCCATGCCAAAGGATCTCATGCAAATGTCTCAAATTAGGTGAGATAAATCTAGATCTTTTCCTCTATGGCTTCAGAGTCATGAGTTTTTCATGAATTTATTAAAAGACACTGGGACACAGGTACAGCCAGACTGCAAAGTCAGAAACAGAAGAAGGAGATTTTATAGCTCATTTTAATATCACAAGAAGCTCTTATTCATGGAAGATCCTATGTTCCAGTAAGAGCAACCCATATTTTCTTGATATTCTCCCTTTGTTCAGTCTTCTGTGACCCAACTGTTCTTTGGACACAAAATGAAAAAAGCTCTCCAAGCTCTGACTTAGATGGTGTTAGAACTTCAGCTCTCTTGAGGAAAAAAAATTAAATAGCCACACACAGACTAAAATGGTAACACAGCAAATCAGCCAAAGCTCGTCAGCATGTAACCAAGGCTGCATTGTTCTTCCCTTCCTCCCTGCCAATAATTTTTGAGTCTAAGGATATTCTGCTATAATTCATTTCCTGTGCTTAAGAAATTCTGTCCACGATGCCAGAATATCTAAATCTGGTAATTACTTCCACTGTCCCACTTGGCACAGCTCTGTTTAAGCTCCCAATTAAATCTTGTAGCATAGAAGTGAGAAGTGATGCTGCATTGGTTTAGAACATCAAGTCAAGGTTAGCAGAAGACAGTTTTGCAGATTCCTTTGGAATGATGATGTCAAGGCAGGAACCTTGCTCAAAGCCCATCCCTGACTTGTAGAAACATTTCTGTCAAGGTCATTTTTAGTTAATATTTATTTGTGCACATCTGAGACTTGGGTTGGTCTTCCAGTGCCATTTTAGTGAAGTGGTAGAGAGAAATAAATGTTTTAAGGTTTGCTAGCTTGTATGAGATGGTCTCTGAGTTGTCAGAAAACTGTTTCAATCCAGCTGAGATGAATCAATCAAGTTTTCACACAGATATTACTTCTTAACAATGCCCTTTCCCTACAGCTATTCAATATTTAGTTTCAATTCATAGGCCTCTGAAATTGAGTTAGCGATACAGCATAATCCTGGAGCTATCCTGTCTCTAATCCTGTAACAATACATTTTGTCATTTCAAAAAATGGTCTCTCTTTCTTTCTATTTTTTCTTTTTTTGTTTGTCCCAAAGGCAAACATGCTCATGCTCCAGGAATGTGTCTATTGCAGCCAAAAGAGGAAATCCAACTAATCAAAATGTTATCAGCAATTAACAAAATAGTTTAATGATTTTTTCAGCATTTCAGAAAAAAGAAAATAAAACACCAGGCCCAACTAAGTTTATTTAGCTGCACTAGACTCTGGTATTCTGCCAATGTTCTTTATAACGGGGATTTAGAAGTTAATAGTATTGGAGATTAGAAATTGGTGTCAGTTACAGAACTGTGCAAAGTGATTTCTTTGCATTAAGACATAACAGCTGAAATGAATAAAATACATTTCATTCTTACTTTTTTCATTTAGCTGTAATTGCAGTTTTGGCATGCTGGCCAAGTCTCTTTGTCCTGGCAGGACGGCCCCATTCCTCATTCAAAGAATACCAGGAAAAAATTTTAAAAAGGAATGGATATCATAATTCATACTGAAAAAAACCCAGAAACCAACTCAACAAACCCACCAACCCCTTTACTTCCTTTACATGTAGCACAGAAAACTCTGATTAAAAAGTAAACCAAGAAAACGAGACAGTTTGCCTGTTCAGCACAAGAACCTGCTCCTGCCAGCCTGGCAGCTGGTGGAGGCTGCTGTCTGCAGGCTGGCCTGGAGTGGTCACACTATACCCTCAGGGCTGGGGCTCTCACCTGCCAAAACCACTGCCACTGCCTGAGATGCTTTGGCGGTGCCAGGTCTGGTTCCTGACCTTCCCTGCATGAACCTGGAGTGGAATGTCCCCCGCCTGCCGGCAGTGACAGCCGAACATGCCCGCTCCTCCAGCTGGGGCAGGAGAATCCGATGCCAGCCATGGCCCACGTGCGAGGGAAAGCTTTGCAGCCACTCAGTAAGATCAATGTAGGCATGTTTCCATGCTCTTCCATAGCAATTCACAGCTACAGCTAAAAATAACACATAGCAACCTTTAAAGTTGCCCAAAAGCTCTTAATTAAAGTTGCTGGGGGACGCGAAGGGGGTGGAATCACAGAAATCCCATTGATTAGGTTCAATAGGGCCTTGTTTTTAAAAATGGAATTTGGGGCCCCAGAGTAACCCTTTAAACAGATCTTTGTCAAATACCTCAATGATTCAGCACGTGCCATTCCACATTGAGGATTTATTACAAACTTAATAACATAAGTGATTTTAATGGACTGAGCGCGTCCATGTGTGTGTGTGCATGCGTTCTTGTAAGGGATTATAGTTTTCCAACTACTAATTTCCTTGAGAATTAAAATGCTAATATTTGACACACACTTGAAAGGCTCACAACAACAAACAAAAGTTAAGCCGAGTTGTTAGCACACAGAGAAAGTACAGAAAACTTGCCAACATCATCCATTTCAGTTTTATGTAACCAATGGCTTATAAACACTTAACTGGAATCTGTGCAAAAATGTGTTTCTAGGCTGAAACCACCTGCCATGTCCGGTTTCAAATAAATGCCACCTGCTGAGGATCAGCCTTTGACAAACATGTGGGCAAATCAGGTCTTAGTCCAGCAAAGTGCCACTCAACAGCAGAGCGAGTCTCGTCTCGCCGAGGAACACAGGGTTTGGATCACAGATGAAAAGAACCCTGTGCTGTAGCAGATGCAGCTGTGGTCTAGATAGGAGTGGTTTAAGTGGCTGTTTAACAAGGGCTGTCTCTTATCAGGAAAGCACTTGTTAGCCATCCTTATTTACTAGTAATACTAGGGAAGGCAAGATAGAAAATTTAGTTTTCTTTAGGAAAAATAGTAACAGTAATGCGGCTTTAGTGATTTCTTAAAGGGCAAGTAAAGCATGCTTTATTTGTTATAATGGTTTTATGAATAGAAATTGATTTAAATGCTAATCTTCAGGTAAGACCCTGGGGCACAAAACCTAATAGCTGTGGGAAGGCCCCTTGTGTACATGAGCAGCTTTACGCAGATGTTGTGCATGGACCACTAGCAAGGGGCACATCCTACATGCCCCAGCTGGCTTTCTGGCCACAGGCAGAGCCATCCTGGCAAGACATGAGAGGCCCTTCAGTGAGGATCCTTTGGAGAATGCCCATGCAGGTCTTGCTTCGAAGCATGTTCTGTACCAGGACGGCCCTGTAGGAGGAGAATCGTCATCATCCCCTTCCATTTCCTAAATAAGACCGATGACAGTGCTACCAGAAAGTCATGTTACAGGGCCCTTTGTATCTTGGAGGTGTCTGGAATTATGTGATTACTAACTTGATCCTGCTTTTTACCAACTAGGCCCTGTTTTTTACTGACTAGATTCTGCTTTATCCTTGCATTTTTTTGGTAGAATAACACACACTGCATTTTTACAACCTAGTACATAGCTTTTCTGGAAAGTTTAGGCACAAACTTTGGAGCTGAGTATGATTATCAGGAATTTTGAAGCTACAGTGAGAGCAAACATGAATAAAGCAGTATTTGATTTACAAACCTGTTTAGACAGAGGAGATGCTCCTCAGCTGCACTGCAGGACAATGCAGCCCTTGGCCACGCTGAGCCACACGGGGCCTCGTGTAGAAAGCTTTTTTGTTTCTTGCCAAAGAAAACCTTTGCCTGCTCTGAGACAGGCTGCAAGCTGGGCTCCTCAGAGATCAATTCACTGCTAGCACTGGGAAGTGAGCAGCAGCAGAAGGTGGGAACGTGGTAAAAGGTTTTGTGGAAGGGTTGCTATTCATGGCTTGAAAAAATGCTGATTCTATTGAAGCACCAGGGCCAAAGGAAAGTAGCTGGGACCCCTGGCCAGACTCATCTGTGCCTAGAGAATGGCATCAGAGGCAGAAGTCATAAGCCAGACTGGCATACATCAAATTCTGGGCTATAGGTCCACATGAGAGTACTTTGCTCAGAGCAGCATTGCAGAAAAATTGAATATTACCCTCTTAACACAATGGCTTCAAATCCCTAAGTGATTGTTTGCCATGTCCTTAGTCCCCCTGAGTACCCAGAACTGATGAAGGCACAGCTGCAGCACAGAGTGAGGACAGTTTTCCATGCAGGTCAGGAGAAGGAATAGCACCTAAGTGGGACAGGGAGGAAGGTGGGGATTTGGCAGGTGAGACATAGAATGGCATAGAAGCTCATCCCCTATTAAACAAGAGTCAAAGGAATCTTAGAGGCGCTGCCCTGACATCTGTATTAGATGAAACTTCTCTGGGTGACAGTCTCTGCCTCCTTTGACCATTAGCTATTTTATCCCAGTTAACTCTTCTGTTACACTAGTACAAGCTTTACTTAATTGCATGAGAATATTACCAAAACACTGTTTTCACTCTCTGAAAAAAGAGGTGTTTTTGTTCTTAGTATGAAATACCATGAAATTTAAACTATTTAAGTATTGTTCTGATTTGTAATGGAAACAAGCTTGAACATGCCACATATGTCCAGAAATGGTAATTCCATTTTTTTTGGACCAGCTGTATTTCCAATGCTTGCTATTTTCCTGGAAATACCCAAAATATTTACTGCATTTTTTAAAATTCCTGCATATCTTTTTTTCCAAATTTTTTGTTTTTAATCTTAAATGGGTGCAGAGAAGAAGTAAAAAGTATATCCCACCCTGGAGAGTCCAAATCAAGAAGATTAGGAAACCCTACTTTTACGTGCATATTAATAGTAATTTCTGGCACAGCCCCTTAGTTTTGCAAGGCTTGTTGCCTGGTTTTTAAACATGTGTGATTGTTTTCTTGTGTCCCAAACAGCAGCAGTAAGAAGGAAGTCACAGAGTTTGCCCAACAAAACCACCTTTCCCACAGGAGCAAAGTTGTTAGTGAGGCTGTGGGAGTAAAAGGAGGCTGACAGTTACATGGATGTTTTACATTAAGAAAGCTCAAAATCTTGAGTGGGAGCTGCTCAGAAATTCCTGTATCATATTCCAGCCACCAAAGCACCATTTTGCACCTTTTCTGGGTGTTGCTCCAGTTATGTCATCCTTCTGATGGTTTTTAGGTCAATCTCTGAGCTGATGCTCAGGAGAGATGAGCCAAAGGTCTCATGACATGTGCTGTGTTTCCATAGTCTCATGGCATGTGACATACGCAAGCCAGACCCAAAATGTAAGGGAAGAGGCCCAGGGTGCTTTTCCCACTATCAAGGGTGAGCAGGACTCTCAGAGCCCCACTCAATGGCTGGGTGTGTGGAATGCCAGAAAGAAGGGGTGAGACAAGAAAAGGGCTTGGCTGTAGTCTCCCATCTAGAATGGAGTGGGAATGGAGGTGGAAGAGGGGCTGGGACAGGCAGGCAGTGTACAGACACCCAGGGTACAAAAAGAGGTAGGACGGGAATCCCCTTGCTCTGCTGCTGCAGGGAGATTGCAGGATTTTTGCATGAAAGCGAAACCCTCTGGTCCCTGAGATGCTGAGGGGATGAGTTGAGGTGAGAAGAGAGGCTGAGGGGCTAGTGGATCACCCCCCTGTCTCTAGGAGATTGTGTATTGTGCCCAGCCTGGTTTTACTCAGTTTGCCCAGAGTAATTTCCACACCTTGAACATTTCCCCCAAACAAAGGAGCAGGGAGGTACCAAGGTGGAATCCAAGTAATTGTTCCATGAACTCTTTTTTAATACTGCTTGTGTGCTATATTAATTAAGGACTGAGTTCTTAAAGCTTTTCAGACATTAGGGCCAGTCTAATGGTAAGAGACCTGCCTTTCACTCAACAAAGGCCAATAACACTCCTTGAAGAACCCTTTACGGCTGGAGCTTGACACAGCGTAAAGTCGGGATTAGATGTTTCAGGCAGTGCAAATGTGTGGACTTGTAATGTGTCTGCTCGGGCCCCAGCTAATCCCAACAGGTGTCATGCAGACATACTGCACATTAAAGATTTGTTGTGGGGATGAGGGTAAAAATAGCAAGAGGCTGGGAGAAAAAGCACATTTCAAAAGCAATTTTCCTCTGCACAGAAATTCTGTACTTGCAAACAAATTTCACTCCTACACAAAATCCACATTCACTAATTTTATTTACGCTCATATGCAGTTTGGAGGAGACTCTCAAATATGCCAATCCAGCATTGTTGGATTTAAAGAAATTAATAAAAACAACTCCAAGCAGCTGGTTGAAACAATTATGCTTTTCACAGAAAGCCTTGCAGACTGCACAGAAAGTTATGAAAATAATCCTTCCAATTAGTGTGTGGTCAGTGCACCTGCAAAGGAGACTTGTCCAAGTAAAAGTATCAACTAGTGTCAATGAGAACAATTCATGAATTCATCATGAGGGCCTTTTTCTATTACCACATTTACACAGATGTGAATCCCTGGGGTGCAGACACCAGAAGGGTAACCCTACTGTAATCCAAAGAGCATGAGAAACATGAGCTCAGATCAGGAAAGCTATTAATTTTTGTGTATATTTGACTTCAGCATCTTTCCCCCTCTTGCACACACTGCATTTAATAATCATATCTATCTGCCTTCCTTGCACTTCTCAGCTCTCTAGTAAGAAATAGCATATTAATTCCCGGTGAAAAATGACATCAGCTAGAGGACTCTAGAAGACCAAAGGGATTTGCAGCTCTGTAATTTTATCACCTGTACCACAGTTGTAAATGAGTTCATCAAGCTGATGGAATAATACTCATATTGTGGTGCACATTTAACCCACTAGTGCTGGGTGAGTGAAGCATTATTATATATTGCCCAATGGTTCTCAAAGCAGAGTGACATTAGAGGGGAACAACTGAATAATTTGGGGAAAAGTGTTGAAAGAATGGAAAGTCCTGAAGCAAAGACAACTGAGATGAAAATAGAAGTTGCGTAAAGCATATAAAATATCTTCTTTGTCTTGATTTTCTACAATTTTCTTTTGCAATTATGTAAGAACCTCATATTTCTGTCATAACAGAAGCTTGCATCAAATGATAACAACTCTGTACATTTGATCTATAAAATGAAGAAAACCAGCAAGTTTGTAGCTCAATAAACATACTGTAAATTCCTGAAACAACATAAAATGTAAAAAACAGAGGACTGGAAGACTGTCATATTTATCAGCAGCTTGTGGGTAGGAGACATTATTTTAATTAAGTTTGTATTTATTGACTTCTTTTGTATCTGAGTAGTGTTGCAGCACACAAAGTAAAGGCCAGCAGGGTGTATGTCAAAAAGCCAGGACACAAAGGGATTGCTCTGATATCAAAGACCTCTGCACACTTTGAACATTTAGATAAACATTAGTTTATCCAAACTGCTTTTACAGTTTTTTCCAGAAAAAAAAAATCAAAACAAAAAAGTGATAAGACCTTGTAAAAGGTCTAAAGAACTGCTGTTCTTTAGATTTGGCTACCATTAGCACATTTTCCTTTTAATTCTTAATTAATGACTAAGAAAAATGCCTGTTGGTATGATATGATATGGTACATGCTTCCTTATGGCTCCTTTTTGCATTGCCTGCAAACAAAAGGCAAATAGAGGTATTTGAAATGTATTCTCTGTCGTATGATGAGACCACTGAGAAAGCCCCATGCAGCTGTAACGCCCATGATTGAGCTCTGCCCTGGGATTTGCTGCACTGTAAACACAGGAGTCAAGGAAGCTCCAGAGCTGCTGGATGTCAGTGACACCCCTGATATTGGAAAATTGACTCCATCTCCACCTCCAGAGAGGGGGTGGGATGCAGCAGGACCGCATTGTACATATTCTCGTGAGCAGCATGCATGCAAGCCAAGGTGGAGATGGGAATATGTAAACCACAAGTAATGCTTGGAACAGTTAAATGGTATGGAGAGAGCAGTGCTAACAAGATGGTGAGTAAACCTCTCCTTCACTGCTCCAGAAAAGTTAGTGTCTCCTTCAGCATGGAAGACACCATGCCTGCTGGTACCTTTTGGTCAAACCAGGAAAACGAGATATTAAAGTTTTTTCTTGCTCAATCTAAGAAAGCATTTTGCCTTCAGTCAGTAGAATTCAGGAGTGTTAATGAGAGCAGGGTTTGGTCCAGAGGTTTTATTTCCCTACTTGTCTTTTGCTGGAAAAGAGGCTCAGTTTTGCAGTGCTTTGTCCCTGGAGAAGTCATTTGCACCTGTGCAGCATGTAGGCAGCCCTGCCAAATCACAGGGAGAAGTGTTCCCGGTGCCAAGCGGGCCTTGCTGATTTCTTATTTCTTAGCCCATTTTTCCTTTCTTCCCTCTCTCTGATATATCTATTCAGCTCATTTGAAAGGTGTGCAGCATTTGAAAGCAGTTTCCCACTGCCGCAGATGCGCACAGTTCTGCGAGGGCCAAGAGCAGAGCTCGTCAGCGGAGCCAAAGCACAGCATTCACTTCCAATGCACGCTGGCAAGTCATTTCTCATGGATTTCAACAAAAGATGGGATTTAGCCCATCATCCTCCCCCCCCAGGATTGCCATTAAGGCTCAGACCATGGGGGAAATGGTGAGTGCTTCCAGACTGTTAATCACCGCGTGTTTACAGTCTTGGAAACCAGAATTAAAGATCCTTGGAAATCCAAACCCGAACACTTCTAGGCCTGATTCAGCATTATTTTGTCCCCAGAGCAGAAACCTGCCGTGGTGCTTTGGCAGGACTTTACAGCCCTGCTGTGCAGGTGCGAACGGCCGCTGTGCCGGGAAGCGTCCCGGGACGCAAACCCTCTCTGCCCCGGCCAAGGTGAGCGCCACTGCAGCCACCGGAGATGCGAGCTGGAAGAGCTGCTCCACACGTGACCTCCTTTCATCACCCTTTCGTGACCATCTCAGGAAGCTGACTGCTGCGCTGAGACAGCTTTACGCTTCTTCTTTACAGCTGGTTGGAAGGGTTCGGGGTTTTTTACCTTGGGTTGGTTTTTTATTCCTAATGAAATGAAGAACCATTGAAATCTACAGTTTTCCAGAGGAGATGTGACAAAACAGATTTTAAAGTGTATCATTGCTGTTCTCTCAGTATTTTATTTCAGCATAGAAGGAAACACCAGCTGGTCCTATTGTTTGACATCTAGACTATTTTCTAAACTAAAATTTGATACATGTGTTTTTTTGTAAGGCAGTATTTTGAAGATACTGACATCTGTAAATGACTCACGGCAACTGAGACAGTCTGGTTGAGGGGAAAGTTGGCACTTCCTATCCATGGGCCCTTCTGACTGTCCACAGAACTGCGTTCCTACAGAGAAAACATTCTGAAATGTTACTTCTGAAAAGTCCTGGAAAAAAAAAAAAGACACAAAAATAGCTTTATCCTTTTTCTTAGTTTAGCTCTATAGAATTACTCCTTTTGTTTTATTCATATAACTAGATCCTGTAAGTATTCAATACAGCAGCTTGCCAGAGATAAAAATTCACATCATTATGATGCCTCAGTGGGATACCATCTCTCCTCAAAGACTGCTGTTGGAATTTTTATTTTTGAAAATAATAAGATCCCAGAAAAATAAAATGTGCTCTACTGTACATGCTGTGTATGTAATCCAGAAAGTCCTACAGAGGCACAAGTTTATCATTTTAGCTGCTGAATGAAAGTTCAACTTGTTTCAAGTAAAACTGTACTGAATTCAGCTTCTCCTCTAACCAGAAAATGTCAAAATACAAAGTCTGACCTTTGCCAAATGATTTCTTTCCAGCACCTAGAAATCAAAGCTGGATTTGCTCCAATGTCACATGTAGTTTCTAGAGATCTGAAATGGTACCATTTGATGACTACTGTGAATCCTGCCCAGCTCCAGAGGAACTGCAGCTGCTCCGTGGCCAGGCACAGGCGGTGGGCAGGGGATGATGTGTCCCTGCCTCACCACCAGGCACAAGACAGCAGCCTGGCTGTCAGCATCACCACCTGCAGCTGCCACACAGCTGTGCCTCAGCCCCAGGTGGGCTGGAGTGAGGGTGCACCTCCTCCTCCTCCTCCCAGCCAGCATCCCCCTTCACTGGGTGGGCACGGGGAGCTCGGTTCACTTTCTGCCTTAAGGGAGGCAGGAGGCTGGAGCAAGTCCCTGCTTTGGGAAGGGGCCACAGGTCAGGTCCTACAGCTGCTGTAAATAGCTGCAGCACATTTAATTCAATGCAGCCTTTATTTATATCAGCTGATCTGGCCCCACTTCTCCTGTTTTCCTGTGCTTGTTTCCTTCAAGATATATATTTTATAGCCTTGTAAAACACCACTGTATATCCCTGTACAAACTAGTAAAGATATAAGCACAATGTAATTCTGTGGTTGTTATTGCAGCAGTGCCTGGAAAGGGACCCCAGTGTGCCAGGCTCCGTGTGGCTCTCTGAGTGACAGGGAGCTCATGTCCAAAATAGGCAGGGCAAGGAGCAGGGGGAGGGAGGAGGGAATGGAACAAGAGAGGTTGGCCCATCCAGGAGAGGAGAAGCAAGGCAGCAGGAGCTGGGGGCCAAAAGGAATGAAGCTGTGATGAAGAGCCGTGAGCAGGAGGGGGAGATGGGCTTTGGAGCAAACAGCAATGATGGCTGAATATGGCCAGCAAAAACTGCGCAAAACACTCTGGCATCTGACCCAGCTGCTCCTGCAGCTGTTCTGCCTGTGCTTGCCTTTGCCAGGCTTCTTCCTGCCCCCAAGGCAGGGGGTGGTGGGAATGGGCTAGAATATGGTGAGAGGAGCATGGCAAGAGTACAAACAGAGGTACAAAGGACTTTTCCCTGAAAATCTCTGGGTCCCTTCAAACTGAAGATGGAAGATGGCTCTTTAGAGCCCCAAATTCTCTCCTTCTCCTTCTCTGCTACCTTTTAATGCTGCTTGGGGCTCCCCAGCTCCCTAAGCAAAGTACTAGAAATAAATCCTGGCAAAGGTACTGGCTCCTGTGGGCAGTTTGGCTCATCTGCCCTCCTGAGGGAAACCTTCCTTCTAAGGAAGAATGAAAGGAGAATATGCAGCAAAACCATCAACCTGCCTCGGTGTTGCCAAGGATTCAGAAGAAAGGACTTGCTTCAGCTGAGCAAGCTGGGCAGGATATGCAAAAGAAGAAGAGGTGAATTTTTTTAACCATCTTATGACTGGGGTGCAGTCATGGACATCACATTAGCCTCCCAGCCCTAGGAATGCCCAAAGAGAAGAATGCCTGGTGGGTTCCCCACAAAAACACCTGCTCATAGTCTGGCAGGTGAATTTTCTGTGCCCTCTCTGGAGGACAGGACTATCATTTCAAAAGGCTACAGCAAAGTATGAAGGGTACATTTCTTCTGTGGGCAGCAATGTGTCACCAAGTTTGTTTTCTCAGATTATTTGAAGTCCAGGCTACACCTTGAGCATGGAGTTTCACCACTATATGTGGCCAAAATATAGCTGTGTCCAGTCCTAGTACACATCCTTCAGAAGAGAGGGAAAAGAGAGAAAAAGTGCTGCAGCAAGATCAACTCAATAAGATCACAAATTACAGATGTGAAGGAATTTCAGAAATAAACACATACTGAAAGCAGAGAAATTATTTTGAAATAAAGATTGCTTATGAATAAGGGAAAGTTAAAGGTAGCGGTTGCAGAGAAAAAAATCTAAGATGAAAGTAAATAATGCAAATAAAAGGAAAACAAGAGAAGAAAATTAGTTCTCCTATAGAGAAAACTTCTAGTTGCTGGATGATAATCAGTGATTACTCTGAGTGCTGTGCCTAGAGTTGCAGGTTTGAATCTGAGAAATGTCAGGAACAAAAAGGAAAGGACAAATCACAGAACAGATAGGAGGAACTGTGGTATAAAGAGAAAAGTTGTTTGTTTCTGTTGGCAAAACACATTTAAGAGCCTCAGGGTGGAAGATTTCTACATGAACAAATACAGAATGTTGTGCTTCTGCTCTACTTGCACTTGGAGCAATCCCAGAGCCCATCAGTTTTGGCCACATAGCAGCCATGGCGTAGCACTGTGCTGGGCTTAAGTTGATTGTACACACACACCAAGCACAACTCACTCTTTCAGGCTTTGGGCTCTACTGATGTGGCTGTGTGTCTTGCAGAGGAGAACTGAGGTGGTGCCTGAGCACATTGCAAACACATCTGCTTAGGCCTGGCTATGTCAGTGTGCTGAGAGACCGGATGCAAAAACATACTCACTGGAGCATCTGCTGTTGACTTTAAAGAAATGCCTCTTTCTTCTTTGTTCAAACATATTTCACCGCTGGCTTGCATACTAAGGGGCAAGGAGAGATTTTATTTGTTCTATCAGAAAAATACTGGTTTGCCTAACCCTTTGTTTCAAGAAGCAGCAACTCTGCGTAAGCTTTGATGATGAGAGGATTCTCAGGATTACAAGGGAATTTCTGATCAAAACACATCAAATTCGTGGATTTCTGGGGCTGGCGGAATGCAGGAGGCTCATTCCAACCCAGCAACTGCCTTTTCTGGACTCCTTCAGTTTGGAGCTGGTTTGCTGTGCACAAACATGCATTCCTTGGCATAGAAAACTTCATCCTGTCTTCCAGCACCCCTCAGGAGTACAGCCTGCATGCTCTCTGCCAGACTTTCCCTTACAGCCTCTCCTCCTGGCAACAGAAGGAAAGCAGAGTCAGGGGACAGAGCAAAAGCAGAGCAAAGGCGTGAGTGGTGGGGCCATCACTCCTCATTACAGGGCCTGACGTGCTCGCTTGATGTGAGTCCTGCCTGAGACTCTGTGCAACAGCAATGCTTGAAAGGACTATTACTTCATTATTCCCATTTCAGTCTTTGACCATGTTAACCATTTTGTTTATTCCAGGCAGCTATCTGTCTCATTTACGCTGCATGCTTTTGGGCTAAGTGTCCGAGGTCACAACAGGACAAAAACCAAGGCAATGAGCAGAGGATGATGTGCATGGAAAAGGATGATTTCAATTTTTACCTTCTTCAGCTGGGTGTAGCTTTTGTACCTTTTCATGGTGGGAACAAGGGATACAGAATCAAAGACAGGTGGTTACATTTAGTGCAAGTAATTTACTAGCCTCCTGAATTTTCCTCTTTTTCCCCCTGGCACCTCAAGCGTATTCCACCAGGGACTCCTATATGTTGTCAATCATCTAAAGAATTTATTTGAATAAACATCTTATGTCAACCTGAGATCCAAAAGGAAAGGATCTCAGCTCAGGAGAATAAAGTGCAAAAAGTATGTAGAGGAGCTTTCAACAGTAGTAAAAATCAGCTCTCTTGAACAAAATTGTAAGGCTCCAATAATAGACCTTGATGACAAGCGGAATTAAATAAAACATGAGTGATGAAACCCTGTAATGTTTATGGTGAGGTAGTCCAGACAGATGATTATTAACTGTTACCAAAACAGTGTCTTGGCAGTAGATGTACAGTAACCAGGATGGAGACTGGTAGCTAGTTTAAATTACTGGTAAAGATCTGTTATAAGTTTCAAACAATCCATTTAACACAATGGAATAAAAGCATGAAATCAGTAATTACGTGTGTGGGTGAATAGTGCCTGACATCATACTCAGAGGAGGGAAAGGGGTCATTTCCCATTTCATTCTGACTTGCTATCATATCTATTTCACAGCAAATACCTAAGGAGTAGGGCTGGGTCTCATATTGTTTTTAGCTAAGCAGCCATGAACATACCATGTCACACCCTGCTTGGAAAAGAAAAAAAAAGGGAAAAAATTATGGTTTTTTTCTCTCTGACACACCTGGAAATAAAACATCAGTGATCCCTAGACGTAATTCACTGACTGATTCCAGCCTGACTGAGACTCCCAAATCAAGCCTCTCCTTTGGCCAGGAGCAGTGACGCCTGTCAGGCTCAGGGCTAAGTGCTGCAGAAGCCTTTTGGGACCGGGAACACCTACATCCTAGCTAGGCAGGCGCAGTCCATAAAAGCCTCCATCTACGCAAACGAACTGTTTCTGACCCGTCGCAGATCCCGAGCACCGTCACCACGTGCTGCAGGGAACTGCTGTTTATGTCCCTTATTGACAGGCTGTTCTTGTAAAGGCTTGGGAGCCCTCAGGGAGATGGATAGAAACTTTCAGGACTTGTCACCCTGCTACAAAACAGCGCTTGTCTCACATGTGTGCTGCACTGTGCCTTAAGTACCCGTTGCCTTAGCCTTTGTAATGTTCGGAGCTTGTGGTCTGCAGCTCCAAAACCTTCTCCCGAAGCTGATGAGGCAGTGTTTTCCAGACTCTCTTTGGCTGTACTCTTCCTTAATTGTTTTTATGCTGTTGTTTTTCTGCTGTTATTTTCAGGGGTCTGCACCTGCAAATCCTGGCACTGTTGTCAGGACAGGGCCTCATGGGAAGCAGCTCCCACTGCTGTGGGATTTGACCTCCTCTCCCCCTCCTTCTTTGTCTCTTGGTTTGTATATTTTAGTTTATATTACAAAAAACCGAATACAGTCCTCAGTAAACAATACAAGTAATAATAAATAATAATATACAATAAAAATAAATATTCAGTACATTCTATCCAATAGTGTCTGTACAACTTAACAACCAGTCAATGTGAAAATTTTGCATTTAATTAGTATGCTTCAATCAGTGCAAACAGCACTCTTCTTTACAAAACAGGAATGCAAGTCCATGCAGCCAAATGGCAACTTTATCCTAAACTCTTAATCTCATTCTGAGACTTCCTAGCAACTAGCCCAAGTGACATGAATAGTGCCAAATTAACTGAAATTTGCTTGCTCAAAAACATGAACATCTGTCACCAAGGTTTTTTTTTTTAGTACATCACCCTGACATCAATCCTGAGGTAAAATACATATAGCAATGGTTGTCAACCTAGGTAACCCTTATCAGATTCAGTGCATGTTTCACATTTCAACTCAAAATCCAAGCATGTTATACAAGATAGTACAGCTGTCTTCAGCAAAGAACAGCAAGTTCTGTTTTCAATACATACATGCATGGCCCCATCATGTTAGTCCCATACTTGGATAGAAGACTTCAAACATCCTCATGTTGTCCTAGACCCCATGTCTAATTCTATTTCTTGCTGCAGACCCAGTTGTGGGCATATCTCCTGGATTACAAGGGTTTATTGATCGGGTTTTAGCATTGCAGCTGAAAAGAACCATCTAGATGAGAACAGTTTTGAGTCTGGGAGTCACTGATCACTCCACAGACAGAACACAGCTGGAGATAGGACAAGGCTTCAAGACATGTAGGTTTGGTGTTAAACTTTCACTTGCCTTTGAGAAAGGAGTTGGAGTTGTTGCTGAATCAAGGTGGTGCTTATAAGAGAGGTTTGGGGGATATTGCTATCAGGTTCCATCTTCTGTATTCAGATGTAGTCTGACCTTCCTCACTGGCCTATTCTTGGGTACGGATTTAGAGTTGAGTTTCATTTGTTCAGGAGATCAGGGTTTGACTGGCATTGGACATTCGTCCTAAGTTACTGTTCAATCCAGAAATAACTACTGAGCTATTCTAATAACTCTAACAAAAAGTGCCAGGGAGCCCATGGTTATTTTGGTGTCTGTCAGGGTTTCCTGAATGAATTTTAGAATTAAGATTTATTCTAAGATTTAAGATATGTTTTTTTTCTGTTAAAATTCTACCTTCTGGCCATCACTTAGTTTATTAGATATTGGTTTGCATTCCTCACATTCAATCCCTTTCCCATTCCAGAAACCCACCTGGCTTAACAACTGGCAAACTTTCACACTAGCCTGTGCAAACAGTTCTCCTTTCACACACGTGGTGCAAAACCACAGTCTGAGCCCACAGTCACCCACAGCCTGCTCCTGCATTCACCTGCGTTGTTCAAACTGGAGATGGGCTTTCTGCTGCTGAGTGTGAGGTGGGTGGCATTTTTGTGCCAGTGTTTGGCTCACACAAGATGCACTTGGACTTGCATTTTTCTGGAAAACATGGACAGTTTTTAATATCACTTTTGTGTAGATGGGATAGATAGGTAGAAAATGAAACAACCTCTCTAAATCCAGCACTAACTGTGACTGTGGGTTGCTGTAGACCATAGCAGAGATCCTCTGACACTCACCTCTGTGGCACTGTGGCACATGTGCTGCTATCGAGACCATGCTGTCACCAAACCAAGTCTTTGCCTCCTGTCTTGCTTGTGCACAGAGATGTGGAAACATCTGCATTGTTGTGGTTCATCCCCAGCCAGAAAACAAGCTCCACACAGCCACTCACTCACTCACTCTCCCACCAGTGAGACTGATGAGAGAATCAAAAGGGTAAAAGCCAGAGAACTTGTGGGTTGAGATAAAGACAGTTTAATAGAGAAAGCAAAAGCTGCACACACAATCAAGCAAAGCAAAACAAGTAATTAATTCACTGCTTTCCCCCCTAATGTGCTGAGCATAATGTTCCATGGTCTGGAATGTCCCTTTGGTCAGTTTGAGTCACCTGTCCCAGCTGTGCCTCCTCCCAACCTCCCATGCACCCCCAGTCTGCTCCCCAGCCTGGCAGTACCAAAATCAGGAAAGACCTTGGATCTGTGTAAGCCCTGCCCAGCAATAACGAAAACATCTCTATATTATCAACCCTGTGTTCAGCACAAATCCAAAACACAGCCCCCTACCAGCCACATGAAGAAAATGATCCCAGCTAAAACCAGCAGATGCAAGAACTAACCTTCTATTCTTGGGCAAGCAGAGATGGATCACACTGCCCTTGGCTGACCCTCTAAGCATGGGTGGATCCATCCCAGTATTTCATTTCAGTAGCACAGTGAAATGAGCATGCTTCATTTTTCCTGCTTCTCAAGGTGTCTCCAAAATATCACCCTATCACCTGACTGCTGAAAAGCTGTAGTCCACTGCTGATCCTATTCTCAAAAGTACTTGAAGAGCACAGAAAGACTTCCTCAGCACGGTGTTAAGTACAGGCCAAATTCACATCAAATTGATCACTGCATGACAACAGCAATGTCACATGCACATAGCTTTCATTAAGTGGTAGGAAGAACTACTTAATTTGCAATATATATTTTCTTGTTGCTACCAGAGACCCCAATTTACATTCTTTTGCATGTACTGCAAGTCTGTGTTGCCAGAAAGCTCCCAGTGGCCCCCTGGCCCACAGCTGCCTATCATTTATTCCACACACAAAGTATGAATTAGCATTCTACTCCAATTTTAAAGCTGTTCATCATTAAAATAATTTGGATGAATAAACAACACATTGGACAAACTTACGCCTTTAAAAATTGTTAGGTACTGTAGGGTTGAATCTTCTTGGTTCTGTTGTTTTTTCTGTGTATTGTTTTTTTTCCCTTTTTGATCTTTGCCGTAGGTCCTTTCTTTCCTTATTTAATACCCCTCCCCACTCTCAAAGGGCTCCGAGTTTTCCTTGCCCCAGAAAGCAAAGGACAATACATCAAATCCAGATCTCTTGGAAAAGAGCATAATGCACAAACCACAGGAGCAATGGGTGTTCTGAGAGCATCTTTTCAATGCTAACTTTGTCCCCCACTTTGATGCCATATACTCTCTTGAAACATGGTGAATCTTTGTTAAAGGCTCTACCTTCTGGTTTTATCCCATGTATCCCAAGGCAGATCCTGTATCCTTGTAAAAGTTAGGAGTACAAGATAATAGCAAAAATATAGAGAAGGCTTTCAGTCTAGAGGAGAAATTAGAGTTGACAATCAACATGCCACCCACTTCCTATTAAAAGATAGTGGGTTTTTGCTAAAGCCCTGAGGATTAAATCCTAGCATTACCTTTTATATCAGCTTTAACAAACATTTCCCACAAATCACAAGCAGGTAGTCAGATAAATTAGACTAATTCCTTGAGAAAATTGCAAATACTGTCTCTCTCCAAGTTCAGAAATTGTCACAGTGCAAGGAAGGCTGCACTGTTTTCTGTGCTCTTATATCCCCTTCCTTTTTGCCTCTCTTCTTGATGTAATCCTTGTCAGATTGTCAAAGAGCATTTGCACACTCAGTACTGGAGATGAGTCAAAAGGCATTTTAACAAATTGCTGAGCCTGGATGAAAGGACCGTGGGTTGAACTGCCACGTTCCCATGGAGGACACAGTCTTCTCACTCCCAAACTGCAGTATATTTCTGAGAGGGACCATCCTTCGCCTGCTGCTAGGCACCCAAAGGTTGTACTGGCATATGGACCAGAGGCTTTCCTTTGCTTTAAGTTATTTGGCTGCCACATTTCACATCCACACAGACACTCTTGTATCCTCCAAAAGGTGGCAGGACCGTGAAAATAGTCCCTGGCCCTGTGAGACTCCTTTGATCGGGGCTTGGCACTGCCTGGAAGAAGGTAAGTTTACATCAGCCCCAGCCTGGAGGAGAGCCTACCAGCAGCTATGCAGGCTGGACAACCCCATGCCAGTACACAAGGCCATGTTTGTTTTTTAGTTACAAATGCTAAAAAGACTGAAAGTGTAACCACTTAACCACTGATGAGGATGATCAAACAGGGCTGGAAAATCTGCGCCATCCTAGTTTTTAAGTAGACAAAAGCCATCCCAGGCACACTGGCTAGAGACTGCCTGAGGAGCAAAACTTCCTGCTCCTTCCTAAGACATAACCCAAAAGCTCTTATAAAGAAGCTCTGAGGTGTCAGAGTTTCCAGCACTGTGAATATAGGCAGAAAGGAGACCAATTTTGGCATGATTAATTGTTTCCTGGGAGCCTTCAAAAGCATCAGGCTGTACTGACCACAGGGAGAAGACCCCCCTTTGGCTGAGGAGCAGAAGTTACCTTTGCAGAGCTGAAAGTGAAGTAGCTGCTGCTGAATACATGGAGCTTCACGTCACTATTTCCCAAAACCTGGCTGCAATGGCAGGCTGATGCCTGATGCTAACTTACACATTGGCACCACACTCCAGAGCTCCTCTGCCTATAAAATACTTTGCAAAAGACTCCCAGGGGGGTGCTGGTATAAAATCGGAATGAAAGATGGGAAGAATCATAAATGGGAAGGTAGGTCAGATGCCAAAGCATAAAGAGGCTGGTGGCAAAATGACTGTTCCCATGTGTAAGCACAACTCTCTGTAGCACAGTTAACTTCCAGCTTTGTTCAAATGGTGGAAAGTCTGAGAAGGGCATCAGCTCAGCCTTGAGAAATTTGGGACATGCTGTACTTGGTGGCAGCACCTGGAAGCAATTGGTGATCACCCACAGTGTAAAGGCAGGGTTGGCCTGGGAATTTTGTCCCACTAGTGCAGCTCCATGATGCAAGCTCCCTTTCCGAGTCCCCAAAGAAGCAGCTGCATTAACTTGCTCCAGCAGAGATGCTGCAGAAATGATACATAAAGACATCTCACTGCAATATGTTCATTCCTTGCTTTGCCAGCTTCAAGGAGCACCATGATTTATTTGAAGGGTCACCAGCTGTGAAACTAGAATCACGCCTTTGGCCAAAAGAGAGGGTTATCAGGAAGGTGAGGCTACTCTTCTCTTACCTGCTGTATGGTATCTTACCTATCTGTATGATATCTGTGGAGGAAAGATGAAAGAATTGTGCTGAGCTCAGACTCAAGGATCATGATCCAAACCTTGCAGAGACTGTCCATGACTTGGGAGTTGGTTCTGGAGCAGGCACTTCTGCTCCACCTCACTGCAGCTTATCAACAGAAGCATGACTGTGTTTCTAGGAGCAATTGTACAAAGGGTTTAAACAAGAGGCAAAGAAACTTTAGGAACTACTAACTTCTAATGTGCTAATTCAGGCTTTTGCCAAAATACATGAGCTGCTTCATCCAAAGAAAAAAAAGAGTTTGGCCCACATTTTCAGACTAACAGATTGGGCAGTGGCAGGGATTTTAGAGGCTGGAAGAAACTTTGAAGCAGAGAGATGACCAATTAATTAGTCACAAATTGCCCATCTAAGTATATACCAATAACCTAAATGTTCATACTCTTTCTAAAAACACCTATTATAATTCTGACATAAAGGGATATGTACTCTTTTCTAGACAAAAAAAAAGGCAATAATTTCCCTTTTTTTCCCAGGAAAATATCTTGAAAGATATTTCTGTTTCCCTTCTCTACCCTGCCCTTCTTTTCTTCTAGTATACTAGTCATACTGTTTTTATAAAATATTCTGTAAACAGCATCCCTGGATTTAATTCATACATATTGTTACTAGAAAAAAAGGATGCAACAGTAATAAGCTATAGTAACAGGGACACCTGGAGTCCAGAAGGTCCCTGCTGTGTTGGGAAGAACAGGTATCATGGACCAGCTTTCCCACCATGTGAGGAGTCTGTTCCACATAATTTTTCTTTGTTCAGATTTGTCTCAAAGTGGCCAGATTCTTGCTAACTAGAAAATTGAACTGAAAAATTATGCTCAGCTCTTGCTTTAATACAGCAGCAACTGAATGTGGGGATGTATGCACAAAGAAGCCTTCCATTTCTTCTTTTTTTTTTTTTAAATTCCTTTTTAATCAAAGCCATGCTTTGGGGTATTTTGCTTATAGGAACTGAGGTTTTTAACCCTTTGAAATATGTAAGAGTGGAAAAGAAGGAACATTTGAGTTTTCGTAACTTTTCCCTTTCCATATTTTCTTAGTTACATCACTGCTGTTCTTTTAAAGTGGTTTGCTCAGTAGAATATATTCTTTTTCAAAACCTTGTGTTTGAAAAATCCAGTATTTTTCTCTTTTTTTTCCCCAACATTCCCTTTTTTTTCTTTCCCTAGTTTGCATTAGCAGGGATAAAGGCTTTGCTGAAGGAACAAAACTCTCCATCACAGCCGTGCAAGTGAAAGGGGCCACATGAGTGAATTGGGCTGGAACCTGGAACATCCCTTTCGTGCTGGTACAGTTAAAACTGGCCTCAAATGAAGGGCTTTTCATCACTTAAGCAAGCAAGGCAGATGGAATAAGCTCAGCAATCTCACCAACTTCTTAGTGGTGCCAGTTTCACTTAACTAGTCCTTCAAGTAGAACCACACATTAGAAACTTTGAATTTTCTTCCATTTCCTCGTCCTTACTTTGTGGCTGAGAACTTCTTGCCAGACCCACAAAGGTATTTAGGAGGCCGTTTCCCATATAAGTGTCCAACTTGACAAAGTGAAATCAAAACCTTTTGAATCCCGACGAGCTATATCCTTCCTTTCCTTTGTTATTGTGGACTGTATTTGGTTTTTATGGCATTTATTTTTCAGAAGAGGATAAAACATTTTATCACTTATGAAAATGTGGTTACAATTTGTATGCAGCTCTATAGAATATTACTTGGAGGTGTAACTCTTGCCATGCCATTTTCTGAATAGTCTATTTACTAAGTGTTAATGTGAGTCCCAGCAGGGTGCAGTTAGTAAACTTATGGGTGTTTAGAAGCATTACACTAAAGGCTGTATTAAATGCCTGAGCCTGCAATTAGAAAACATGTAACTAATGCCTGCTCATACAAATTGGTTCTATTGTCTGAGGTATTTGAATGCAGCTTTGAATTGAGGAAAATTAGGCTGTTCCCTTTTTCAGACCTACACACAAGTGTCTATACACACATAAGTACTTACACATGTGTGTGTATGTATATATATATATATATGCACACATATACACATAGGTGCATCTGTGTATGTATGTATGTATGTGTGCACTCCCTAATGCATCCAGAACCCCAAATTTGGTTCAAACTCCCTGGCCGTAATTCTGCTGCAGTGCTCAGTAGAAGAGTTTAAGATGATTTATCCTGCAGGAGACGCCTACACTGCTACTGCTCTGGCTGCTCTCAATCCCAGATTCACCATGTCTAACTTACGCCACCTGGAAATGAGGAGCCAGGCATTGGCTGAGTGACCCTCTTTCCATTTAACTGCAGAGAAAAACTCAGACTCATGCTCAGACACCTGGAATTTTGGTTGCTGTAGCTTCGTGAGATTAGTCATATTCCCAATGGCATGTCTGAGGTCCCACTGGAAATCTTTGCTGAAGCTACACTGGAAACAGGATTCCCATGTGCAAACCAGCAGCCAAGCCCTTGAACCAGCTTTTCTTTCACATAGAATGGATCTGTGCAATTCAGAATATAGTTATTCTGTAGTCAAATTCTTGCTTTTCTTAATTTAGGCAGAGATTTGT
Source organism: Pyrgilauda ruficollis (assembly GCF_017590135.1). Classification (NCBI taxonomy): domain Eukaryota; kingdom Metazoa; phylum Chordata; class Aves; order Passeriformes; family Passeridae; genus Pyrgilauda; species Pyrgilauda ruficollis. Next base: position 2,510,441 of record NW_024526711.1, on the reverse strand, counting down.
TTAAAACCAATTTTAATCCACGGCCCTACAATAGTTTGTCTTAATCTATATAGCTGTAGGAAATAGAAATTTTTAAAAATATCATGAAGGTCTACTTTTTAAGTTTATCTGACTTTAAGTTCCTGAATCATGTCTGAAACATTCTTTGCCATATCTTGATTACACTGCTTCATAATGTACATATATAAAGCCTGTTTTATCCTAGAAGAAAAACTATTTTAAAAAAGGGTTAAAAAATATAACCATAGTGAACTTTGCACTAATTTGTCACTAGCTTTTATGCAGGCATCCTCAGTATCATCACACCTGTTGGCTTTGTGGGCTGGAGTCTGGAGTTATTAACACTGAGAAAAAAACCCAACTGCTGTTTTGTTTCACTGACCTCCTTTTTCTGAAATTTTATTTTACAGCTTTTGCCATTGCTGTCTGTGAGTGATGTAAAGTGAACAAGAACTCTCAGGTCCCCATGGATACAGTCTATTTCTAATCTCAGATGTAACATCTTCCCAGTATCACAAGTCATTTCCCATCCCTAGCTCTCCTTACTTCCTAGCCCACAGATAGTGAACCTGCAGAGGGGGTGTGTCAAGGGGTAAGAGGAAAGGATGACAATAAGGATCTTCCAGCAGATTAAATATACAAAATAAATGTGTAGAGCAGATCAAAAGGATATTTCAGAACAGCATTTGTAAAATTATAGGTTTTAAATGAAAACTGTAATTGCAGAAATAGTTTTTCTTTAAGAAATGTCAGTATTTACTTAGCAGCAGGAGAGAGTCTGCCCAGAATGTCGAGATTTTGCTTGGTATTGGAGTCAATATTGCAACAGATCTAAATTGAACTTTTTTTTTTGGAAGGGTAGGGCGTATGGGGGGAGGAAGAGGAGATCAACAAAGAAGAAAACCCTCAAAGCTTTGATCTTTCACATGTTTTCTTGAGTACTCTACTACCTGTTGAAACCACACAACATCGTATTTTTAATTGGAAAAAGAACAGTATGTGACTGTATTTGTCTGTGATGGCATTTTCTAAGAATATGGGATTTGTGGGTCAAAGATGTGTTTGAAGCTATTTCTGTGTGTGGCACCAGCTGCTTCTTTGGCAGTCTGGCATTGGAAGGGCATCTGCATGAGCAAAGAGCTCAGCCCCCAGAGCAGCATATGTCCCTTTTCTCATCCCACCACTGCTACAACCGCTCACTGAGCTGAAAAGGAAAACAAGCCTGTCTAAACAAGCCTGACAGCCGGGGCAAGGATGGAAGCAGATAGGTCAGTCTTGGCAGAAATGCACAGAATCCTTGCTAGTTAATGCAAGACTTTCCTGTCTCAAGGAGACTTGCTTGGCTGGAACTTTAGATATATTTATTATAAAGAAAAACAAATCAAAAACAAACAAGCAAACTAAATAAAATACAAAAAGCCCTACCACCAAAATAAAATGAGTTCATTTACTGTAACTGGGGAATTGCAAAGTGCAAGATTTTCCAGACTTCAGGCTAGGAAAATGTGTTGCTGTTTTTTCCCCTGAAATCTCCAGGGACATCAAGACAATCAACAGAAAGCAGCCTGGTTTTGTCTTAAAACCAGTGGCAAGGGTTCCCTGGTAGGCAGTGTTTCTAAGCCTTGCTAGTATTTCTCAAGACAGGTAGCAAAGCTTGCAACAGATCAATTAGTTTTCATTGCAAAAGCCCCAAGTGTAACTCAGGGAGCATGATACCATTTTCCTTTTTATTTCCTAACTAGCGTTACTTGGGATAGACATTTATCAAATTTGTCTTTTAATGGGCAAATGCCAATAAAATGATCAGATACTAAATTTCAGACACATATCTTTTTGGAAATGCCATTAGAAGTTTTTTATTTCTTCAGGCAATAATATAAGGATGAATTAACTTGAACTTCTGCAATCAAAGAAGGTTTAATTATATTTGTAAGTTAACCTAATAGGCTATCCACTGTCTCTGCAGGTGCAAAAGGATTCCAACTGCCAAAAAGCCATAGGTTTTAGTGATTGATTTTCCTGTAAACAAACAGGAAAGTGAAGCTACTGTATTGACCTTGGGATTTCCACCTATAGACATTTTATAAATATTTGGTGATACCTAAAATGTACTTTGAACACGTGTTTATTATAATATACCATACTTAAATTAAAAACAGAATAAACTCCAATTACTTCCTAAACATTTTGCCTGATAAATCTGGAACACGTTAAAAATATTTTAGGAATAATTGAAACATTTCACACATTCAGCATTGATGCAGCATTCTTTTTTATATCTAAACCATCTGTGTGCTACCCAGTGCTTGTCAGACGGGCACTGTGAAAAGGGTCCACTGATTTTCTGGGAATTGTTCTGGCTGAGAAAGCATTTGACCAGTATAACCACACAGGTCAGGATTTATTAGCCAAGGCAGCACGTCACAGCGCACAGGCAGGTATCCAGCATGAAACTCGCCTCAGAACACTGCAACCCCTACTGTTTTCCCCTGGAACCTAATCCAGAAAACATGACTTTAGGGAGGTTCCAGCAGAGGAGTTTCATGATCTTCTGCTCTTTCATGGAAATGTGTTTGGAAGCTATTTTTCTGGGGTAATCCATCATGAAATAATCATGGAATAAATGTGTCTTATATAAAGATTCAGCTATTCCTCCCTTGGCTTCTCTACCCACTGCAGTGGTCACTATAACAGTGGTCCTACTTCTGCCTTACACAGACAGAATATCTCCTTCCCGTTCCCAGACATCACCTCTGTATTTCTGATTATCATATTAGACTTTTTAACCACAAAACCATTTTAGGAATTCATGGATAATCGATTATTTGTAACAATTTCCACAGCCCTCTTCTGCTTCCTGTGATGCAGTGCCCCATCCTGTAAACATTTTCAGTTCTAAATATAAACCTGTATTTGTCTGCATTTGGTTATACCCAGCTTATGATGTAAGCCAGATCACCTTCACTCACAGGAGTACTGTCATATATCTCTACTGCTTTCATATCTGTGTCATCTAAAAAATGTATTAGAAGTCATTTCTGTGGTATTTGTGATTTAAATAAAGATTGTGTTGGGTGGAAAGGAGAAATGGGTGGTTTCCCTTTCACAAAGTAGCCACCTATTGATATTTGCCCATAAAATATCTATGTGCAAGTCTGGTAGGTACTTTTAAAAATGTTATTTCTTGGAATTTTACAATCAGTTGACTGGCTTGCCAGAGTTTCATTTGTTGGTATTATTTTTCTGTGTATAAATCAGGTTGACTTGACAAGCTCCAGCTTCCCTAAAGTCACAGTATTCTGCAGAGATTCTGCAGGGTACTGGCTTCAGTACCCACCATTTCCAGTGTGTCACTCTCAAATGAATGCTAGGTTAGTCAACTTATATTTATTTGGGTCATCCCTTTCAAATTTTTTTTTTCTTATTCACTACCTACCTAAAGAAAAAGTAAGATCCTTAGCAGCTCCTCAAGACATCTTGGGGACATTTAATCCAGCCTTTCTGAACTGAACAGAGCTAAGCAGACTTGCATTCTCCCAGTTTACTGCTGGATCAGAAAACATTTCATCAGCATCATATGATACTCATACTTCCTCCAGCTTTGATCCACAAGAACAGAGATACTTATTGAATGCATCTGTCTCATAACGTCTCATTACTAGGAGTTTAACCATCAACATTTAGTAATGGACTCACAGAAGTCCTTTTTATACCTCATGTAAATTTATGGAAGGCATTTCTTGTCTTTTGTAGGGTTTAAGCTCTTTTGCCCTATGCAGTGTCTGGGGGGGAGAAGAAGCTGGTTGCTACAGCTCAGATTGAGAAGGCTCTAAGGAGGCAGAATTTATATGAATCAGACTTGGGCAAAAGCACCCAAAAACCTAGGAGCTGCTTCCGTTGGAGGTCTTCTGGAGGAGATTTTGGACAGAGCAGTCTTACAAAGTTAGAGCTGGATGCCAACTGTAAGGCTCTTGTAACACACTTTTAAAAGTACCTGTTTTATTCCTAGTGAGCTGACTGGGTGCTTTCCTCCTTATCACGCTACCTGACCCGGGACACAGGATCTCTGTTCTCCCATGAGGCTGCTGCTTGTGTTGCTGAAGTCCTGACATCAACAGAAGAATGATGACACAAAAGAATCTCATTGCCTTCGAAAGGAAGAGCAGAACAGATCATCACTTCACCTCATCCAAGCTCTCGTGCTCAGCAGACCACGATGCCTCACCCAAACAGGCTGTCTCGGCTCCAGCCAGCACCGGTGAGATTGTCTTGCTGCCAGCTGACACCAGGCTCTCAGTGCTAGACAGGAGGCTCAGCAGCCCCCAGAGTGCTGTAAGGAAAGGCAAAGATTTGCTGGCTGTCATTAGGCCACAGAGATTAAGACATAGCTGGAGCAGAGGGAGAAGGACCATGGAGAGGAATGTCTCTGTGAAGATCTTTGGGGCATGAACAGTGCTTGCCCCCAGCTTGAGACTTCCCGACGCTGGCACCACAGCAGCTGGTGCCAGCTCCTGGGGAGAGTGCCCAACAAGCAGGGCTCTGGCATGGCGCTCCGGACAATCCCTTATGGAGGTGTTGGTGTGATGCCCCTCGCAGTCAGTGCAAACATCCCCTGAAGAAGCTTTTCCAAGCAGCCTTGGGTCTCTCTGCAGTGTGGCACAAGCAGAGGCAGGTGCAAGATGCCCAGGGTGGAGCACTTGGTGCCGTGACTTTTCCCACATTTTTGGTGGCAGTGCCTCTGCAGTCACCACTTCCACTGGAGCCTCACCAGGACCTTCTTAGTGACCCAGCAATGAACCACCTCCCAAGGTCAGGTTCCATGTACAGAACTGAGCTGGAAGAGATAAAATAAACCCAAATCCACCCATCTGGTGCTCACTGCAGGACCTCTGCCAGCATGGAGTTCCACTGGGATCCAGGCCTTACATGTTATATTTTCTGCAGATATTCTTACAATTAAAAACAGGACTACAAAGGAATCTGGGAGGGAGCTCTTGGCAGCATGTTGAAAGCCCCTGAATAATTTTTAAAAAGAAGATTAATGTAACTGTTACTGGTACCTCTAGGGAAAAGAACAGCTCCATTTTGCAGCAGGCTGTAATTTGTAAATTGAATCTAATACTGCCACATAAATAATACTGCAGAGATTAGATCTGGAGAAAGGTGTGAAATGAGAGAGCTACAGCATCTAAGAAGCAAATGCAGCAAACCCTTTACAGTCACTGCAGAGCAGAATGTATTAACAAACATTTCTATTGTTCAAGTCAGCTCTCTGCTAAATGAGAATAACATGCATTTTATATCACAGGGAAAGTGCCAAGTATTGCAATTTTCTTTTCTGTTTCCTCAGAGCTAGCTTCTTTGGTCTCCATGTTGCAGTCTTGTGTTATTGTTCAAAGAAAACTTTTGTGTCCTGAATGTGTTCTCTATAAACTGTAAAACTCCAACTTAATACAAAAGCTTAGCATTTTTCCTGTCTGAGATAGGGGTCATGAAGCTACCAGAATGCATAATCTCATGGAAACATTGCCATCTCTTAAAAAAATGAGCAAAATGTAAAAATGTTCTGGTTTTGTCCTTTTGTCCCCTGGCACCATGTGACATCCAGAAGCCTGTACACAAGCTTGATCCCAGACTGTGAGATTTTATTGGTATTTAGATCACTCTTGTAACACATTACTCACCACAAATAGTTATATCTACTAGAACTCATAACTAGTAAAGGAAAAAATGTGTGCTCTGTGTGCTGTTAAAGTGGTTAAAACAGTAATTTCCTGAGATATTAGCTCAAATTTGGTCAAAGGGACCATTTCATAGGTAAATATTCCTTAATTTCATCCTATGGTCTAAAGGTTTCTCCTTTCATTTGCAGTGTGTCCATCACCTTTGTCCTTATACCTCTAGGCAAATTTCTCCTTTGGCACAACAGGGTAGTAGCTGGGTCATCTTCCTTCCTATGAATTGGGCTAAAGTCTGGTCCCCTGCTCTGCTCCACGCACTCAATATCCATAAATAGGGAAGAAAGACATCAGCATTGGCTGTGCAGTGACCAAAGGTAATTTTCCAGCTTTGTCATGGACACTTCCTTGACTCCCAGAGTAGTCTGTCACTGGGAGTAGAGTGTGTGCAGGGTGATGAGTGAGTTGAATGTTGTACTCTTCATTCTATTAAGTCAAACAGACCATCTGCGTTCAATAAGTCACAAAAAGTCCAAAAGTTTCATAGGTCTTTGCCTTGTTTTGGGCAGCTGCCATGTTCTGGCTGCATTTTTTACTCCTGTCAAAATGTTTTTCAATGCACAGGACTTTAGGCTTTCTGATTAGAAATGCTTGAGTGGTACCAGCCTCAAAAAACTCAAATTCAATAAAAAATGTGGATACCATTTTCTATTGCTATTTCTTGAGTTTCCTGAAACCTGTGAAAAGATTGAAAATTTCCAAACTGGAACAGAATATTTCTATAATTTCAGGAATTTACTATGCTTTTTCATTTTTTTGGGCTGAAAGACAAACAGTTTCCAAGACACCCAAGAACTGCCAGTATTTATGGGTATTATCATAAAAGATCAGAAGTGAGACAGTTTCTAAACACACACAGTATTTAACACTTCAGGGGGTGTCCAACATAACATTTAGTTGCATATAATGCTTCACCAACAACCCTTGGAATCTGATGCACTCTAGAAATTGCTTTCTTGCAAAATTTCTGTTACTTCTTGCGAACATCTTGGATTTTATCTGTTTTTTTGAAGATGAAAACAAAACCCACATGGTACTTGGGCAAGAAGCCATTTTTTTTTTCTGGATTTTTGAAAGGCTTGAAGTCCCATAACTTACAAACATAAGAACAGCTGTAGTAGGTGAGATGAAGGGGCTGTCCAGCCCAGTATCCGACATCTGATGGTGTGACAGGACCAGAGGGGAAGAGCAAATGGGCAAAGCAAATGCATGCGGGACTTCCCCTCTTGTCTCCCAGCCGCCCACCACCTGCACCACAAACACTTCTCATGGCAGATGTAGAACTGCAATTTTTATTAATTTGGAAACCCTTGAGGGAATACCAACACAAACTGTGGATTGCTTTGTTTTTGCATGGATTCCAACCATTTTAATGAATTCAGAAGGCAGGAAGGAAAAATAAACTTCACATAAGATGGGAAGGGACTCCTATCTAGGCTCCCCAGTTGTGAATTTCTATGTACGACTACTCAATTTCTTGTTCAAGATGAGGTGACATTGCTAGAGCCTGTAGCAGCAATACACAGGCCATGGTTTACTTCAGGCCCACTCCTGTGATAACTTTTTTTGCGCCCCACCCTTCCCCACTCCTCCCTGGACTCTGTGTTAGTGCGGTACAGTTTTACCTCAAAATTTAATAAGAGGGTTAACCAAACAGCTTTTTTATCTGAGTTTGGAAGTAGGCAAGAACAGCCTAGCAGACAGGCCATGACTTGTTAGTCCATTATTGGTATAGGCTGGGTACATGAGGAATATCAACTCATGTACCCAGCCTATACCAATAATGGACTAACAAGTCCAACTCAGTGGCACACCGTACATCTTCCTATGGACAGTTCCAGGGCATGGGAGGAATTCTATCCATCTATCCTATCTCTGGTCCCCCAGGAAAAAGGCCTTCATTAGCTTTGGCAGGGTAAGCAAACCTGCTCCCCTCAGAGTGGCACCTCCTGGTTGCTAGAACTGCTGGGTGTCCGAAGGTGGGATTAGCTTGCCACTGCACATCCCTTTTACACCGTTAGCAGCAGGAGGCGTTTGGAGTCACTGGTTCCTCTCCACTGTAGGATTGCCTGGTGCAAGAGGTCCTTAGATAGCCAGATAGTCCTCCTGGGGGAAAGTATCATAATTATTCCTGGGCATCTAGATGGGGTGTCTGTCATCTAGCCTCACTGATCAAATCACACCATGTCCTCAAGAAGTGAATATTTGCTAAAGACCTGGTTCTCACTTTCTCAACGCAGAATCACTCTTCATCTCCCCACCTCCTGAAAAGAAAAAGCGGGGAGGGTAGGGGGGAAGAGAGAAGAAAGCCATGAAAATTCAAAGTTCATCTAAATCTATCAACATGTGCATAACGCATGTTTGTGTCTATTAATCACTGCTGGGGAAACACAAAGCCACAATGCCATTATGGAAAAGACAACAGATCATTCCAAAGCCATATGGCCACCACCATTGATCCTCACATCCAGGAATCAATGAATGATCTTGACTGGTAAGAATGTAGAGTAAGAGCCAATATTATAACTCCGCTGCTCCTACAGCCTGTGGAGAAATATACTTGGACTGTAATTCAAAACTGAAACAAAGGGCACATGAATGTGATATCGGTATTTGCTATCAAAGGATTTGCTCATGTGGTGTGATGTGCTCCAAGAGTGATTACAGCAACATTTAAAAAAATTACTTTGCCCTATTTGTTCCTTAATAAATCAGTTTTTAACAGAATCCTGACCCAAATCCTTGATATATATGATTCCATATATTTGGGTAAGAATATATACATACTGAATATGACAAGTGGATGTGGGACTCAGTGTCTTTGTTTTGGTGCTTTCATTGATGCAGAAACCAGATAGGGAATTTCCAGCTAGCATAACAGGCTCTAAATGTCTTCAACCATGTTTATAAGCTGTGTTAGAAGGTAGGTGGTCTCTGACATGGTCTTTAAATGCAATGGGCCAGATATTCAGCTGGTCTTAATTGCGACTCTGTTGTCTTTGAGAGCACCATGCCAATTTAACCCAGTGAAGGATCTGGCTCAGCATGTCCTTTCCACAGTGTCTGCTTAATCTGTATAAATCTGAGTTAATCTAAAGTAGCTTTCAGTATCATTTAAAACTACCCCAAGGAACAAACTCCTCTTTACAAGGATAAAATGGCATCCAGAGATATTTCCTTATAAAATGAGCCTTGAAAAGCTGATCTCCCATTCTGCAGAAATATGCAGCAGCCTTCAGTTCTCAGCTGGCACAGAAGGAGGGTCTAAATTTGATTCTCAGTGGACCATTCAAGAAATTTGGATTTGTCCTGCAACTGTGTGTAATTTTCAGTTTAAAACTTCAGATAAATTGATAGGAAAATATCTTGTTACTAGACACTGTTAACCTCTTCAGACAAGACTTATAGCAAGAATGAAATGAAGCAGTAACACACATTCCCCTTCAGTGACATTCATGGGTTCTCTCCAGGCTGCAGAGAAATGTCACTCCCTTCCCAACTTTCATAAAGTTCATGTTCCCACTGGGTTGGCATTTACATCTTTTTATTATGGAAGGCCTATGGGTTTTAGTTTTTTTTCTGGCCTGTCTAGTTTAAGCTACTGCTGTCCCTCAGCTCAGCATGTTTTCCAGAGCTGAATGAAGAACCACCAAATATATTTCTCTTTCCTCAGCATTTTGCTAGTTGGCACAGCCTCCCCTGGGAAGTGAGACATCAGTTCAAATGCCCATTGCTCAGGGGAGTGTAGTCCAGGCCAGGAAGTGTTAAGGAGGGGGATGTTTGGCTGTGTCCCCATATGTTAAAACACCAAACTGGATATTCAGTCTGGGATTTTTCCCTTCCTGCCTGAAGGTTGCCACAGGCCAGAGATAATTCCCAGAAGGCAAGGCATCTGCAGCCACCCTTTTTTAAGGGAAAAGGTAGTGAAACTGCATTGATCCTTGCAGCAGCACCCTGGTGAAGCTGGAGCAGGCCAGAAGAATAGCTCCAGATGCTATTTCCAGGGACGCTATTTCCAGCTGTGCTTGGAAGAGAGGTTGGAGGGTGGGTTGCAAAATCCAATTTCCAAACACCAGTGATGTAACAGAATAAATTTGTGAACCTGTGGAGTCCACAAGGGAGAGGGTTCCTGGGATGCCAGTGATACCTAAATATTAGACACCAGGCAGGGATAACACCTGTGGTGCCAGGGGCCTGTGCAGGGAGCACCCTGCACCACACAGTTACCCCGGGCTGTCTCTGTGTCCCAGATGCAGGAACTATGCATGTGCATCCCTTTGACCGACTATCAGGCAAGAATGCATGAAAATTAAACAAATTACTCGTTATTACGAGAAACATATTTCACTAATTGGCTTCCGAGGGCAACATTTTATTGGGCAACAACTATCAATAAGCAAAGTGTGGCACTTGTTTAGTATTAGAACTTTATTTTAGCCTAAGGGAAAGGAAAGACTAAAGGATCAAGGAGACAAATGAAAAACAAACACGGAAAGCTGCAAAGTTAAAAACACTGAGGGGAGGAAGCCACAAGGGAATGGGATTAAATTTCAGAGTCTCTGTAAGTGAGCACTAGGATCTTTCTTGTAAATTAATTCCACACTTAATTTTTGGAATTCTTTCTTACTTTTCCAGACTCCAGCCAAAACTAAGTCAGATGAAATGTTATAAGAGATTGGCATCCTGGGATGTACTAGTAAACTAGTTTACTTTCCCAGTTTCCTTTCATATGTAGATTAAGCACTGAATTTTCTTTTGTCATTGCTTGCAAAGATCTAAGTTTCCTTCCTAAGGCATCATCTTTTATTAATCAGCTTATCCACAACAGAGTCCAAAGAGACTGGAAATGGGTTCAGACAGATGTTGATAAATGTCTTAAGTTTCTTATAAACTAAATCAAGGCCAGCCATGTTTTATTAATAAGCTAACCTTCAAACATACTTTGCCCTCTGCATACTGTATCACACTTTATATGCCATCCTGTTTACACTATTTGTCCCAATTTTATTCAAGGCTGTTAACATCCCTTTCTTAAAAAGGCAAATCTAACATATATCAATAATGCAGTCATAAAGGGTAAATTATATCATCTGTTAAAATACATACTACATGAGAGGTGTGGTAAGAATTTGGAAAGACTCATTTCTTTATTGTTATACCTCCTCTTCTTTAGTTGTATTTAATTTTTTTTGTACTTGTTGCTGTTTAAACCTGTTTAACCAGCATGCAGCTTAGCTGATACTATCCCCTTGCCATGGAATATAGATTTCTGTCATGTCTCTGAAGCTTTTCCCCCTCTCCAGCAGCAATGGAGTAGATCATACTATCCATCTTCTAAGAGCCCGTTCTCAGTCCAGACAGAATAGAAAACCCCAGGCCATTCCAGATCAACATGCAGTCTCATGGAGGATCCCAAATCTTTCAGCTATTGCCAAGCATGAAGTGGACACTTGAACATGCACTTTGGTTTCAAGATTGTTAATATCATTAAGATCATTCATATAAGTTGTAAGCATTTAGAGTAATGCTTCCAAAAAAGAAATGTATGGAGGCACAAATGACTGGGCAAGCCCTGTGACAAGGATGATCTGTGAAACCAGAGGACCTCTATAGTATTTCCAATGGAAAATTTGGTGATGGGGACAGATGACAACCCAAGGAAAACATTTAGGGAGGTGAGGAGAGCATGGACAGTGATGTCTGGCTCAAAGTGTTAGAGAAATGTTGATCTGGATGTCCCCCAGTGGCCAGAACTGTGAACGTGATTGCTGACATTATCACCTTCAAAAAAACCCTTAGATTATTTTAGAAGAGGGAGGAAAAAAAATCCCTCTAAATAGCTTTTGGCAACTTATTTTTTTAACCTACCCCTAGAGGTTAGTGTTTTAAAAGCATGACAACGTTACTGAAAGAAGCATTACTGCAATTAGGGGAACATGACTGGTTAAAGTGTCCTGCGATATGCCTTACAGCATGACATCCACAGGGCTGCATTTTTGTGCTCCACAAACGCAATTGTCAGATGTTTTGCAGTATCAATCCTCATTAGAAAGCAAGTTACAGAGAGAGTATATCTTCAAGAGGTATCTTTTCTTTGTCAGGGTGTCTTATAGAATTTTAGGCTTTTGCAAGGTGATTTTTCAGAGATGCTGAACATTTAATCTTTCATTAAAGTATTTTAGGGATGGAATGATATCATAATTTAGAAAAACAGAAATCCAATACCTTCTACCTTGGGAAAAATCCTGTCTATACTGTCATGGATTACAACTTTATCATTGACTTATACATTTTTTTTTTTTTATAATTTATGAAATTTGCACTATCTCTGCTAAAGCTGGAAATTGTGTATGTAAAAAAAAAAAAGGCAAGAAAAAAGAACGTATAGCCAGAGGCTCCTCTCACAAATATGGCTCTGGGATATGCAGCTGAGAACAGGATGTTCACACAGGCACAAAATCCCAAGTAACACGTATCATGAAACACTTCCTATTAGGTCAGAGTTACACTGCTGATTCATTAAAATACAGTATTGCCCTCAGACTTCAACTTTCAAATGAAATCTTCTGAAAAATGGACCATTGTGGCTGAGGCAGCATGAAGTCCTGTCCTATCTTCTATACTCGTCTCCCCTCCTAAGTTTCTTACAAAGCCTTCCTATGGGAAAAGTAATGAGAAGATAAGCAGAATCCAAGCAGAGAACCTTGAAATGCAGCAAATAATTTATCTCAATAAAATGAAGTATCCATGAGAGATCTGAAAAGACCATCAGATAATTAAAGTGATACATGATTGGAAAACTATTTCTGAAAGTGTCAATTAAACATCTGTTAAATGCTTTAACAGAAACTAATGAAACCGTGCTGAAAAGAGAAAAAAAAACCACCAAAAAGATGTCTCCAATTTACTAGACCTATTGTTTCACAAATGCATTCCCCATTGTACCTCAGTGTGCTAAAACACTTTAAACGTCTTGCTCTCATCAGGTTCTTGCATAAAGGATCCCCTCTGCTCCTTAGGTGCTTTTTGACAAGTGTAAGATTCCCTTTGCTAACCAGCCCCAAATCTCACTGAAGCTAATGGGAAATCAGGACGGTTCTTCACCATGCAGGTTTTGGCCCAGAGGCACAAATGAAAATACTTTCACCATCTTTATCGTGTCCAGGAGATGAAAGGAGAAATTTCAGTGGCGCTTAGCACTAGCCTTGTAGGCCTCATATTCTGTGCTTTTTCCAGGACACAGAAATCCCACATGCCAATTCCTCTTATTTTTATTGTAGCTGATGAAAGTTCCCAGCATGGAGAATCATGAGAGTCTAACTGCCAAAATTCCCTTGCGAAAACCCAGCCTCTAAAAGATCCGTTTTCCCTCCAGAAAGGATATTCTACACAGTTCATGACTGCTCAGTGCAGGGTGTCCTGCTGAACACCAGTTCCAAGGACCTTCCTGTAACATCCTCACACAAAGTTGTATCATTACCTCCCCCCAGGCTGTTCTGCAGTGATCACTACATTTCACTTAGGTTTAAAGCAGAAAAACTTCTCTGTAGAAAGCAAGTGAGCTGCAAGATTCAAGACCCAACTATTCCATGAAAAGACAGACTATCAGTGGGTGCAGGAAAGCTTGAAACATCCTGCTCTTTAAAATCAGTAATTTATTTTCCTATCAGCTATACTAATATGAAGCAGCAGGCAGCCAGAAGCTCACTTAAGTGGACAGAAATTTTTTACATTAAAGTTGTCAAATTCCTCTTAGTTATCCCTGTGTCATCAATAGAAAAATTAGGACCATGCCTTTCCTAGCAAAATAAACAAGATCAGGACACAAGCATGGGCTTTCAGCACAGGCCAGCTCTCCTTCTTCCAAGAACAGCTCAAATAAAGAAACAAAGACTTTCTTCTTCAATTTCTTGGGATGTCCTCAGAGGGGATGTTCACTGCAGTTTATATTTCTTTTTCTGTGTAATTTGCTGAAAAATCTCAGCTGTACCTCTTCAACATAGTCACAGTTGGAAAGATCAATTGCTCTTAGTGGATGAGCTGCCCTTCCTACTCTCTGCAGGCTGTGTGGGACAGGGCAGGAACCCCCTAAACTCCCTGCTCAGTCCATCTAACCTGGGATTTGCTCAAACTCTGCTGTAGCAGCAGCAGACACAAACCATGGTCAAAACGGGCTGTTGCGTGGCGTCGCAGTGCATCAGCCCTTCCCAGGACACATCAGCAGGACGCTCAGCTCTGGTGTGGCAGGGCCACTGGGGCTGCCTTGCCCAGAGCTGTGTCCTGAGCCTGGAGAGCTCCCGAGCAGCGCGTGGCGAGCGAGCAGCTCCGGCGTGCGCCGCCTTTATGGTGCGGATGTTGGGCCAAGTGTCACAGCTCCAGCTGCTGGCTTTGAAGGTGGAACCCTGATCCCATGCCAGGGAACAACCGCAGGGAGCAGCTGAGGGCTGTGCCTGTGTACGGGTGAGCGTGTGTGTGTGTGTGTGTGTTTTGAAAAGCATTAATATGTCTGGCTGTTGGCGGGAAAATGACTTGTTAAATTGCTCAGAGGAGGCCTGGCCCACCTATAGTGAGACTGGAGCAGTGTATAATCACAGAGAGTGTAACTGATGGGAAAAATGTGCTGGGTTTACTGAGTGTAATAGATGCTAAAAGGTACAACCTGCTGTGTAGTTTAACAGCTCCTATTAAACCCACAGACAAAGCATTTGCTGGGACTGTGGAAATTCTACAAAATTGCCTGTCCCAAAAGTCACTGGTGAGCACAAAGCATTTCTCTTTTTATAAACTGAATAATAATAAAAAAAAAGTAGAGAAAGCAATTTCTGAATATGTGACTGGATTAATGAAATTAACAGAGCACTACTAGTTTAAAAGAGTTTAATGATGCTCTAAGGAAAATGCAAACTGAAGGCATTAAAAAATACCAGCAACTGAATGAAGCTGACTTGATCCCTTCTGTGCTACAAATTGTTCCAGCAATGAAGACAACTGCTAGAATGCCAGGGTGCTCTGAAAGCATCTGGTAATCTTTACAGCAGATAAACTGCTGGTGAGGCAGACATCACAGGCAGCTCTTGGACTATTCTTTTCCCTTCCTCTTGTGGTAAATAATCTTCAAAGCATATTCAAGCACAAGCAAAACACTGAAAAAAAAAGACAAAAAAAAGACAAAAAAAGACAAAAAAAGAGAACATCTACCTTCTCAGAACAGGAAGAGGAAAGGATCGCAGATCACCTTCTGGAGACTATGGAGAACAATGTAGCAGCTCTACACTCAATTAAGAGGTGTTTGGACTTTGCAATTAAAGGAGCAAGCCATAATGCAGAGCTCATTTCACAGTCTGCTGCTTGTAACTGCAAATAAAATCAGGGACTGCTCAAAAGCATATCTGGATGTGACTTCAGCAGCGCTAAACCACACACAAAGGAAATCCTTGCTGCAGTAACTGTTGCTACAGAGAAAGTTTAAAAAAAAAACCCTCAGGTATTTAGCTGATTATGCTAAATACCTGAGAAACCAGTTGGCAATATCCAGCTCTGCAGCTGAGTGTATGGTTTGGTATTGTAAGAGCCACTACTCTCGTAGAGGTAGAGCCAGCCCATGAGAGTATGCTGCTCCAAGGTTCCACTGGCTGGGATCAGGGACATCCCCCCATCCCCTGGGACAAAGCAGATTGCCCACACCAGCTGCACCAGCAAGGCAAGAGGTCGCAGCTCCTGTGGATGAAGGATGGCTGAGAGGAGGCATTTTTAGCATGCAGGAGGATCTCAATGAGTAGTTGATGACCACTGCAGCAGAAACTAGGCAGAGTTTAATAGTATGGAATTAATGGTTGTGCATTGTGGCAGTGAAAGAATCCATGCTAGTTGTATGGAAGTGTAATAAATCCAGGATGAACAGAAACTCTTGACCATCAGACAGTTATGGTATGATGAAGTAGCTTGTCACTGTGAGAAGACCTACCATGTCCAGACAGTTTATACTATAGCAGCATTTTGAACGTGAAGTGCTGGTGCTACCAGATAAGGAGGGTCCTGGCAGACCTACCAAGCTTGTTGATCTGGGCTGCTGAAGGCTGATTTGAACAGAGCTCTAAGATTCCAGAGAACTGGTAGCTTTTCTCCAGTGACTCTTCTAAATCCAAATTCCTCAGGTGCTCTCAGAAAGTTTAAATGGCTCGGGCTTGGATCATTCAGGTCAGTCTCTCTGATGTGACATTGATAATGAACTAACTCTCATTACTCAAAAGAATAGATCTGAAAGAATGTCTTGAAAGAACATCATTTTGTGAACCATTATTGAGGCAGTGAGTTTCATGATGGAAAAGGTGGATTGTGTCACTGTAGGAACACATGCTTGTCAGCCACAGGGCCCAAGTCTTTCACTTGTGCCTGTGGTTTTCACTGGGTTTGTGCATAGCCGTTGCTTGAATATGAAAAGAGAGAGACTGTGCATCCCTCAAGTGCCTCATAGTGCCTCAAAATGCATTTTGGGTACAAAGCAGCAGAAAAATAACTAAATGTATACCTTTCCTTACACCATCTACCCAAAAAACAAGGGTCCTAATCAGTCTATTTAATCTCTTTTATTTCCTGCTCTTTCCACAGAACAGAAGGCTGGTGACACCTGCCACATCATTTACACTGTACTGACTATTAAGTTTAATCTGCCAGATCCTAGGAAGCTCTTTGATCTCAAAGGAACATTGCAAAAACTCCTTCCCTCAAAAGCCTACTGCTCACATAAAGTGCTGATCCTTGGGCTAAATTTGAGCTTGCATGAATTTGGTTGTGAAACAAGATTTCACATCCCTGATACACATTGTTATTTCTATAAAGACATCAGTGGATCCATTTCAGATAATTTCCAAGAATCATGCCAGGTTGAACTTAAGCTCTCATATTTTCTCCTGAGTGCCTGGAAGCCCTGACTCACTAAGCAGTCATGTCCTTCAGTCCTTTATATATTTTCATTTTGTTTTTATCCCCACATGCAGAAAACAGTCAACAGTACATCACATTCAAGCCTCTTCTCTATTTGTACATTGGAGTGATCTTCCCTTTGTCTAAAGGTCAGATCACATTAGCAGTTCACATTCCTGGTTAAACATGCAGGCAGATGTTTTCTTCAGGGGGCAGATCATGTAGGAGGAGGCATCGTTTTCTCCTCCGGTCTTCAGTCAAACTGAACTTGTCATCTTCAGCTGTGTAAACCTGCATCTTAACTGAATGGCATATGCTTCATTTTGGATTAACATTTCAATGAACTTAAAACCATTTGAGGGTCTGTTATCTCTTTTCTTAAATCCTGGGAAGCTGAAATTAATGGCAGGTCTGCTGTTAACTTCAGGAAATGGTACTGGAACTTCTGCCTCCCCCTCAGCTAAAATATGGTTCAGTCATGAAAAATGGAAATACATTTCACTCCGTTTAGAAAGGACACATTCTGAAATGCAATTTGGCACTGAGGAAATAAGTCTGGTTCATAAAATGGCTATGTATGTAGAAAAGAAATTACTTTTCCAAAGCTTCCAGCTTCTCTTTAATTAGACTAAAAACCCAAGACTGTTACAGGTTTTCTGCAGAGCTGGAGGTCCTTGTGGACCCAGCCTTCAGGTGCACAGGAATGTTTCAGCTCTACTAATTTTCTATTATTTTCTGTGAAACTTGCATCTCCCAGCTTCAGTTTTCAAGGTCTAGTAGAACATGCCATGCCTTGGACAAGGAACTTTATGTGAGTGTTTCACAGTCGGGAGACCATAGCATAAATGCAGCTTTCTGAAATATTTGCTTGCAATTAACATCAAAGAGAAATTTGAAATTAGGAAAAAAAGATTGTAAATAAAGCAGTGTTCCCTCCAAAAAATACTCTCACAATATCACAGGCTCTGATTTTTTTTAAGAATTGGGGATGCTTTATTAGGAACTTCCTAGTGTCTAGTCTGAGTCAGGAGGTAGAGATTGTGTCTGGGCCTCCCCCATCACCTCTTCTCTGGGTATTAGAAGATCACCCTTAAGTTAACTTAGCAGCAGGGTCTTCTGATGGCTTCTTTTAGTTCATTCATATGTGACACAGCTGTCAGATATTACTGACACAGCAGACTGAGAGGAAGGCTGGAGTTTGGGCCAATATTTGGACTCAAATGGCTCTGTGTGTGGGTTAGGGTTTAGGGTGACATTGCAGGACTACCTGTACTACCATTTGCTGAGAATATTGACACATCCCAACAGAAGATCCCATTTTGCTAACAACTCTCCCAAACTATGGTATGAATATTTCAAATCTTCATCTGTGATTGGGTCAATCTTCTAATAAACAGTTGAACATAGAAGCACCAGGCAGAAGAAAATGTACCCATATCTATATCTACAGACAAGATTGAACTAGGAAAAAATCTTCTTCATTTGAAGAAAGTGGTGACTTTTCCTTTTTAAAAAAAAAGAAAGCTCGAATACTGTCACACTGAGTAACCCATCCCCTCTGACGTGGCCTTTCTACCAGAGTTAGGTCTGCTCCTGTGAAAGTTTGCCCAGACTAGCTAAGCTTTGGAAAAAAGGCTGTTCCTGTAGGCAGGAAGTTTTTACTGGATCAGTGGGAAGAGTGCAGGGCTGCTGAGCATTCTGGCATTGCTCTCAGCCCACATAAGTGTCACCACTCAGGCAATGAACATATCCCAGCTCTGCCCCACTCCCCTGGCTCCTCCAGAGCTCCTGTGGCCATCTGCCAGGGAATCCCTCTGGAAAAGGAGGAGGAAGTCTTCTGATCTGACCCTAGTGCAGCCAGGTGGAAAGGAAAGAGACACATGATGGCAGCAAGGTGTTTCCTGTAGGATCACCGGCAAGTGGAAAGGAAATGTGGGACTACTTAGGCAAGAGGCATGGTCTGAGAGATGGAAACAAGGAAGGAAGAATAGATCAGAAGAGGATTTAGGAGAGAGAATTGGAGGTGAGCTGCAAAGGAAGTCATGGCTGGAAGGTGAATTCTGAGAAACAGATCCTGGGATTTTTAGGTAGCAAGGACAAACTTTTCTTTCTCAGCTGCAGCTCTTTTCCCAGTCGCAGAGTCAATCAGTCAAAAATTAAGGATTTGGCAAGAAAGTTATCTTGCAAACAAAAATATTGCAACCCCACAGGGAAAAATACTATGTGATCATGTAATTAAAGTCTGCATCCTGATATATTTGTAAAGTAGGCCAAATTTAAATTGCACAGACAGTAAATATTATTTTTAAAATTAAATTGTAGAAACATTTTATGACCTGATGACTTTTTTGTTTTATTTAGGGGGAATAAAATTGTTGAAATATGTAGAACAGCCAAAACAATGAGATGGAGAACACTAATACTGGAAAATATTCAAGCAGTGGATCGAAGTGACAAAAGATTATCTCAAGAGACCCACAGGCTACCAGAATTTATTTCTCCTTCACTTGCAAGTTCATATTATTTTTGTTTTATTTTTCTTCTTTTCTCTCTTTTTTTTTTTTTTCCTGGAAGCTGATCAACTATCTGTGGGGATAAATTTTAAGTCACAACACTGCATTTCAGTGACTAAATACTAATGATGTCTCTCTTAATGACTCACTTTTCTGTTATTTCAAGAGGAAGTATGTGTCCATTCATGATAAGGGAAGAAACCTGAATTTTGCAGAAATGTCTCAAGTCTGTGGAGTGCTATTACATACAGCTCCAGACTAAACAAACACACCCAGCAACATATGGAATTAAGGGCTAAGGATAAAGTCCACTAATATCAAAGAAACTGTTTCTTCAGATGCTTTGGATCAGACCTCACATTTCCATTGGAAAAACCTTCACATCCCATTGTATTAGGAACATCTTAAGAGAGGATGTTGCTTCATGAACATTCATGCTTTAAATTTGCTGTAAATGCTGTGTATCAGAGGTAACTTTTGTTAGCTTCCAGCAACATTTCTTTGTCTGAAAAAATGGTAAATGGAAAATGTTTCCTGATTCCTAGAATATCTGGTCAGATGGGCTGTGATGACAGACTGTGGAAGCAGCAGCTCAGCCCTGGCCTTGCTCTTCCCATGGAAATAAAATGGAGTTTTGTGGCTTTTACTTTGAAGAAAGACAATTACAATGATCCTGAGGATCTGTAAGTATTGCACCCTCTGCCCAGCACTTCTGAAAGGGCTCAGACGGTGCCTTCCCACTTCCTTATAAATGCTCATGTTGAGAATATATTATTCTCATGAATACTATATTTATTAAGGTCCATGGGGTTTCATACTTGAGGCCAAACTCTGTTTTGATTTACACTTTTTTCTTTTCTGGGAGAATCTTACCATGTTGAGAAGCACCTGATTCGTGGGTGAGCTCCTCCAAGCACACAGCCCCGATCTTTGGCAGGATGGAGCACCAGACCACAGCACTCCCCAGGGACGAGTTCCTGAGTACCTCAGCAGCTCATTTTTGTGTGACAGGGGTGTCAGCATTTGGCCAAGAATATCGTGGTCCCAAAGCTGCACACTGTCAGATACAGCAATCTCGTGGTTTTTATCTACAGTGCCATTATTTTCCCTTTCCTTGTGTTTGCAGAGTGAATTAAGTTATTTTGGAGCAGAGCCAGCATCATTCTCAGACTATATCTGAATATATTCCCATAGACTGTCATTGTATTTTGAGGGAAATCTAGACCAAATCTGCAGCTTTCTACTCCTTTTAGTATTAATTTAAAGGAGAGGCTATCTTGCTGCTCTCTTAGATAAATGAAGTTTAGAAACATCAGTGGGAGTTTGGCTCTTCCATCTGAAGAGAAGAAAATCTGGGAGATTTTTTTAAAAATTAATGTATTTTCTTTAATTTGTGGATTTGGCTTCTATCATAAGTTCCAAAAGCATGTACTCTTCTCCAAAATATAACCTTTTCATTGACTTTAATTCATTTGCTGGAGGATTAGAGGAATCAGACCTTTTTCTTGCCCTGTTTGATAGTGCCTTTGGTGTTGAAGCAATCTGTGAGCTTCTGTGGGTATGGGCACAGGAATCACAGAATCACAGAACTGGTGAGGCTGGGAGGGACCACAGGGTGCCATCTGGTCCGACCTCCTTGCTCAAGGAGGGTCATCCTAGATCACATCGCCCAGGATAGCATCCAGATGGTTCTTGAATATCTCCAGGGATAACCTCTCCGGTTCCAGTGCACTTGCACAGTGAAGAAGTTCTTCCTCATGTTCAGGTGAAACTTCCTGTGGAGGGAAGGGGTCCCTTCACAGCCCCCTGCACCTGAGCTAGGAGCAGCTGCTGGGCTGGCTGTGGAAGACCAGGCTCTGCCCCTGCACGTGGGCTGCCACAGCAACAACCTCTTCAACCTCTTCAAGCCCGAAGATCAGGCCCCTCCTCAAAGGACTTCAGTAGCATTCATGCCTACTTCTTGTAAAGATATGTTGCAAACATTATATGTAATTTTTGTGTTGCAGTTGATAGCTTTAGTGAATAATTATTTGTGGGAGAAGCTGCTCTTTGAAGTCAGGGCTTGAGACCACAAACAGAGGATGTGTGCCCAGCCACTCGCAGGAAAATAAACACAGAGGCCCGTTCTGCTGTGCCACCTTTAACAAACATGCAGCACTATTCAGGGCTTTTAAAAGAAAACAACAGAGTTCCTCCTGCCACCCAGTAAAAAATGTATGTTTGCAATTGCGTCTTGTTTTGCATATGATTGGTAGCATACTTTTAAACTGCTGTAAGTAATAAAAATATATATGTGCAAGTTGGCTATAAGAAATGCCAAAGTTTCACCTAATAAAATTTTGGTATGCCTCAATTTTCAAAGTAAATTTGATTTATTTGAGCCACCAGCCATCTGATGACAGCCTTGTGTTTTTTATATGAGTCATGTCCCAAGGGATCTAGAATATGCCAATAGTGTACCTTGGATCGGATCCAGTGTCCGCAAACAGGTTTTCATTAGACTTTGATGCCAGTTGCATTGGGGAGCAGAGAGGCTGCTGAAAACCAGCTTTACTTTGGGATCGTTTCTTTCTTTTCGAAAAAATAACAAAGATCTTTTTTAGAGAAGCTTTACGCCTCCACATTGTAGGTGTATGGCAATATTTTAGGGAACAGTAATCTGTTATTGCAGGTGGTCATGCTTCAAGCACTTCCGTATTTTGAGAATAGATCAGACAAAGTGCAACAACTTTTATTGAAAAATTGCCGAATTTGTAAATTAGAAACATATTTTTCTGTGGCTAAGATTAAGTTAGCATGTATTACAGTCACTGGCACTTCTCTGAAGCACTAAGAGGAATAAAATTACATATATTATTCCACATATCCTGAGTTGGGACCATGGGCATACAAGAGGGCACCTCAATCACCCAGTTCTAGATCCGGATGTTTAACATCTGCAGTAATACCGTAGTGCCTTTGGACTGGAGGTCTTTACAGGCAGTGCGCACCTTCCTTCCCCTTGTCCCCCCCAGTGTGGGCATTGCTGTCTCCCAGGTGATGTGGGAAGGCAACAGAACTGGATTGAAGTTCTGGGAAGAGCCATTGCCGTGTATTGCCTTACTGTGGTCTCTGTAATCGATTCAGAGGTATCACGTTCAGCATAAAAATGGACCCTGGCCTGCCCTCCCCTTCCTCTAAAGTAACCACACTTTGAAATTTTGAATAAGATAGGAGAGTAAAGGGGAGTGGAGGAAATCCTGAGAGACTCTTGGAGGTGCTGGTGCGTGCATACAGCAGTCCAGTAAAATAATGCCACTGAGGCAGTCAGATTTGCCTTCACTATGACAATCCTACATAAATTCATAGAGCCTTTGGCCTATCTCTCTCACTGATATCAGTTTGAGGCAGTCAGATTTGCCTTCACTACTGACAATCCTGCATGAATTCATAGAGCCTTTGGCCTATCTCTCTCACTGATATCAGGAAAAATAATGATAAAAAAGAGGGAGGTTTTAATTGAGAATCTTTTTCTTTCATAATCCCAGAACACTTCTGACCTTTTCTTGTCCAAAGTTGTCATGAGATAAAAACCCTTGTGCTTCTTTGGCTGGACACTGCAGTTGACAAGGAGAGGGAACGGGGAGTGATTCATCCTCTGCAGAGCCATGCAGTGCCAGATGGCAGCAGGAGGGAGGGACAGATGGAAGCAGGCTTTTATCCTGTGGGATGCACCCCTACCAGGGAGGACAGGGTGATCCCTGTGGCTATGTACCCCTGCCAGCTCCCTAAATGCAAAATTCTGTCCACCTGTTCCCTATGTGCAGGCTTTTCTTCCTGATTCTGCTATGGAGGCAGAATTACACTGATGCTGGAGATCCAGCATTCCTAGGGTGGAAAGCTGCTTCCCTTTCCCATGAAGGAGGGTGGTGAGGGAAAGTGTCTTTCATCTTCTAGAGTGGAGCCCTGCCACACCTTGGCCCAGGCCTAAGGGGGAGGGTGAGCCCTTCCCAGCTGGGGCTTTCCATGTGGCTGCAAGTCTGACACTGCTGCAAGACCAGAGGCACTCCTGGGTAGCCTCTGGTTGCTTTGGAAACTTTCTCTCAGCATTTCCTGAGGGCAGCACTGCACAGGGCAAGGAAGGATGTGCAGGACTTCAGGTACCAGGGAAAGCCAAGCTCACCTTCCCTCTGAGGGCACGAGCAAACA
Source organism: Pyrgilauda ruficollis (assembly GCF_017590135.1). Classification (NCBI taxonomy): domain Eukaryota; kingdom Metazoa; phylum Chordata; class Aves; order Passeriformes; family Passeridae; genus Pyrgilauda; species Pyrgilauda ruficollis. Next base: position 2,487,079 of record NW_024526711.1, on the reverse strand, counting down.
CTTTGGGCGGGATCTATGAACTGTTCACTCCAGCACCTCAGCTGTTCCTGGAGACAGGCCTCCCCAGCAAGCCATGCCTTCCTCTGCTCTTTCCCTTCTGAACTTGGTATCTCTGGCTTTTACACCCAGTGGCAGGCAGCCCCAAAAATCATCTGTTTCCCCTTCTTGGGAAAGCACAGAAAAATGTGTGCAGCACAGTCTGAGTGTGGTGCAGATGGGGTCTGATGAAGGCCATACACAGGATCGATATCCATATACCTACAGGATCAAGAACCTCATGGTTTTCTCCCAGTGACTCTCTAAAGATGTCCTGTGACTGAGTCCAGCCCACAGCACTCTCTTCTCACTGACTCCAACCAGACATAGGTGTCCCATGGCTGCTCAGGGCATGTGTGCCAGACTGACAAGTCTCTGGAATTTCTATTTATGGTGCAGAGTGCTTATGGTAGAGGGAAGACTGGAGCACTAAACAACACACACTGAATGCTTTTTGACGATGCGTATTATCTTCCAGTGGAATGAACAACTCTCACAATGCAGATTATTCCCAAATACTTGTTTTGTAATTTACAGGTAGCATCAATACATGGTGTTGATTATCCTCTTTCTATTATTCCTTGGTTTCTAAGCACATCAGTCCTTGCAGGAAAATGCATCCTCCCTCTGATTGGATGCAACCAAGCAGCTGCCCAGTACCAGGAGACACTGGTTGAGTTGCTGTGATTATCTTCCACTACACATGCCTCTTAAATTCCCAGCTCCTGTCTGTGCTGCTTATATTTTTTCTCAAATTATCTGGTTTCACACACTTGATGCTTGCAAACAGAATCCATGCAAATACCCCAGCAGTCATTAGTCATGCTTGGTTACAGTTTTCAACAACTTCTCAGTGTGAACCCTGAAAGGCCCCACTCTGTTTTGCGGCTTTTAAAGCTTGCAACTGGTAGAGGTGAAGGACAGATTTCTGGTGTGTGTTTATTTGGCTTTTTAATTCCACTACATTTTCATGGGAAAGGAATATTTCTATGAGCTCATGGACACCTACAGAGCACAATGCTTAATTCATTTTGATGTTCAGAATAGAAGAAATTTGCTTTATTTTTGCATATAAGGTTTTTCCTTCCGGCTGTGGTGAAAGCCTTTGAAAAGCAGCCCCAAGGAGGTGCAAGATTTCCTCCCGGACAGACATGCTTCCAAACTTTTCTGAATGTGGAAACTTTAGCAGCATCTGCAAGAGAGAGACTAGGGTGTAAGGCTCGCCAGACAAGCTTAGGAAAAACACTGTTTCCATAGCCAACTGAAGAAGCTATATTAAAAACTGTGATGAAGACAGTGCCAACTGCACCCACCCATAATTTACACTGTGAGAGATTCTGGTCTCCTTATATTATGCTTGACTTACTTGCAAAGAGAGGAGCAAAGGGACTGAAGTTAAACTGACATAAATCGGCCACATCAACCCCAAAAAGATTGAGTTTAAGTACCCCCCCGTGTGTAAACATACAGCACCCTCTAAGAGGAGATCTTTCAGAGTGCCTGGAGCACACATTGGAACCAGCTTACTCCTGGCTTGCACATTAATAGATGTGATGCAAGTGGGCTTAAGGCTGCTTGAATGAGACCAAAGCTGATCTAATGCACAGCACTGCACACAATGGTTCTGAACGTGATCCAGTCTCTACTGGCAGAAGCTGTGCGTGTATCCCTTTCCTCAATTTATAGCCCCCCGTTGTAGCAGAGGCAGGCACCATCCATAAAACTAAAATCATCTTCCATCACCAGTCCCACTGGTGGCCCCGGGGCTCCTGCCAGTGCCACTCCCCACAAAGACTTCCTTCCCTGCTCAAACAGACTCTGCCAATTCTGGCTTTTTTTTCCATTCCTCACTCTGAGGAAGCAAAAGGGAAATTTGAGGTATTTTATTTTTATCAGAAGCCATTTTACTCCATCCAGAGCAGACATACCATGACATTATTTGCCCAGCTATTGCCACCTGGCTGCCACCTCCTTCTGGTTCAGCTCACCTCAGCCGTCTCATCACCTCCCAGCTGAGATGATAAGTGATGACAGCTCTGTGTCTGGAGCCAGACACTCGCTGTGCCTCTCAGCTCTGCACTCTTCAATTCTTGTGGCCTGGGTGCTATAGAAATGGAGGAGGGCTGTTGATGTTTCTTAATACATGGCGTATGAGGAATAATTTCAACTTTTCCTATAGATCTCAAAGTCAGCTAAAGTCCTTAAGGTTTCTGTTGATGGCTTATTCTTTTTATTTTTATTCTTTCTTTTTTTTCAGTACCCATTGAAGGATTTATGCCACCCTTTGGGAAAGCCTGCTTCCCTTTCCCGAGGCAAAACATGCACCTGTGAAATTTGTACTTGCAGAGTTTGTTTGGATTTGTACTGTGTTCACAAAATATTTTTGCTCCTTGCTCAGTGGATGCCAGAAACAAGTGTTAATGCAAGGTCGGCTCACCAACTGGCTTTATAACAAGGCATACAATGACCATGGGAAAGGATAGTATAATGCACATCTATGTGAGAAAAACTGGCTTGAAGAATAACTCTAAACTCTGATTTCCGTCCTCCTGTCTAAATCAGTAAGAATTATAAATGTTTTTTGAATCAATCATATCCTATAGAAAAGAAACCTTTTCCTCGGTTGCTTTTTTGACTCTTGTTCTCCAAAACATAAGAAAAGATTAGACAAACTTTATTAAGTGTGAGCTTACTAGAAATGTTACAAGGAGAAGCTGACCTAGGTGTGTCCAGAAGAAAATATGAAGGTAATTTGAAGATAGGCAGAAGAGTCAGACTTTTCTCATCAGTAGATAGCAAAATGTTGGGAGGCAACAGGCACAAATTACAATATGGAAAATTCCCATTAGATATTAGGTGAATTTGTTCACACTGAGGATGGTAAAACCATCCAAAAGGTTGCCCAATATCCCCTTGAACATTTTCAAAACTCAGTGATCTCACTCTAAGCAACCTGATCCAACTTCGGAAATGGACCTAACCTCCAAATTTGAGGAGGGATTTGGACCTGCTTATGTCCAGAAATTTCTTCTAAACTATTCTATGACCCTATGACAACCAGGAGGCTGTAGAAAAGTCATAGATGAATCTCCTTCTCTCATGAACATTTCAGCTGTAAAGCTGGACACAGGTTGAAACTCTTGGGTGCAAGGACAGCTCACATTTTTTAGCAGTGCAAATGTCACTGGATTGTTATTGCTCTGTGTATAAAAGTTTGTCCAGGCAAGAACTGACCACTTGAGTCAATGAAATTACATGGGGTGGGTGTAGGAAGGAAAAGCACTACTCCTAGGACAGAGAAGCAGGAAAGCTCTGGAGAATTAGCTCATGGTACTGAGTGTTGCCAGAGAAAGTGAAGGATGGAGAGTTAGAAAATTTATCTTCCTCTACAGAAGTATTTACCTCCTTATATATACTCTCAGGCAGCCAGCTTGGCTTTAATGGGCTGTGGCATAGGCAACAGAGGCAGCAGAAGCAAGACTAATTTATGACCTTCGGTCGTATTCAGCCTCAAGCAACAACAAGCTATTTCCTCTTCCTGAAACTGGCCCTCGCTCATTTAATGTTATTGTACACTAACTTTTCTTCCTAGGGATGAACACTATAAGAATCTTTATCATCCTGTTAACTGAAGATTTTGTTGATTTATGCAGCTTTTATTGGCATAGGTGTAATGTTGAGTGCCAGTCTCCTCCCTCTCTGGTATCAGCTCAGAAATGCAGAAGCAAGGAAGTGCTGGTAGCAAACTCCCCAGTGGACCTGCTTGTGAAGACCCTGTGCTTCCCTTTCCCTATGCTTGTTCTGAAATAGACTGACTCTGGTGACATTCAAATGTGCTATAAACCCCATCTGTCTCTATCCTAGCATTTATGAAAGCAGAAGAATTGCTGAGGCAAGAGAAAATTTAGATATCCAGCCTTCTTGTAGTAGACTCCAGTAAAGTTTTTGGATTTCACCATGAAATGTCATGCTAATCCAGTAAAAGTCGACATTTTGAAAAATTTTTTGCTCTTCAACATGGAAAGGCCAGCTTTCCAGAACATTGGATTGTCTGAATGGGTTCTCTAAGTCAATCAGATAAGCCAGCCATGAACTGAAGGCTCTTAAGCCTTCATTGTCAGTTGATGTTTTGCATTAGAATTATCCTCAGACATTAAGTGCTGATTTATTGATTTAACTCCAAGTTAATAAGTCTTAAATTTCTCTGAAACACAAATGACTGGTTGCCCTAATTGTACTTCATCTTCAATAAATGGGCATACAAAGGGAGAGTTCTGAGTCTAGATCTAATATATCTTGTTTATATGATAAAAACAATGTCTGTGGATTTGTGTTGGCCTGGAAACAAGCATTGACATGAGAACCTTTTCCCATACAACAACTTATTTATTTTGAGATTATTTTTAAACAACCACAGCATTCATTCTCTATCCAAGGATAAGACAAAAATCACTCAAAAATTTTTTCTTGATGATGTCTGCTTTAGCGGTTTCTTTTGCGGTATTTCTTAGAAAGGACAGATATCTGTTTCCAGTAAATGTCCCATAGAAGGGACTGGACTGATAATTTGGGAAACTGCTTCACCTTAACTCGAAAAGTGACAACATTTTTATTTAGAATTCATGGATGTGTATTATCTCTACATCCATGTCAGCTTACAATATCGCTGGGTTTCATGCAAGGCTCTTAAACCTCAGGTTGTTCCATCTCTGTATTTTCCTGTACACACTCCCTTGAGATAGACAGGCCTATGTAATTATTTTTTTGTCTTTTACTTCTTGAATATGTGGAAGGAGGAAATGCATTCTACTTTGCAGCTGCTCACAAGATGATTGTCCTTTTTTTTTTTTTCCTGGCAGGATTAATAACCAAACTGTCATTAATTATGTCCTTACGTATCAACTGATAGGAGGAAAGAACCAATCCGTGATCATAAATGCTGACAAAACAGAAAAAAACCTTCATCAGAGTAGTGCTAGTGGGTGCAGAGACAGGCCAGAATGGCTATGAAAACCAGTAAAATGCAGGAATAAACTGAAACCCAGCCTCTGCCTTTACAGACAAAGGTGAATTTTCTGTGTCAACTGAAAAATAGTATCTCATCCTTTGAATACATCTCCCCTGGCCACCTTGAAACGAAGGCCTTGGATTCTGGTCTTCAAATTAATATAATGATTGAAGAAAACAGAGATGGATTTTGAAAGATCTAATTTAGGTAGGAACCTGCCAACAGGATAATATAATCCTTGTGCTTTGAGCCCTGGTTAAAATGTCTGGGATGGATGCACACAGTTAAAATTCATTTCTCCATCCAACCTTGATTCAGGGCGCAGGTGTTCTCTTCAAAGTCATATAGGAGATGTTTGGGAGAGAATTCACACAATTTTTGCTGTATTTCTCATCCAGTCTAAGTCCATGCCCAGACATTTCTCCTTGCAGATAGATAGGACTCCTCAGACAAAAGGAATATGTCTTATTTCTCTTGATTTCCTGAACTGCCTCTTGTAAGAAAAATATTTGACCAAAATAAAATAGCTGACATAAGTATAGAGCTGCTGTCTGGTTTTTGTCTCACTGCTCATGGAAATTTGAGCCTTTTTTATTTTCTCTAAGTCAGACACGCCTCTTCACCTAGTACTTTGGAAGGAAGGCAAGCTTTTTTTCTGATAGCACTGCTTTTACCCATGATTCCTCCATAACATAAACTGCAATTTCCCAATTCCCTTTGGCAGTTGCTTCCCCCATTAGTGCTCACCTCCGTGCCCATACAGATGTGAGAGATGGAGGAGAGCTCTTGAGCCACGGGAGCCTTAAGCACCTATCCTCCTCAGCTAAAAAAGCAACCCAGACTCAAGACCAGCGAGCAGAACACTTTTCTCATGTCCTGCAAAAAGGGCATAAAAGGTCAAATTTTGCATTATTACAGTGGTGAAATGCCACAGACCGCAGTAGAATAACTTTGAATTTCAATGTATTCTTGTGCAACAAAGCTGACCCACGACCTCCTCAACTGAAAACTGGCTGGTGACCCCTATCCCATCACCCAAAGAAAACAGATTAGGAGATGTAGTTCTTGGTTTGGATTTGGGAATGAGAAGATAAAACATTTTCTTGTCACAATGGAAATATGCAGTATAACATAGTTAAAAGTTAAGAAATTGAGAAAAACTGCAATGGTTGAACTGAGAAGCCTTTACAGCATTTTTCAACATAATGACACACCATTTTATGCATTGGTGGGACTGTGTAATTCTGATAAATAATGATCTAAATAATGTAAACAGGAGTCACCATTGATTTCTTCCAAATTGCCACTGGAATTGATTCAGACAGCCAATATTTATAGCTCTTCAGCACAGATTCTGGTCCTCAGGCTGCCATACAACCACTCACATCTGCTGGTTTGCTATACAGAATTATAAAACCTTCTAGTACAGCCAACAAACATGACTCCAGAAAGGGAATCTGGGAAATGCTGAATAGACTACAGTCTAGGATGCCAAATACTGCATTGGCCTGCAAGCTGGACTGCCCCCCTGCCTTGCTCTCAGACTGCTCAGAACTAAGGGCTGGGCATCCCATCAGCCCAAAAAAACCATCTTGTACTTGGAGGCTTTTTTCTTTAATTACGCTGTGCCTTTTTCTAGATGAATTGCAGAGGGATAAGAATGTTTAAATGGAAGATGAATCACCCCTACAGTCAGCCAATTTAATAAAGCAGAAAATATGAATGAAACAGCCCCTTTGACTGGTTCTGCATGGGGATTTAAAAATCAGAAATGAAGCACTGGGCTTGGCATTCAGTTGAGAACCAGCAACATATGGAACAGGGCACCTGGATGATGTGCTTTTGGCACCCCAGTTTGGGACATTTGCTTTCTGAGCCATCTGGAGCCTCTCTCCAAGGCCAGTGATTTCATTACTTAGCAATCTCAGTGATTCATCTGTTCTTAGCTTTGTGGCTCACTACAGGTGATGAGCTGGAACAAGTTCCTCTGACAATAGTGGTTGTTCCTTGAATCTAGAAGCAGCCAAGTGGGAAGGGCACCAAGACTAGGGGACCTTTTAAAAACTGGCCCTTTGATGCATTGGGATACCAGGGTTAGAGATACTTACATTCCTCTTGTCTATGAGAGTCAGGAAGCCCAAATAACAGCCTGAATCTGGGCCAAATGTCTCTGCTTGTGGCATCTACCCCTTTTAGCTATGTGAGCATATTACATCTAAAAATAATCCTGGAGGATGGATATCTCATATCTGTACCATCTTGGTGTTAACTGAAAAAACACATGCAGGGGAAGACTAACAAGCAGGGAATAGCCTGTGGACAAGGATGAAACCAGTGAAGCGTTCCCTGCAGTCTCCCAGAGCACAGCACACCTTGTAATAACATCAAATTATGTCTGAGAAGAGAAAAAATTGGTAAGGTTCAAGGCTTACTTTCCAAAGCTGCCTCTGCAACTTAAGCCTGGACTGCAAACATAAACTTCCTTGGAAAGTGCCTCAGTGCAAGATGAATATCTGAGAAGAACAAAGGGAGATACTAGGCTGCAAACAAAAAGCCTTTTGCTCAAGTATTCATGCACAAAATAAAGGTGGACATTGAGATTTCCTTTTAGTCTTTTCATAGTCTTATGTAAGTATTGAAGCAATAAAATTCAGTAGATTGTAGCACATACAATGTATGTTCCTTCCTGGAAGTGAATTTAGCTTAATTCAAATTGCCAGGCAAAGACCTGGGCCCATGTTCTGTGATTTTAGATAGGGTGTTTTTAAGAGATAAATTTCCAGATGAATAAGAGGACCCTCCTCAGTAGAGGAAGATCAGATTGATGAACACATTGAATATGCACAGTTCCATGGTGCATACAGGGATACACACAAGTGCTAAGGGAGCTGGCCAATGTGCTTGTGAGGTCACTGTTGACGATTTCTGCAATAAAATTATGGCAAATGGGAGAGATTCCTGAGGAAGGCAGTGAAGTATATGTGTGCTATCTTCAAGAAGGGCAAAGAAAAGGATGTGAGGAGTGAGGCCAGTCAGTTTCACCTGTACCCCAGGGAAAGGATGGGGTAAATAATAGTGAAAATGTTTCCAAAATATTGAGGGCAAAGGGCTCTTTGGGAAAACAGCATTGCTATTCAATGGACAAATCATGCTTGACACATGTGAAAGCCTTCTATCATAACTTGACTAGTTTGATGGATTAGGAAAAAGTGTGAGTTCTAAGCTTCCCAATACAACAGGTTGACTGGAGGGAATTCAATCACAAAGATGGCTTAGGCACTGACACATGCTACAAACTGGGAGAGTCTGAAGAGAGCGGGAATTGCTCAGCACACACATTAACATCACTTTACAGACCACACAAAATTATTGGCCCTATGCTAATGTCCTTTTGTAGAAACTCTGCTTAGTTTTAAATGACTTTACATGATAGTATGTAAAATATATAGTGTTACATAAATTAAGTAAGCTACAGTGAATACAGTTATTGTTTGAGAAAGAAGGAGATTTTAGGATTGGAGGAAAAATAAGAATTTTTTAGTCCTGGGGTCTACAGGATTCTCCACCTTCCTCTTTAATCTAATCCTATCTGTTTCATAACCAATTACTTATGAGCATTATCTTCCCCATGAACACATAATGTTTTCTACATGACTTCCGCTTCAGATACGACAGCCATAAGGGTGGGGAGGCTTGTTTTGCTTTCTAGTTTTGGGTGGAGGAGGCACCCGCTCCAGCTGAAGGAGTTAATTCCTCATTGGTTTAAGTCTCTAAGAATTGGCCGTTCTGAACTACACATACCTCTGAGTGCAGTCATAGTTGTGTGAAACCATGTCACTTCTCACTTAAGCACAGACACTGAAGTACTGAGAGAGCCAGTGTGAGGCTTTCAATGGTAGGGTTTTTTGAAGGTATTTTTCCACTAGTGACTCAGTAAAACCAAAGTAGTTCTTCAAGCTGATTTATACTGTAGAGATCTTTAGAAGGGTTGACGAACCTTTCATTTAAATTTTAGGCCTGTCAGAAACTGGGATCTTACAACCATAATTTATTCACTGGACAACAGTTTGCATAGCTGATTTCTTTCCCTCAAGCATCCCTGAAAGAAGTCCTGACATATTGAATTGCTTTTAGAATTGGCAAATGGCTAGTTATCCTTTAAGGTAGTCTTTAGCCATCTAAACATTGTGATAAATTTCTGAATTTTAAAAAAGTATGTTCTGTACTAGCAGATGAATCCCAGCACACTTTCCACAATCTCCATTACTAATTTTGTGTTACACATGATAAAACTGAAAATAACACATGATAAAATTGAAAATAATTCTTGCACAAGAAAATCTGTGGTATTAAAAACAGGAGCAAAAGTCACTCAAAAAATCTTCTTGAAGTAATCCCAACATCAGTATGGAAAATTACTCATTTTTCTGAGTGCCAGCTATGAAAACTTAAAGGGAGGAAAATTCTGCATCTTTATATTTATTGGCATCCCATGTGAGAATATGCTGTCATTACCCAACAGATAAGTATTTGAAATCCAACTTTGCACTTCCCTGGAGCAAGGATCTAACACTTAGACCTTCTTTATAAAGAGAAACAGAAATCTTGCCACTTTCCCTGCTTCTTGTAAAAATAGATGGTCTGTCGTTGTGTGAACAGGTATTTGCTAAGTATAACCATACTTTCATTCATACCTCCCCACTCAGCAAGAGCAAACTCCAGCAATGCCCAGCAACACATTTTTCCCAAATATCCAGCCTCTTGTAACTTCCTGAGACTGAACAATCCTCACTCCCATTAAAAAGGAAAAGTCGTGTTTTTAGGCTACTTTGTTTTAAAGGACGTTAATATGTCACCAATTAGAAAATTTTGGTGGTTTTGTATGTAAAATGTAAACAGCAAGGTGAAGACAAATCTTTGGGTGAGAAATATCACCTAGCTGAAATAAGGTTTCATGGGCTTCACCAAAAAGGATGGAAATTACATTTATTTGAGGGAGCAATTATTGTTGTCCATCTACATAATACCATCATCTTGCTGGATTTTTTTTTTCTACCCTCTTGGTACTGGCAAGGCGAGTGACTAATATATTTAGTGTTATGAGAACTCTGCAAGGCAATGAGGCAATGACATCACATTACTCAATTTGTCTCTTGTGTCCTCTGAGGAGTCAAAGGTCTTGTGTACACTCAAAAGAAAATCAAGTGACCTAGTCAGAAATGAAACCACTTTCCAACATAAACAAAACCAAAGATCCAGTATTTTTGCAGTTATGACAAACTAATTTGAGACTTTTTAAAGGTTTTACCCTTGCTTTGAATTAGTCATTTTTTTATTTTATTTTTCTGTTAAGTGAAAGAAAAATGCCAAATGCTGTCAGAGTATGAAACCTTTTGGAATGAGATTTCTCTGTTAGATGATGTTTCCTACACTGATCTTACGCTGCCAACAACTCAAATACCTTTTAATGTGATCTGGCTTTTAATGTATAGCACTGCCTGCGTTCCATATGTTTACCATTATCCATAGGCTCATCAGTCCCCTTTATTTTGAGTAGAGGCTGTTGTGGAAGGAGGCCAGATTGTGCAGCAACACAGTTCCGGTAGTGAAATTAGCAACTGAACAATATTCCCAGAGAAGTAGTCCTGTTCGCTTCTGGCCATAAGCCTGCTTCTGACACAGAAAAAAGTCCACAGGAAAGAAATTGTATGTGCAGGTATGTTTGCAAAACACATAATATACATGTAATTTATATGTATGCAACATAGCATATCCTGCACACATTCACAGAAAACACCTCATGTGCAGCTCAGATCTTCAGCAGGCTGGGTAACCATTGGTGATTCCATTTTACAGCGTAAGAAATCCAGGCACTGAGGTGCAGGAGTGCCAAGTAACTTTCCAGAGTCCCACTGTGAGTCTGAGCCAAGCTAGAAGCAGAGTGTAAGGCTGCAGCTCTGCAGTGTCTTGTCCCCAGCGGCAGTAATGGCCGGAGGTATTGCTGTTTCATTCCATCCCCTGCTCTTCTCCTGGTTTCCAAGCTGCAGTACAGTGCCCCTGTAGCTTTGCCAGGACAGCTGTTTGTGGGGAAAGGCTGTGAAACACGTCAGGAAAACGGCTTCAGGATAAAACTTTCAATTTATTTTTTTATGGAAAAGAAGGCATTTTGCAAATCCAGACCCCTCACCTGATCTTGTGTAGCTGCAAGAACAGTTTTGTCAGCATAATCTGAAAGCAGAGAGAGACAACATGCAAGACAGGACGAGCAGACAGGGATGCCATAAGCCATCATTAGCACATCCATGGCCTAAGCTATCCATACATGCTGATGACATCCATGTGGTACTCTGCAGAATGAGGCAGTAAATTATCATATGCCTTTCACTTACCTCACTTCAAATTCCCTGTCTGCTCTCTAACATACTCTTCTTGTACTCCACTTTTTCCTAATGAACTATTACCAGAAAAAAACCCTAAACTATTCCTATTCCCTGAACATGGAATATTTATCCTCTGTTAACCCTATGTTTGGTCCTTGCATAAACAACATTTAGGCATAGAATGCAGGTAGTTAGAGATAAAACTTAAGGGTTTTCTCAGCAGGAAAAAGTATCTGAGGCATATTTATGCCCTGGCTTTGCAAGAAAATGACACTCCTTAGATGCACAGAAGAGACAGTGGTTTTTCTCTTTTAGAAACAGATTGAAGGTCACTTTTAAAGACATTACCCAGTTGTGAGTCTTAGTTCATCCATCCCTTCATTCCTTCCTCCCCAGGTGAACTGTAAACAACATTTCAGAATAGCTGAGGCATGTGATTTTGCAGCAAAGGCAAGAAGAAAGCCCAGTAGATGGGCCGTGTATCTTGGGACGTGGTTGAAGGTGAGTTCAAGACACCAAATATCACTCACATTCCCTGACATCCCACTGACACAGGAGTGAGCAAGCCCAGAGCTGCTCTGCTCTCCATCTCCCTGCCACTCCCATGCTCCCCAACAGGCACATGGCCTGTACCACCTCCTGCAGCTCAGGAGTCTCCTAAAGCTCAAGGTACTTCCCCACCTCTGGATACTTCAATAACTGGGGAGTATAAGCTTACTGTAATCTCTTTGCTTTAATCTAGACCATCATATCATCACTTTTCTCGAGAAGAACAAAAATAGATTATCTACCATTACCTTTCCAAAGATGTGGTTTGAGTTGGTTTGCTTCTTTTCATTTGGTTCACTAGCTGGATCTGTCTTTATTTCATTAAGATTGAATTTCCCAAAGTCCCCATCATATTCCTACATACTTTTGTCTTTTCCTACTCAGTTTATCTGAGGAGCTAAACCCATAGTATTGTAGGGAAAGATGGTTTTAAGATGTGCTGGCTCCTCCTGTGCTGGTCATTTGGAGCTTGGAGCATGTACAGAGCAAACCTCTGCCAGCTTACATGGTTCTGCTTGTTTTCTGAGTAACACAGTTATCATATGGGCTTTTATTACTTTTTCTCCATGGCTCACCTGAGACGAGTCTATCTTCTGCCTTCCAGCAATGCAAGGAATGCTCCTCCTGCTTTTCTGCATTCATATTCAATAGTTTGACCTGGAGTTATGAACATAATGTTGACATTTCCCAGGAAATCAGCCTAAAGGATCATGACTGGTTCCATCTGGCCTTGAAATCAAGGCAAATATTGGTGTTTTTTCATAGGTGAGTAGAGCCAAGTTGTCTGTTCTATCTGCCTTTCTTTTTTCTCCTTTCTAATGCAGAAATTGGGTAATTTAACTTTATTCATCAAACATTCCAAACAAATTTCCATTAAATGTATGTTCAGCACATATTTAACATGTTGAGAATATATACTTGGAGGTGTAAGTATAGTTTTACATGTGTGTGTCGATATGAATGCATTTAAATACATAGCAGGCTAAATTATGATTTAAGATGGGTCTGTGTATACAAGCCAGGATCCTGAAGTTCCTTGACAGGTGAAACCAAACAAAGAACATTCTTATCTTTCCTGTAAGTAAGGATGAGTGAAGGCTGCTTGCAGATACCAGAGAGAATAAATACTCTAAACAGAGTGCTCTGACAGCTCTTCAGCTTTCCCAGTTTCATGTAGCTTTTAAGCATGCAAACACTGCAACCACACCAAGATCCAGGATTGCAGAGCTGGTGGAAAAAGAGGATGCACATGGGCCAACAGAATTCCCATTTCATTCCTTACCCACAAGTTCATACTAATTATGCTATGTCACTCTGTCATCTCATGTCCCCTCAAGAACATAAAGTAAAAGAGGCTGGAGCTAGGTGAAGGATGTGTGGAAATAGGAAAGAAGAGAAGAGAAGAAGAGAAGAGAAGAGAAGAGAAGAGAAGAGGTGTTTTTTATGTTGTGTCTGTCTTGGTCCTGCTCTATGAGCTTGAAGTGTGAGTGGTCCCACTGATGCAGAGGATTCCCACCTTGTTCTGTGTTTTTAATCTATGCTTGTAGGCACAGCTGAGCAGTCTCAGCTTCTCAGCACCAAAAAGAAAAATCTGAAGGGAGAACTTTTCATCCTGCAGGATTCCAGGAAAAAAAAAAATCCAGAATTAAATAGAAAAAATAAAATGGATAGAAATCTTCAGTACCCACTGTGCTTGACCTGATCAAAAATCTCCATGCAAATTAGGACAGTAAGTGTAAATTAAGACATGGCAGAAATGAGACTTGACTTCCTGCGTATGTTGGCTGTGTCTCTACTTTTGTACACAGTGAAGAAACCATGTATGTGTAACACCCTATGAGGTGATCTGAACACTAATTTGATGTTCCAGCTGGTTTCAAATGCACTCAGCTGGGTGTGTTGGGTGGAAATGTGACCTTTGGAGTACATCCACCCTTTTCCTCTTGCTCCAAGTGTTGCTGGTGCATTTGCTCATATGTGGTTGTAGTCGTGGTGCTTACATTAAACACAGAAAAAGTAATGGAAATAACCCCTTTGTGGAGAAAATTTGAATCGCTGGACACAGAGATTAATTTCTTTTTCTTTTTATCTCCACATGCTGTTCCACTGATGATAGCAGTGGCTTTGCTCTGGGCTGTATACATAAAATACAGAATACAGCTGTAGTGAATGGGGAGAACTTCTACTTAAAAGGGAACAGATCCCTGGCATCCTTAGAGACCTAGAGTTCCCATGCATTGTACCTGCCAACCAGGGCAAGGCTGCTCTTAGCTCTCCTTGGAGCCTGCTCTTCCCCAGGCTGAACGACCCCAGCTCTCTCAGCCTGTCCTCATTGCTCCAGCCCTCTGATCATCCTCATGGCCACTCCTCTGGACTTCCTCCAGCAGTCCCACATCCTTCTTCTGCTGGGGCCCCAGAGATGGGTGCAGTACTCAAAAGAGCAGAGTACAGATTAGGAACCATCCCCCTCAGCCTGCTGGCCACACTTCTTTTGATGCAGCCCAGGACATGTTTGGCTGTCTGGGCTACAAGCACAGATGATGAGCTTCTTATCAACCAACACCCACAAATCCTTCTCCTCAGGGCTGCTCTCACCTCATTGCTCCAGCCCTCTGATCATCCTCATGGCCACTCCTCTGGACTTCCTCCAGCAGTCCCACATCCTTCTTCTGCTGGGGCCCCAGAGATGGGTGCAGTACTCAAAAGAGCAGAGTACAGATTAGGAACCATCCCCCTCAGCCTGCTGGCCACACTTCTTTTGATGCAGCCCAGGACATGTTTGGCTGTCTGGGCTACAAGCACAGATGATGAGCTTCTTATCAACCAACACCCACAAATCCTTCTCCTCAGGGCTGCTCTCAACCCATTCTGGGTGCTCTCCATCCAGTCTGTGTCTGTGCATGGGATTGCTCCGCCCCAGGGGCAGGACCTTGCACTTGGCTGTGTTGAACTTCACAATGTTCACTCAGACCCACCTCTCAAGCCTGTCCAGGTCCCTCTGGAAAACATCCCTTCCCTCCAGTGTGTTGACTGCCCCTTGTAGCTTGGTGTCATCAGCAAACCTGCTGAGGGTACACCCAGTCCCACTGTCCATGTCATCAACAAAGATGTTAAACAGCCCCCGTCCCAACACCAACCCCTGAGGAATGTCACTCATCTTTGGTGTCCACTTCCACACTGAGCCATTGATTTAAACCTGTCTGGAATGTTATATACTAGAATCACGATTATATGATGAATATTTGATTTATATTCACTCTATATTGGGGAAAAGTGTTACAAACTCAAAATAACATTTTAACTCATTGAAGATTTAAATAAGAGTGCCAGGAATTTGAAATATGACATAATGGTGGCTAAAGGGAAAATTCAAAGACTTGAGACATTTCATGATATAAAGTACTGTGATTTAAAAAAAATGAATGGTCTGGGGAACTTTGCTCAGAAAATTGGATTTTGTAGGACTTAATTTGCTGGTTTTATTCTTTTGAACATGACCATTTCATTTTTTTAATGAGGGCTTTCAGTTCCCTTGTGTATTCTGGGACTATTTGTTTATCCAAAGAGGCTCATATGCTGGCACGAAGAGTTAGCAGCTATACAAATGGGCAAGTAAAACAGTACACATTAATAATGCAGAATGTAACTATCAGAAGGAAGTATTACTGGTTGCTCTGGCTTGAGCTTGTGCTGAAAGGAAAAAGACCAATACAATAATTTTGAAAGGGCTGAAGTTGATGGATTCCATGGAGGGCATATGAAGAAGAATACACAGTGGAGAAGCTGAAGGAAGAGTTTCTCACACTGAAATAGAGTGAAACAAGTCTATATGTGAACGAGACGGTGAAGAAAAGCAATCTGATATGGCCAAATGGTGCCTGGCTGAAGATGATACAGAACAAGACCTATGTTATACAGCTTTTAAAGCTGAATTAACTTAGAAACAAATATGGAGGGGAAGCATGCAACTCATTAAAAAGCTAGATCAGTTCTTGAGGTTGTATTTTTTTATGCAAGAAAGAAGGTAACATAGAAGTTGCTATAATAAAGAGAAAATTATTAGATCTTAGATACTCTGAATGAGAGGACAATATGTGGGATGATGCAGAGAGAGAAATGAGCAAGAAGTGACCAAGACAGAGCAGGGGGAAAATTATATCGCCTAAACCAGAAACAATATCAATATAGCCACAGTAATATGAAACTTAAGAACTACAGTTTCTGTAGGGTCACTCAGTTTTGAGAATTTATTTCCGTATTTTTCAACATCAGAAATCTTATCCAAAGAGGTCTTCAGGAATTGCTGTATCTCTATGGCAGCTACTTCTTGATTGAAATGTAGGTTTTAGTGTGAGTGTGACTTTGGGAACAGACGAAAGTATCTAAATTCTAATTTTAGTTTCCAGTTTTACCTGAAGACTGACAGAGTCTGGATTCACCCAAGCTTTTGGGGAAGGTTGTCCCACCTGAATACAGTGAAAAGAATGCAGCAGTCATCATATGCACAAAGCAGCACATGGTATCTGAAAGGGAGAGGGAAAATATTTTCTGAGTGTCTACACTCCCTAATGAGTTCCTTGCTAGTCTTTCATGGTAGTTCCCAGATGGACAAATGCCTCATGGCTGCCCACGAAACTCAAATTCTTAACTTCTATCCCTAGGTGAAATATGCTGAGTGACTTGAAAATCCTGGCCTTGTCAGTCCTCCTACATCTATTCCCAGCTTGATCCAGACAATGCATAAGATTCCCTCTTCTTACAGGACTCTTCCATGTCCTTTAAGATCTATGCTCCCCAGACACTCCCCTTTCTGACTTCTCTCCGATGGTCTCATAATTTAGCACACCACATGTAGTTGTTACTTTAGCTTCTTTCCCTGGCCCCTCAAAAACACAGAACTTTTCAGAGCCATGCCCTGACCTCATAATTACTCACACAGATCACCAGCACTTCCAGCCAACACCCTGCCACGCAGCACAGCCAGCTCCCTTCTGCCTCCCTCACAGACAAGACCCCAAAATACAGGTTCTGTCCAAGCCATCCTTTCAGTAAATAGTACCCTGACCTCCAAGGGCAAAGAAGGATGACATATCCAAAAGAAACATCCAAAACCCACTGGATATTTTGGGTAGCCCCAACCTTTGATTAAAAAAGTCTCCTTCGATTCTTAATTATAACACAGCTTTCTTCTTTCTATGAAACTTAAGGCAGAGGGATTCACCTGAGGATTCACTTTGTTCTCGTTGGTGCTCCAGTCCATTCAGACAGTTTCATGTGTCTCACTCAAAGACTGATGCAAGAAATTATTGCAAGCAGAGACCAACATCAGTCAGGAGGTCCCTGTACTGTGGAGACATGACTAGGCAGGACATGTACAAATATTCTGGTAGGAAATTAGGACTGTGTCATCAGACTGCTGGTGGAAGCTGGTAGGAAGCCATCAAAGGGATTTGAATATAAATGATGTGTATATGGTGGCCTGAGCTATAGAGATGGGATATGTCTCTTTTCTGCGCCAGCTGGAACCTGTGTATCATCTATGCATTTAACTCAAGACACATAAACTACAGTAAACCAGGATGGGAGGATGGGGCTGAACCTGAAGGGAGTATAGGTTGTGCTCCCACCTGGAAGGAAGGGATTATCTCCCTGGAAAGTGGGGGCTAACACTGACACTACTCAGTCTAGGTCCAGAGCATCCAAAGAGTTCAAAATATTTCAGATTCATCTTCAACCTATCATTTCTCCTCCAGTAAGATGTCTGCACGTGTTCATCCCTGTGAGAGTGGACAACTCCCCCTCATTAGGGTAGGTAAACCCTAAGGTTTGCCCACAGGAAGATGGGGCAGAGTCAAACCTTGACTCCCCAAACTCCACACTACTTCCTTCAGGAATAATTCTTTTCTTCAATGTCAGCACAGCTGAGCTGAACAGAAAGCGTGACTGTCCCAAGAAGTGAGGGCAGGAACTGAAATGCAAAGGTCAATAGGGCAGAGACAGGTTTGATGAGATTTCAGCACTGGAATGGTAAAAAGGTAAAAAAGGTCACATGACCATTTAATAATATTAGGGAATAGCAAGTAAAAGAAAATGTAGCCACAGAGAGACCCCCCAGGGACATCAACAGAGTGAGAGAGGAAGGAAGAAACCACAAAATAGCCTGAAGGCTGGGGGTGGCTGCTGACTGTTGAGCTCTCTCAACAGTCTCTGAGCTAGGCTCCTATGCAAAGATTGTAGTTTTTGATTCCAAAGTCCTTTTCACTTCTAAACTCTCAAGATTTTCCCATGAACACAAATTATCAAAAAGGGACTTGGTCCTTCTCTAGATGCAGGTGTATTGATTGTAGTGACGAAAAATCAGTTCCTTAGCCCAAAACACATTTATCTTGGCAAGGATGTGAACAAAGGAACTGAGAACAATGACTCCAAAATGTCTGGAATACCAAGAGCTTTCTGAGAAACAGATTAACAAAACACTTCAGTAAAAAAGAATTTTAAAAAACCCTCCTAGTAAACTAGATAATACAGAGAAAATATTTACTCTAGAAACTTATGTTAATAAGAAGGAGATGTTTAGAATATGTGATCACACAAAGAACTTACTATCTGCTAGACATGAGTGCTGAGGGATGTGAGAAGATTAGCAAGGAAGCTTATTGTAGCACATGTAATCTATTTTTTATTTGAATTAAAATTGGGAAATATGGGAAAATTAAAGAAAAATAAAAGGCACAAATACACTACTATGCATCCAAAACGGAAGAATGACTTTGGCTATCATTGTCCCAGGGGTAAAACATTGTAAATGGCTATAGATAATAGACTCCTGAGCAATACCAGAGCTCACTGTAAACAACAACTTTCCCTAGATATGCTTGACCATTAGAGGAAAGAAAAGTAGTGGCAATCATACTTGGAAATATGTGTTTGGCCCCCATGTTTTGCGAAGTAATAAAGCTGTCTCAGGCATGTCTAGTTCTCATGGAGTCTGAGGACCTGACAAAGCACAGCTGATAAAGAAATGACAAAGTATAGAATATAAGGAAAGTGTCTAAGTGTTCAAATCAAAAGAACTAAATATTCTAGCTTAGCTTATTTGTACAGTTTTTGTGCATATTCACAGCACACAAGGAAAGAAGTGCCAAGTAGTACAGTTTAGCATCAACTGCAATGAACATGAAGGTCCTACCATGAATGATGATAGGCCCAGACCTGTTAAATATTTTTCTTCATGATTTAGGGGAGTAAGATACAAATATTTTATAAGAAAGGACTGAAAAGGTTATGACTGCATGAGGCTCTCTGCAGTACGGATGTAAAGAAAACAGGAGAAGGGAGCAGATGTTTGGAGGTCAAGGAAATTTCTGGGAATCAGATATCTCTAGAGGTAGCCACCAGGCAAGGAAAACTGAGCTCCTGTTAATGACCTTCAAACATCTGCTCTGCTCCCTCCCCTCTTTAGTTTCTACTATGATTTGGAGGATGTCTTATACAACCATGATTTGTCGCAGACAGGTTAGGGGTTTGGCTGACTTCCAGTCTCTGTTTGAAGTGGATGTTTCTGCTATGAAGTTTTTGTTGTATCCTTTGCAAGTGATTATCAATATTCAGTCTCATCTTCCTTGAAATAATATTGAATTCTGCTCCTGCCTCTGTTTCCTTCTCCTTATATTGTGACCTCATTTTTTCTAAACTTTTTTCTAAAGAAGTTTTTCCTAATGTGTTGATCTTGTTAATCTCTAGTTCTGAGATGGCAGATTTGCTGTTGCAAGGTAGACAAGCCATCTGGTCCAAAGTCTGTTTCACAGTTTTGCCCACCAAAACACATTAGAATTTACTTCCAAGTGCCCTCTTGTACTGGTCAGTCACCTGAATGTAATGAAGCTTTACACTATGATGTTGTATGAGGCTCAGTGTCTGCAGCCAATTATGTGCCTTCTGTATCTTTGCTGCAGGAAAAAGGAAAAAAAAAGCCTCTAGTTTGTCAATGTGTAAAACTAAATTTTGTACTGGTAGAGTAGAGATTAGGAAACTGGTGGAAGGGAGGTGGTTTTTCTTTAGTGGGCTAGTAAAACCTCAGTGGTCAAGAAAATGGCTCTGTGAAATATTGGAAGGGCTTGTTTGAATACAGTGTCCCCAGGCTGGCTGGGAATGGATGGTCAGCTTTGGTAAACTCATCTGGTTCTTTTGCAAGCTAAGAATTCCCCACCTTCCCCCTCACTTTTATATATTAAAAAAGAAAACAAATCATTAGCCATGTCTGGTTTTAGAATATATTAGAATTTATATGACTGTATGAAACTACATAGCAGTCAGATGGAGAAAATGAGATGTGAGGAGAATAAAAAATAAGGAAACAGTCAGGGAAGCAAAAAGCAGCAAGTAATGGCTCTTTAGTAGAGACAGTTAGAGTAAACAGTTTGTTTTGTGAGAGTAGAGTTAAAGAAACTTGATTTTCCCAAAAGCTTTGTCCTGAGTACCTTAACAGCTTTTCCAGCATCCCCAACTTCTTATCATTCTCTACCATTTAATATCCCTTCCATGCCTACCTGGTGTTTTGATATTGTGGCTGGCCCAGCGCTGACAGATCAGGCAGCACATGGCCATCACAGGCCATGTAATATCTGTTACATATTTCTTGGTGGAGGTACTAAATAAGATCTCCTTCCTCTGTTTAGAAAGGTACATTTTCAATGGTTTAAGGCACTTTGGAACTCTGAGGCATTCAACCATCTCTTAAACTCCTCTAAAACTGGACTGGTCTTTTAGGAGGACCGATGGTTGTGGAGATTCTGTCAATTGACAGATGCAGGTAGATGCTGAGAATAGTGTGTTGGTAGGCATGGCATGCCGACACAAGAACATCTTAGGCAGTTTGTCTAAATATGATGTTCAATGTGATAATACATGCAGACAGAATTAGAGGAAACAGAAAAGAAGACACATAGAATCAAATCTTCAGGAAACAAATTGCATTTGCCTTGCTACAGAGATCAGCTGACAGCCAACAGAAAGAGATTAACTACTTCTCATGAGAAAACTAAATTAAAAACTCATCTAATTCAATGAAAAATAACTTTTTAAAACAAGAAGCTGGCAAATTCAGTTCCACAAAAAAAAAAAAAAAAAAAAAGGTATATAAAAAGCTGATAGTAAAGCTGATGGTTAAATGTGTGCTATAAACTGCCATATAGCAAAAAGCTAAAATTTAGGAGGACTTGGAAGGTAAAATGTGAAGAACTTTGAATAGATGGAGGAAAAAAAGAGGGGACAACAAGATTGGAAAAAAGCATGGAAATATCTTGCTGAAGGATTAGGGCTTTGACTGCCTTTTTTACAGCAGCAGGTGCACAGGGAAGAGCCACTGAAGTTCTGCAGGACTTCATGGGTCCCAGGTTTTTAACATCCAATTTAAAACACTTCAAAATAAATTAGAAAGTTGGCATACAGCTCATACTTAGCAAAGAGGTGAAAGGAATTTAGGGCAGCTTAAAGATTTGTCTGTATCCTTAAAACTGCACTTGCCCAAGCAAAATCTTGCTCCCACTTTGGCTTACACAATTGAAGTTGAATTCTGCTTAAATCAGTCTCTGTGACTTTGCTTGGCAGAAGGGTCTTTTGCAGTCAGAAACTGGGGGAAATTCACCGCAGTGTAATGCTCCACAGACTTTTTTTTCCCCTCATGCAAGTCCTTAAAAAGGAAAATTGTCTGTCTGAACTTTTGTAGTTTAGGAGAATTTTGTTGATTTGAATCTGTCTTTGAAAAACATGTTCTCTCAGCAGTGTCTTCTTTGGCATCATGGATTTTTGAACTGTTTTCAAGCTGGATTTGAATGTTTCCAGCATTTAAGGTTATAACCTCAGTGAACAGACAACCTTGAAGAGAGCATTTTTGCAGGAAGGTGGTATGGGAGTCCCTCACTAGAGGCTGGCCATTCCATTTACTAGAGGAAGAACTTGCTTAGACTGGACAATTATGACACTGGCTTAGGCAAAATGAAGCCCATTATTAAAATGTGCAATAGTTTTGCTGAGGAAGGGACACTGTTCTGTAAAATGCTGTCATTCACTACAAGCTGTTTAGAAAATATGGCATTGAAGGTACTAGGCAGTGTTGGGTTAAACAAAACCTATAAAACATAATGAAAGCCAAAGGATTGTTTCTTGAGAAAGAGATTCAGATCTCCTTGGCAGTGGATCAGTCACCTTTCAATAAAATGTTTTAGGTGAAATATTGTGCTATAGATTTGTTAAGAGAAGTGCCAAATTTGATAGGCTCGAAGGTTAGTAGTATGGCAAATCTCCTCTTCATCATTAACAATTCCAGGTCTTGCCAGAAATAACTGCTGTGCAAAGGGAGAACACTCTTCGATATATTAAAATTAGCTAGAATAGAGTGTCTCCTAATCAAATTTTGTCCTGAATTGCCAAATGATGTATAGTTGTTTGTGTTGTAGATAACACTCCAGTGGGGACTATGCTAAAATCCCTGAAAACTCATATTATGCAAGACCTCTGGCTGAACTTTAACTCTATGCTTAGAAGTGAGAGGTTGGTGCTATAAGCCACCCAGATCTCCATCAAATACTGTACATTTAATTGTACACTTAGCTAACAAAGATCAACTTATATTAAATGAGCAATAAATTCCCAGCTCCACAAAATGAACACAATGACATTTCAGAGTAGCGTAATCTGCATTTGAGGCCATACTTAGAGGTAATGATGGCAGAAAAGGGACAAAGTGATCACCCAAACATTGGTAGGATTCTAGTATTCTTTGCCTTTGCCTGCAACAGATGTTTCCGTGAGCTGGTCAGTTGTATCATGGAAGCTATAAAATAAAACAGAAGGCTTAACAAATAATTGGCACAGACCCAGCACTTCAATCAGCTTTAAGTAGTATGAGAAATTATGCTGCTTTGTGGGCAACTATAAGGAAAATCTATTCAGATGGAGTGTACCTATTGAGTTTTGGCTGATTGCTGTTTGAACTCCCGCTAAGTACATTAGGGAGTATAAATTTCAAAAAAACATTGCACAGCATTGCTAAGGACTCTGCATGTATTTGTCCTGTCAAAATGTTTGAAACTATAACCAACATATGAGTTTTTAATTTCTTTCCATTTTTAATATTCCCCACTGGAAAATGTCAGTGCATCCACACATTGCACTTATAGTGCCATTCCAAACCTCTGCAACTCTCTGTAATGGAGAGTTAGAAGCTGGAGCAAACGTCTCCAGAGCTGAATGTTTGTACAAAACACCCTTTATCTTATTTGTTTTTTCCTGAGATCTACAAAGCCTGTTTCACTGTGCTGCTGTTCAGTCTTGGCTCATTTCTATTCTCAGACTGAACAATGCAGACTTCAGATTAGAAGTTTCAGAGATTCCTGTGATGGAGATCTATATGAAGGGTTTCACAGTTGGATCTAAGATGACTTGTACTGATTTCCTCCAGATGTCTGGTCATCTGGAGAAGAAGAAATATCAAAGGTCTCCCCATGCATTTCAAAATGTATCTTTTCCTTCTGCTGATGGAGGCCCTAGTACCCAGTAATACTGCCATTGTTGGGAATGTTTCATGGGAAGCCCCTTCTGCTGTCTGATGGAGTTATTCCTTCAAGGAGCTCACTGATCTCATAGTTTTAAATTACAAAAGTGACCTGGGGCTTAATGCCATGCCCATGTTCAACCCCTCCACACGGCCCCACACTCAAGCTGATGCCATTTTTATAACGTTTGCATACAGCAGGCACCCCCTGAGGCCCCTCACCATGGTCACACTGAAGAAGAGTCTTTAGACAGACAGAAAAAGAATGAACATTTGTTTATCAACACAATTCTCAGATCTTGGGTTTTGTGTTGCTGAAATGGCTCCCGAGGTATTAAAGAGTCTTTTTTCCCAGCACCGCAACCGAAGAAAAAGCTGAGATGCGTTGGTTCTGCTTTTCAAGGTTGTTTATTTTTCCTTATCTATAACATTATTTTTCTGACCTGCTGATGTCTGTCTGGCAGGTCGGTTTGTGGCACACTGACCGCCCTTGGGGTGGTGCCAATATTTTATACTAAGAACTACGTGTACTTTATTTACAATAATTTTCCAATACCTATCACCTATGTTAGACAGTCTGTCTCTACTCTAAACCAATCTAAAAATGCCACCATCACACAGAAGATGGGTGCTAAGAAGGAGGAGGAGGAAGGACAGGGCATGCTGAAATCCCTCCATTTTGCCTCCTGAACCCCTACTCTAAAAACCCCAAAATTCTACCTTTTCACCCTGTGACAAACTATCATTCTACTTAAACTTTCATGGCTTGTAAATCTTCACACAAACTGGTAATTTTCTCCATGGGTTAAAATCAAAGGCACAGGTGTCTTTGAGCATGTGCCAAGGTCTCTGAGCCCCTTGCCAGGGTCTCCAGTCCTCCAGAGCAGTCAGAGGAACATCCAGGCTTTTGACACTCAAAGAACCCCTATTAAATCTCCTTTGTGTCCATATAATGGGGATTTTTTCTCAGAGTAAGAAAAATCAGAAACATCCAGGCTTCTGACACTCAAAGAACCCCTGTTAAATCTCCTTTGTGTCCATATCATGGGGATTTTTTCTCAGAGTAAGAAAAATCAGCCTTCAAAATTGGGATTTAACACAACTGCGGTGGAGATCTTCTAGGTCCTGAAGACTACAGACACTCTCTCCTGTAACAATATAAGCATCTCATGGGCTTCCTTCCTGTGAACTGATCCTTTCATTCACTATTGCTTTTGTTGTTAACTACTTGATATAGTGTTTGCTGTTAGATGTTGCTGTTGATATTTTGCTTTTATTTTAAAGCATCCAAGAACTATTAAGACAACTCTACTTTTCCAGGTATCAAAACCCAAAACACTAGATAAAATAGCCCTTGTTGTCAAGAGATCCTGCTGTGGAAGTAGTTTACTAGGGGAGGTGAAAGCTAAATCTCCCTTAAGCCCCTTGTCACCTTTAGAACATGTGCAGGATATTTCTTCTCTTTCAAAATTTCAACATATGAAATTCAAGTGTGTGCAACAAGACAACAGAGGTGGGTGACAGGCAACTGTCAATTGATATTTCAGTCAAGACCTGTACATGCTGCAAGGGAAGAAAAAGAGCAAAAGACTCCATGAAACTATTAGTCACTGTCCTTTCATACTAGAAGACTCTGAGAGGCTGCAGAGGAGGATGATGAAAGCTTTAGAGCAGATAAACGGAGAAGCACCACAAAAGCTGGGTGATGGTGAATGCAACAGTTGCTAACACTTCCATACAGTTCTGTTCTGTAATTCAATGGGGTCATGGATGATAAGGCCAGAAAAAGTTGTTTTATCCACACGTTCCTTGTTCTTCTGCATAACATCTGACACAGAGCTTCAAATTCAGCCCTGACATAAGTGACTGAAGTAACTGGGTGAGTCAGCAGTGTGGTTTCTACAAATACATCGGAGATTTCTCGTTACCACAGGAAAAGGATGGCAAGATTAAACCAAGTGTATGGTGGCACTTGTAGTCTGGGTTAAGAATTAACTTTGGACCCCCTCACTGTGGGTCCAAAGACTGGCAAGACTGGCTACAGATTTGTAACCAAGGATACCACCAGTCATTCCTGCTCTAAATCAGCTCCTGTTCATCAAGTTTGGGAAATCAAAGATAGTGGCATGGGATACAGTGGCCATGCCAGTGTCCTGTCAGCCACAGAAAACAAGATTCCAGCTTCCAGCCTGACTCATCAAGACAGGCAGTCTCAGATGGTTCCTGAATTCTGGATAGGTGAAACTGATTTCCAACGTTTCCAAAATGCCTTAAATACCAGGTATGTGATCTGCTACAATTTTGTCATGTTTATAAGAGCATCAATGCAAAATGCTTTTAGTGCTGCACCATCAAAGAGTTTTAGCTGTTTTCAAACTCAAAGAATTTGTATTTATGCCCTGAAATAAACAAGAAAATATTTTAAAAGAAAGGGTATGTTCAATATAAATTTTATCATCTCCTTATGATTATTGCATTGATCCATTCTTCCTTTGCTCCATCAATGTATAATATTGAGTATATTACTTTCCTACAAATGCCTGGAAAAGGAGGAGTTAATGCATCATGGAAAATAACTTTGTGTGAAAGACATTTATTTTATGAATCTGGCTTTAAAATTCTCTCTCTAGTATTAAAATTACTATCACAGCCAGATTGTGCATCAAAAAGATCCCACTTAGCAGAATATATGACCTCAAAAATGAATATCTGTTAGATTGTTCATACAGAGTGCTTGAAGAAATAATTTCTCACAGATGGAAAGCTATAAAAATGGTATTCTGCTATCTCGTGTTTTGAACCACAATCTCAGAACATATGAAATATCAATATTGAATCAAGCTGTACCTGGTTCCGCTTGAATGAGTTCTTCCAAGTTCTCGACCCCTGTTCTACCATTGTTTCATTTTAAACTGGAGTCCAATGCAAAGAAAAACTCCAAAACATATACAAAACACACACAACAAATCCCCATCTTCAACCTTTTCTCCATGAGCAAAGACAAATCAGGAATGACATACTCTAATGAGCTTCTTTGATATTATATACTGTCTTTGAAGAGTGTAATTATAATAAATAAATTACATTAATGGATCACACACATGAACATTTACTTGGTGTGAAGTGTTTTCACTGCTCTCCCTACAGAATAGATATGTCTTGACAAAGAGACACGTCATAGAGAACACTGCTGACATTTTTAGGTGATGGAATAATGAAAATAAATGTTCATTACTGCTGACTATTTCTGGAGATGAATCTTTATTGACAAAAATATTCTCAGGGAAAAATTCTAACATAATCAGTACAGAAGTCTGTCTGTGAATAGTGAATTTTTCTCTTGGAGTCTTCTCTCTTCATTCAGCAGTTCAGTCCTGGCACAGTTTTCAGAGTGTACTGCGAGGATGCTTTCAAGCACATTGCCTTTAAATCACTACTTAGGCTACACCAAAAGTACCAGCATAACCATTTCCTGGAAAGTTTCAGTGCTCTATCCAGGTGTTCCTAACTTTCTTAATAACAGTAATTCACAGTGTCAGGGTCCCATTAGTTACCAGATGGATCATTTAACCACTCACAGAACATATCCAGCATCTGCCCCACTGGTCTGTGTTTCCCGATCAGACTCTGCTGCCTTTTGATCTTGGGCTGCAGTTTGACTGTGACTTCTTGTGAACAACAGCACAAACACCTTACACCTCAAAATCCACTCTTAAGCTAACAGAGACCCTGGAGAAACACCTGGAGCAATGGAGCATCAGTGGTCAGATAATTCTTCTCTTTACCCCAGAGCTTACACAGAGTCATGATACCCTGCTCCTTTTTTTTTTTTTTTTTTTTTTTGGTAAATACCTTGTATAGAGCAACTTGTCCCAGGCAGGCTCTTATTTAGTTCAGCTCAGTATAGCATAGCAGACCACTTACAGGTATATTACTTTTATTTTCCATACCTTTCATTTGAACATATTTATTATCCTTCACCTAATAAATCTTTTATCAAGTTATACATAAAGCTTGGACTGATTTAGAAAAGTGTCTGTGGCAGGTTTTACAGCTGAAGATCTCCAAAGTGCTCTTTTATCTCTACTGGGTTTTCCATATAATGGCTAATGCTTGCTGTTCCCTTTGTGCAGCTGTGTGTCCTTTGAGGGCACTCCGACTGCTTCTCCCAGGCAGCCACTCCTTGCCCCATTCAGGACTCATCAACTTGAACACTGCTTACAAAACCTGCTGCTAAAACTGGTGCTAAAAGCTATTTTCAGGAAGCATGTGCTTAACAGGTGATGTGCCTGCATATCCCCACAACGGCAGAAGCAGAGGTGAGATTTTCATGTCCACGTGGCTCAGTTTGGGCTGAGGATCCTTAGGAGCAAAAACTGTCCACCTTTCTATGCAGCAGGTGGTCATGGGAGCTGGCAGGAGGCTCCAGACCACACCCTATGGACTAGCCTATCCTCTGCTGAGAGCAAGGCCAGGGATCTCCTCTGGGGCTAAATTCAGTGTCTAAAATAAAACATTAGTAATTTCAAGGAAAATATTTGAGGTGCCATTCAGATGTGGGATGGGTCTCAGCCCAAAGGTCAGCTGAAAGGTGTACACTGCTCTGAAAGGACCTGGAAATTGCAACTGAAACAGACAACTTCTTTCTGCCCGAATCCTTATATTCATGGTGATGAGCATATTCCCTGAAAAAATTAGAAAGGGGTCTGTGGACTAAAAAGACTACTTCTGGATGAGAGGTACAGCTGAGGTGCATCATGCAAGGTGTGAAGTCAAACTTCCCCAGTGCTCAGAGATGTTGAACCCTCAAACAATGTTCTGTAAGATGCACGCAGACAGCTTTGCACTGCAGAGAAGAGGTAGTATTTTTTTAAAAGCTTATTGAAAAGGAATTTGGCTCTCACAGGAAGTCAGCAGGATTGAGCTACTTTAGTATTAGCATATTTCCTCTGTGTCCAGCCAGACATCACTGATGCATCACAGCTTTGAACTTTAAGGGAAGCTGAATGGCTTCTGCTACAACTTGCCCAGGGACTGCGAGGAGCCCCAAAATCCAATTCTGGGTCTGCCAAGGGAGCTGAGGACATGCCCTGGGAGCCCAGATCAGCTTTTGGCTCCCAGAAGAGGATGTGAAATCCAGCCTCACCACACTGTCTGGAAAGAGAGCTGTCTGGAAAAGCGTTAAGGAAGGGCCTTAAAACCTGCCCACTGCAGCAGGTTTAGATTAAAACAGGTATGTTGCAACAAACCTAAACCCACTGAAATGGCTGGAGACCCAGTTCCTGCTCAGCTTGCAGGGATTAAGTGCCTCACACTGACCAACTTCACACTAGCAGCCAGCCCTGTGCTGCTCACCTCCCATCTTAACTCTAGATCCCCACCAGGACTCCTTTTTCAGCAGGTGGTAGGCATTTGCTCTGCAATGCAAAATCTGTGTTGAACCTGCTAACTGATGGCTGATACAGAGCTACAGAGCTGCAGGTTTTTTCATGTTTTTGCAAGTAGGCATGGGAGCATCAGTGTGCCCAGCTGACCTCGTGGGGCAGTGCTTGCACAGTGCCTTTTTCCACTCACACATTAAAAATTGTCCTGTGTACACACTTCCACACACTCTTGTGAACATTTTGCTTTTGTTCTTTCTTGTTTTGTTTCCCTTAATCTAAAAGAAATTACTCAAACTGAGAACATATTGTTGCTCTTTGAGTGTGGAAAAACATAACATAGCAACTTGTCTTAGCTTTCTAATAGTTTCACGATGTGCTTTTAAACAATGTCAAACTTGTTCAAGGATTGTGACATTTGAAGTTGGCAAGTAAATCAACGTTTGGGTTTTTTCCCAAAAGCAAAACTTTTTAGAAATAAAATGGTTGCATTTATTTCAAAAGAAAATATTCGTCCCTGTTTTTTCTGGTTTGGGGGTTTTTTTTAGACACAAAGTGCTGTGTATGCAAGATTATTTTTATTTTGTATGTATGTTGCAGTGCTCAACATTTTAATTGCCACTTCCTCAATAAAACTATTGGAAATCTTCCATCTTGCCATTAGCACTTACAAAATAACTGTTAACAATATGTTATCCAGACACAGAAACTTTATAATTAACATTGGACTAGTCTTCAAAGTCTAGTGACTAAAATATATCCTATAAAATTACTGGACTTCATTCAATGCTATTCTGCTGGTTTAATGTTCAATAAATGTGTTGAGGGGAGATATTTGGCAGCATGAATTGGTCTCTCTGGCAGAGAGAATGACTACAATGGGGTTTGCTCTCTGCTCTATGGCAAGAGCACCAAGGCTCTACTGGGCTGCCGCGCAAACACTGAAAGTTTGCTGCTGGTGTGAAATAACATCGCTCCCAGACACACTGCTGTGCAATCCTTCACTGCAACGCTCCTCCCTTGTCAACCGACAAGGAATTGGACAGTTTTCACATGAGCAATAAAACACAACAGGCAGTGTATTTCTGGACCATTATAGCACAACTGGGGTAGTGTCAGAAGGCTGAAGGCCAAGCGCCTCAACTACGGGAGAAATACAAGATTGGCTCTGAAGCGTCTTAATGCTATCCTTAAATGGAATTTCTACAGTACATTAAATAAGGACGAATACTTAGTCCTGTGCCTTTAACACAGACATGGACATGACATCATTGGCAGCTAATTAAGACTTATTCCAGCCAGGATTGTGCTGCAGCCATAGCAGACCATTGCACTGGTAAAGAGTTTGAAGAACAGGATGAAAAGGATTGGAACACATTTTTATTTAGATTAGACTGTGAAAAAGGCATGATAATGTATTGAAACCCACATAATTTTGCAGGATCAAAGTCATTTAAAGCAGTGTCTCCATATAATCTGATCATACGAAGCTCTTTGCCCATGGGAAATATCTGAAAAAACTCTCTGCCTAGTTTCTGAGATAAACAAGACTAATGGACCAACAGACATGGATAGCATTCTGGGAGTTATTTTTACTAGGACAGAGCTCTTAGTCCAGCCAAGAGTACCGTTGTGTTTAGCACTCTAGCTGCTCGTGGGGTGAAGCGGTCACTGTCCCAGTACACTTTCAGTTCTTCCTAGGCATGAAATATTTCTCATGCAAGGTGATATCTGTGCCAGGAGGTGCTGAAGGTGAGAGTCAGGCTGTACAGGGTTCCCACCTAGCAAGAAAAGTTGAGAAGTCAGAAGCAAAAATCTTGGCCTTAGAGCCATTGGACTCCATAGGACACTGAAGAAAGGAGGGGTGTGAATGAGACATGCACAGCTCTCCCACCCCCGCAGTTTTTGCCCTGGGTGGACCCAAATATATAAAGAGAAAATGCATAAATAGGCACTATAAATATTAATACAGTTTTTCTCTATCCAAAAGGCAAAATTTACTGTTTTTCCAGATCACTTTACTAACCTTTTACAGATTTTTTTAGCAGGCAATATGTAAAAATATGACTGAAACATCTGGGCAGACTTTCCTTCAGAAAATAAGCTTTAATAGGAACTGTTTTCTTATACTCTCCCTGTTCTCTGCTTGCAGGTCATCTAGTGAGGCCACAGGTCGAAGTAAGGGCTTCAGCAGAGGAGCAGCACCAGGGAAGGGCTTTCATCTTTCATGCTCATTGCACATATGAAAATTTCCTTTCTGTCAGCAATTTGGACACCCGGTCAGACCAGTTATTTTCAAATTGTTTGTCATTGTCTGAGCAGGTTTGGTCTCTTTGCAAAGCACAATTTTTCATCTCCGTCACAAGCAAGAACAGACATCTGAGCAAGTGGCTGGATTGCTGAGAGAAATTGTTTGGCCTCAGGAATACCCACTAGGATGCAGTGCAAGCTCCTGTCATCTGGATATTTCTCTGCACTGAATCAGTGGGCTCCTTCTGTTCAATAATCTACTTATACTGTAATCTAATAATACACTTGTGAAATTAAGTTACTGATCATTTTGAGTGTGACTGAATTGTGCTGGTATAACACCACTAAACACTGACAGTTTTTTAAAGAGAAAAAAACCTTTGTTTAATCACTGTCAAGCAGTCAGACTGAAGACAGAAAACTTATTTTGGAGGATATAATTTTTGTGCCTTTTTTTTTTTTCCCCATCATCATACAGTTATCACTCAGAGAAAAGGCACCTATAAGGGACACTAAGATTTTATTTAGCTGATCCACCTCCAACATGGTAGGGCATATAACTTCATGTACATCATTCCTACCATTTGCTTTTCTAACCTGTTCTTTTGTCCCTTTGATAATTTGGCTTCACAGTTTCCCTAGATAATCTATTTCCATGGTTGTTTACTTATTACAATGGAAACAATATTCTTACTCTTCTGCTACCTAAGAGAGTTATTCCTTGTTTAAATTACCTCATTTTTTAATGCACAAAGGGCAAAGGAAATTTTTTTTCATTCTTCTTGCTTCTACCCTCATGTATCTGAAGGCTATTTTTACAATTCCTTTTGATTCTTCTGTGGACTAAACAATCTAAATTCCTTCAGCTGTTATTTGTAAGATGTGATTTTAGACCTTTTCCCACTGTTGATGTCCTCCTCTGGTGCCCACTATGTCTTTTTGGAATGCAGCACCCTGGGTTTACATGCACTGAATAGAAGGAATATGACTTATGTCTTACATGATATCCCTGTCAGCTGGCTTCTTCCAACATCTGGGATTAGGAGGCAGAGAGAAGAGATGTGAATCATTCACACTGTGACCAGGGTAGGTATTGTAAGACAAAACATTTCTGTGATCTTTATCCAATAAAACCATTTTCATCTTGAGCTCCATTTATTTTCCTGAACATTTGCCTGAATACACACAGAAGGTGTATGCAACTGAGGACACAAAGGCAGCTGTAACAAATTCAAACAGATATCCCTACAATAAGTGTAAATGTCATCTCATACTGAGTTAATATAGGTGCCCTTCTTTAGGATGATGCAAGATTATAAATTATTCTGCAAGTTTGAGAAGAAAATATTTATCAAACTGGTAGTAGATGTACATCATGTTGTAGTTTTAGTGTTTTAAGAAAATTGAGGCAATGCTTGTAAAGAATGCATGGTCTTCTTTTGCTCTAAACAAGAAGGAAAATACACCAAAAAAAAACCCCAACAATGAGCTATCATCCGCAAGCTATCCTCGAAACAGGCCTCTGTCTTGGACCTGACAATGAGATTTTGAGCTGAAAGCTCATCTCTTTTTTTCCAATTATATTAGTCAGCCTAATGAAAGAGATGGCCTCTCTCCATAGGTCTTGTTTCTCTGGTGGTTATCACTGTGATATTTGCCACCACAGGCCCCTAGGAATTTATGGATCATTGTCTCTCTCCCTCTCAGAAAGACAGAAAGGAAAAGGTCAGATGAAACCCCATCCCACTCCAGGTCCATACTCCTGTGCAAAACAGCAGTTTCAGGGATTCCTGTGTTAGCCTGATGAGGTTGAGCTGATAGGTTGATTCAACAGGGTGCAGTGCCATGAAGAAATGTGACCTTGTGTCCCAAAGCCATGAGACCACCAGAATCAGTGCTGCACGGGTGCAGTGACACCAGGGCTGGTTTTAGAGGCTCTCCTAGTGCTCCCTCTGCTCTAGTGCAGCTCCCAGACTTCTGCTCCTTGGGTGCATGGTGGCTCTGGAAAATACAATCTCCATCCAAGCAGGAGAAAATCACCAAGTGATTTGTTACAAATTATTTGCCACGCTCTAAGAATAACCAACTTATTTCATTTAAAAAGAGGGCACAGAGGTT
Organism: Pyrgilauda ruficollis; assembly: GCF_017590135.1. Taxonomy (NCBI): domain Eukaryota; kingdom Metazoa; phylum Chordata; class Aves; order Passeriformes; family Passeridae; genus Pyrgilauda; species Pyrgilauda ruficollis. Next base: position 2,453,803 of record NW_024526711.1, on the reverse strand, counting down.
CTCTGCAAGCACGTGAGCATTTTTCCCCAAGGAAAATTTCATAATGGTTAATATAAGCAGAACTACAGTAGTGCATATGGTTAACAGCTGCTTTAACATGATATGGCATGACAACTGTCTGGAAATCATTAGCCTAACTTTTCTTTAGTATTTGGGTAATTAACCAACAGACAGAGCTATTTCAGCTTATCAGATAATACTTTTTTTTTTATTTTTCCATTTTATTTACAGTACATATAGTGCTGCTTCTCAAAATAATACATGAAATGATTGCTGAGTGAATGAAAAAAAATCATAAGTCTCAACAGATATTTGACATATATTTAGATCTTTCCAAAACATTGAAGCATTCATGGGTTCCAAAGAAGACTTTCCTTTAAGGAAATTAAAACATAAAACGCTATTACTGTTAAGGTTGTATAGAGACTAGCAAAATTCTGAAATAGATATATTTATATGTATATATATATATATTATATATATATATATAAATATTGTTGAATATATTGAACTGTAAAGCAGAGTTCTCAGGGACTTTGATAATGTTGATCACCTTTTGGTACAAAGATCCTGTAGCACATTTTTATAGCTCTTGACAACTGCCACCTTCCCTCTTTTTTTTCTATCCATAAGAATTTTGTTAGCAGTACAGCTATTCTTCAGCTTAAACAGTGATATCAGAAAATGTTAGCTCTTGTAGTATTAGGCAGAATCAAAACAGAAGAGGAAGCAAGAACAGCACCACACAGGGAAGGTAAAATAATCTTATGTTGATCTACAGAAAGCAAGAAGCCATTGTCATCTTGTATGAAAACATATATAAACACATGCAGCATAAAGGAAGTATAGGAAGCTTGAAAAATATAATAGTTTAACAAGCCAACAACTCTATAATTCATTAAGGTTGCTGGTTTAAAAATCAAATTTTTTTTAATTAAAAAATGATATTGAAGTTTTGCTGCATATTAAAATTTTATTCATTCTGCAAAACAGTCACGATATAAGAATAATATCATTTCCAAAAGCTTCTTTAGGAAGTAAATATGGTCAAAGGAACATCCTAAAGTGTAGAACGTACATAAGTGGCAGAAATAAACACTTAAAATCCTAAGAGCTGAATTATTTTCAGCTTCATGAGTCTAAGTAGTAGGGAGGTAAGGACACAAAGCTTTCCCTTCTGTTTCCCAGGGTGTTTAATTTGGGAATTTGTACACCTATCCTTCCTTGAGGACAGCTCAAAATTCATATTTAATACCCACAGAAGACACCTTTGTGCAGGTGCATCCAAGTTCTTTTGAGAGAGGAAGTGAAATGCTCTTAATAGTTTTGTCGTCATGAAGCTTTTGGAGTGGGGAGGGAGAAGTGACAGGAAAAAATACAAGGGGTTACTCAGCTGCCTGAGAATAAGCCATAGATTAGCTTGACCCAACTGACTTCTATTTTGGATGCCACTAAATGCAGCCTTCTCTAGCTGCTCCACACAACATAGCTTCTTTTACCATTAAGGACCTCAAATGTACCAAAACACACATTTTTTTCCAGTACACATCTGAAAACAGAGTGGTAAATGCTAATCCTGTGGTGGATTTTGGAGCACATCTATGTTCTTTCTTGATAAAGATTCCATTTCAACAGTAGCTGTTTTGCAAGAAATATGTGTAAGGCACTGCTGTCTGAATCTGATCTATCACGTTTCTGCTAATACAAAACTTTCTAGAAGCCAGACACAAAAGACTTGTTAAACAGACTCGCCACCGCTACTAATTAAGTGCATGTTAATGAGGACAGCATGATTTCTAAATCCAAATCTAGCAATTTGGACAGAAGTCAGCAATAAACCCACCATCCTGATAGGATTTGACAAACTACTAAAATGCCTGTTTGCAGTCATTGTTGGATAATATAACAAATAAAGCTACCTGATGGTATTTGCACATTTACCGGAGTCCCATGTGTTTTGTGATCCAGCCTGAGCAATGAGTCCAGTATTTGTGACGTAACGGTGGAGATGGATCCGACCGTGCCTTGTTGATGGAAGTTGCTGAAGCATAGAGCAAGAGCTCATATAACACAGACAACTAAGCACTGGGAATAGATGCAGGGCTGAATCTGTTCCTAGTTTTGGTTCCATGGGAGACAAATAACTGAAAACCTCACATTTCCTCATAAATGTCACAAGCTGAGCTATTTCTCCAAGATCTTCATGTAGCAGAGAATGCTTTTGGGCCGACAGGCTTGCACAATGTTTAATACTTGACCTAGAACTCTCAGGAGAGTATTTAATTACATTTTTTCTTCTTCAGGCTTGACCCGGAATTCTGCTAAGTCATCCTGTGACTGAGAAGGACCTTTTGAGGTGCAACAGTGGAAGTCCTACCATATTCCAGCTGAGCAGTCCCCTCCTTGCAGAGATCATGGAAATACTTTTGGAGCATCTACCATGCACTGCCATGCTCAAGCACATTTTGATGACAGCATCTGAGCCAGATTCTCAGCCTTCCTGGGGAGTTTATAGGAGTAGGATGTGCACTTTCAGATTGCTCCCATCTTGGTGCAAATGAGGCATACAGCCATTCACGTACAGCAGGCCATTGCAGTAAACAAGCACACAGGGTCTTGTGAGCATGGATAAAAAGCAATTCTTATTGGGGGAAAAGGGTTTTTACCTCACTTGCCCTTTTTCCCTCTTATAGGACAATAACTTGAGTAAATCTGCACAACAATAGAATCAGATTTCTAATCACAAACTAATGTTTCCATTCACAGCACATCATTGGCCTCTGACCAAGTTCCATGTGGGTCCAATACTGCAATCTTCATTCAAATAAGAAGAGATTTATCAAAGTGAGCATCGGGACTTTTGTCTACAAAATCAGCTGGTTCCTGTTAGAAGATTCATTCAATCATGATGACGTTTGTAATATCTCCACCAAAATCAGTTAAACTCATTCCATTTGCTTTGCAAGATTTGTCTCATAGTACATTATCAAAGTCTTTTTGTTACTCAGACCAGTGACTGTAAAGAATTATCAGAAAAAAATTCTGAAACTGCCTAGAAATACTGATTTCATGAAGTGGGTGGGATGACTGTATGGAAATCCCCCTCCAAATTAATAGCATTTGAATCCTGAACCAAATGTAATGCGATAAAATTGTCTTCAATATCACAGTGATTTTAATAAGTCCTAGAACATTTCAGTCACAACAATAAAACACAGAATTATAAATAATAATAGTAACAGACAAATTTGAAGAATAAGTATTGCATCTATCTGATAATAACAATGGTAAGAAAATGAGAAATTAAATCAAATCAGAAAATAAACTTTCAATTGAAAGCTTACTATCCAGACATTTTATAACTTAAAGTATGTCTAAAACAAAAGTAATAAGAAAATGTTACATATACCACCATAATATTCATATTCCAATTTTTTCCCCGTTTCATAACTTCCATCTTTGTTTTTCAGTATTTAGGGCAAGATTCCTGGGAATGCTTTTCATAGTTATCTTCCCATTTATAGTGTCTCTCCGGTTATTTGTTCCTAGGAGGTAAGAAATGACAGTAAAGGAAAAATAAAGGGCCAGTGAAAGGAAATTATAGAGAAATTATCTAGCTTTAATCTCATTTTCTATGACATTTTAGGTGCTCTTGTTAAAAATGAGAAAGGACACATTGTAATTTTTAGGTATTGTTAAATGCTGAATCTACCTGTCCACCAGACCTATAGCTCCCAGACTATTTGTGAATCCAGCATTGGACTGTAGCTCGTACTATTCATGAATCCAACTGGCTCTTTTGCAAGTGACCCAACCTGTAGTTTATAAACCATTTGTGCATCCAGTGCTGGACCTGTAGTTACAGTTTTGCAACACCAGCAATATTTTTGAGAGGACTGCTGCCAAAGAACAAATAATATCTACACTTCAAGAAACAGAATTCGTGTCCTAACGCTTCCTCCAAGAAAAAGGAGAACATTACTCCCCATCTTTACGTGTTTCAGAAGGAACATTTAATCCATGAGCTAATTGGTTTATTTTGGCAGAAGAGTTGTCCTTTCCTCTTTCTTTTTTCACTTTTTTTTCTCTATTTCTCCCTTTTCTTTTCTCTTTCCCCCCCTCCCTGTGAAACAAGGATGCTATCAGCACAGCTTTTTAAAATGTGAAGATCTGCCTAATAAACTTCTTTGAGACTATTTGGCACAGAGATGTGTCTTATAATTATTAGTTATAGTTAAAGATAAAATGATAAAGGCAAATTAGAAGGCTGAGTTTTTTACTGTGCAGCTATTAAATCTCTATTAATGACTTTATCGAGCCGTATGCAGCAAACATATTACTGCAAAGCATGAATTTAATATACAGTGCACATGCAGCCAGATAGTTGAAGGACATTACAAATAATGCAAATATTTGCATTCTTTTTCCATGGGGATGCATTTATTTCTGTAACATAAAGCAGTCCAAGTTCATCTAATATAAGAATCAATGTTTTTTCATGGCAAATACATAAATCTTTCCCCCTGGATGTTTTCCTGTAAAACTTACGTGGCTCAGCCCTCTCGTGCAGAAATAGGATAGCACTTGCTGTCGACCAGGTCAATATGGCCATGTTAGACCTGGACTTAAAAAACAGGTCTTCAGTATTAGCTGTCTTGCTGATGCTTAGAGGTCTCTGTTGGTGATTGGGGCCTGCCTCTTCTGGGCACCTCACATACATGTAAGAGCAAAATTTTTGCTTCCCTGAAGAGTTCAGATCTTGAGAAAGTAATTTGCTCCTCAGCCAGGCAGCTGTGGCTGGTACAAGCTCCTCACCAAAGGCAAGTGGACATTCCCCAGCTTTGAGCAAGGGTGCAAAGCCTTTGGTGCCCCTCCAGGCTATGTTCTGAACTGCTGACTGCAAATAAGTCTTGTTTTCTCCATTTTTGACCTATCATAGCTGTGTTCGCTTTCCCCCTGTTTGTGGGGTTTTTTTGTTTTTGTTTTTGTTTTTGTTTTTTTTTTTTTGTCATTGGGGAGTATTTTCCTTTTTTTGTCTCTCTCATTCCCTTTCAAATCCATCAGTGTGCTGCCACAGAAGTCATTTAAGCCAGCAAGGATTTAAATTTAGCTCTGGCAGAAGTCAGAGGGTAGGCTTATGCGCCCACCTCCGGTGATGTAAGGCTAACCTCAAGGTCCACACTTCCAGCTGAGCCCAGTGCTCAGCCCAGGAAAGCTAAACACACTGATTTTCCCATGCCCTCAGAGAGGCCTGCAAAGCCTCTCTGGGCTGCCTGGTGGCAACCACTGGAGTAAACAAAATGAAAATTCAGCACAGTCAGTTCTTGTTTAATCCTCCTGCATCAGGACTGACCTGATCAAGCCAGCAAGGCTATGCCAGGTTCCATCACCTGAGGGACCTGGCCCTGGTCTGAGGAGCCTGTCTTGCCATTCACTGGGCAACTTTCAGCCAAAAAGCTTTGTGTTCCCTTTCCAACACTGACTGCTTTTTCCGGCCCTCTGGAAATTCTCATAAAACATGTACTCTTGTTATTATTGTGGGACAGTAACGCTGGTATTATTAGCCTGGAATGAGATGCACACAGCCATGCCTGTCTTCAAATACCCAATCTTTTGTGCTGAGGGCAGGTTTTCACCCTCCTTTTCACAACCTCAAGAAGTCTGCTGGAAAGAAAAGTTATAGGATTCAACATAAAGTAGAGGGTAAGATAGAGAGGCCATAGTGCAGAAGTAAGAGAATATCTCTGATCTGTGCATCGACATCAGTGTGTTTTTCAACATGAATATTCCAGTCATAGTTTCTCTGAAAGAGAGACTTTTAATGGCTTAGGGTAACCAACAAATGGCTTATGTTCCCTCCTGGGATTACAAGATCCAAAAGGGAGAGAAGATGTACATGCTCCCAACTTCTGGTCTCAGACATACCTTTGAAAATTGTACAGTGACCTGAAAAAGTGGAGGAGAAAGAGAGGAGATGTTGCCAAACAGAGCCTGTCTGAAAGAAGTTTTCCATGGTTCAGGATCTGCTGGTTCAGGTGATCTGCTGGAGAGACAGGGGAGCCCACAGCTCATTTGTTCATTCATTTATACCAAGAATGTAAAAAAAAAAAAAACCAAACCAAAAAGTATTCAATTCAATTAGCTTTCACAGACTTGTTTTTTAATGGAGAAGCAATTATTGATTGACATATGCTATTTATTGGTACTCTTTAAACAGATTTAACATTCCTCAGTCCTAGTGCTGCCATTTACTCTCTGTCCTAGGGTACCTAGAGACTCACCCCATGCTTTATCATTCTGCAGGGTACTCTGCGGCCACGTAATATTTTGGAAACTCTGTTCTGAAGACTCTTAAAATCACATTCATGGGTTTTGGACTGGTTTCTCTGTTAGTTTAAATTGGCAGCCCTGCATTGACTCCACTGAAAAGTCTGGCAATTTACACCAACTGTGAATTTTGATCTTTATTTCTTCTTCTTTTAATTTCTGAGGACAGATTGGTTTATTTTAAAACCTGGCTGCTGATTCAAAATGTGTGAAATAGCTTTTTTTGCTGCATAAATATTTTCAAACAGTATTTTCAAGGATTTTGCAATGAGCTACATGAAACTGGCAAAGCTCTGGTACCCCCTTCATCTTCTGCAAACAGAATTACGTAAAGAATAGGCCTACGGGACATTAACATGTTCAAGCAAAAAGAACATTAAAAAGCAACTTTTTTCTCAGAGACCCTTAACCTTTCCCCATCCTGGCCCCTGGAGTGACATTCCACCATCTAGATATTTTACCTGATTTATCCTGATTAAATTTTCTTTATACCCCTGACAGAACCAGCTGGCCAGTTTGCCGCTTGCATTTGCCATCACTGCAGTGAACAATTTATCTCATGCTGTGACTCCCTCAGTCTATAAAGCTTATTCCAGATTCAATTAAATTTCTAAGTGTAGGCACAAGGCCATCTAAAAGTTGTTTTTCCCTTGAATTTAATGGGGTTTGGCCTAGAAAGTTGATCCTCTGGCCTGGTAGTCTTTCCCACATAAGGGATGCCTTTCTTCCTTACTCAGAATTACCTCAAGATCTTCTTAGCAGTGAGTATTTGCTTAGCTATACACCTTCCTAAAACGCTTTAATGTGATGAAGCTGTTGAGCATTTCCAAACATAGATGCAAATTTGAGACTGTACTGTAAATGGTTTCTGCATCCCTTTGAGCATTGTCTGAGGCCAAAACTCATAGCCAAGGAAGCAAGTCTAAAACCTTGCCATGAAAATCCAGGCTCAGTATCTGGCTGTTGAAGGAGGGCTGCACCTCCTCTGAGGCTGCAGGGATGTTCTCCCTTCTCCAGAGCTGGCGTTTGCCCAGCTCCCTGCACATGCCTCAGCATCCTCTCCCTCATCCAAGGTTTCCTTTCCCTTCTCGGCAGTGTTTTGGGGAAGCAATATCAACTTCATGCAGCATCCACTCTCTTTCCTGATGAAGAAGAAATTTTCCTCCTCAGCTCTAACCACTCTTATTCCAGGCTTCCAACCAGTTGTACACTGGTATTGCCAGAGGAAAAAATTAACAAATTGGGTAACAGCAAGACACAGACACTGCCAGATACCTACATGCATGTTGGATGACTTTGATCCCTCCTTTGATCCGGAATTCCTTTCACTTCCTCATCTCCAAAGGCTGTGGTGTGCATAGTGGTGCAAGACTGCATGCAGGTGGGTGAGAGCTGCACAGCCAGTTCCAATCCCAATCCCAATCCCAACACGAATAGTTGTCACAGGTCTTTGGGCATTAGATGTTGATGGATTCTCCTGGCCTTTGCTTCATTTGACAACCTGCATGCCTTGCACATCTAACAACATGTGCTGCTTCCTGCCCCTTTCCACCTGCCCCAGATCTGCCCCCTGCCTGCCCCTGCTGCCCAGCTCTACCTGACTTTGCATTTCCAGCCCCGAGGGGCTGCTTCCCTAGCTGCACTGTGCTTCCTCACTCTTGCATTCCCATCACACATACACAAATACATTGCTGGTACATCTGCTTCTGCAGGGATTTCCACTGCTCTCTGCCCATCCTCCTGCTCCCAGTTTTCCCATTCACAGCATGGCAGCAGGGGCTGGCCAGGAAGAAAGCCCTGGGATGTGCATCCACCTGAGCTGCTCCCTTCTCCTGAAGGTGTAGGGGCAAGGCACTAGGGGCCAGGCAAGGAGGGCTTCCTCCCAAAGGCAAAGCTGAAATTTATTAGAGGGCTGGAGTTCTGTCTTTAGATCTTTCCTGGCTCTGCTCCCGAGAAAATCATGTCAGTGAGAAGAGCTGGCAGCACTGCTGCCGGCTCCCCCGGCTCCTCAGCCCTGGAGCACAGGCTCAGCACTCGGTCCTCCAGCTTCTGAATCGTGGCTGAGCTGCACGTGGAGCTGGCTGTCGCTCCCAGCCTCTTCCCTGCCTCTCCATGCGCCGCTTCTATGAATCACAGGTGTTGTGCATTTCCCTCCACGGACTGAAAGGAGTTTTCAAGAGCTCCAAAATCACTCCAAGTTAATGGGAGCCGGGAGCCCAAAGCGCCCCTGAGGAGCTGCGCTGCCCCAGAGCCGCTCAAGCCCTGGTGTGTGCTGGAACTGGGGTTCCTAAGTCACAGGATGCTCTTAAAACTGTGTTTCGCTCTCTCACACAAGTAGGAGCCAAGAGCTTGAGAGTTCTGGTCTGGCTTCTGCAATTAAACTGTTCTAAGTTTTTTTAGGCAAGTCACAATCCTACTGAGCCTCTTTCACCATCTGTAAACAGGAGATAACAATACTTAACATCCTTCCAAAGTAAATGTTAATGAGACTTCAGCAGCTTACGTCTGCATTGGGTCTTGGAGATACAAGGCACTGGGAAAGCATTATGTGCTGTTGTTACTAATTGTGAATATCCTTCCCTTTAGTTTGTTGTCAATTATTATTAAAAGTGAGAATTTGTGATCCAGTGTAATATTACTCAGAAAAGATTTAGTATCTTTCACAGCCTGTAAATAACTTGGTTGTATTTGTCTGATGCAGAGATGGTAATAGAAAACAGATTTCAAAAGTGGTGTAAAAAGGAATGTGTGGTTGTTCTGACAATATAGTTTTCTTAAATTTAAACCTGATAAATCAACTTTGGACTTATATTTTCTGTGAGGAGAATATTTTTAAGTGAGGCAACATAAATGAATTCCTTAACTGAAACATAAACATTAGCACTATGTTCCTATCCTTCTGTTGAATTCTAATGAAGAGACACATGTCAGGGCTTTAAACAACATTTGGCAAAGCAGTATAGAAAATTTGTTCACAAATTGCAGAAGGAATCTGAGGTGGCTCTTCCTTTTACCAACTTTTTAACCCCAAGAAGTGAAAAGCGATGCACACATTGCAAGTCCAGATACATCACTGTCATTAAGGGAATTGGGACATTTCAGCTCTTTACCAACACTCTTTGTCTTCGTTACCATGAAATACCTATCCGAAGCTATCTAAAATTTTGCAAATTAAAGTTAATGAAGCTGCAGTGAAGATATTAGATCAACTAAGCCACTCACAGGGAAAATTACCCAGGCACAGGAGTGCTCTGCTCAGCTTCCTTCATCTTTTTCCTTTTCTTTATTCCCTCTGGAACCACGGGACACTAGATGCATCCACTCAAACTTTGTATCTCCAGCATGAATGTCTGTTTTTCCTCCCCCATGCTGTCCATTCCTATGTATTCACACCACCATGGGCTTCCCTGAAGTGCAGGCTATCCCTAAAAATTAACCTTACTGTAATGGGTGGACTAGCTTTCGGCTGTTGTGTCATGCAGAAGTCAGTTTAGGAAATACAGAAATTTTCCCAGGGATATGGGATTGCTTGTTAGGGTTTTCCTCTTAGAGATTTCCATCCCCAATTGACTGAGCCTACACTCCCTAAGACCAAAGGGTTCCCAGCCCTTCTGGGCCATGGTGCAGCAGCTGAAGGATTGCTGATGTTGCTGTACTTCTGTGCACGGGAGCAAATACGCACACAGGTACGGGTCACTGATGCGAAGCAGCCGATCTGTCTGTGGAAAATGAAGTCTGGGCTCTTTCTTTCATGGCTGAGGGGTTTTTTATGCTCTCAAGCCTCATAAAGCCACCGTGCAGCTCCAGGTGTGTGCATGGTTTTGTGTGTTTTTAATTTAGCTTCTTAAATGCTTTAGATTAAAATCCATAATATTTTTCTAATATAATAGAAAGTTTGGAAGAGTCAGCTCTAATTAGTTTTATTATTGTTGGTAGCAGCTCTTGGCATACATGGATCTTTAATGGAATCTTGACTTCTGTGGAGCTGGAGCAGATAGGAATTTCTTACAAGGACAGAAAAGAGTGAAAATTCTAGTCTTTTCCATATTTCTAAGCAGCCAGTTATTTTGGAATCTGTTGCAGATGTATCCCATTAACTGTCAAGTTACTTAGTAAACCCACCAAATTACTGCACACTCACTCAATAAAAGTGCTAGATATATAAACTAGCCAGGCAGTTCTAAAAGTTTTGTTTAAACTTCAACAGGGAAAAAATAATTGGTTTTGGTTTGGTGTTTTTTGTTTTGTTGTATTTTTGGGATTTTTTTTTTGTTTGGTTTGGTTTGGATTTTTTGGATTTTTTTTTTTTTTTAAGCAAGGAGTACAGCCAGGGAAAATGAATGTTAGAAAACTAGCAGCACAAAATGAGGGCTTACATTTCCAAACCTCGACATACCACATGTGCCTATAAAATACAGGAAATGGGTACAAATGTGAAGCTGCACACAGGATTAGAGGCACATGAACACATTTAAAGCAGGTGGAAATAATGTCAGCTGCAGCTGTAATGTTAGGTTTGTACCAGGGGGCAAAGAGTAGATGTGGCTGTGCTGCTATTAAAGTACTTTTGATACAATTTTCTGAGAAGAAAGCATAAACACAAAAAACTTCTGGCATCCTTAAACAAACGTACAGATGTTAGTTGCATCTCTTCCCATTGCTTTTCAAACAGGAAAGCCTCCAGACCTTCAGTTCAACTGCAAAGACATCCAAATCCAGGGAGCTACTTTGTCAACAAAAGCAGCCTTGAGGAACAACACAAAAGTGACCCTTTTTTTTGGTCAACTGGCATTACACTGTCATGCAAGGCCAACACATGACATCAGGCTGTTGTAAAATCTGTGGCAAATAGGTGTGACATGCATTAAAACAGTGATGGGATGTACAGAGAACAAGTAATAAGATGGCCTCTACTGCCCCCACAGACTCATCCCTACAAGATCATCACAGGCAGGGGTAATCCTCTGTAAACTTTCTGTTTTCCTTCACATTTACCAATTAGAACCCTTTGGGGTATTCTATACCAAAAGAGCCTGCCAGGATCAGTGTAAGGTCTACAGAGGGAACAAGCTTTTCTTCTCTTTTCAGATAATCCTACCATCAGTGAGGGTAAAAGTAATTTGTCATTAGCTATGCCCAGTGCTCCAATCTCCTCCCACAAGATCCTGGGGGCAGCTTGAGCTATGAACCCACCAGCCAGGTAAAAGGGCTATGAGATGGCACAGAGGCACAGCACAGGATGGCCCTGGCCCTGTCTGCATCCTCTGGGATGTGAGCTGCTCTGTGTGCACAGTTGGTAAAGTTTACTGCATCCTGTGTCTCTCCTGCCAAACTCTTGCTCACAGTGAGGATCCAAATCAAAGGCTCTTCTACTTCTGCAGCCCTGCCTCCTCATAGCAGCTTAGATTACACATTTTCCATGGACTAGAGAAGCACCCATATCCTACAGCTTAAAAGCAAAACCTGAAGAATTACCCAGTCTGAAGAAATTTGTGTTTCCAAAAAAGACAAAATGCGAATGATTTCAGAGTCTGGAATCCCTTCAATCAGTGCCTTCCAAAAACAACCCTAGCCCTGCATCCAAAATCTACTGAGGGAGAGAAAACAAGCAAACCTTTCCCACTTCTGAAGATACGGCATACTTGCTTCAGTGCCCATTAAATGAGATAGTAAGTTTTCCTCTTCTTTGCCAGGTTAAACTACAGATATTCCTTCCCATTCTCTTCTACTGTGCTCTTCCAGAGCACAAATAAAGCACCATCTGGCCCTTCATTAACTCTATTTGATTTCTTTTGATCTCATGTAAACGATGAGAAAAAGATCTAAGACTCCCTTCTCCTCTTTAGACATGTGCATAACTCACATCAGTGTCAATGAGAGTTAAACATGCCTACAGAGAGGAAGAAATAGAAACCACTGTGTGTTTCACTGTAGCATCTTTGCATTTGCAAAATGGAAACAAAATGGTCCAAAACCTAATTCCCAGATCACATTCTTCCAAGTTTCAAAGTGAACCTCAGAGAGGACGTAGAAATACCAGGATACTGTGACAGGACACAATGGGGTTGTTGATATTCTTATTCATATAGAAAATCCTCTTGATTGTCATGAATTCAAGTGTCTGCAGCCCAAAAGAAGAGAAAAATAATAAAATTTAAAATGCATTTTTAAGTTTTTCACAATATACTTAATCTTCTGTTTATATACAAGACAAAATTTGCTGTAAATTAAAGCCCAAGGTCAAGGTGCTTTCCAAAGCTCCTCTTTTATTTGCCGTCCACAACCCCCCTCCCTAAACAGCACCATCACTCTCCAGATAAATGGGGCACGTTCAGCATTATCTTTTCTCACTGCTGGTCAATTTGTATGGACAAAATATGTTCTCTCTGTTTTTCATTGGGCAAAGAAGCAGTGGCTCTGAAGAGCTTGCAGTCGCCAGTTAATCCCTCACCCTTCCCAAGGCACAGGGGGTTGTTTGTGCCCATGCAGCATCTCGGGCAGTAAAGGCCAGGGAGTACAGCCCCGGGAGAACCACAGTCACCCACGCAGTTGTGGTCAGCCGGCGGGGAGGGATGTGGTGTACCCCCTCACACCCCCTGGACTGGGATGCTTGCCTTGGGATGTTGAGGCATTCACTCCCTCCTGCATCACGCCCTGGTACTGAGGCTCAGCTGTGCTCTCCCTCCGATGAGTTTTTCAGCCTCTGCTCCACACCTCAGCATTCCCTTCAGCCCCTTCAGTGAAACTTTCGATGGAACAGGTAATGGCTCTCAGGGCACATGAGTGTGGTAAGAACAGCTAAGCATCCCCAAGAGCTCATCGTTCTAAATACATGGCCTCTTGCAGCCAGCGGAAGCCCCCTTGATGCGTGTGTGCGCATCTGTACGGACACACTCACACACCTCAGGCCTGTCTCTGCCGTCCGGTCTCCAGCCTGAGCACGGGCGGTGCAGCCGCGCACCACGGGCGCTGTGCTGCCGGACCTGCGCGGGAGGAAACGGCGAGCGCGGGGCTGGGGCGGGCGCAGCGGCTGCGCGGGGTTCCGCGGGCGCGCAGGCGGCACGGGCCGTGCCCAAGGGGCTCTGAGCCCTTTGGCGGCTCCACGGCTCGTCCCGTCCTGCGCGGGTGCGGAGCGCGGCGGCCCCGCGGAGCCCCGGCCCCGGAGAGCCGCGGGTACCGGCTCACAGCCCTCACAGCCGGTCCATTTCGTTCCCCTGGCGTTTAATGCGGGCTCTGATCTAGTGCAATAATCAATAATCATCCTTTAGTCTTTGAACACCAGGGGGCTGAGAGGACTTTTCAAGACAAATTCCTCTGGCGATGATGTATATTTCACACTTACTGTGCACTTTCCACTGAGAAAAGGGAAAGAAGGAGAAAAGAAGGGGGGGAAAGGAGGAAAAAGAAGAAAGAAAGAAGAGAGTGAAAGAAGAAAACACTAAAGGAAATAATTTAATTTATCTACAGACATGAATGACAAAGAATCTGGACGGCAAGGCATGTCTATATTAAATACAGAATAGAGCAATCGATATACATGTATGTGTGCATATATGTTTGGACATACATATAGATTTATATTACTATGTATATGTGACTGGATATACACACAGGCATTTGTTTATTGCTAAAAAGGCGACAAGGGGCTTTACCCAAGCAAACTTTAAAGGATAGCGATTTTAAAGCCCCGCTTTTCTTGAGTCCCCCACTAGCGCCGCGTTCTCGCCCCGCTTCCTGCGTAATTACGAGCAGAGTGCTCGCACAGTTTTAATAGCTGTCTCCTTTTCAGCTCATCATCGAAAAAACCCAATATATTAAAAAAATATATCTTGTATGCGACACTTGATAGGTGACTCGGGGGAAATGATCTCCTGGATGTTACTCTGAAAGCATTTTGGTCTGACTGATTGGGGAGGAATTCAATTTTGACCAGCCAAATCCCTTCATTCAGGTGACAGGCTGAATCGGGCCATGCACAGGGGCTCGGCCGGCACCTCGCTGCAGCGGGCGGCGCGGCGTGGGGAGCCGGCGTGCGTGGGCTGCACGGCAGAGAAGCGTGTTTGATGCCTTCTTCAAAAATCGCTGCCCATATGGAGCTCAGTTTTTTCCTTCATAGATGCCTTTCTAACTCTACAGCCTACCCGCCTGCATCTTTCTCCGCCGGCTCCCCAAAAACGCTCTCGCTCGCCGCTTCTTTGGTGTCCCCATCCCGGCCGCGCCCCGGGGAGCGCCGGCCCCGTTCCCAGGCAGACTGACCCCAAAAAGCGAGCAGGAGGAACGGAGGGAGGGAGACTGCGGACGGTGGTGGTGTCCCAGTACGGACACGGGACTGCGGGGACCGGCGGCGGGTCCCGGAGGGTCCCGGAGTGCGTGGTGCCCCCATCCCATCACCGTCCCCAGACGTGGGCCGCCGCCAGCCCGAGGCTCGCCTGGGCTTCGGAGACGTTTGCAAGGGAGGGGGAAAAAAGGCAGAAAGCGAGTGCTGCCCCCAGAATGAGCGTGTCTGCGCTCCCTCGGCAGCCAGAGACGCGCGGGGCTGATCCGAAAATCCGGGCGTGAGGCTGCGAGGCGAAGCCTTCGGGCTCCCAGCGCCGAGTCCCACTGCTCGGGTAAAGAGCAATCGGCGAAGGTGCGCTTCAGTCAGCGAGACAGTGCAATTCCCCTCGCATATAAACACAGGAACGGCCTTTCATGAAATTCAGACAACTTTGTAAAACACCATCTACTCACACGTTCACACCGAGAAGAGCAGTAAAAGGATATGAGTGCAGGGTCTGGATTTTATATTTCCATGTCCTCTGGGGTCTGGATTTAGACGGAGGGGATTGTGTTTTTTTGGTTTTTTTTTTTTTTTTTTTTTTTTTTTTTTTTTTTTTGGGTTTTTTTTTTTTTTTTTTTTTTTTTTTTTTATTTTAGGGATTTTTTTTTTCTTTTGCTGTGTGGAGAAAGATTAACCTTTCGAGCTGAGAAATACAGGTGCTTCCAGGAATTTCTCTCTCCCCGCCCGCCCCCCGACTCACACATCTAGGAGAGAAGGGCCAAACTGGGTTCTGCGGCTCAGGGAAAGAGAGATCACAACGTTGAAAGTAAAAACAAAGGGCTCTCGCGTTTCCCACCGAGCAGTAGTGGGCTAGTCATGGCAGGGAAAAAGTCGAGTCTTTAGCAAGTGAGGGAAAAAGGAATAAAGCCAGTTCAAGACGGAGAGACAGGGACTTTCGTTCAGAAATTGGTCTACGCTTGGAACAGGAAAAATTGACTCTTCCCTTCACATCTGTCCGATTATTTCGGTTTATTTATATCTGATGGAGAAAATATCTTCTCCCTCGCCTTCCTGGAAACAGGAAAAGCACTAGCAGCTCTCTCCTACGGGATAAGCTTTTCCGTCGCGGAGCACAAGCGCTGCCCGCGGGATCCTCAGGGCGGGGGCTGCTCCGCGCACCTCCTGCCCTGCCGCTGCTCCCGCCCGTGCCCGGCAGAGCCTTAGAGCCCCTCGCAGGTCAGGCTCGCCTTTCGGGGAGCCCTGCGAGGGGCGGAAAAGGAGGCCCGATCCTGCAGTCACACCCGCATAGCGCCCGGACTGAGCAGAGACCCTAAGGTCAGCTTCCGAAGAGCCTGCCGGGCGGTTTCGGGGCCATAAAGTCCTTAGGTAACCTTGCATTGAAAACACAGGGGGAAAAACAAGACAAGAAAAAAACAAACAAACAAACAAAAAAAGCGCCTTCTTTGAGACGGTTCAGTAATAAAACAATCGAAAAAGTTAAATCTCTCCTACTCGGGCGCTCCAAGAAGGGAGTTCTCAATTAGCTGCAAAATCCCTTGTGAGTTAATGACCTAATTTGTGAGGTATAAATTCACGAACTGTCTTGCTTTCTTCCTTTTTTTTTCCTTCTTCTCATTTTTAATTTTTTTTTTAATTCCCTTGGCCTCCGTAGACATGTCTTAATTTATTTTTTACAATACACGAAAGCTACAACTAGGACATTCCACAACATTGAAAGAACAGAAAATACTCGCTAGGGTACCCTTGGCTTTGTAAATAACTGCTTTGCCAATAGATGGCATAGTGTCCTTTCCAGTGTGAGGAAGCTCCGCTTCCCCGTTTATTTACCTGTCTTGTTTGTTTTGCATGCAGCATTTTTCTTTTTAACGTGTAAACGTCGCTTTGCATTTCCTCCCCCATAGTACAGAAAACATAGATATCTTTAAAAAGGTATATTGCAAAAATTAAAATTACAGATGTAATACATACTGTGAAACCTATAAAAATGCGTTTACAATGGTTACTTAAAAAAGAAATTTATAACTTTCATATGTACCTTACTCGTGCAATATGCAACTGCCATATGTTTCCTAGTTCCATAATTCAGTTTTTCCTGGACAGCTGGAGCAGGTAGTACTTCTTAAAGTACATTTCATGTAACATGAGAACTAGCCCTGACTAAAGATCGAGGGTTGCCATAAAAAGACACAAACCCTGCTTAAAAAATGTTGTTTAACTACACATCATTTCTTACAGTGGTATGATATAAATGTTCTCGTAGACCCACATTATGATAAAAAGGGGATATACCGTATCTTTTTACTGCTGAAATCCCAGCTTCGCAAACATAAATATTTCCAATTAGTGACTCTATCCCAAACTACAGTGATTTAAAGCTACCTGATTTAATTTTATTCCATGCACGTTTTCATTTTTTTTCCTGAGACAATAATGAAAATATGAGTTGAATTTATAAGAAAGCAATAAAAATGTAAAGCCAGAGGTTTCTTCAACCCTCATTTAGCGTTTGTAAATGCTTATTTTGTGACTGAAGTAATGAAAAGGCTATTTTTTAAAATCGTTTGTCTGAAACGAGCAATAAATATAAATGGGAGCGGCGTATTAAAGGCTGGAGATTTCCTTCAAAACTATTCATACTCGTGGCTGTGCAATTAGGAATTAAGACAGCAATAGAAGCGCTATAAAACGCAATCACCAGAATGCTTATAATTTTAACACGGATGCCTTTAAACTGTGTTTTCAATGCTTTAATGTCGTTCCTCAGCATTTTCATCCGTCCGGAAAGCCGGTCGGTTGGCTGAGCGTTTATTTCCGTACGCTGGTCTTATTTATACACAGCAGCAGGGGAGCGACTATTTTTCCCCCCCAAGTTTTGAAACGAGACCTGAGGCTGCGGGGGATAGCGCCCGGTGAGGATGGCCGTGCCGGGGAAAGGCCGATGCCCACCGCTCGGGGGATGACCCGCCCCGGCCGGCGGACCGCGCGCCCCGTCGGCGGCTACGGCGGGCTGGCCCGGACCCGTTCGCCTCCTTCGGTGCGCGGCCGTCTCGCGGTGCTGAAGCGGGAACAAAACTTGCCAAGCCGTATCTATGAGCCCTCCCCTAACCCCACTCGCGGCGGCTGTTTGAGGGCCGCCGTGGCCACGCTCCTGGCAGGTTGGGCTTGGCTTCGGCGCGACCGGCGACAACCGCAACGAGGCTCCCCGCGGTTCGGGCTAAAGCTGGGTCACTCCAGGGGACAAAGAGCTCTGTGCGCGATGAAAGCGCGGGGGGCTTCCCCTCTCTTCCCCAGCCTTGTTCCCTTTTCTCGGCTCCTGAGCTAGGAGCACCGAACGGGATGCTGCATGCTCTGTGGTCCTGGAGGCTGGATAGAGAGCGGCCTCGTCATCCGCTCGTTTTGGGACCCGTTAGTCGAGTTATGTAGTTTGAACCCGGGGAGTCTCAAGTGTCGGGAAACCGACCCGGCTCCCTCTCGTTCAGGCTCGGCCGCAAAGCTAAAGCCCGTCGGGCGGGCGTGCGAGGCGGTGTGCTCGGGACAGACCCCGGCACGAATATCAGTGGGTTGCTCACGGCCGCCGGGGCACCGCGAGCCTGGGCCCGGAGTGGGATCAGCCGGGATCGCCTGCGCCCCGCGCTGTGAGCAGCACTCGTTTTGCGCCCGAGGAAGGTGACACACACAAGTGGGAGCAGGGGCCGGGCCGTTCTCATCGGAAACAAATAAAGAGCCCCGCCGCAGCTCCGGACGACTGTTCCTGCCGGCTCCCTAGTGCCACCTCTTTCTTCGGGCTGCAGCCCACCTGGCAGCGGGGAAAGCAGCCCGGCCGGAGGATCCCCGGTGGAGAGGGACGTGGGGGCTCCTGCCTCTTTTAAATTTAAGCCATTCTTAACCTTCTCTCAACCCTTTTGAGGGTCATCTGTATCGCTGGGACAGTCGCTCTAGGCTTGCTGTTCACCCCACTATAGAAGAGCTGGAAGTGCTAATTGGTCCTCGAACACACGCTTAGCCCCAAGCAAGGGCAAGGGAGAGGGACGAGGGTGAAGGTGCACTTGGGATGTACAGAAAAAGGGTTTACAGGCTACTTTCTAACTTGCGCCTATAACTTTTTCTGGGGTTGATAATGTTTGACTAACTAGCCGCCGTCAGCTCCTTGCTGTCAGTTTTACACGCCACGTCTCCTTAGGGTGAAGCGATTAGGCACACTTGGGGGGCGGAGGGAAGAAGAGGCTAATGATATAAATCTGTTTTCCTCAGTGACCGCTTCTATGGATCCCTGCTGGGTACTTACAGAAAATCATGTCTTTGAAGGGAAAAGGACCCTGTGGATATTTTACTTTCTGGTTGTGTCCGGCTTCAATGTTCGAAAAGATTTGCAAAAATCCCACTGTGAATGGCAGAACGTGGCCATAACCTTCCTGTAACTGCCCCTCAAGATTTTGAGGAGAGGACAGGAGAATATCTTTCTGGTAGAAAACAATACATTTTTTCCAATGAAGTCTAAATATGTGACTCTCCTACATCAAATAAGCATTGCCTCACCAATAGCCTAAAAACTCAGACTGCATTTTAAAGTCCGGAAATAAAAGTAACCCCAGAAAGGTGTTTTGGATATATATATATTATTCCATTAGCAGATCACTATATATATAGATTCTTCTCTCTTTCATCATCCCATAAAAAATTAATCGGGCAGACATATGGATAACAGGTTGTTCGATAAATTTAAATCCAAATAGTTATTTCAAAAAGTCAAGAAATGGAAACAACATGCCACATAGCAACCTACAGAAATCTAGGGGGGAGTAAAAAAAAAATCAACAACAAGGGGCATTCCTCTAAAAATAAAAACGATCCGGGCGATCTGTCCATCCGCCGTAGAGCGGGCAGGCTGCGCGCACCCCGCTGTGCGGCGCGGAGGGGTGCGGAGCGGTGCGGAGCAAGGGGTCAGGGTCTCCTCGGCGGGAACGCGCGGCGGCTGGCTCTAGAGGGAGGGAAAAGAATAAAAAAACGGGCAGGATCAACAACCCCGTGCCCAGAGGCTTCTACGGGACCTCCGCGGCACCACCGCCGCTTCGTCCCCATCCCTGCCTGCGCGCTGCAGCCGGCGCTGCGCCGCGGAGAGCCCGGCGGAGGAGCGGAGCAGCTCGCCCCTAGGCCGGCAGGTCCCGGCGGCAGCTCGGGGCCGGCCCCGCACTCCGCGCCCGCGCCGAGTTTCCGCAGTAGCTCAGCCTCGCCCTAAAGCCCCCGCGGCCCCCGTCGCTCGCACCCGGGCCGCGCAGCCACCGAGCTCGCCCTCCTCCTCCTCCCGCGCTCCTCCGCGCCCCTCCCGGGCCGCGGCGGCGGAGGTCGGTACCTGCTGCCGCGGGCCTCGCCGGGGCCGTCGCACCGGTGGCGGTGGCGTGTGTGGCCCGGCGGCCGCGGGCGGCGGGAGCGCGGAGCGGGGCGGCGGAAGGTACCGTCGGAGATGGGCGGGCGGGAGAGGAGGCAGCGGGAGCGCCCTCGGACAGATAGCATCCATTTCCTTCCTTCCTTCCTTCCTCTCCTCTAGAGATCTCATCTCCACCGCGACGGCGCTTAAACTCCTGCAAGATCCTCTATCTTAGCGCGTTTCGATCACTCTCGCACATCTGATTTCCTTCAGATTCAATCACGGCTGGAAAGGCAGAGCAGACTGACTTTAGACCACGGAACAGTTAATATGTCCCAGATTTAATGTAAAGATAAACTAACTCCACAGCACTGTTCGTCGGTGACAGGCATTAAGCATTTTCTGCTCTCCTATCAATTCAGAGCGGCAGGAACTGCAGGGCAATTTTTTTCGTAGTGACGAATTTTTCTCAGACAAGTTGCCATCTCTTCCAATGTGGAAAGAGTTAGTGCTCCTACGGCGGTTTCGTTTCTGTTTTATTTTTTTCTTTAATTAATTATCTTTTTGTCACATACCTAATTTTTCACGTCTGGAAAGTACTTTTACAATTTTAACGCTGATAACCTTATTCGAAGGGATAATTTATCTCTAGGGTATATTTATTAATCAGCCCATTCCTCACAGTCTCTGACGAAACAGCTATTGAAATTAGCGATAAATTTGCATTTTACGGGTAGGTAAAATGCGATAGTGGAAACGGTTACGTCTCCTAAATGGCAGCTATTTCCGTTTCAGATTACGATCAGAAATCTCAGCTGTGCCACTCGACGGCCCGAACAGGACCTCCAAGACTGTGACACAGGCGAATCACATCACGAATTTCCTTCTCTCCGTTGCCTAAAACAGAATGAGTTTGAGATCCTAGTCCCCTAAACAGTGAAATTTTCCCCATTGATTTTTTTTTTTTTTTTTTTTTTTTTTTTTTTTTTTTTTTTTAACCTGGGGGGTTTTTTTTTTTTTTTTTTTTTTTTAGTTTGGAATGCAATTGTCAGCTGGAGGGTTTCTATTCTGTTTCTTTTAAGGGAGCACATCACTCCATTTCGTTCTAAGGATTAAAAAAAAAAAAAAAAAAAAAAAAAAAAAAAAAAAAAAAAAAAAAAAAAAAATTCCCAAAAAAATCTCACTAACTTTTTCATTTTCCTGGATATGCAAAGAAAATAATATCTGGTTCCAAAACTTTAGTAGTTTTTACTCACTGGAAAGATACGAAAGAGGATTTTCCCTGTGACTATTTTATGCACCTGAATATGATTATTACTAAAGTTGCTGTGGCTGGATGCAACGATGTTCCTACAAGGTTCGGTTTAATTCTCGTTTTATTGCAGCCTCAGCGCTAATGGGTTGGGTTTAGCGGACGTTGTGGATGCTACGCTGGAACCTCACTGCAGCCAGAGCTCGAATAACAACGAGATGAATCTCCAAGAGCAACAGTAACAGCAATAATTCCTAATTCCTTACAGCAAAACAGGGCACAACGTCATTTTTTTTAGCGTCCGAACGGTTTTCCCGGCTGAAACGCTGCTCTCCAGGGGACCCACCCCTCCTTCCCTCTGCGTTTCGGGGGGAGGTACGGCTGGGGGCGGGGGTGTCCCTATAGCGTTCACTGCGGGTGCATCTGCCGCGGGCCGGGGGCGCGGGGCTCTTTGGGCCTGGCGGGCGCTCCCCCCGGCTCGGCGGCGGGGCCCCCTGGAAGGGCGGCGGGGCCGGGGCGGCGCTGATTGGGCTGCGGGCGGCCGAGCCGCGCCGCCCCCGCCCCGCGGCTCCGCCCGGCCCCCGCCGCCGCAGTGACACTAATGAGCGAGTTCTTCCCACAGGTCTCCTGCCTGGAAGTGCTGACAGATCAAGGCAACAAATTTCAATTACAAGCCCTAATTTGTGTCCGCAGAGCGTTTGTTACCCATGTCAGCTCTGCCTGGCCCATCAGACGGGGCAGAACTTGGAGGAGGAGGAGGAGGAGGAGGGGGAGAGAAGGAACGCATCTGCAGAAAGGAATAGATTTTTTTTTCCACTTAAAAAAACCCCAAAACAATCCCCACCCCCACCAAAAAAAAAAAAAAAACTTGGCTGATAACTCGGATTTAAAAAGAAAGGCGAGGAAAAGCCCCAGCCCCTTGCCTGCGCGGTCGGGAGGACGGGAGGGCGGCCGGCGCGGCGGGCCGGGCGCGGGTGCCGGTGCCGGCGGCCGCGGGGCGCCTGGATGCGCGGGCTGTAGGGCGGCGGGCATGGCCGACAAGCGACGGTCCTCGCCAGGCACCACCATGAGCCTCAAGGCTCACGCCTTCTCCGTGGAGGCTCTCATCGGGGCCGAGAAGCAGCAGCACCAGCAGCAGCCGCCGCCGCCGCGGCAGCCCAAGCGGAGGAAGCTGGGCGGCGAGGACGAGGCGGCGGAGGACGAAGGCAGCAGCGGCTGCTGCGCCAAGAGCTCTCCCGCCACCGCTGCCGGCAGGACCTGCGGCGACATGGACCTGGGCTGCGCCGCCCGCGCCCCCGCCGGTGAGTGCCGCCCGCGCCCCGCCACTGCTCCCGGCCCCGCTCCTCGGCTGGGCTCGGGATCCCCATTCCCCGCCGCCACCGGCGCTTTGATTCCCCGTTATCCCTGCTGTCTTTCCACGCTGCGTGGGCACCCACCACCCTTCCCGCTGGCCTGGCGGTGAGGATCCGCGGAGCCCCTCGGACGCTGGCACGGGGCAGGGCGGCTGCCGGCGGGGCTGTCGGTGCCGCGGCGCGGTGGAGCGACGGCGGGGGGCTGTCCCGAGCCCTGTTCCCGAGGAAAGGCAAAAGCGCTTATATGACACATATGTGTATGTGTGCTGCTGAAAGTGCATATGCAGCTATGTATATAATTCTGTGTGCATATATATATATATATATATATATATATATATATACACATAGACACACACCAACACCTACATATGTATGTATGTGTGTAATTTGCTGTGTGTGGAGGGGAGGGCAGTTTCACGCTCCAGGGCAGAAGCCCGTGGTCAAACGAAATGCGCCGCCGTCCTCGCAGCCCGGACGGGCTGCCGCCCGCCTCAGCCCGGGCACGGCGCGGCGATGGGGGCAGCCCGTCCCCGGCAGCCCGGCCGTGCTGCCGCGGTCCCGGCGCTCGGGTTGCCCGCTCCCCGGAGCCAAGCCTGCGGCCCGGGCCGGGTCGGGGCAAGCCGTCTCTGCCCCGCCGCTATCGCTCCCTCCGCTCTCTCCGCAGGCGGCTGCGAGGAGGGCTTCCTGGCGGGCTCCCCGCCCGCCTCCCCCGGCGGATCCCCCAAGGGCTCGCGGCCCGGCTCGCCGCTGCCCACGCCGCAGGCGCCGCGGGTGGATCTGCAGGGCGCCGAGCTCTGGAAGCGCTTCCACGAGATCGGCACCGAGATGATCATCACCAAGGCGGGAAGGTAACGGGCACGGCGGAGCCGCCACCCGCGCGCTCCCGGGGCGGGCGGGCACATCAAAGCGGGACAAAAGCGGGGGAACCCTCCAGATTTACGAGGCAGGTAGATGGCGATAATGTTAGATGGGCACGGGAGCATGTGGCGTTTCGGGTTTCCTGTTCATTAGGGCGAGGTCTGGGAGCGCCGTGCCCTTCTGGGGGGAAGCTTTTCCCCTTTCCAGGGGATACACATGGTAAAAACCTGGGAAGTAGAAAAGTATTTGAACTTATTAGAAATTACAAAAACATATTTTATTGAATCCATATGCTACCGTCTGCATTTTCAGAGAGGCTTTATTAATGATTGAAACGCAGCCTTAAACAGCACAAAGATGCATTTGTCTTAAGAGAGTCCAGTCGGGGAATTTCTGTTTTATCTTACAGGTGCACTGAAATAACAGCAAAAACTAGTTAGCCATAGTCAGGTTTTTACCCTCCTGCTTATTCAGAAATGGCGGAGATAGGATTTTTGTTTCCAGTAACTACTTTTAATAGATTGGTTTTTAATATATATCTTTTTTAGCACAGCAGCAAATACTGAGTAAACTGGAATAACTTTCAGGTTTATAAAATGCAGAAAAGTATTTTATTAGCTTGCAGTTAGGACTTTTTCTTTCCTTTCCTTTTTTTTTTTTTTTTTTTTTTTTTTTGTGCTTCAAGAATGAAGTTTTCTGATAAAAAGCATGCCAAGCTAAGAGCTAAGGGCAGTTTTATGTTCAGACCACCTCATTGGTTAATTACTCCAGTTTTCCACAGAAGGATCTAAATCTTGAACGTTTGGTTTTTCGTCGTTTCTGTTTTATTTTTTTTTTCCAGAAATTTGCTCTTAGATTCGTTTCTGCTTTCAATAAAGAAGTTTTACTATACCTTTCAAAGACAGAGTAGCTCTCGCACTTCACCTTTAGTAAGTTGCAGACAGGAAGTCCCGTGTCAATAAAGACCATATTGTTGGGTTAGAGCATGGCACATTGGCTTTTATAACTGCATCCTTGCAGTGTTATAATTGTATCACAGTAGATTCAGCTTTCTAATTCGCTGCTACAGCAATGATACACCATTTTTCTGCTGTCACTTGAAACTTCAGTGGCAATTTGCCTTTCTGTAAGTCTTGGACTTCCTGGGTGGAGGTGGTGTTTGCACATCTCCAGGAATACATTTCTTACTAATATCTCAAATGGGTTTTAAATGTGTGTACTGCTAAAGTAAAGTCTCAAACCCAAATGATTTACTGTCTAACAATAAAGTTGAAATGATGTGGTAATAGCTGTACTCCCAAAGCGGATCCCCAAACATACAAAGCATTGTTCGAGTAAATGCACTTTAGAAATCTGTTTTGACATATCGAATGGGCCATTTCATGGCTATGTAACTATAATCGTCCAAAAGGACTCTGTAGGCTAAAAGGAAGAACGAGAAAAATCCCACGAAGCGGTTACTTTTCCTAAACAACCATTCCCGAGTCTGTTTCGTATTAAAAATGACCTCTCTCTTTCCAATGCTCAGGCGGATGTTTCCTGCAATGAGAGTGAAGATCTCAGGTTTAGACCCACATCAGCAGTATTACATTGCTATGGATATTGTGCCAGTGGATAACAAAAGATACAGGTATGGTGACTTTGAGGCAAAAAACATATGATGTAAGCTATAGGGTGCTTGGCTGTTGGAAGGAAATATTAACACAACATAAATTAGCAGAAGATCATGTTTAACTCTCCTTGAAGGTCCTTATTTTCATCCCAGTGTATTTCAGAAGACCATATTGTACCAAGTATGCAGAGGCAACTAAAATTTGTGTTGAAGCTCTTTAGGATACATTTGCCTCACACTGTGTATGTCCTGCGGGCAGATGCTCAGGTCTGGCTTTCAGAGTGCAGTTCTAGTGTGGTCAGGAAATGTTATCATATTTTATTCCTCCTCCTGTCAGTAGGAATTATTTCCTATTAACAAATAAATATGAAAATGTACATTTTTAAGGGCCAAATGGTATTAATATTAATTGATAACATTAACAGCACGGATATCTGATTTAAATACTTACAAGCTATGTAATGTGACTTCATAAGTAAGTCACCTTTCAAATTGCTTATAGAATTTAATTTTAAAACTGTTTATCACTGAGATATTTGGTTGCTTAAACTAAAATAAGGTAATGTTTCTTATTACTGTTATTTAAAGAATTAATGGCATTATTGTCTGGAGAATCATGTGAGAAGAAAAAGAGGTGGTTCTTTGAACACTTAGGAGTAGAAATTTTGTGCTGAATCTCTCACTGTTTCGAGGGTGATTGTGTTTTGAGGGTGGTTGTGTTTTGAGGGAGCTGGCTGGGCTCTGCAGAAGCCACTTGTCCTGTAGAAATATTTGCAAGATTGGGCCCGCAGCAGTTCCTGTTGTGAGTTGAAGCCGTTTCCAAGGTCTTGCTTTACAGATGCAATCCCATGCTCCAGAGCAGCCAGGGGGGAAGCCTGGCCAGAGTAGCTGAGAGGAGACAGGATCAGGTCTTTACCAATTGCGGGTTTGATTGTTTTAACCTATACTTAGTATAATGTAGGGAAAACCGCTGCAGATTTAATTCTAGAACTAGGAATATTTCAGACCATGATTAAAAGGTTGGTTCTGCAGGAATGCTGCCTTGTTTCCTAAGCAAATGCTGCCCTGTGTTTTTCCTGTACTTACCTCATTGACTGCTATTTTGTCATTTTCATGTATGGTGTATAAGACCTTTCTTAGGACCATTTTTGATTTTGAGTTTTTCAACAAGGGACACCGATAGCAGGGCTGACAATGCTCAGCATATACAGTCAGGGGAGTATTTCCTGTATCTACCACAAAAAAATGCTTCTTTTTCCTTGTACCAGTGCAGTGCAGTTCAAATGGAAGTTTTTTTTTTTTTTTTGTGCCGTGTTGCATGTGTGCATTTACTTAACAATCTAAACATATAATTCCTAGAAGGTCTGAACAATTCATAAATTCATAGAAAAACCAAGGCAATAATTCCAAATTAATTAAAATGTTAATCCTAAAAATTAAAAGTGGTTATACTGAGTATGAATTGTTTAAACCTCATTTCATTTAAAATAATTACAGTCATACTGACCTGCACTGTCTTCACACTGTGCTACATGGTGCCCAGACAACTGAAGTGACTTAATGAGAGTTGTAGGAAGGGTGGTATTTTCTTAGTTGGCAATCTAGAATTTTTTTGTATTCATGTATTAGTGACTATGCCTTTAAGCTTTCCACTAAATGTTAATGTTTTACATGTTTTACTTGGTGCCTCTTCTCAATCTGTTCTGTGCTTTTTATTGCTGTCTGTTATTTCAAATCTGGCTGTTTGTGCAGCTTCACACACTTTTCACAGACTTTAAAGGTCTTGCAGATCTTTAAATTTCGTGGAAATGACGGCAGTCACATGGAACCTAGTCTTTAGCTGACAGAGCAGATAGCAAAACTAATGGAAGTGAAGAAAATTACATATAGGTCTGGATTTCTAGCAAAATTTGACCTTATAAATATTTGGAAGCTTAAGCTGTAGCTCAAAATGTGTATTTATCACTGTATTTATATTTATGTGCATTTATAACTTTATTTACTTTTCTAGGAAAAGCATATATTTAGTATAAACCAAGAAATAGAAAATAAATGAAAAATGTTACAACAGTGATCTGGGGTGGAGAATTTGTCTCCAGGAGAGAATTTCACCACCATTCTAGATCTTAGCTATGCAGCTTGATCTGAATTGTATGGAGCGATACCTGCATTGGATCATTTTGTTTTCCGTTCTGACTGTGTTGCTTGTCTTTTTCTAATAAGGAACTAAATTGTGCAAAGATATGATTTGATGAAGTCTTTCTTGCTTTCATTTAAAAATACAGCTAAATTACTGGATTTTTGCTGTACTTGAAAAATATAACTTTCAATTGATGCTTTTTAAACTGCTTTGTGAATTGCCTGCCTTCAAAATAGGTTTTTAACCAAAGCAGGCATAATTTTTGTTATAAAATCATCTTGTCAGCATTGGCATATCAAATGAAATACATACTCCATGTTTTCATTTTTTAACCTTTTTGCAATACTGTTCAAGCCTATTAATATGGTCTACTGAAATATCAAGAACATAGTTTCACATACTTTCATTGTTTTTCTCAATCATAATGTTCTTTCCCTTCAATATCTTTATTTATAGTCTTAGACTCAACATGATAAATCTTCCAAATATGGAATTACTACTCAATTTGATAAAAGAAGGACCAGATTCTTCCCTATTTGCTGATGCCTTTTCAGAGCGGAGCTGTAGCAGTCAATGAACTGACACCAGCTTAAAGCTCATTTTGAAACCTAGTGTTGAGACTGTGACTGATTTTAGGAAGAGTAAGGTCAGGTCAGAGCATGGATTTTTAACCTTCTTTTTGCAGGTGCCAGGACTATGTTTTGAAACAAACAAACAAAATTTCTTTTTATTTATGTGAAATTGTGTCCTTTCATGTTTTGTTAATTGATGGGTTTTTGCTGTAAGCATGGGCCCTAATTTTTTAATGCTGAGTGGGTCTAATAGCTTGTTTTGGTGCTTGCAGTTAAAGGAATTTGTTTTCTTTTCACAGGTATGTTTATCATAGTTCCAAGTGGATGGTGGCTGGTAACGCTGACTCCCCGGTGCCGCCTCGCGTTTATATTCACCCTGATTCACCCGCCTCAGGGGAGACGTGGATGAGACAAGTGATCAGCTTCGACAAACTGAAGCTTACCAATAACGAGCTGGATGATCAAGGGCATGTGAGTACTTGCTCTTTCTTCGGTGACATTATGTGTAGGCACATTGCTCAACCCTGAGAGGCTCTGACGTACAGCTTCAGGGTGCCAGAAATAGGCTTGACTTTTCAGAGTTGTTTTGGAACTTTACTGTCCACGTCTAAAAGCTTCTTACTTTCTGCTCTGATAATTAACTGCTTATTAGAGCCTGCTGTTTTACTCCCCCCTCAAATAGAGAACTCCTTCTGCAAAGTAAGACTTTACAAGGCTAAATTGCCTAATACAAAGGGGCGGAATTGCTCTCAGTATTTCCCACCGAGCGCGTTACTCACAGCTTCTCCTCCGATCGAAAAGGACGCTTAAATCCACAAGTGGCTAGGAGAAACATTACTGGTGTGTAATAACTTCACATGAATAAAAATACACTTAAGTATTTTCTTAACCTAGACATTTGTGTGAAATCCCGTGAGGTGTTAATAATTGCAGTCAAAAACGAACAACATGGGAGCTGGGTTTGCTCCGATGATGATTTATTGCATACCTTATGAAGCAAGACCCTTTCACAGCTGAGGCTCATTACTTCTGGAAAAGCTGGCGAAGACGTATGCAGTATGAGTGTTCTGTTTGCAAGTTCTAAATTGTTTAGTTATGACATTATCTAATGTGACAAAATGTGTTATGTTAATATTTCCTTTTCTCTTCAAAACTGTTGAAACATGACAGATGTAAGCCAGTATCATTCCAACAATCCCTAAAATAGTTTTACTTGACACCTTAAGAAATAATTAAAAAATGAGGATTGTTTTTAGTCAGGGTGAAGTCTTTGATTTTACAAACCCCTGTAATAAATGACAAATGTTGGCATCCTTTCAGAAGAAGCATCAAGTTCCAAGTGGTAGAGTTTTAAGATGTTAGAGGAAAGTTTTGAGACAGGATGTGGATTCCATTGTTCAGCATAACCCAATTTGTTAACCAGGATACTTTCTCCTTCAAGGAAAGGAGTGAAAGAAAATGTACCTGGCATAGAGCACAAAGATACCAAACTCATCTTTCAGTATGGTTGCAACTCTGTGACATTGAGCCAGGTATTTTGCTAATAATAGTCTGAGATTTTTTCCCCTTATTTGTGTTTGCAAATGCAGTGATCAGAGACAGGAATACAGGAGCGTGGCTGACCAAACAAATGTGATGGCAAGGATAATATTGCATTTGTGCAATAATTTTCATTATTTTATTTTGTTCTTCGTTAAAAGAAATATGGAGGTATTCATGCCTCTTAAGTTAGCAGTGCTTTTCTTAGGAAAGTACAAAAGAGGTTTTATATTGCTTCTTTCCAGAATTGCAGTTACGGAGTCTTATTTGGCAGTGTCCATTTGAGTTAAGGCTAGCACATGAAGTTCCATTAGTTTCCCCAGCATCTGTGTATTTGTGATTCCTCTCAAGTGGGACTTGTTTTCCCTGAATCCTGAGTCTGTTGTAAGGGCTTTGAAAGTGAAGCAGATGGAAATGGATAAAATGTTGTTTTTCCAGCAGCGAGCTGGTTTTTGTACTCTGTGTGTGCAGAGGGACTATCTGTGGGTACTGTGTGGTCCGTCCGTGCACTTGCAGTCGCAAACTGCCCAGTGATAAAATCTCAGCTATGCAGAGAATTGTGTTATTCTATTTTTCCATCCCAGATTTTAGCTTTGTATTTATTCTGAACCGAAACCTGTGTAGTGTACATAGCACACCATTATTTGTAATACAGGGGGACATAAATTTTCTGGTCTTTAGTTAAGTATTTTGGCTTGGAAACGAGTGAAGCAAAGCTCAAGTACAGTGATTTGAGACACATTGAACTGATTCAGAGCAATGGCAGTGCCCCTCCTCCCCAAAATGGAAATTTAAGTATTAAAATAAAAGGACAAAAGAAGGATGACTGTAAAATAATTTCATATTTCTCAAATCTGGAAAATTGCAAACATGCCATTCATAATTACCAGAAAAGGCAAAAGCAGAAAGCAGAAAAGTGTCTCTTCCAATGGGTACATTTTTTCTTTTAAAGCTATGGTAGTGTGGAATGCTGTATTGAAAAAGCTATGTAGCCTCTGAATGCCTCTAGCAATAATGGAAAACGAATAATCATATTTTGTGATGAATATAAAAAAAAAAACCAATTGTTTCTCATAAGCAGGAAGAAACCATTTTTCTCAGGAGGGTACCAGGGGACGGATGGCGAATTAGAAGAGCTAGGAGTCAAGGCCGTAGAGTCCCTCCAATATTTACTCTTATATCAGAAGTTCTGACTCTCCCACCCCTGTATGGGACATGGGGTATATTTTAGATTATTAGAAAGTAGGTTTTTCCCGTGCATAGGCAGAGTGGTTCAGAGAAACCTCAGTGGGGTTTCCACCAAGCAGCATTGGCCTTTCGCTGTTGTTCTTTGGGAACGCTTTCCCTGCTTTCTGCTTCTGGCAATTTAATCCTTGTTGAAATTTTTCCTTTATGCTTCCTGTGCTTGTTGGAGGTGTAAGCTTTTGCAGGGGTTTTGTGTTAAAATCCTGGGGGTAGGTTTTGATCTTGAAGGCTTTGAGGTAGGGAGCTTGCATGATGTCAATCTGGAGCCCTTTTACCTATTCTAGAGTATTAACTCTCAGGATCTCTGAGAGAAGTGGTCCAGGTCCGTGGGCATAGAGACAGTATTTGCAAATAGGCACTAAGATAGAATTCCTACACAGCATTTATGTTGTGGTAGTAGTTTGTGGCAGCCAGTTGGTTCCCCTGGAATCATGTTGCCCTGGGATTAGCATTCTGTGAAAGGAGATCAGCCATCTCTAAGAGACTCCCTGCTCGAGCACTCTCCAGGTTCCATGCTGCCTGCTGCTATTTTCATCAGCATTTCAAGTGGGACTTTGTGACTGCTCAATTTTATAGTGCTGCTCAGCTCAGAGATTTTTGAAGTCCATATCTGTACATAGGACACTCTCTGATGATGGGTTCCGCTTTTAGTCTGTGGAAGCAAAATTTGTACAGACATGTTTTCCTTGTGTGTTTCTGATCTCAAAAGAAGTTCCAGAGTGAATTCCCTGCTTTGGAAATACTACAGAGTCAATAAGACACACACTATGGCTTTCGTGTGTTTCATCTAAGTTGTCATGCTAAGGAAAAGTAAACCTGGATTTTGTAGTTGTCAGTGAAAAGTGCATGGTCTGGATGCTCTTTGTTAATGCCTCTCATCCCTCTCTCATCTGTGGAGTGAGTGCTGCATTGTAAAAGCAGTCTCTCCCTCCGGCTGGTTAGAGCTGGCTAATTTTTCTATTTCAATGCAGTTTTTAAACGGAATTTCAGTGGAGGGAAAAAGTCAACATTTTTTATGCTATTTTCCATGCTTTTCAACTGAATATTTTTTGATGCAGAGGAACATCTTTCAAGTTTTAGTGAAAATGAGGCTGTTAGTGTGTTAATTGTTCCTTGGTGGTTGGGGTGGGTTTTTTCCCCCATTTGAAAGAGGGGCGAGGCTGGAAGCAGAGGCAGACTGTAATTCTGCCCAGACTTGGCTCCGAATAGCGAGCTCTGCTTACAGTCATCGGGCAGTTATATATTCTTGCCACAGTGAAAAGCTGTGAAACATCAGTATTTGCACTTGCAGTTGTCGTCTTAATACAGAGGGAATCTGTGCTCCTCAGCCCCACACACTTCCCTAACTGCAGAGAGCCTGAGTGCTTGTGCTTTGGAGGGAGGATAAAGGAGGATTTTTGGCAAAAACAGCAGCAAGGGCTGTGTCGGTAGTGGGGAGGCGACTGTGTAGTCTTGGCATGGCCAATTTGCTGGAGGATTGGTGTCTCCCCTGTGAAGGAGTTTCTGCCTCTCATTTGTTCTGGCTGAGGTGGTTGTGCCGTGCTGGTGCTCATGCTCAGGGCCAGCTCTGAGGTCTCATCATGGCAGCTGCTCTCCAAAGCCATTGCAAAGGTAATCCCAGCTTTGTGTGGCTGCAGGTGTTCTGGTGGCCTTTGCTCTGCCTTCTACCTGTGGGCTCCCTGCTGCCATGTCTTCCGTGTGATCATGATTTCTTGACAGCTGCTGTGGCCAAAGTTTAATTTTACTTTTTGTGAGAGAGGTTTATTCCCACCTGAAGAGTTTTCGTCTTGTTCTGTGAGGAATTTGGAGAGAGAGGCAGGGTCCTCAGCTGTGAGTTGAATGTAATGCCAGTTCATATTTGGGAACACAGTGGGATTTCTGATTGGGGTTTTTTGGTGTTGGATTTTAAGGGAATGAAAGAAAAGTTGCTGTGACTGCAGATAAACTGGTAGATCCCGTTGGTGCTTTGAAATGTGTAAGCACTGTGAAATGAAAAGCTGGAATCTCCTTTTCCATAGCTCTTTGTTCATAGCTTTAGGTGATGCTTTGAATAATAGAGCTAGGTTATTTTTGGAGTGGATGTTGCATTTCCCTCTCCTTTTATGTTCTGTCTTCATATGTTGCACTTTAATTCACAAGGGCTTTGCAGTTATGCATTATTTAGAGTTCGGAGTCCTTCAGATCACGAACAAAGATCCTGTTGTTAGAAGACATGGTACAAAATCAAGAAAAAAAATTATTGCTATGGATTTGCTGGTTGTCAAAACAGTGTGTCAGCACAGGAAATTTCAGTACAGGACAGAGGCCAGACAGGTTGTTCTTAGGAGATGACATGGATCAGTTTAGCTGTAATAGCCACCCAGATAAGCACTGGGAGGTGTTCATCTCTGTGCTGCTTTGATATCACTTGTTATGATGTGTGAGCAGAGCTCTTTGTAGCTGCCAGGGTTATCGTTGATGTGTGGGGTTTGCACCACA
The DNA here is from genome assembly GCF_017590135.1 of Pyrgilauda ruficollis. Taxonomy (NCBI): domain Eukaryota; kingdom Metazoa; phylum Chordata; class Aves; order Passeriformes; family Passeridae; genus Pyrgilauda; species Pyrgilauda ruficollis. Next base: position 2,420,779 of record NW_024526711.1, on the reverse strand, counting down.
GAGCTGATGGGGTCAAGTAATCCATGTGGGAGAGAACATGGCATGCCCAGTGGCACCCAGACAAATGGCAAGACACAGAATAGCAGTGGATTTAAACTGTGCAATATCTTTTCTTGATAATTTCTTTTTATGTTGCACCAGTATCTCCCCTGGTACCACTGGATGTTCACAGGGAAACAGGGTGAGGAATGTGCTGTCCTCTCTGCATTTTCATTTTGTAGATCTTTGCCACTGGAGAACTGAAAGGAGTGTTGTAAAAGAGAAAGCACTTTTGCACGATAAAGAATCTTGCTCTGTTCAGAAACTCGAAAAAGACTTCATATGAGAACATCCATAGGGCACTCCCTGACCAAATTAATTTGAGCCTGTGATGTCATTGTCAAAACCTTATTTAAAGGCTAATAAAACCCCTGATTATCCAGAAACTGGCCTACCAAAACAGGGTCATGTAATGTGGCCAGGACCAAGTGTATTAAACTAGCCAAACTCTAGTTTATCCAAACAAATGTAATGTCCTCTATATAATTTGGGTGAATGAACTTCCATGGTGTCTGACTTAGAGGCTCTGTTGAGTGCTTGAGCACGTGCACATTCTGAGCCTACTCAAGGAGCAGGAAATTAAAAAGCTTCCCCAGAATGTTGATTAGTGGTTCCACAGGCCAATAGCCATAGGACTATTTATTTATCAAGTTACTAATTTCTTAGGTCTTCCAACAATAATAGCTGAACTTCAATTTTTTTTTTCTTGAATTTTTTTATTTTAATAGTGGTTAGCTGAAGTGGAGTAAAATAGAGGAAAAATTCTGTATTTTAAATTTCCTTTAAAATTGGGGTACAGTACCAAGAAGTATTTGTGTGTTTAATTTATGCAGTATGAGTTCATCCACTCCTCTTTTATGATTTATTTTTGATTGAGTTTTTGTATGCTGGGAGGTTTGTTTAAATTGAAAATCATTGTCTGTTTTATGGATTGATTGCTATTAACACTTTAGATTTTGGATTTGTTATAATTTTACTCTTAATTTTATGCTTCTTCAGAGTGTGATAGTCTCAGCTTATGTTCCAACCAAGATTTATTTCCAGCCTTTGGGATATAAGGAAAAAAATTGCTCCAATAGTCCATTCTGAAGGTTCCAAAAACAAAAGGCAAATTTCTGCTGCTGTTAATCATATTAGGTCAAATCCAGACTTCAGTGGAAAAAAGTGACAAAACTTCCATAATTCCAGTGGGACCTGGACTTCACTCCTAATTTCTCTTTTTGTTTTTTTTTTTTTTTTTTTTTTTTTTTCTTTTTTTTTTTTTCCTTTTTGTCCTTTTTTTTGAGCCGGAAAAAAAAAAAAGAGTCTCTGAATTTGAAGCTCCTGAGTCGTAATTTTTAAATGCTTAGGGTTGGCAATAACATAAATGCACAGGGATTAGACTACTGTAACAAGAACCTTCAGAGGTTAAAGAAAACATTTGATTTCCAGTAAGTGGCATGGTAAACACATACCATAATCTGTTCCAAAAAGCTATTAGTCCTGTAACAGCAGGGTGTCCTTTCTAACAAATGTTATCTTTTTCCTTGCATGACTGTGTAGATTATCCTCCACTCTATGCATAAATATCAGCCTCGTGTCCACGTCATCCGAAAAGACTGTGGTGATGATCTGTCCCCTGTCAAGCCCATCCCTTCGGGAGAAGGGGTAAAAGCCTTCTCCTTCCCTGAGACAGTCTTCACTACTGTCACAGCATACCAAAATCAACAGGTAATTTGGGCTTTCTGGTTAGCACTTTACAGGCTTTTCAGAGCAGACCAGAGATGTAAGAGATAGGAGAAAAGCAGATATTTTCATTATCTCATTTATGAAAATAGAATTACCTAAACCCTTTTTTTGCTACAAGTAGCTTAGTATTGCTGTAGTGCCTGGAGGCTATTGCTGAGCCTTCAGAGATGCTGCTTGTAAAAAATCTTTCTTATTATGGAGATCACACAGTCCAATTAGCATGCTTAATGGTGTCTTGATTATAAACACAGCATTGATGAACAAGACAAAGAGCAGTCTAATTTTTAAAGGTGTTTCTGTACCTTTAAATGTAGATACGTGTCAGGAGAGACTTTTTAAAGCACTTTTGCTCCTGACTCCAGTACTTTTAACACTCCCAGGATCTTAACAGAGAAGCTGAGTTCTGAAGAAAGTTGCAGTTGTTTTTATTAACTGCATTCAGCCTATATTATTAAGGAAAATTTATCTGGGTTGACACGGATTCAAAGTCAGAAGTGAGCTGCAGGTTTTATCACGTGGCTCTTTCTACCTCTCATTTAAGTTTTAGCATAGGTAATGACACCATAGTTAGTGTTGTGACATTTTATTAATTCCATATAAATTATTGCAGCTGCGCTTTTTGAAATAACATATGCATTGATAACTTTACAAAGAGAGGAGCAGGAGAACCATGTAAATACTAAAATATAGCTATTTGGTGATTTCCCCCTTTATTAAAATAAATTATGGCTATTTGGGGTGTGGTGTGTTTTGCTGGGTTATTGGTTGGTTGGTTAGTTTGGTTTTTTTTTTTATTTTAATAGAGGATAATAACCTAGAGATAATTTCTCTTTTCACATTTTCTTCTTGACCAGTACAGAAATAAAATTTAATTTAAATTTTATTGGAGTTAGACAGTGAACTCTTTTAAATGAAGAATGACATTTGCCTGAAGTTTTTTCTCAGTAATTCCTACTGCAGCTTTAAACACCTATTAGCCTCTCCAGGGATGTGCAAAAATAATGATCAGAAGACTGGTCCTAATTTTGCTATGTTTTAGGACAGCCATCTTAAACCATACAAATATGAAGATGTCAGCTTTTTTTCTGTCAGTAGAGTTGTTTTCTGTGCCACCTATCTGAGTTTACGGGTAATAATTTTTCTTAATAATATTCACAGATAACTCGTCTGAAGATTGATAGGAATCCGTTCGCCAAAGGCTTTAGAGATTCTGGCCGTAACAGGTGGGTGTTGGGAAGGAGCTGGGCTTCTTCCTGCTGACAGAATCAATTTGTGAAGATTGTTCAAAGTCAACACTTGGACTTACAGACAAACTAATTTGAGGGCTCAGACTCCTTGAGGGACCACTCAGACTTCCCAGCGATGTTCTCTGTGGTGAGTTGCCATTGCTACACCTCAGACCATCGAGGTCAAGAACAGACTGGCACTTGGCTTGACTCGTACTCAAGTTTCCTTTCAGTGGAAGCAGTGACACACCATGAAGTCTGCAAGTGGACTTAGTGTATACTCAGGTCCATGATTTCTGGCTGTGCTTGAAATCTCCTCTTTCTCCTGGCTGGAGACAAGTTGCAGATACCATTGTCAAACTGCTCTTGCTTATAGGTGGCACATAGCATGGGTCAATGGCTTATTTCCTCATTAAGGAGGAGAAACTGGTTTGTGCAGAAACCTTATGTTTAGTACACTTGCCTAGGAGGTGGGAGACCTGTGTTCAAGTGTCTGTTTAGTCTAAGGAGTTTTAAATCTGCTTCCTAGGTGAATACCTTTTCTAGGAGGCTATACAGGACCTTGAAATGAGACTGGTTTCCACCTCTTCTGTGGTGGATGGACTGATTAATTGCTTATTTTCTCTTGATCCATGAATCTTTCAAAATAGCAGTGGGAAATCTGCATAGTGCAAAGTGGAGACTTAGGTCTGGTCTGACCTAGCAGTGCCAATGAGGCATTTTATCCAACGACTGTTTAATGCTAGCTACTTAAGCCTGTTTTGAATTGTATGTTAAACCATTTCAGCTAAAAAAAAAAAAAAAAAAAAAAAAAAAAGAAAAAAAAAAGAAGAAAAAAAGAAAGCAGTATTTCATTGTGGTGTATAGTATACATCAGTTCCAGCTACCACATTGTGTTTGGTGTCTGCAGCTGCTATATTTATGACCAAGCCTTGCAGAGAAGGGAGCAGACTGTGCTGGTAGGAATGATCAGAGAGTTTCTTTTTGATAGTTGTTTTATTGAGCTTCTCTGTTAGAAGAAGCTACAGCATTAAAGCCTGTTTTACATAAAACCTGAGTTACATAAAACCTGAAACTGGGCAGTAAATGACAGTAGTTTTTGGAAAATGACTGCTTATAGAAGGGATGATGTAGTTGCAAAGATTTACAGACATTCACTGTAAGTATCTTTTCGGTATGTCTGAGATTTTGTCTTCTAGCAAGAAATAAGTATCCATGTTCTGTGGCCACTGACATAAATAGAGCTTTGCCCTCTTTTGTAGGCTTCTGGTTAGAAATTAAGTGAAAGGTAGCTTCCAGGTAAATGCAGTGACTGAAGAAGCAAAACATGCTGTGTGTACTTTAGGAAGAAAAGGGTTGCCATACTTGCCCTGGTTGAAAACTCTCTGTCTCTCCTAGGCAGTGTCTCTGCTGTGCTTGCTGTTTGCAGAGCTATAAAATGAGTACATGGAACCTCCTAAGAAGTATGGAACCCTGATCCTCTGAAATGTGCAAATTTAGGTAGACATAGAATTTCTTCCATAATGTTATAAGAAACCAGAGAAGATACCCTTTTAGACAGCAAGGAAATAATTGTTCAGAAACTAATTTTGAACCAGTTTTAATGTGGGACAGTTCTGGAATTACCTGAGGATTATGTAAGAGTACTGCATCTGCAACCACACAAATACAGTTATGGGACTGGGGTTTTTTTGTTTGGCTGCTAGGAATGGTCTGGTTCAGGCATTAGAAAAAAAAGCAGAATATTTTGATTGAAAGTTATTTTTATGGAAACGGATTAGGAAGGCAAGTCCTGAAGGAAGAGCCAGCATCTCTAAAATGTTTTGGAGCAGCCTTTAGATGAGGTCTGAGTGCTTTTACTCTACAAACACATTTGTTCAAGAATTGTTTCTGCAAATTCTTGTTTGTTGCAAATTCACATTGTTTTACTGAAGTCAGTATCACTGTTTTCTTTTGTAGTCTGCATTACTGGATAAGTATGTTTGGCAATTCAACTCAGAATTTTAATTGTCAGGGAAAATTCTTATTGGTATACTCAGTGGATTATTATTTTGCTCTGTTACTAAATACTGAAATTAAATGTTAAGGTTCTGTTATCCTCATTGTTCCAGCTGATGTGTTTATCATTGAGGCATTTTAGTCTGCAACAAGTTTAAAAAAATACTGTGGTTAAATTATGCCAAACTTTTCAATATTGTTTTTATGCAGTTATCTCACTCTTTACAGCTGCATGCAGTGATTCAGTTTAATTAAAAATATGCCCTTCTTGTTCAGTCCCACAGGCCATTTTACAGAAATCAGTAGCTTCACCTTTTAAAAACATTCCCTGTGCATTTGCAAACTGCAACAGAATTTAGGTTTTGAGAATAGTTTGGGCCTTAAGTTTGATCCTATAAAAACTTTTACTCAGGAAAGGACCAGAATTTCTCCCTTTAAATACTTTGGGAAAAACATAACTGTTTTGTTAAATAAACCTGGGCATTTGATAGCGCAAATTAGGGTGGTGATAAAATGTGGAAGTTGTTCAAAGGCATCTTGTATAAATTATCGCCTTGGCTACACTCCTCCAGGAGGTGGCTTTTATCTCCACTTTAACTAGAAATGAAAATTCACCATTACTGCAGAAAATTAAGGCAATCTTTTTAGTCCAGGTTCAGCTAATAAACGCTTTATAAATGTTTCCTGACAGACATTTGTGTTCCTGCTGGAAGGAGTAGTATCAGAACACGTTGGTTGCTTCAGACTGGGCTATTTGCATAATTCAAGTTTACAAAGTACTGCTGCTCAAAAGCAAGCACTTGTATTTGGAGTGTGCCTGATGCTGACACTCAACAGGCTTCTGGGGCCCAGCAGCCAAAAATAACACCAAAATTATACCTCTAAGTTTATATACCTCTGAGGTGTATTATTCATAAATAATTGTCAGAAAACAAATGGGCCTTTATCTTCAAGAAACAGATTCTTCTAAATAGTGTCTGCCACCGTTGTCTACACAGTTACTTCTCTTTTCTCAGGACACTGTTGCAAGAAAATGAGTGAAGACTTTTGGTTTCTAAAGGCATTTTGCTTAGCAAAAATGTTGTTTTATACATGATTTTAGTAGCAAAATAGCTGTACATCCATGCCTTGCTCATGTTCTAAGTTTGATTTTCCAGCTCATCAGTAATGACTAGGAATCCTGTTTTAACAGAAATTGTTCGTGGATCACCTTTATTCTAGGAAGAAATAGCAGATCATCCCTCTGGCAGTTAAAACTTTAACTGCCAGAGGGATGATCTCTTGAAGAAATATCATACTAGCAAAACATTTAAAATAATTTTAGCCAAATCTTCCCACTCAAACAGCCCTCCCAAAAGGCCCAAAATATTGAAATAGAGAGCTAGGCTTGTGGAATTGGAAAACATTTTGTGTCCTGTCAGCCCAGTGGTTGCAGGTCCCTGTGGTCTCATGGGTAGGCTGTAAGGCTCTTTTCTGAAAAGCAAAATCAACTTGAAAATAATTCTGAAATGTTACCAATTTTTATATGGTTCTGACATAGAGTAACCAGAGACATGTGGCAAAATACAGCTTGCTTTCATGACACTGTGATTCTTTTGTTCTAAATAGAATGGGACTGGAAGCTCTGGTAGAGTCTTATGCCTTCTGGAGACCTTCGCTGAGGACGCTTACATTTGAAGACATACCTGGGATACCCAAACAAGGTAACAAGTGTCTTTGTGTTCTTTCAAAACAAAAATGAAAGATGAAGCTTTGCCCATCATTTCTTACGAAAGTCTAGGTAAGTGTGTCACTCACAAGGCAAAAACAACCAACTAACCACAGTGCAGCCATCCCCCCTCATCAGAGTTATTCTAAGTTAGAAAACTAATGCTAACTCAACTACTGTGGCAATAAAAATGTTAGATTGTAACAAAAAATCAGAATACATGTGGAGGAGAATGCCAGTTATTTAAGGACTGAGTAACCTATTCCTTACTGTTATGCTCTGGCTGGATAGAAACCGTAGAGATCACTTACTATGACTTCTGTTGTACACATCCAAATTGCAGTGTAGGAATTACTTGTGTTTTAAGAAAAAAAAAAAAAAGAAATGAGAGAAGAAATGTTCTCTTAAGTAATGAGTAAATAGGAAGAAGCTTAATTTGTTTTCTTCTTAGAATGCCTTCTTGATTCTTAAAGACCTGAAAATTATTCAGTAAATGGGCCAACAAACTTTGTCTGCATGCTAGAGCTTAAAGAAATGGATCTCTTCTCAGTTTTGCTTTTCCCTGCTCTTCACTCTTTGTTGGAAACCTCTTTGTTTCCACTTTCCCCATTGTGCAGGTTGTGTAATGAATGAGAAAAATACTGAAATTGGCGCATTTGGACAGAGAGTGGAATCTCTGTACTCTTTTCTGAGTTCTTTTATTTCTTGAGTATACACCAATGCACATAGAAAACCTCTCAGCCTTTTCCCAGCTTAATCAGACATATTGCTCCAAATTCTTTGCATTTTCTGCTACCAAATTTACAAACATCCAGTCTGGTTTCTTGATAATGTACTGATTGCAAGTTGTTAAACATCTTCAGAGCAAAAATCCAGAACACAGAGAAATTAAGAGAAATCACTTTTGTCAGCTTTTTGGTTCAGTCCTTTGAGAAATCTTGAGTATCAGCCCTTGACGTTGGCAACTAAAAGGAGGTTTTGTGCCAAGTCATAGATACATTGGATGAGTGTTGGCAGAGTTTTGGGCATAGCATGGGGGTGAAGGGCGGTCTCATCAAAAAGGCCTTTAATGAGAAGAAAGAATGAGACCTGAAATACCTTGTCAGACTGTGTAAGACTGAAAGGCAACTGACAATGAAGTTAATCCATTTAGGAGACAGACAGCTTTATTGGCTGTTTGCGTGCAGGAGCATTGTTTGGGAGCAGGGCAACTGCTGCCGTGAGCTTCTCACTTCTTTTTCTGCTGTTGCCTGAGGTTAAGAAGATTGTTGAAATTACTCTTGATATTTTGAGGATGGAAACTGGGATCCTTGCAAAATCTTTAGTCATCTATACCTTGGACATAGAGACTTTGTGAAAGACCCCCTTAGAAATTTGTCCTGGTTGTTAACGCTGAAAGTGACCATCTTCAGGTAGTGGAGGCATTGATGGAGATTAAAAGAAAAATGTGTCTTTTACCAGGATTTCTGTAATGTGGCAGTGTCTAATGATGCCTTGTGCTTGCGCTTCTCTGTTAACAGAGAAGCAGCAGCAGGCAGTGTTCTTTAATAATGTATTTTTTTTTTACTAGCTCACCTATTATGATAATCTGTTAATTTATTGACAAAACTTCTCTTTTTGAAGCATCAAGCTGTTTGATTGTTAATGTGATTCATAAACAGGAGGTCTTCCTTGTTTAGTGTCTTCTGCCTGGGAGATTGTAAAAGGCCCCAGTTAATTTTTCCACACTCAGTTTTCAGGAAGATGCAATCTTTTAAGAAAAAGAAGTCTTCCTTGCAGCTGGGAAACTTTCAGTATTGAAAAAAGGCTTCACTTGTAGCAAGCAGTGTGCTTTCAGGAGCATTCAGCATTGGTATTCATAATATAAGAAGTTCTGATATCAGTAAATAAACAATTTACAAAGAGTTTTCTGCAAACCAACCCGTTCAAGAAATGAAGTAACTGCAGTGCAGTGTTCAGTGCACACTTTTCCTGAACTTTTTCTGAATTTTTTTGGTCGTTTTCAGAATTTTTTGAAGTCAGAAGTTTTTTTGTTATGAAGTTGGGAACTTTCCTGAAGCTGTTATCTGTGAGAGCCTCTGAGCTAAGGAGCTGGTTCCTCATCTGGTGCTCTGACAGTGAAGTCAGGCACAGAGCACTTGAAACACGTTCTGGACTGTAGCAAAAGCATAGATAAGCCAAAAATCATAATTTTAAAGAAGGATTCCTGTGATGTGGTGCTCACCTGGCTACATCTTAACTGCCATGAAATTTCCTTCCATGTCATATAAGAAGCAGCTAACCTTTTAGGCAGGAGCTCTAAGTACTGAGTGATGGTTGTAAAAACATAACTTCAATTGTTTTTCTTGGTCAAGTTGTTTCTTTAGAAACATGCATGTGGTTTACTCACACATTTTCCTGCACACGTATGTAAAAGTTTTTAATTAATTTGGGTTGAATTTCATCTCAAGGGTAATTATAAAAGACAAAGGTCTTGATCTTTCACCTAGGAAGTGAACCTTTCCCAATGTGCCTCTTACACTGTAATATTCTCTTCCAGGAAATGCAGGTTCCTCTACTTTACTCCAGGGATCTGGCAGCGGAGTTCCATCTACCCACCCTCACCTTTTACCAGGCTCCCCTTGCTCATCTCCAGCCTTCCACCTCAGCCCCAACACCAGCCAGCTGTGCACCCTTGCTCCAGCTGACTACACAGCCTGTGCCCGCTCAGGCCTGGCCCTGAACAGATACAGCACTTCCTTGGCGGAAACCTACAACCGGCTCACCAACCAGAGCGGCGAGACCTTCGCTCCCCCAAGGACTCCCTCCTATGTCGGTGTGTCGAGCAGCACAACTGTGAATATGTCCATGAGCGGCAACGATGGGGATGCATTCAGCTGCCCGCAGACTGGCTTATCCATGCAGATTTCAGGGATGTCTCCACAGCTCCAGTACATCATGCCTTCCCCATCCAGCAATGCCTTTACCACTAATCAGACCCACCAAGGCTCCTACAATACGTTTAGGCTGCACAGTCCCTGTGCGCTCTATGGATATAACTTTTCCACATCCCCTAAACTGGCTGCCAGTCCTGAGAAAATCGTTTCTTCCCAAGGAAGTTTCTTGGGGTCCTCGCCAAGTGGAACCATGACGGATCGGCAGATGTTGCCCCCCGTGGAAGGAGTGCACTTACTTAGCAGTGGGGGGCAGCAGAATTTCTTTGACTCTAGGACCCTAGGAAGCTTGACACTCTCATCTTCTCAAGTGTCTGCACATATGGTTTGATGAAGCCTTTAAGTAAAAGTACAGTATGTTTGGTGTCTACAATGTATTTCTTTTGGAATATGAAAGGACACTCGATGTAGCTTGTAAAGTGTGTGTATATATAATATGAGAGGAAGTTTCACTGAAATTTTGACTTGCTTGTGGCCAGATTATTCTCCTATTTTGAGTTACAGAGTTTGCTGTGGTGCAGACTGCTTTAGTTTTCTGGTATAATACACTTAGTTGTATAACACGTTGGGACATATGCAACAAATTAAGTAAGACTTCCTCCCCTTTCCCCCTCCTCTGTTCTAACCCCTTTAAAGAATGAAGTGACACTTGGAGTATTAAACAACACAAAAAAGCCCACTTATATTTCCTATAGTACTAGTGAGTTTCTTTAAAACATTTTATACAATAAGCTGATGCACCAAAGACATTTTACAAGTTTCTTCTGTTATAAGGGATACAAAGGGTATTTGGACTTCTTAGTGTTAAGCATCAAGCATCCAGCCTAAAATAGAAGTTTAGCTAATGGATTATTTACAAAGTAAACGGAAAGATTAGTTTGCATTCTCATGATGTGCTGGTTTTAGCTTATCAATGGCACAGCATTCTCACTAGAATTTGTTTTTTGCAGCATTAGTCTAGATTTATGATTATATATTTGAAGACAAGTAATGCATATTCAAATTGTGGTGATAGGAATAATTCAAATCAACAGCACTAGAAGCAGCATTCCTTTGTATGAAATGAACATTAGGGTGCTTAATTTTTGTCAAAGGTAGGGCTTGATGCATTTTTTCCTCCATAAATATTGCCTATAAGACATTTACTGGACAGTAGGATATTCTAATGTATCTTTGTTTTTGTATTTTTACTTTTTTTTAAAGGAAAATTCAGTTTGATTTAGGAAAAAAAAAATGAAAAATTGAGCAGGATGAGAAATTCCGTTATTGGTTTTACCTGTTTTTGTGTGTGTGACATGTTTTGGGTTTGGTTTTTTTCTTTTGTGTTTGCTTGGATTTTTTTTTTTTTTTTTTTGTTTTTTTGTTTGTTTAATAAGGGCAAAAGGTCCTGCATCCTCAGTATTTCACAAATACATCACCTGTATCAATTAGGCAGATGACCAGTTTGCCCAAAAGTGTTTCTGGAAGCAGAATGCTGTCATAGCTACCTTCCTGTTGCTTTGGTTTTGTCCTGGAATAGAAGAGGTTTCCTTCATTCCTGCCTCTAGTTTCTAAATGGCGCTTGTAAGAATGCAGATCACCATCTGCTCCTGACCAGACTTCTCCAGAGTGACAAGGACAACAGGGAGACACTTACCATGGTGAAATTTCTGCCCTCATCTGCACCTGCACATCCCAGGTGTGTATCAGTCCTTCAGCTGCCTGTCTGTCAGAGCTGAGCTTCAGCTGTGAAACAAATTTTAGTGCTTGAGAGAACAGGTCATCTTCAACAGTTTGTTAATCCTCATTTATATTGTGCAGGTGATGTAAAGGCATTCTAAGGTGGGTACAGATGTGCTTGAAAACGCTTCCCCAGTCAGCATTGAAGGAGATAAAGGTTTTCCAGGTTTATGTTTGTTGCATTTTTTTTTTTTGGTGAAGGACTGTTTTCATGTGTCTCAAGTATTCTTATATCTTTTCAGGCAAATAGTGGGCTTAACCACTCTCACTTCAAAAAAGACTCATTGCCACTAATATTTTTTCAGTAGGATGGAGATAATACATGCAGAAACAGCCCTCTTGCTACCTCCTGTTATCTGGGAATAGAACAGCAATCTTTAAGCCTTGTGCCTGAAGAATGCTTTATTTCTATTGGTTATGTATTTGTTTCTGTTAAAGATACATATAAAGTTCTCTTTCAAAGTTAGAAAGAGAAGATGATGCAATTGAAGTGATGTGGGCTTGCTTCTTTGCTGTCTTAAACTTTCTAAGTGACCTTTCTGAGTAAACCTAAGTTCACTCAGTCGCTATCAGATTTTTTTCTTCTGAAAAATGTGATAATAGCACTTCTCTTCCTCTGAGGAAGGGGTGACAATACATTGAAGATGAAGATCATCTTTACATTTGCTGTGCTGTGGACAGTATGTTACAGATGAATGGCTGGGTAATGTTCATATATGAGGATAACAAAGTAAATTCGTGTACTTCAGCTCTGGTCTTGGCAGTGCGGTGTCCTTTCAGGCAAACTTCCTAGAAGAGACCTGCAATGCTAAAAATGCTGTTCAAACTCATGCTGTTGATTTGTGAAATGGTTCTAAGGTGTGTAGAAGATAGGAAAATTTTCAGCTATGCAAATTTTCATAGCTCTGTTGGTTTAAATTGAGAAGTAACTTGCGCATAATTATTCCTGCTCTTGGCAAAACTTTGAAATTTTGCAGTTGGAAAAATACTTAAGTGGAAAGATGGTACAATTAATCCATACTTGAAAAAACATAAGTAGCCATATCAACTTAAGAACTGTGACTAGGTAGAAATGTGGAAGAGCTAAATCATGCATGTTCCTATAAGGAGAGAGGAAAAAAAGGGTTGTGCATGGATGTTCATGGTGGTGCTTCTGTCAAGACTATGTACTTTATTGTCTGGGAACTTTTTAGAACTGGTCTCTTATTTTTCCTCAAATTATTCTTATCATATAACCACACAATATTGTTTTGTTTGTTCCTTAAAATTTGAATAATATTGTAAATACTGGTTTGTCATTGTGAAAAGACTAGCTTTTTATCAATACGGTAAATGCTATATATGCATTATATCTATAATTATATATCTGTATTGTACAAAAATGCCACAGAAATATATTAAAGTGTGTATTCAAACACTTTTTACTACATTTGGAAAACTGAGAGGCTTGGGCCTATTTTTTTCACTACAGCTTCAGCAAGACCAAAGGCAATGACTTGAAGGTAAGCTCTGAATTTCAGAGACTTAATGCAACAAGCTCCAATAAGTCCACAATTCTTTAACCACCTGCAGTTGAACCTCTCTTGTTATTTCTATGCAAAAGAATCATCCCAACAAATGCTGTGTATAAAGAGATAGCAGGCTGAAAGCAGAGCTGTGAGGTTTTTATGTGGGGAAAAGGGACTGAGCTGCTTGCCAGGGTCTTTAGCCAGGGATGGAACTTTGGTGCTTCTCGCAGCCCATGTCATCCCAGCTGCCAAGACCAGTTCAGCTGCCCAGTATCAGCTGGATCTGAGAAGTTATCAATTCCACGTGATCAGTCTCTTGAACAGGAGCTTGGTACTCTGCGCTTTTTCTCTCTCTGTATTTCTTTGATAATTGCCCTTCGGTTCTGCTAGTTCTAAATGCAAAAAGCCATTGATTTTGAAGGCAGAATTTACAACCAAGAATCATCTGGGTATACTGTTACTCAGCAATGAGCAGCATTTCTCCCTCCAGAAATACTGTTAGGCATAGTGGCCTTATTTCCTATTGTACTGCAATAAACGATTCCATGTGACGTAGGGCACAGGGCCTGAAAATCTGATTACTTCAGAGACTAGGGTTTCATAGTCACTTAACACCAGCATTGTTGCAAATGACCGGAATTAGGACAAGAGAAGTAGGCATGAAATGCTTGATCATAAATATCAGGCCTCCAGAGAGAACGAAAGCTTCTGTTTTTAATAAGTGAACAGTTCTTTTTTTATTATGATTTTGTTTTATTTTTTTCTATAGCACCATCAGACTCTAAGAGGGCTCATTTCTGCTTCAGCAGAGAGACAACTGGAGCAACTTGAAAGCCATGGGCATTGTTGTCATTAATGCTAGTAAGCCTGTACCTTAAGCAGTTCAATAGAAAAACATATAAATCATCCTCAGAAGTAACTCACAAGTTATATGGGTATATTTTTCTTGTAAAGATAATATATATATAATTAATCAGTATAGAAGTATGTTTAAAAAATTGCAATTCATCATAATGAGTTAGTGCTTTTTTGGGGCTGACTCTGCACTTTAGATGACTTTAGATGACAAAAACTTAATTTGTCAGTAGAGCTCTTCATTAATGTCATCCTCAAGATTCAATATTTTGCCTTGTATCTAACACAAAGTTGTAGATATGTCAATTTAATATGTGCAAAACTACAGGAAAATTAATTTTCAGCCTTATATTCCATCATATTTCTCAGTTACATGGTTGATTCAAAACACTGACTTGCCAAGGTGACACACACTTTTGAGAGGTGATGACTTGCATCGTTAGAAAATAACATCTCTAGAGAATTCAAGTTGCTTTAAATGCTTTTCATCACTGCTGTTGTGTTCAAACTCTGAAAAGGTGTTTGTTGCTCAAAAAAAGAAGTCCTTTGCAGTCACCACTTATTCTTGAAATCCTGTGTATTCACTACTCACTCTTGAAAAGCAGTGTTGAATTGGCCATAAAACCATCTCAGTCAGCTAGTGCCCAAATAGAGCAATTACAGCAAAATAACAATCTGAATCTTCTGCCTTAATTTTAGAACTTGAAGTCCATCAAGTAAATGTTTTTAAGAAGCATCAGTAAATCTGCTCAAATACTGTGGGCATATAGAAACACTCAGCTGAATTTCATTTATGTGTCACTTTCAGAGGTTTATAAATAGTTAATATCTCACATCTTCCACTACTGCAGAATGAACATGAAGTTTCCATGAGATGGATAAATTTCCAATTTCTTTCTTTGAGGCCTTTTTAAATGTTGGAGGCGGCATGCAGATTTCAAGACAGGCACCTGGGCTCCAGTTTTGCAGCAGGGAGTGGCAGGAGACATGGAGATCACACAAATGGAGCCTGCATTGCCACCACACACTTTTGGAATGTCACAGGTGCTGTGGTGGCACCCACAATGTTCTATCCAAGCATATCTCAGTGCACCTCTCACAGGAGGCTGTAGTCTAAACTGAGACCTGACATCAAAGGCTAGCCAGGAAGGACAAAGTGTGATGTGAGAATCCTTGCTCTACCTGAAACCTGGGCCATGGCAGTGAATGTTAAGCATAACTCAGCACAGACTTGGCATTTGTCACTGCTGCTGCCGCTTTGACTAATCCACGCCCTTATGTTCATTTGTACAGCACTGATTTTATTTAGATGCTATAATAGAAAGCCAAGAATTAATTTAGAGAACATTGAAGGAGACCTGGACCCACTGTGGCCAGTGGTAATGTTGTCACTGACTTGAGCTTTATGGATACCACATTTCCAGACCCTAAGATATCCCCCTTTCTGTTTTGGAGTGCTTTACCCACACAGCAGCTGTGGCCATAATGGTCTTGGCCATTTTTCTGTCCATTTGTGATGTTTTTCAGATGGATAACTGGCTTTTTTGCATTTCACATTCTCGTATTTTGTTTTTAAATTTGTGATTCTGCAGTTTTTGAGGCATAGACTGAACAACAAGACAAGATTGTGACTCGTTGCTCCATCCCCCAGAAGCCCTGCCAATGGATGGTATATCCTTTCCACTGCCGATAATTGACTATATATTTCCCCCACAATGTTTTTATTGTATTTTACAGAGAAAAGTAATAAAAATAGAGGTTGCATCACAATCAAAGCAGTGTTTCCATTCCTCAGGCAACGTTTTTCAGTAACCCAAAGGAAAACACCTCCCCACCCTTTCCTGGTTGCTATACTCAGTATATGTTTCTCAGTAAGAAGAAAACCAGATGCCATATTTAAATGTAAGATGGCAGAAACCAGAAAAGCAGAAAAATGGGTCCCAATTCAGAGAAGTGTTCCCAGATAGTCTTTGTATTCTTTGAAGTGCAATATGGACACTAATGCTTCCAGAGACATCTGCAAAGGCCCTTTGATACATCCCCCAGACGTTTGCTGTTGGTGTGTGATAAAGGCCTCGCTGGTGCAATGAGCACTAAGGATTCCCTGCAACACAGTCAGGCAGGGTGTGTCAGTATCACACAAGGACATGCAAG
Organism: Pyrgilauda ruficollis; assembly: GCF_017590135.1. Lineage (NCBI taxonomy): Eukaryota > Metazoa > Chordata > Aves > Passeriformes > Passeridae > Pyrgilauda > Pyrgilauda ruficollis. The sequence continues at coordinate 2,404,911 of NW_024526711.1, read as the reverse complement.
CAAATGCCATTTATGTGGTTCTAGTAATCCTGCGCAGAAGTGTAGCCTCACAAGTGTTAAACAGACCCCAAACCTATGTCAAGAGACCAGGTCTTGGGGAGAACTCATTGCAGGCCCAGCCCATGCAATCCAGTTACCCTTGTGGTGGTAACTAAAAAGCATCTTACAGTGAATATAAAAGCAATTATCTAAGCAGACATTTGTTTCACTTTGCTATAACTGGGTGTATTAATTTCCTGAACATGTTGGTGAGAATGAGGACTAAATATTTATGGGCTGAAGGTTCCAGTCCCACACTAATTTTTTTGTTGAAAGAAGGGAGCCTTGGAAAACAAAATTTAAATTAAGGAAAATGAAGACTGGTTTATGAGTAAGGACTGTTTAAACATCAAAATTTACCATCACCAATGTCTAAAAATAGTCTGTCTGGTGCCACATCCTTGCTTTCAGTAGAGGACAGAACAGTTAGATTAAGGAGTGATCTGTGAAGTGTTGGGTAGAATGAAAGCTTTTGGTAAGCTGAACGACTTAATCTAAGTTTGAATGTCATCCATTTTAAGTCTTAACAGTCTTGCATTCTTGTTTGGGAGTTTTTGTTGTTTTTTTTTGTTTTGTTTTGTTTTTTAATATGCTATTAGCAAAGATGAGATGATGCTGAAAAATTTCCAGCCAGATATGTCTCCAAATTTTCCCAGAGATGACAGATATTTAGATGTAATTTGAATTAAACCCATTATATAGATAAGTTTGTTTTATAGCTGGCTACAGCTGTGAAGTTTGGATTCAGATCTGTAACTCCCCTCAACTTTGAAGACTGTAGTCAAATCTGTGGTTTTGCATTGGAATCTCCAGTTGCCTGTTGCATCAGACTGTCATCCACATCTGTTCCACCACCAGCTCGGTGCGAGATGGTGATACCAGTTTCAGCCTCACAGAACTGGAGCTTAGAAGGACCCCTTCTCAAGCACACTGTTACATATGGGCAGAGACAGCAGCACTTTGTAGGTCTGTAGGTTAACAGCTCTCTACATTCCATCTTATGGCCATCGATGACCCACCACAGAGCACTGGCTGGTGGGTCACAGGTTGGTGGCTCCCACCCTGCAAAGTATGCTTTGCATACTTCCTTCATATTATGTTTCTGTGTAGAGCGAGAGATGTAGCTTCCCACAGGGATATTACATGATCCAGTGTGGAAGGAGAGAGGTTTGGTGTAAATAGGATGAAAGCTGCTCCTTGAGGTACTCTCTGAGGGCTTATCTGTACAGAGTGGTTGCTGAGAAATAAACTAGGAGTGGATTTACAACACCTCAGCTCCACAGGTGGGCACTCTTAACATGCAGTTAGGAGAAGGTGCTCTGTGTGAAAAATAAGAGAGAAAATATTCCACACAAGGGATGCTCCTGTGAGGATACAGTGCTTTGAGGCTGAGGTTGTGCAGTTTCCCTCTGGTTTGCTCTGCAGGCAGGCCTTAAGGCTTCAGCCACACTATAAAAAATAACAACCCACAAAAGTCTATCTGGGAGGGTGTCGCTGGTTGTCACCATGGCTTAGACAGCCTCACCAACTGCAGCGACAGAGCCACCCATGGTAAATGCTGGACAACTCTTCTGACCTGTTAATAGCTGGCAGACTATTTGATGACAGTTGCAAGAATCTGATGCACAGCAGTATCCTTTACAGCAGTTTAATCTTTGTCATCAAATCCCCCAGCAGCCATGATTAATAGCAGCACTTGAGCTTGTTTTGAAAGTTGTATATTTGGCAGCTATGAACTTTGATCTATGGTTTCGCTTTAAAGAGTCATTATGACACAAACTTTTCCTGTAATCCTTCCATCTAATTAAACCACACACAAATACTGTGTGAGGAAATATGATGCTATTGATATAAGCTGTGTGTTTATTACATTATTTTAGGCACTTTATTAAAGTGGATAGTTGTTCCCAGCAAGATAGTAGATAAGCTCCCCAAAAACAATAACATCACCCAGAAAGAATATATAAGAAAATTTCCCAAGGCCAAATTCGATTAGAAACTTTCTTTGTTGATTAGTACTGTGCCCTTGAACCCATTGAGGGCTTGGATGTTTTAACCTGAGCTAAAATTACTAGCATTTAATGAATTCAGCCTACTAATGTGTACTTTTCCACAAAACATTTGCCTTTGTTCCAGATAGTCAAAGGACTTCAATACCTGATATGATAGTGTCTGTCTTCCTGAAGTAGTTCTTCCAGTATTTGGGTACAGTTTAACCAGGAAGATTTCAAAAATCCAAGAAAATTTATTTTCATATAAATGTTTTAAACAAAAGAACATTCGTGGTTTTGTAGAGGAATCAACCATAAAGTAGCCATTTCTTTCTGGTCTCCATCCTGCTGCATATTTTGTAGAGAAATCCCCATAAGGCAGATAATGCTCCTGTTTTCAAGATGAGAATACAAGTTGTGGATCAGTCTGATAATTTATTTTTTTTTCAGGGCCAAAGTACAGGGCTGCATAGTATGGACTGAGTGACTTGCTCGTGCATTTCTTCTTCATGACCATTCATTTTTGCAGAAGGGTGTTTCCTTTCCCTAGAGTCACTACAGAGTCTCTGAGCAGCAGTTTTATGGAGCTGCCTGGAATCCCCAGAGTTTCTCCTGATTGGTCTACATGGATCTCCTAATCTGGGTGCCACCAGACTGAGAGATAACAGAGGTATAAATCACCACCTTGAAGCTTCTACTGCTGCCAGGGCCAACAGTGTTTATATTTGCCAATCAACATCTTTTCCATATTTTTGGGGAAGACTTTCTGCCAGCTGGCTTTTGGCTAAAACATTACTTCTGTCAGTACTGGTTAAACCCAGTGACCATGGTTTCTGAGTCAGCTGGAGACCAGACAAAGTACCAAGTATAATAATTTTCCCAAATTGTCTCACAAATTTGCAGAGACTTCATATAAATGTAGAACAGCTGAAGCAACATGAGTGATCCCTTAGAGAATTCACAGCTGAGCACCCTCAAGCAGAGGAATAGCTGCCCATCACCACTCTCTGCACAGGATCAGAAAAGAGTGAAAGGGAACAGCTCTAATGCAATTCTTTTCCTGTGCCAGGTTTTCTAGTCTTGGTATTAATACTCTGTGATGATCTGTGTCCAAGACTACCACAAAACTAAGCAGAATTAGCTGGGACATTTGTCATGTGTCCGTTGTCATGAGGGAGGCTGGATCAGTGGCCAGAAGTGGCCTTGACCTAACCTGCTCCTGAATAGCTGGACATGAGCTACTTGAGCTGTCATCCTCTCTTTAGTAGCTCTTCTCTGAAAAGCAAAACTTGCTTAGGTAACCTGGAATCCCTCAGACATCTGCACAGCCAGGGCTTGAGTGACAGTCACAGCCTGGGCAGAGTGGAGGTGTCACATTATTCTCAACCAGCCACACAATCTTGTCTATGGATATGGGGTCAAAATGTATTTCATATACAACTAGAATAAAGTTTTGTATAAAGGGCTTATAAAACCTTATGTGGACTTTTTACTAGTTCAAGGGCTGCCTCTTGTTCTTATTGAACTCAATGGGAATTTTGCTACTGACTTCAAAGGAAGTTGAAAGCAGCCATGAGGAGTTGATTTGCACTCCTACATGTGTGCTTCTGCACACCAAATTTGCAGCTGGAAGGCCTGTGTTTTAGTTGTTTTTGTTGCTGTACTTGTTGGGTATTTGCTACTTGAGAGTTTGCATAATCACAAGATCTGCTACGTGCAGATTGTCTACAGACATGCAAAACGCATGTAATGCAAAAAGGATTCATTAAGCTACCTCATCTGAGTGGCTTCATTCTCCAGAGAGGCAAAAATCTCTCCTAAGCACGTAATGGCTGGTGAAGAAGGTTCCTCATCTACCACTGTAGGATAAAACCAAATCAAATATAAATCACTCCTTTTGCAGTTCTTTTCCAAGGCTGCAAAATGGAAAACTTCAGCTTCTATTCTATAAGCAGGCACAGAGACCTAAGAACAGATTCAAGAATCCAGACATGTCAAAATGGTTTGGAACTTACTTTAGCCACTTCTGAGTGCATTCTTTTCCATTCATTTTCTGCAGCAATTTGCAGAGGATGAGACTTATCAACTACATCCAAATACACTCCATTATACAAGAGGACCCCTTGCACAGGAGTATGAGTTAAGGCTTTGAGGGCTCAGAAACAGGAAGAAAGTTGTTTAGAGTGGGAGCACAATTTAAAAGTAGTGATTCACTATGAATAGGTGAGTGACATTACAAATATCTGTCAGTTCCGTACAAAACGTGTGAATACCGGAGGATCCTAGGGACCAAGGCAAAATTAGATAGAAGTAATTTCTGTGTCAGTAATAACATGCTCTGCTTTACAGTAGACTGAGACACGGCTGCTGCTAACTTTCTTTTACAGATGATTTCATAAGCCATAGGTCTTCCTGCTAGGAAATTCTCCTGCATTGTATGCTTCAATAATTACCATCCCATTCTTGATAGTTGCACATTCTCCATGAGTCTAAATAGCATTACACTTGCATAGATTTTTTTATGTACTTCATATATTAGCAGGCATTATCTATCATAACTGTCTTCAGTGATCCTGTAGCTAAGCAATATGCATTTAACTCTTTCAATGTTCCCTTGTGAAAACATTCCAGGGAGATCAGAAGAAAATTTGAGGCAGCTTGCTCAGAATCTCTGACTAAGTGTGTAACAGAAAGCAGAGTGGTTGGGCCCTCAGCCTCCCAAAAGAAAACTGCTTTGCTGGGTCTCCCATCCTGCATGACTCTTTTCTGAATTACTCAGACCATGGGCATGTAGTAGAAGATTGCAGAAGCTTCATAGAGGATGACTGCTGATAAACCAGAGAGAATTGAGTGACTAGTATGATGTATGTAGGAAGATACTGACTCTGGAGATGGAAAGTAGTAAGTGGAGAAGATTGGTGAAAGCTTACACAACCATGTAGTAGAGAGTTTGGGTAGTTCCATAAAGTACCAGCACCAGGTTGCTGATAAGAAACAAATCCAGTTTTCTGAGCTAACTGTTGTTTCTTTCCTCTTCATGAAAAATATGTACTTAAGATCTCACACTCTGAAGCTAACCCAGTCAACTTTTCAGAAGAAGTTTAATATCTTTCCTTGTATTTGAGGTCAAAGGGCTTTGCTGCAGCTGCAGCTCAGTCAAATAATCTGGACCTGTTGCAGGAGTTACTAGTCAGGGCTCTGATTTGTGCCAGGTGTAGGTTTAAACCAGATGTGACAGGGATACTTTCTGGTGTTGAAAGCTAGAGAAGGTGTCCCACACTTCCTGGGAGCTTAGCCTTGGGCAATAGATACTTAAAATATATTTTAAAAGAAGACAATAGAAAAAGTGATGTTGGAAATGGAGTTATAACTCATGCAATAAACAGTAACATCCTGTACCATGGTTGTGGTGGTGCCTAGTGTTGATTTTTTTATGCTTTATATAAGGCTTGCTTTATGTCCAGGATTAGCTTTCCAATATCCAAGAGTGATAAGGGCTTTTGAAGGACTGTAGGTAGCTAGCTATAAGATAAAGCCGCAGAGCAGCTAATAGCTTTCTTTCTGTTTTAGCAAATATAGGTACCAAACCTAAAAGAAAGTGTTCTGGAGAGAGGTACTGAAACAGAAGCCTGATTTGGAGGTTCAGGTCTTTTAGAAGGTGGTGTTTAGACTAAGAAGACTTCATGGTTGGGAATGAAGAGAGAGACTGAAGGGACATTTGCACATATAAATCATCAATACATGCAAACTGGAGTTCATGGTATCACAGTTTGGCTAGGCTCGCCTTTCAGCTCTGACAGCCCTTGGTGTGAACAGGCAAGGACACAGCACAGATACTCAGCATCCCTTTTGACCTGACAGATGTTTCAACCAGGGAGTTTGACACCATTTTGTCACCAGGTTTTATGCCTGTAAGTCCTGATGGGATCTCATGGATCCTCACTTTGCACTGACAACAGTGCTTCACAATATAGTCAGTGACTAAGAATACTTGGATGGACAGTTTCATTGGGATAATTAAGAAGAATTTTCTCACATTGATATATTAGACTTTCTAAAAAGCTGTTCACGCCACTTGTTGTCTGTCCACTAAGGGTCTAATACTGCACCCTGTTTCCCTGAATGTTGACATAAGGGAGGAAATGTGTGAAATACCTATATGTTGCTGCCTGTGTCTTAGCAACTCAGGATACACCCTGCATATGTAAAAGCACAGCACAGCTCTCTTCAATAAGCAAAACGACAACACATGTATTTAAATATCAGAGTCTGCTTCTTTTCCCACACCTCTGTAAAATCAAAGTTTGAAACCCTGTAGGAGCTCTTTTAAAATATCCTGGCTTCCTTGCTGCAGACCATATGTTTTTTCAAAAACCAGGACTGCAAACTCGAATAATTGCATGACTTGCATTCTATCACTGTAGACTGTGCTCCACTGGCTTCAACTGGCACGGTTTGGTAGCTGTTACAGATGCCACAATTCATTGCTTTGAAGTCTGCACATTAAAAAAAATGGGGGGAGGGAAAAGAAAAAAAGCTTTCAAAAGATTGCCTGACTTTCTGTTATGAATAAGTCGACATTTTGCAACATCTGTCATAGTCCCTGCCACTTCAGCTTCCTTCCTCTGCTCAGGCTTACATGCTTTATGTTAATACTGGAGCAGCTGTGAATTCACACTCCAAGTGAGGTGCAGCAGAGTGGTAAGGGCAGGTAACTGCTTTTCCTGAGGATCAGGGCTGTAGGTGCTACCTTGCTCCTGCTGACACAAGGTGGGGAGCAGAAACAGTATTGCAGTGGCACTTCTCTGGAAGCACATTGTTATTGCCATAGCCTGTCCTTGTGGAAGAGCCTCAGCTCATCCCTGTGGAGCCTATAGGTACCCCAACCATCTCCCAGCACTGCTCAGGCATTTACCCCTTCTCTACTGCTCTGCACAAAGTGTTATGGACAGCTTAGATCAGTGGCTAACCTGCTTCTTTTCTTGCTGTTGGGGGCTCAGGGCAGGGAATCCACGCTCTGCCCAGTCCATAATCACTACTAGCTCAAGTGTTACTGTTGGAGGAAATAAGCCTTCCCTGTGCTGTTTCTTTGGTTATTGATTTTCATATTCCTAGATACAATCTGCATAACCTCATTGAGCTGTTAAATGACAGGACTCTGAGGAAAAAACACGTTCCAGGTGGACCCACTATCAGTATGTTTTAATTAGTTTTTGGAAAATACTGCAAACAAGACAATGCGGTGCTATTAGTGGTAAGAATAAGCTTTGACCATTGGGGTGCTTGAACTCAAAGAAAAAACACATTCACTTTGGCAACTTCAGCTGGAGAATTTGCAATGTGATAGCATTTTGCATGCAGCACAATTTCCCCATTGGAAAAGTGACGCCAAGCTGTCCTTGGCGTGTGCTAGCAGGGTTCCTCACATAGTGCTCATGCCCGGGGAGGTGCCCTGGCCGTTGACAGGGTCCTGGCTGTGTTGAACTTTGGCTCTTCCATTCACACTCCAAATGGAATAATTCCACCCAGGCTTTTTCGGGTTTGAATCTGGGGGCTGGAATTCATCGCCTCGGAGGGCGCTTCCCCTGATTCAGTGGTGTGTTCGATCACAAGCATCTGTAATCCCAGTAATCCATTTCACCCTGCTCGCCTTTTGCAAGGAGGATGGGAAGAGAAACAGTCTGACTCCATAAAAGCATGAAACACTGCCTGTGACCCTGCTTAAAAGCCAGAGTAAGGTGTCCTTATTAAGAGGAACTATGTGACAGCTCTTTATGCAATTATTTTGAGTATCAGCTTCAACTTCCCTGTTAATTTCCAATATATTTTTTGTTTTGTTTCTATTTGCTGATAGTATTCTGAACTCTATTTGCTAATAGTATTCTGAACACAGTGCTCATCTGTTTTAGCTGAGGTTGTGCTATTGAGGTGGGTTCCTCCATCCCCCATTCTGTTGGTCTGTTTTATAGAACATGGGAAAAGGGTCAGGGCAAGCATAATTAAAATGCCAGCACATGAGCAGATTTTGTCCACATGTTCTTAAGATCTTGTTGTTCTCGGGTTGGCTGTTTCTATACACCAGGTGTTAAGACCTAGCTATGTTATAAGGGTTTCCTATTAAAAAAAAAAAAAAGTATATTTGATGTGGTATATTATTAGCTGCCAGTGCTGCTGTCTTATACCAAAAGGTAAAATGGCAAGTTTTTGCATAACACTGCACTTTGCAGTCTTTTGAAATGTGATGCATCTAAGTTTTGGGAAAGTAAATGCATTTCAGCAGATACTGCTTTGTCTCTCCCTGTCAGCTCTGATTTGAGAGGGTTTCTAAGTCTTTGCCACTTGAAATCACATCGAGCTGAAACTTGCCCAAAAAGCTGTCAGCCTTGTTGCTTTTTTTTTCTCTAACATACTGTTCATTACTTCCATATACCTTCCCCCACAAACAAAAAGTGGCAAAAAAAGAAACAAAGGACATTTAAAAAAAACAGATTTCTAACTTGTGGTGATTTACAATCTTTGCAAAAAATTAGACTTCAGTGAACACAGAGATTTCTTTTTTTTCATTTTGATGATTAGCATTTCTAAAGAAAAATATTTTGAAGCCTTGAGATACTGATGTTTGAAAAAATTAATTAGAACCATGCTGTGTTTTTCGTAAGGATATGATTGTCTATCATGATGCTTGCAAAAGTTCAGATTTGAAATACAGAAACATTTATCTTTGTTTAACTAAGAATCAAAAGAGGCAAGCGTGAAAGGAGAAGTTGTTAGAGTGGAAGGGAACATTTTTCTCAGGTAAAATTCATGAACAGAAACCACCTTTGCTCCTGCTGCTCTTGCAGTTAACAGGATGCCTAAGCTGCAGATCAAAGTGGCACACAGGAGTGATTCTCTGAACAAGTAAGGTTAAGGATCAGCTCAGCACTGTGCTTATCTTTCCTGCATCATTTAGGATACCTCCAGGGGCAGAATTCAGGGTGTGGGGAGGGGCAAGGCTGGAATAAGAATAGAACAATGTGTGAATGTATCATGCATGCATGAATATGCCATGCCGGGGTCATATTGTTTTCTACCATGGAAGCTTTACCAGCAGCCAGGGAAACACAAACTGAGCAGCCACCATTTGTAAAGCTGGGGGTCTGTGCATGTACACAGGTTTTATACATGTTTTTCCTACATAGCTACAACACATGGATGGTTGTCTAGTTACTTGATAGCCCACAGCAGAAAGTTGAAACTTCTAGGTTTCCATTCCTCCTTTTCCCCAAAGAAGATATATAAAGCAGGTCAGATAAATTACTTTCTACAAGCACTGCTAACTCTCCCAGAATTATAAAAGGCAGTTACAGAAACTCAGCTCAGATGTAAAAAGATGTCTGTAATCAGGTGAGATGAACATTATCTAAAATCTCTGTGCTAATGATTCTGACTTCCTCTGGATCTCCTTGTATATACACAGGCATAATACATAACACACAGCAGCGCAGGCCTTGCATACAGCAACTGCTTGTCCTTTGCCTAAGATTTGCTCATTCCAGTCCTGTGGTTTCTTTGGAAAAGGAAGTGCTTTTCTATCAATGCTTTGCAAGGTGCTATCCATTAGACAGAGTGACATTTATACCTGTGCCTGGAGCAACACCCTCTAAACTTTGCTGGGCTGAATATGAGCTACTTCTATTTCTCCTCCTGAAGTGGCACTTGGGAACATTTTGCACTTGGGAACAGATATCTTGAACTACTGGACATGCACAACTGTCTGTTCAGAAACCTAAAACCTTAGTGTTTTGAACATCAGGTGTGGCCTAATTCTTCCAGCAGTGTAAAAGAGCACTGGCAGCACAACTGAGCTGCCTCTGTTCTTAAACCAGGCTTTGACTAGAGCTGCTACACTGTGCCTTTTTACAGAATCCTGAGATCAGAGATCAGTAATTTCACAAAGTTAAAATCCCTTTCCTTTGTTAAAGACCTCAAAGAGGCTTACTATAGCTAAGAATTACGTGTGGGCTGATTGTCCTTCTCTTTCCTGCTTTTTTGAGCATAAAATCAAATTATACCAATACAAAGTTGTGTAGTTATGTATATAATGGTAGCGTTCATAGAGTGGATAGTTGCTGCCTTACTCAGTGTAACTCAGTAGTAGTAAACTAGCCCTGTATATTTACTTATCTACGCTGAAATAAATACATTGCTGCACTTGTGATGGTTACAGTTAAGACTGAGGTGAAACTTCTAGTTACAGCTCCCATTTAGGTACCAAATTATAATGTTCTTAATCTTAATCTTAATCTTGTACCAGTTTTTCTTGGCAGAAACATTGTATTTGCACTTATTTGAGAAAAGCATTCTTGGTTTTATCAGTCAAGAGGAATGTCGTCATTTCTATTTCATACCAATAGCCACACAATCTTGCCTTCATATTCTATATATACAAAGTTTACATATAGAACTTGTTATTTTATATGAGTACTTATGAGTTGTACATTACATACACAGACACATAAACTGATAAGGGAAAATATTTCAGCATTAAGGTTTCAAGGAATTATGAAGATAGAACAAAGGTTCACAATGAAACTTAAAACTTTACAGGCTATAAGATTTCATTACTAACACAAAACTCAGTCCAATACTTTGCTCAGGCTGGAGTCAACTTATTTTTAGCAGGCAGGATAGTCTTATAGTTAAAATACAGGGGTGTGTAAGGTTTGAATTTCCACACAAAAACTTCACATGGCTGAGTAGCCCCTAAAAGAAAGAAAAAAGGTATGAGATCTGTATATTGGCAAGAATTAAATCTTGCTCAATTCGGTGCAACAACTTTGGTTTTGCCTTCATCTGTGTATATGGTAAGGATCTATATGTTTGTTTCTTTATGTGTTTTCATCCACTGCACAACACCACTACTTTATTCTTCTACTGAAATTGCAGGGCAGAGATTGCTGTGCAATAACTCATCCATGCTCTAGCCAGAAGCATCTCTTTAGATACAAAGGTTGGTGGGGTTTCCTTCTGTGCCCTCCCTGCTTTCCCATGTGAGTGTATCTGTGCCAATGAGAAGGTTTTCAGAGAAGGAGTTGTGCTTATGCACACATAAGTGCTCCAAGCTCCTGAATAGTTATCTTGGAAACAGCTCTGCACTTTCAGGAGTCATCTCCTCAGGCAGGAGGCAGTAATGCTTCCTATTTTAGTCAGTCACGGACCCCAAGGTGCCAATAAAGAGAAAAAAGATCTTGCAATAGTAGTCACAGCACATGGTCAGCATGAGCAAGTCTAACATAATTGTTCATTTACATTTGCTGAAGGGATCAGTGCTGAATTATAAACTAATTTCTAAACTTTACTTATAATGGGGATGTACTTTCTAAATATCTAGAAACATAAAGTGTGTATTAATAAAGTTGGTCTTAGAAAGATGAAAAACAGAAAGAGGAAAAGTGGCTTGATTTTCCCCTGTTAATTGCTTAACACTCTTCACTAAAGAATTTATTGTTATAAAAAAAAAGATATCTTGAACTAATAAAAAAACATAAAAGTTGATGACTTTGCTGGTAGATTTATATGTGAGAATTCTTAGCTGAGAAGGCAGAATGAGTCAGTATTTCTGTCATGCAATAAGGTTTCAGAACATTCATCATCAGGAATTAGGTTCTTGCATCTCTGAAGCTATGACACAAGCTGTGGCATTTTCCTCAAAGGATTTTGGAAAAATATCTACTCACACTGAAATTTTACACCTGCCATTGGTTCCCTCCCTTGCATATTGGGGAAAACAATACTTTGTGAGCAGAGACATTTTACAGCCCTTTTATGGAAAGACCATTGTGCCCAGTATTGTGCTAATATTTTCTTAATCTAAGCAGATGTTTAAACAAAGTTGTAAGACTGCAGCAACCGTGGCTGCTGGGACTTTCCCTGTTCCAAGGCAGAATCATGGAAAATTGCCATAAGGAATTATTCCTCCATGAAAATGAAGCATAGGTTTGGAGGTGACAGACTACCCCTGAGGAGAAACAAGGAACCCCTGAGGAAGTTCTTTTCTTTGGCACTTGGCTTTATACAAGCTAGAAGCCCCCCTGGGTCTTCTGCAATTTTTCCAATGGGTGGGAAACACAGTTAACATTTAGGAAAAGCAATATTTGACTGCCAAAACTGCAGAGCCTGACAGTTTTTCATCCAAGCAGAACTGATGAAAATCCAAATATTGGTGGATTTTGCTTCAGATGCAAATATTTTGTATAGCTTCAATCCCAATTTGAAGTCCCAATGGAATTTTGATTAAAACTCCTGATATCCATACCTCAGTGTTTCCCTCATTTCAAATAATAGCAAGCTGAATATTTTTTAATAACCTTCTGAGTGTATATACATGTCAAAAATATTTTAGCCTAGTACATGCTCGTAATGTGGTATGTGTGTTTTCAAAGCAGACTTCAGTGAGGAATTTTATTCAGGGTGTGTTTTAGGTCCAAAATAACAAGCAGAAAAGATGATTATTTGCCAGGAGGTATCATTCAAACAACCAAACCACACACTTCTTGGCCTTGGGTCAATTGTGTTATTAATTGCCCTACACAAAATGAAACTGTGGAGCAAAAAATGTCACAGCTTAAAACAACAGTCAGTCTTGTAATGCTGTTTGGATTAGCAGAAAGGATATTGTTAAGGCTGAACAAGCATCATTGTCTTCTATCAGCTAAGTAGGCATGGCAGACATAGCAGAGGTGATTGCTGCTAGGAGAATTATGTGTACAGTGATCTCAATTTTTAAAAAATGTCTAAGGTTTTGTTCAATGTATTCAGTGTTTGCAGTTACAAGCTTTCATATTAGTTCTCTGAAGCACACAGATCAGGGAAGGTGAAGCTGTATTCTCCTTCTTGAAAATCCAGAAAGCTTTCAGCAAGGTTTCCTCACCAATGCCTGCTGCAAAAACTAAGCTGCCATGGGATGAGAACCAAAACTCTGGCATGACTCTATCTGATTAAAAGATAGGAAAGAAAAGGTTAGGAATGAAAGGTGGAGAGAAGTCAAGACTGAAATCCTGCAGGACCTGTGTACTGGCCTGTGCTATTCAACATGTTCATAAGTGATATGGAAAAAGGAGTGAATAATGAGGTGACAAGGTACACTGATGATAGTAAGTTATTTAGGGTGGTAAGGACAAGGGCCTCTTCATGGTTGAAGAAGGACCTGACAAGATAAAGTAACTGAGTAAACAGAAGATACTTGATGTAGGTAAATGTAAAATAATGCATTAAAGAAAAAGCAATTCTAGTTTTACCTGTTCACTGGTGGGTCTCAAGGTCTGTTGCCACAGCCTTGCACAAATGAGATCTTTGTGTTACAATACACACTTCCACAGAGACACCATCTCAATTTGCAGAAACAGTGAAAGAATAAATATTTGTTAGGCACTGGCTGCAAACAGAGGGCAAAAACTACTTATGATTATGCTGCCAAAAAGCCTGTGGTGGTGCTGTCTGGAGCAGTGCATACAGCTCTGGCCTCTGTGTCTCCACAAGGATGTAACAGAGCTGGGGAAGGGCTGGCAAAGAAGAGTTGTCAAAGCAGAGCACAGCTTCTGTAAGGAGTGACTGAGGAGAGCATCAGACACCTGACAAGAGATACAGTACTGCTCTCTAAAATCATGCTTCTGCTACAGAAGACAAATAGGAAATAGATATCCACTGTCTCTTACAACATAAAAGCAGTCAAAATAGAAAAATGAGACCTTCTATGGAACTAATGGGTGTGGAAAAAAAAGAAGGGTCTGTTTCTTCCATAAGTCAGTGGTAAGCTGTGGAACACCTTGTGACTAAATTATTTGGATGCTAACTGGTGTTTGAGTTGAAAACAGTAGACAAAAAAGCAGATCCAGACTGGAATACTCCCTAGGCTACAACTACTGTGAGACTGAGGTTGTGTTTTGAGGAAATATTATTGCAGAATTGCATAGTTCTTGCTGCCTTCCCTAGACATCTGCTACAGACACTCTTGGAGAAAGGACACTCATCTGGATGGACCTTTGGTATGGACTAGCCAAACTACACTTAGATTCCTGTATTTATGACTCAAGATGTGTGTCAGCTTGTTTAGACTTCGGTGGAAAAATGAGCCTTTAATTAGGAAAAGTAAAAATGCTCCTTGCCTGCCCAAGCCAAAAAAACCCCCAAGTGTTTCTGGTCAATTCTTGTATAACTTCAGCTGAATAATGATTTACAGTCAGAAAATAGTTTGATGGTCACAAATGTTTCCTTGGACATTTGAATTTTATGTGGAAAACCGAGGGTGACTGGTGTGAATCCTTTCCTCCATGCTCAACCAATTCATCTTCATATTTCTCTTCTGCATCAAATCACCACACTGTTTCCAATACTGGTGTTGGAAAAGCCACAGGAATACTTCCATGAGCCACAGTAAAAACTTCTGTTTCTTTCCATTTGCTGTTTTTTTACTCAAATAAAATCATCTTATATGTCAAACTATTGAGATATACTGTTCAGTCACATAATGGAAAGCTACATTAGGGCATTAGTTGGGCAATATTCCTTATCCAATCTTTCTACAAGCTTCTTTCTCCCTTGCATGAAAAGAACTTGACTTGGCAATCACAGAGCACACTAGAATGAGTCATTATGTCAGTCCCAGAGGGTGTACAACAAACAGGAATAGCAGCATTGCCATCCATCCCAACAAAAATAAGAAATTCAGAGTCGTTGAAATGACAGACACAAATACTGTTCTTGCAGAGGAGATAACAATGCTACCAACCAGAAAGAAGAGCAGCAAGAGCAACTGCTGCTAAACACAAGGGGATCTTTGACAGGCTGTGATGATAAGGAGTCCTCAGCTGGCAGGCAGACAGAACACATCTCTGCAGAACTTCTTCGAGTCAGGGGCTGCCTGTTGGCCAAAGTGCCTGCAAAGGAAGAGTGTGATGCAAAACAGGAGAGAAAGACAGAACTTGTGGCAGAAATCAGCACCAGGGATGGAAATTTTAAAAAGTAGCACAACCTTGTGCCACTGTGATGTCTCTACTTGAACTTTTCCTGGTCAAAGTCACCTGTTGCAGCAGAATCTCTGTCCAGCATTTCTGAATGTGCTGTCAATCACAGAAAAACTCAAAAGTTTTTAGGAAATCCTAGTTTAGGAAACTCTTATTGACCACTTATTAATTTAACTTTAATCAATGTGAGACATTTGTATTTTTTTTTTTCAGCTGCAAATGTCTTTTGTTGTAGAGAAAAATAATCCAATATCATTTTCTTTGGGTTGTTGCTTGGAGAAAAAAAAAAGTTATTTTGCTTTTTCCTTCTGTCTTAAGTAGAGAAAATAATTTGAAGATTTCAATATTTTTCATTATAAGAAAGAAAGAGACAGAGAGGAGGAAAAGAAAGACTTTATCACCAGTAATTACTTCTTCCTTAGTTCTAACAATAATTATTTAAGGTCCAGAAAATGTGCCAACTCAGACTTCCCTACAACTCTGTCTCTCTAGCTTGTCAGAAAGAATTTACAGGCCCCCTAATTACAACTTATAGGGAACGTAACTTAGGTAAGAGATATAACTTTACAATATCCTTCAATGACTCAAAAAAAAAAAAAAAAAAAAAAAAACCAATCTGGAAGACAGAAATCTAATTGGCAATTGACATAACTGAGGTGACAAAGACTTTCTTCCCAGAAATTTCAGTTGAAGGTTGGGTATTTATATAGAACACATCTGATTCAATGCCAGCTTTTGACTTGCAAGAATTCAGTCAGGAAAGTCCTCTATTATTGAGGGCCTCAAGAGCAACGTGTCCCCTTTATAGGTAAAGAAAAGGTAGGCCCCCCTAAAGTGAATCCCACCTGTGACTGAGGATTGGCAGCCATCTGGCAGAATCAGCTATTACATGGGCTTTTTGGGGAGGATCACTTTGAGCTCATGCTCAGGGGTCTGAGGCTGTCCGAACAGCAATCTGAAGCCCTGTTCAAAAGCCCTGGGTGGCAGCTCGAGTACTCTCATTGCAAATAAAGAACTCCAGGTTGGTGGAAATTCCTTTTCATTTCAGAGAGCAGTTCACCTTGACAGCGCCTGATCCCTTGTTCAGACACCACAAAGACAGCCTTCTCTCCACACTCTGACATCAGCTTAATCAAACTGGAATGAAGAACTTCCTGAAATCATAGGAAATGGAAGCTCTGATCCTCCTTCCTGAAGAAGGCAGAGTCTCCATAAGACAATCAAGGTGATGAGATGGGATTTGGAACAAGTCTGAGCTTGTTCTCCTTGAGGGCTTCTTCTTATTCCACCAGAAACCTGTTCTTGGGTTCTTTATTACATTCCAACTGTTGATGCTTTTAGTCAGTTCCTAATCTAGCAGAGAAATGACA
Organism: Pyrgilauda ruficollis; assembly: GCF_017590135.1. Taxonomy (NCBI): domain Eukaryota; kingdom Metazoa; phylum Chordata; class Aves; order Passeriformes; family Passeridae; genus Pyrgilauda; species Pyrgilauda ruficollis. Next base: position 2,388,507 of record NW_024526711.1, on the reverse strand, counting down.
ATGTCTTGTGTGAAAGAATGCATTTGGCAAAACACCAATATGGGTCTTATTTATTATATTTTATTTTAAATTTTTCCCTAAAAGCTTCTGGTTTACAGTTTCCAAGAACCTACTTTGGCTTCTGGAAGGTCTCTGTTTTTCCACATAGAAACATCAGAGAATAATATGTAATATATTTACCATGATAATAACTTCAAATTTTGCCTTGCAAGACCAAATGGAGGACAATAACAATATATATAAATACCTGATTAGAATAAACGCCCGCAATTTCTTTTAGCTATCTCATCTCCTTGCCTCTTTGTAAAGAAATCTTTAAGGTAAGGATATTGGGAATATTTTGGAAAATTCTTATCTTGAAAGGCAAAACATTGAAAGCAAATTTATCTGAGGGCAATGGGAGATGACACAGAGCTTTTCTGATGTGAGGTCCTTGGATTTACAGACATTAACTCTTTTTACTTCAGCGTTTATCAGTAGCTGAAGTCTCCATAACTCTCTGGAGTTCACTCTTCCAATTACCATCTAAAACATAATAATAAAAAAGAAGCTGCTCAGAAGAAGATTATGACACAGACTTCCTGCCACCACAGCTATGTGCTAGCTTCTCCTGCCATCACAGCTATGTGCTAGCTTCAGCAGGGCTGCTGGCTGTTGCACTCAAACCACGCTGACATTTGCTGGTGCCTCTGTGAGCAGCTGGCATGATTTGTGATCTGCTCTTTGGGCAGGTGAATGGCAGGAAAGTGCTGGCAGTGCACTCAGCTGGTAGGCGCCTGTCCTCGCAATCCAAATCCCTGCCTGATATAAGAGAGACAGTCTATTGCCATTTCTGCCCTCTTGGCTGCTGCTACCACCACCTTTTTAGTTATTTATTTTTAGCTGGGACTGAGAGGAAAGTGGCAAAGCAAGTTACACAGCCGATTCAGATATAGTTTGCTACCAGACTGTTTCTTGGAATTTGTCATGCTCAGTATCACTTGTGGACTGCTATCTTGCAGCACAAGAAAGGAAGGAAGGAAGGAAATAAAGGGAAGTCAGAGGATATTAGAAGCATCATCACCAGGTTTTGATTCTCTGCAGTGTTACATTAATGGATAAGCAAAATGCATTTACATTTCATTCGCCTTCAATGTATGTGGCTGGAGAATGAAGTCATTTGTTTACAAGGTTATTTTGAGTGTAACTGCCATTCTTGCACAGAACTTTTCATGTGTGGAAATCAAAAACCAAAACCAAAAAAAGAGAGGAGAAACAAAGAAAGATCTTAACATGTGCCCTGCCCAGATTTTTCACTTGTGCTTTCTTTAGCACACATCAAGGAAAGGGCTGACTTTGAGTTGTGTTCCTGCAAATCTGCAAAATGTTGAATTCACTGAATCTGCATCAAAATTTGGATTCTATGGGTCATGAGATAACTGAAGCTCACAAACATTGGCTCAGCTTCAGAGTCTCAGAGCGTGAAATATAGAAGTATGTCTGGTCCTGTTAGGAATGAGCCTCTAAGGACAAACTGAGAGTATACAACAGCAGAGCTCTTGCTGGGGAAGGAGTCACTATTTCCCCCTTTATGTTGTAGTGTGAGCCCTGAAATGGCTGAAGTCTCTAGGAGTAGGAAGCTTGCTATTGACATCTATTGATGAAGAAGAGAAAAGCAGCTCAGACTGGCCTGAGAGCACCAGTATCAGAGGATGGATAGGGCTGGGAGCCCTTTATGAGCATCAGTTGGGAAACAAAGGGAAAAAATTAACCCACCCTAAACTTTTTTTTTTATTTTAACTTCATTTTCTAAAAGAGCTTCTGGGAAGGGATCTCTCCTAAGAATCTGTTTTACTTTGTAACAATTAAACTCAGAGGTCAGATGATAAAAATCTGCAATTTACAGTTAGCTATGTGAGTAGAGTGATTTGTCCTGTAAGCCATTCAGTTTTTATCCTCTCTAGGTCATCAGCTGTTGCCCTAAAAAGTTATATGATATGGTGGCATTACTTTGCCTTTTTCTACCAGAAATTAAAATCATTTAGTAACCATCTTTGGATTCCCCAGCACTTACAGTGTTATCATTTAACGTCTACACCTATACATAAATCCCAGCTTTCATTGTGTATGCACATGCATGACCAGGGGATCATTTTCACGATGTAATTATTTGCTATAGTTCCTTCATTGCTAAGTATGGATTTAGTCCATTTGCCAAATTTTCAGCTTTTGAAGAAGAAATATAGAAAGGAATTGCCATCAGGTTTCCATTTCTAGTGTTTAAGTTTGTCTTATGTCATAAAATCCTTTGATACACATAAATATGTTTTCACATGCATGTGAAGAATTGTTTTCAAAGTACAGCGCAGTCCCTCAGAAAAGGAAAACTGCCTGAACATGCTTCCAAACACGGTCCCAACACAGTCCCAATGTGTTTGTCTGCAGCTCTTCACAAAGTTGGAGTTCACTCTTCTGAAAGTTAGCCTTAGCTTTTTTGAAAAGAACAAACAGATCCCAACAACAACAGCAAAACCAAGCTTGAATGTATTAAACAGCTATTTAAACCCTCAAACAATATGGGCTTTCTTGTGCATCAGCAGGGAGCTAAGCTTTCCCCAACAACACTCTGTGATGGATGGTCATGCATTTGTGTCAGCTCAGATGGCAGGTCCAGCACCTTTAAGGAGGGTCATGCATTTTTCCCGTTTGTACAAGGCTTGGAAAAGTTGGGAGGAAGAAAGCAAACTTCTCAGATCATAGGAAAGAAGGCTTAGTGCACTGACCTGCTACCTCAGGATCTGCCCAATTAAAGGACCAAACTCTGTCACCTGAACCCAGGAAAAGCTCAGATAAAAGACAAGATAAGAGGTGCAGGGGGGATATGTGCAATTAGCAAATCTACGGAGCAGCCAGAAGCCCATGTTGTTCCCTGACACCTACTCCTGCTTGTTTGGGATTTTTTTTTCCTATATCTAATGAAGCTTCCCCATTTTGCAGTGCTAAATAAAAAAGAGTGAGTACCAACAGCTCACAGAAGCCTTCTCTTGAAGCTATTACAGCAGATTTTGGGAAGACTCTTAAAAGTGCACAAATCCCAGCATGAAAACAATGGTAAGCCCCACTCATCATATTCATCCCAGGTTTTTTCCACATGTCAGCCTTTCACCTCACATAGAGCAATGTGATTGCTTTAGTCAGCAAAGCAAACTGCATGGACAAATTAGGATGTTCAAAGCACTAAATAATTGAACCACATCACCTCTTCTGTACTGGCAAAGTATGGATATTCAATACAAAATCATTTTATTTTATATGAGTCAAAATACAAATTTGATAAGCACAAGCATCAAGTTATGTTTTGCTTTGCTGTTAAACCTTCAGACCTCCTTGAAATAATGAGGAACTGTCAACTCTGAGAGGCAGACATTTCTTGATAGGTACTCTGAAGAGGTGCTGCACTCTGATGTGGACAGAAGTTAACAAACTCTTTACCTCCTCCTGATCCCCTCTGTGAACAGCAGCAGTTTTATGTACAGACAGAAATGTGTGTTTCTGTCTATGTGGTGTTATAACTGGACGTTGAAATAGGACAAAAACACTTGGGCCACCTATGCTCTTGGATGCAATGCTGAAATTCAAATGTCCTGTGTTTAATCTATTAGCAAAAGAAGATAACTGCCTTTTTATTAAAACTTGGCAATCTGTTTCATATTAATATAAACACTGAAAAGAGGAGTATAAATTCTTAGTGAGAAGTGCTCCAACTATACTTTTGATTAAAATGATGCCTCTTCAGAGAAGTAGACTGTATTTATATATATTGGATGGAACACTTATATTTTTTGGCAGGCCCACATATAGAATTTGCATGTTAATATGCCAGTATGGATACGCTCTTTTTAAGTAGCACACATCAGAACTCATATTGTTTTCCTTTGGGTCCCTACCACAACACCACCCACTGTAGGGGGTAGATGAAGCTTTTAAGAGAAGCTAGGAATACAACACTGTTGAGCTTCACAACTTCTAAAATTCATTAACCACCAGTCTGTGTAAAATTTCATAACATTTGAAACATTTAACACCCATGCCCATGAGGATGGAAACCTAGGATACAGTTAGAAAAAAAGACTCAGGCATGTCTATCAGCTGAATCTACAGATCATAAATTCACAATGCATTTCATTGTCATTCATGTTACTGTCCAAGCAAAAAAAACCAACTCACCTGGAGACTGACAGACTTCATCCCATGGCATGTTTACAAGGCATCACTTTTTTAGTTCTATTGATCCTTTAAAACCTGAAATTTTATACTTGGAGTTCATCTGCTGTTTCTGAAGACAAGAGGACTCCAGAATTTTGAAAACACTGGCTATATTATACCTTTCTCTACTGCATCACCCTGTTTTAATTTTCTGTTTTATTTTCTCAGATTTTCAGTAATAATAATCATAATAATAGAAAGAACAGAAACACTTCTAGCTACCCACAGATTATTTCCATGTAGTCTTGGCCAAAAGAGTTTTTTAAAAATTGTTCTCTTTAAAAAAGTAACACTTAAAACTCTCAAAATGTTCCCCATGTGCTTCAGACTGAAAATGACTAGCCTTAAAAACAGTTGAGCAAAATTTACTTTGCAGAATACTATTTTCCCATCAAAAGAGATCTGAAGAAAAGTGAGTTAGATATATTCAGAAATAAGACAGCTATATCATGGAGATTCCTCTGAAATGGTCAGCTTTGGACAGCATCCACCATGCCTATGGGAATTGTGATCATATGAGGCTCAGGTGCACTGGCAGAAGCATGTGCTCCATGGCCTGGTTCCAGGTACCCACCCTGAGTGCTGCACAGCAAGAGTCAGTAAGGGCACTTCTTACAGGCACAGAGCACCTTCCACTGCAGGACAGGAGCAGTGTTTCTGAGACATAGTCTGAACGATATAGATTTTTAGAGAAAAGCAGTAAAACTTCCTGGAAGTTGGTGAGAGGAAGGAAAGGAATTCCTGAGTATATTTGAGGGATAAATAGAATGGAATTTTTTTAAAAATATGTGCTTGCACTTTGCAATAACTTCAGTCAATCCTGCAAATCTTCTATTCCATTTGATTGGATGGGCCTCTGAGCAGCTTGATCTAGTTGAAGAAGTTCCTGCTCATTGGAGGGGTGCTGGACAGATGACCTTTAAAGGTCCCTTCAGACGTAAATCCAACCATGATTCTTTGATTCTTTGATTCTATTTAAGAACTAGATGAGATAAAGTATTTAAATGTTTATGGATTAGGTGTCAGACTTTAGAGAGGAATTCAGTCTCCATAGTCAGGTACAGAAATTTCCAGCATAGTGCAGAGGGAGAGAGGGTTGCAATGCTGAGTGGTTACAAGTCCCTCCCTTCAGTGAGTGGGCACCTGGCTGGGGCTGCACTGATGACCACCTGCACACCTGGCATCCACTCACACAGACAGTTCCCCAAACCCACGACCTGAGAAAACAGGCAGCATTTGCCAGCCCTGCCTATCTTTTGGTAGTACAGCCCTTGGCCATGAGGCAGAGAATTGAATGAGAGGTATCAGTGCCCTGCTCAGTCTTGATGAGCTCAAATTTCCATTTCACAGGAAAGCATCTTAATCACAAATAGGGAGGTGCTGTATAAATGTGAACAGCTTCTGAATGACAGGAATGGAGATTTTGGACCTTAATCTGCTTGACTCTTGTCGCAATTCATAAATCTTTGAAGGAGAGGGGAGAGAAGAACCCCGAGTCCCCTACTCAGCCAGGGCCTATGCACATTGCTGGCCATATGGGGATGCTGCTTGAGTATCTGGGGTCAGACTGGGGCAGGAAGGACAGGCAGTGAAACTCTTCAGGGACCTCCCACAAAATTACTTCTGTCCCTGTGAGATGTCAGGATGAATTGCCGCTTGCAGTAGATTGTGCAGCTGTTCGAACTCTGATTGTGCTGCCCTCTGGGTGCTTGGAGCTTGGCTCTCTCTCACGCTGAACATGCCTCTGAGCAAGAAATTCCCAGATAATAGTGGTTAGATAACATGCCAAAGTAGCTGATACTATTTTTTAAAAGGTTTTATCCCTCTGCCCCTCCCTTAATCTAGGGGTTGACATCTTAGATATTGAGCTGCTTGGGGCGAGGCCCATGTGGTTCTATTTTTAGAACATACCCAGCACATTATAGGTCTGATGCAAGCCAACTATGTTATTTTAAGTCAGTATTGGAAAAAGGTTGTTAAGGGCAATGCACTTCTGAGGTTGCCAAGCAGGCTGTGGGGGCTGCTGGATGGTATACAGTGGATCTGCTTCCTCCTGTCCAAATGCCTTCTCATTTCAGTTGGGAAAGTGACCACTCCACTGAAGACACTTGCTGCATGATTTCATGTCTGTGAACATTTATCACACTTTATCAGAGTGTTTATCTGCTCCCATCTCCTTAAGACTGGAAGAAAAAGGGATCACTGGCTTCTTCCTAGTAATTCTTCCTTCTTCTGAACATCCTGGCAAAGGCAGATTAATTTTCTGTGTGCTCTTTATGTAGTTCCAGGCTGTGGTTAATACACAAGCATGCATGTATATAGCACATTCTATTCTGCTTGGTTTTGTTTGCAGGCGTCTTATCTACTTTCGTCATGCGGATCTGGGATCAATTGCATCTTATAGGTTATTGTGTGAATTTTTTTTTTTAATGTGTAAAAGCCAGTGAAACACCCTCAAATTAGTTCTCCTTTCTCTGTAGTTGATTGCTGTTGCTGCTCATCAAGAATGAGCTACTTGTCAAGTAAAGAACTAGGAACTGACCATAAAGCTGCATAGGGTTGTTCTGTGAAGTGTTGATCTGGTATCTCAAATTCACCCTAGTTAAAAAAGCAAAAAATAACCACCCCAAAAAACAAAACAACACAAAACAAAAGAAAACAAAAAAAAAACCCAAAGGAAATAAAGGAAGAAAATAATGTTTTTAAACCATTTATGTCCAAGGAATACAGAGTAATCCATGGAATTATTTAGTATTTATTACACCCTTTCCACAGATCTATTGAATATGATGGCCACAGCCACTGGAGTATGTATGAGCTTCTCAAAGAATGGTGTATGAGCCTGGTTTACTTCTGTAGTTAGAGCTTAATAAATTTATTTCTCTCAAACCATTTAAATTTTAAAAAAATATAGATGATATCCCAAGGCAAAGTCAACGCTGCACTGTGTATACTGGAATAGATCACAGAGTAAATAGAGAAAAAATGAAAATAAAATTCCAGCTGAAATTCTTGTCCAGGAATAGTCTACCCAGATTTAAAGGTTACAAAATGCCAAAAGCAAAGAAGACTTTTCAACACTAATCTTGTTTTCAAATTATTAATGTCTTTCCAATAATAACATTGGTTTAAAAATAATAATAATATTTACCATCTACCAAGTGCCAGGAATCAAACTATTTGGGATATTCATTTTTAGTTCCTAAGTGACACATGGCAAGATAATATTACTTTCCTGGATTTTCTGTGCTTGGGCTGGGGTCTCAAATGGGTCTGCATTCTCCAAATCTCTGAGAGCTGTCTCAGGAATGTGCCAAAAGCTTGTAACTCACTGTTGTTTCTATTAGATGCTGCTACTAATTGCCACTGTTTAAATTGGACATTAGCACATAATAGAAGAAAAGTAGGAGAAAAAGGCAGGCTAGAAGTGGGGTCAAGAATAAGTATGCACCTTGGACAACATCTGTCATGTGGCTTTTTTCCCTTTTAAATATAACTTAAATATTTTCTTTGTAAAACGTGTCTCACTGTTGCTGCCCAAATTCACTGTGAAACAACATGAGATTCTCAGAGATGGTGTTTTTGGGAACATGCATGGCACTGCCAGGCTCCAGGAGTATGGGGTCTTGCAGAACCACAGGTGAACTCCTTGTGTATGGACATGACCTTCCAAGAAATCCCTGGAATCTGCCATGCTTGTGCATACTTTTCTGGGCAGTAAAAATCAGGAATAAATATATTACCCTTGTCAAAGATGAGAAATCTTAGCGAGGAAATCCTGTTGGAGTGAAAACTTGAAAAAAAAATCCTTCCTGTGAATTTTGCAACATATCTTTTAGTTATTCTGTGACTGGTTCCAAAGCTAGCAAAGCAGCTATTCCTGGCTGCAGTCAAAGCAAGGCAAATTTCACCAGAAATTTGTTTGGCTTATGCTGGGTTTGAGAATGACAGTTAAGTGGAGAAGAAATTCATACACATCCTTGTGAAACAATATCCAGTGTGAAAATTGTAAGTAAATTAGAGAAAATTTACTGAACATGCTGATTCTTTCTACACTAAGCACTATTACTTGTAGGGTTTTTGGTTTTACATATCATGGTCATAGTTGTACTTTCAGAGTTAATGGTGAATCCTGTTGTCTACATGAGAAAATAAATGAGTAATCAGAGATCTTCAGAGAAAGCATTATTAATCTTCAGAGAAAGCATTATTAATTTTAGCAGTCTGATTTTTGTAGTAGTATTGATTTTCTGTCCTTTAGTTCTGTATGTTCCAATATAAAGCTTTAAAGTGCTGCTGAATAGAATCCCAGTTTGGTATATTTTTATGATTTTATCTTTGCATAAAAATCTGAAATGACCATGTTTTGTCTGGGTAACGGTACTTCCAGAAGGTACAGAAATAAGCTCCTCTTTGCCACCCAGGCAGCCGGTTGCTGTGCTGACCTGCCAGTCAAACGGAATGGGCTGTCCTGAAAGCTGAAGAAATTCATTAGTTTGGACACTTGTGCAGTGTCAAGTGATCTCAGTTCCTGAGGCTGGAGATGATGTGAGGAGTGATTAGCACGGCACTTGTCCAAGACACAGCAAGGGTTATTGCCATCCTTATGGTCAGCAACTGCACAAATATGAAATGGGCTGAGTTTGTGGAAGTTGGTTTCCACAAATTATTTGAAGTGTGGGACTACCCCCTAGCTCTATTTATTATTGCAGTTCTTGGTGTAACACTGATGAAAAACTCTGTTTACATTAAGCTGTTCCCATTATTGGGACAGCATTATAGCCATTTTTCCCCAGTGCTGCCTTAGCCGCAAAGTGCCGGCAAATATGACGTTATGACAACCTTGTTTAAAAATATTCAGCTTAAGATGAGGGGCTGTATTTGTTCTGTAAACTCCTTGGTGTTTTAAAAACACAAACTTGCATGTCTGTCACCTTCTGGGCTTAAACACTCCTGCCATAGGATCTAAGGCAAATAAATATTTGTCCATTTTGTGTTAGGAGTTCGGCGAGGCAGGGAGCATAGAGGAGCAGCAGAGGGCAGCGCCATTGGCCCCATCGGGCCGTGGGCTTTCTCAACGTGGCCATGCAGTTCAGGAGAGCCTCAGATGAAAGCCCCTGTCTTGGATCCCCTTTGTGCGGGACCGTGGATAGGCCTGGCTTGCTAAGTCCCTGCTTTCATTTTGAGCAGTACTGTCGGCAGATAAAGATATACAAAGAAACCCATTTAGACAGGCTTTATTACCCTGGCTGCCTGGAGTACCCTCCTCCCCGTGATGGCAATAGGCTTGGCAGCCAGAAAAAAAGAAAAGGAGGTTCAGAGAGATTTCACTGGTTTGTTGTCCCTGTCAATAAGTTACAGGTCTGTTTTTAATAGCCAGCCTCTGGGTAGCGGTGCCAGCAGACATCTGAGTAAGCGCTTTTCAGGGAGGCCCAGATGGAAGACAGCGTGTTACATAAGCCATGGCGGCCAGGCCCGCGCAGGCCCACGTGTGGCGTGTGAAGCAAAGTCTCACTAAGGCCGTGAAAAGCGCAGGCGTGCGGGTTCGGGCTGGCTGGAAATTCTGCCAGATGGCTGCTGAGCCCTGCACTGAGCCCCGCTGCTGCACCCAGCACGGATGCAGAGGCACCCTGGCCACGCTGGGGAGACAGATATGTCTGTTTGTCCACGTGGAGGTGGCCACACATGGACTTTGATGGAAACACAGCCACATCTGGCTCCTCTGGGGGTGTGGCTGCATGTGAGCCTCTGAGGAGATAGCTGTGTTTATGCCTCTTACTGAGACCAGCAGGTTCATGGAGAAGAAGAGGAGAAGCTGAGTAACCACTTGGTGAGGGAATGCCCCCCAGGGCAACTGGGGGAAAGGAGAATGGCAGTTCATGAATTTTTTGAGGGGCACGCCTTGTCTGCTTAGAAAGAACAGAGACAAACTCCTTGTCTGCCCAGGAAAGGACAAAACCAGAGTGTTGCTCTGGGCATTTTCTGAACCTTGATCACCTGGAAAGCCTGTTGCAGCAGACTACATCGTGACAACCTTCTCTGTGTTAGGGACTACCAGCTCCCTGACCAGCAAGAGTGGTGTGAGGTCTTCAGGAAGGATGGGAGCCTAGGTGTGAGCACTGCAGCTGTAGCAGGGTTGAATATTTCTTGGTTAAAATAATAAATCAGATCTCAGAATTTAAAAAAAAAATTAATTTAGAGCATTGTGCATGTTAGTGTTCCAAACATACCTGATAATAAAACCTGGGTTGTACAGAGTGGTAGAATCACATAGATTTATAGAACAGTGTAAATTGGAAGGGACCTCTAAAGGTCACCTAATCCAATCCCTTTGGGATGATAAGGGATATCTTCAACTAGATCAGGTTGCTGAGAGCCCTATTCAGCCCATCCTTGAATATTTCTGGGGATAGGGACTCTATCTGTTCGACTGTTTTACCACCCTCTAGATCAGAGTATTTAGGTATCAAAGTAGTTTATGAAGGAGAGCAGAGGAAAGCTGGCAGGAGGACACTTTCAGAGAAGCCCTGGCAGTGCTGTTACTGCAGTTTAATGACTACTCTTTGATCAATGAGCAGTAACAAGTGTGGGCTCGGAAGTGGCTACAGTCTTGGTTTGATGGCAGCCCTACCTCCTGAACAGGAAACTCTGAGAGGGAAGGCATCTCGAGCTTTTCTCTGAACGCAAAGCAAGTGTTATAACTTGTCTTGGACGTACATAGAGTACTTAGTTACCATGCTGAGGGTGGTGATAGAGGAACATGAGCAAACAAACAAATTCAGCTAAAGTACAGTACAGAGGCTTGGCTGACAAGTGGTGCTGGATCACGACTACAGCATCATCCTACAGAGAGTTCTGAGTGTGCTGTTTTAATGGGAGACAAACCAATGACTCACCCAGTGCTTTGTGCTGTAAGCTGCTAGATCACGAACGTGGCACAGCTCAGTTTCCAGCTAAGAAACACTTCATTCAGCAGTTAAGTGGGTTGTTATCTGGCAGTCATTATATATGTGATTTACAAGGAACATACAGATCTCCATTACCAGTGTGAAAGACCACCAATATAAAATACAGCAAATGGGATTTTTATCTTTCAGCACACAGCAAGAGTGGATGCATGAGCACACTTTTCAGGCTGTATGTAATCAATCTAGTGTAAGACATTATCTCCAAAACAGACTAAACTTAGGACTGTTTTACATGACTTCTTACCTTTAAATATATTTGACAATCTGCTCCCCTGGTATCTTGCAGGTTTTCTGTGGCCAGTACAAGATGTTCATCAAGAACATAAAATGGTTACTGATGCATTGTGAAGCTGTTATGTCAGAGGAATCTGTTGACAGGCTAAGGAGCAAACACTTAACAAAAATCAGAGTACATTTCTATTTTATGTTTTAAATCAGCTTCAGTGATCTCTCAAGATGAGAAAAATCTTCACAGACTAGAAAAGCAGGCAAGAAGTGAAAGAATGCTTCTAAACAGAGATAAGGAAACTGTAAAAAAAGGGAAGTTAAAAACAAACAGTATTTAGCAATGACTGTATATCTTTCATATTTTGCAGAGTTATTTTGTAACAAGGAAGAATCTGAGAGCAGAAAAAGAAAACAGAATATTTTAAACTTTGCATCTGGAGCAGATATGAGTATCCTTAAAGCAAGTAATTTCTAGGGCTGGTTTTCAAAAAGTACAGTTTCTTAACTGTAATTAGAAAACCATAACCAGTATAAAACTTGGACTAACAGCACTCTCCCTCAGTCTCAGAGCATATGAACAATCAAGAGACCCACAGACCTGCTGGGCACCCTGACTGGGAAGTGAGAACTCCAGACATAATGACACTTGGATCATTTCATTCATTTAGGTGGGCTCCAATCTGGCAATCACTTAGGTTGTAATGATTAAGGCTGTGTAACCAAATGGGAAATTATATTCCTGATAACATTTAGTACATTTTTTCTCAAAAGGAAATTGAAAAAAACCCTACATTGAATAAAATGTTTAGTTTAAACCAAACAAAATCTCAGGTGCATGCAAGGAACTTAAAGGAAGTATAGCATACAAGTCAGAAAAATTATTATTCCTTTATTTTCTACAAAAATCAAACCAGGAAAAACATTTTCACAGGCAGAGCTGTTAAACATTCCCCACTCAAACCTGCAAATAGATTTGGGATGACCAAAACCATATGTTCTGTGGTTCCCTGGATTTTTTCCCCCGCCAGTTCTTGCACCTGAATTTGCATATGCAGGCAGTTTACTTGAAGTCAGCAGGGCTATTCCGACCTAAAAAAATGCCAAGCATTTGCAATATGCAGCCATTACATGTGTGTTTCAATCCATCTGGAGAATTTAGAGTCCATCTTGTTTTGAGTAATCACATGGATATTAAGAGAAGGATTTTGCATGAACATTGCCTTCTGGTTTTGCTGTGTTAATTGATAATAAATGTTGTCTCTTTGCCAACATAACAGTATGAACTCAGAAACAAATGGATTTAAATAAGGAATGAATTTTTGTTTATATGTTTATGTCTCACACAGATTTTTAAATTTGTGTAATGTCAGAGCAGGAAATTAATGTGTCCTATGATCTCAGTGTTGTGTATTTATAACTTGGGTTAAAGGTGACATCATAAACCTCCAGAAAGTCCTTGTATACAGAAAAAACAATGAGGGGGAGAAGACTGCTGACCTCTCATTCACATCAAGAACATTCGACCGTAAAATCAAAGGTTCATATCAGTGATTTTTGTAAGTCGAAAATTTCCCTGTGTGGTGAATCTGTGGTGAGAAATGTATTGCTCCTGTCCTGGAGATAAGGAGTTTGCATGTCAAAATCCTTTTCAACTATGGGGATTTGGGGATTGATAATTTTATAAATTGCCCTTTCTACAAAAAGTTAGTGAAGGAGAAAGGGAAGAAGAAAAAAGAGTTTCTTCCCAAATCATCCCACAAGGATAAGGAAAAGAGCAGTTTCTTTTCTGCCTTTTTAGGGGACAGGTCTTGGGATCCTGGATAGTGAGAGCTCAGGGTCTTCCAGTCTTTGTTTCAGTAGCAGTAGGAAAAATGTCTTTCCCTGGGAAATTCAGCAATGTTATGTATATGTGTGGGCCCCTTCCACTGCTCTCCAGGAATGACCTACCCCACTGCTTCTCCATGCACTCTTCTCATTCCCCCATTTTTCCCAAAGTTAACAAGTCTGGAAATAATTAGGAAATCCAGTCAGCTCTCTAGCACAATATAATTCAATTTACTGCTCTGTGTGTGAAAATTTGAGCTCAAGGCAGTGTTTATCTGTTGTAAAAATGCTTTCTTGTAGAGGAAAAAACATCCTTCCTGGTTGCTTGTGGCTCATGTCCAGATGCTTAAACCATTAAAATCACAGGATTAATGATTACAAGCTACAATTTTTGCCATTGCTGTTTCAGCATACACAGTGCTTTATTTCTTGGAGGATGAAACACAAAAATATAAAGTAGAAGGTACTTTTGCAGTGTCTTCATCATCATCCAGTCCAGATTTGAGAACAACAATGTGAGAATATCCCCACTGTGCCAGCATGAATCGGGATGACAGATTCTTGACAGAGCTTGAAGAATAATATAAATAAGGTGAGAAGTTAAGAAGCAATGCTACCTTGCAGTCTTTTTAGTCTCATACTTCTAACAATATAAATGCTTGAAACAGTGTAAGAAGTAATGGAAGTATTTGCTTTTTAAATAAACCTACTGTGTCATGATTTTCTCATTTTCATACCATTTTGAATATCTGCTGTTTGTTCAGCATTAGAACTGGGAGCACAGGAATGGTAGAGCTTGCTAATACACGGGATCATATAGGGATGTAAAGGGCTTATTTAGATTGGGTTATACATAGGCATTTTCATGCATTTCTTGCTTAGAAAAACACATTTTTTTAGAGTTGTATATTCTACCCCACCCATCTCTGGTCATGGTTGGCTTTGTGTCAAGATTGCCCTCACTGGCTGTATCTACATGAGCAATTGAATTATAAGGGATCATTCCCTGGCTGTGAGGTCAGCTGTCACAGAGCACCCACAGCCACATTGCTGACATCTTGCAGGGATGATCTTTACCTCATGCTGATTCCCAATGCTACAGAGAACTAGCTGAAACCATGCCTGGGACCATTCTAACCATTTAAAATATAAACTGTTGCATCTATTGCATTTATTTTAGTATTTAATAAACTGATATTTAATTTATGACCCCTGATGTCAAGATTGTGTGCACATGGAAGAAAAGGAGTATTCCTTTTATATGCATCTTCATAACCTTTTTGAGGTGCAGGGCAGCTAAGGTGGCTGGATATGTACAGAGAGTAGCAGGAACAGTCATTTAAAAGTGTGTGGAACTGTGTTTTCTTGCTCAGGTTGCCCAGGGTTTGCAGAAATGTGTAGAGGTTGATCTTCCACTGCAGGCCACCTGGCATTTGGAGGTAAAGTAAAGCAATTCAAAATACAAATACTTAACTGGACATGGCTCTCTTAAAACTGTAGATACTAAATTTCTAAAGAAATCATTCATAAGAAAGGGCATCCTTCAACTCTTTCTGCTTGTCTAGTCAACCTTTGTTGTATGACTTGTAAAACTGTTAAGACATATATGAGATTAAAAAAAAAAAAGAAAAAAAAAGAAGTGTCCAACTGTTACTTTTAAAACTTTTCTATTTGACTTACAGTTTTATTTTGGTGTGTCTCCAGAGGTGACAGGGTATCTGTGACAATACAATTTCAGGTAGCTTGGTTACAGAGCAGAAAGGTGGATTCTGTAGGATCTGTACTTTTCAGTTTCATTCAGTACCACTGTGGCCTCTTTAGTGTTGTTGCAATATGAACAATGTTATATTTGCCTGACCATGGACTTTCTTTCTAAGAGCTGGATAAGGTAAACATCTTTACTGTGAAGGGATAGCAAGGAGAAGATGAAAATTCCACCTACTGGGATTATTCAGTGACTGATTTCTTATTGCTAGCCAAGGTTTTAAGGAGCTTTAAGCCTTGCCAAAAATTAGCCGGGAATATTAAAGTCCTGATGGGAATCATAAGCAGTTCAGGGTTTTAGAAGCTAAGCAGCTACTCTCTTTGCAGGGAGAGATAGGCTCTCTTCTAAGAAGAAACCTTTCTGTGTGCCTTACTGCTGTTTCCTACACCCTAAAATATAAAGATTTCAGAGCGTAGTGCAAGCATGACACCAACACCTCCAGACATCAAACCTACCCTTCCATCACCACTGCAGTTTTTCTGGGGTGCTGAGTAATATCCAGCATTCTAGGAAGGGTCATTAATGGTGAGACGGTCTGTGTTTCAATCACCTGCCTATCAATCAAATTCCTGAAGGCCAGAGTTCAATTAATTGATGACACCCTTGAGGCAACCTAAGCAGTTAACAAGTCAGTGAGACTTGGTAGAAAAACAAGCAGTAAGTTTAAAAAAAAACCCACCAACAAAACCTCCCATAACTCTCTTTTGCTATTTTACCTCCCTCTGACTTGTCTTTCCATCACTGCCCCACACTTACAAAGACAATGCATACTTTTCATGCAAAAAGCATGGACTAGACACAGAAAAACAAGACATATTTTAAACCCAGACATCCTCCATGCCACAGATAGATAGATTCATGGTCTTGAAAATGCCAAAGGGAAATAACCGGAGTTTATTGCAGTTCTAAGAGTTAATATCACTCTTTTCTTTTCTTTTTAGCTGCTTTAAATTATTTTTCCATAGTTCCCAAAGTTTCACTGAGGTGTGCTTCAAGTCCCTTTTATATGGGATTTTCTTTGTGTTGCTTTGATTTAAACCATTGGCTTTTTGACTTTTGATAAACTCTGATGTGGAAGTCTGCATTACTTACATGGCACTCCCAAAAACCTCTGAACTATATAAGGACCTCTCCCCAACACAGAATCATGTTCTCTTGTGGCAGTAAATCAGAAAAACATTGTTTTAACAACAAAAAAAACTTAAAAAAGTGAAATTAGCTTGGTTTAATCAAGCAGTTTGTATTGTCCTTACCAAAGCAAATGTGCATGTTGTTACAGTACAGATATATGTAGAACCTAATGTTTTTTACTTGATGTAGATGTGTTTAAATAACTCATTTGGCTTAGTTATGCACCAGTTTTGACTGGGATTTGCTTTTAGCTGAAAAGTAAGGTTTTGTTGGTGCAACAGATTTTGATATTACCTTATGTTAAAATTCCTCAAAATCACTAGTTTCTCCAGCTATGTGTTACCATAAAGGATGACTTTGCCTGACAAGTTTCAAGCGTAAGTAAATCTTCTGACAGACCTGTCCTGGTCTGAAAATGTATGATGAAAGATTAATTTGGCAAGTTTTCCATAATTACGTTCTTCTTAATGCTTTGAGCACCTCTAATCTGTGCAGCAAAGAAAAATTATGCTGTCAGTTTGCTTCAGCTAAGGTTTTGCTTCTCACCAGTGGTTTGTTTCTGGCCTTAGGTTGCTGAGGGGGATGGAGCAGTGTCTCTTTTCCATGTGGAGCCAACTGTTTTGATACAGAGGGAATGCAAGTTTCTAGCACCTCTTGCTGAGTGAGAGTTGAAACAGATCTGCTGCATGAACATCACAATATACAAAATATACACCTCTTGGGGTGGTTTGCAACATGGGTTTTATTTACAACAGCATGAAGCAATGTGTAAGGGGGTGGGGGGGATATGGGAGATGCCAGAAGTTTTGCTCAGCAGCAGATCCCATGGAGCACCCCATATCTCACTTTGTTCACTTGAGCTGTATGGAGGAACCAAGCTTTTGAGTAGAAAGCACTACTAAATATTCTGAAAACTATGTCAGACTAAGCTATTGATCCGTAGAACTAAATGGATATGCACATTTTGAGTACAGAGTATACAAATGCAGTAGCATTATAACTTTGTAGTTACACTGATAAATGAGATGGGCTATTTATTTTCTTTTAAGTTGATTTGCAAATCTGACTACAACAGCATGAAATTAGAAGAGCGCATATATAATTATTTGGATTCATTGAGATGCCTTGCATCCCCTTCAGTCAGCAGTTTTAGAGCCAGTTGCTACTCTTCTAGTCCCTTACATCTATTATGTGCTAATAGAGAAGCCCTAAAGGACATCAGAAGTCAGCTTGGAAGATCCTTTCATAGAAGTTGGTATTGGATAGTGGCAGATAAAGTACAGTTGGGATGTGTGATATTTGGGGTAGTCCTTAACTCACAAGACAGCTTTAGTGCTCTGCTTTATTTTAGCTCTCCATAGCTTTCTATATGATGCTGAGATTCTGGCGAAAAACAGAATTCTAAAAGCACAAACTTGTCTAAAAAGTCACATCCAGCTTTCTTGCTTTCAATCTAATTTCTTAGGGGAAGTCTTCCTTTACAACTGTTGCTGATTGCACCAAGTTTATTTTCAAATAGCTGTCAGCAATTAAAATATGCCAGGTAGACTCTTCAGAGAACAGGAATAAAGATAATGGGAAGCATATTTGGATATTTGGAGACAAGAAAAGGGAGAACTGAAAAGGAAAATCTTTTAAGCATGCAAATGATCAGCTGGGTTGGAGTCCAACATTCATTCTGGACAAGGCATACAAGGCAAACATCAATCTGATGGACAGGAAACTCAAAATCTGCAGCCAGGGCAACCATTTCTGTACTACTGCAGAAGTAGATAAGTACCCAAATAGACTTACCACAAGCTCTTGGAGCTTTGCAAGAGCATCCATGGAAGGAAAGTAGTATCTTTTGTGGAGCTGGAGACAGGCTGCAACCAAAACACAGTGAAAGGGACTGAGGTTTTCTCAACTATGAAAAAAGACCAGTTATTTTAAAAAGCTTATTTGATCAGAGTGAAAATGATCAATAGGCTTTAAAAAAAATAAAAATCCATTGCTCTGGCTTCCAAAAAAGTTCCATTGTTCTGACAAAGTTTGCTGTCATCCTGGAGGCTTACAAAGCTGCAAAATTGAAGAGGAAATTTAGGAAAGCAAAAATTCTCCTTCAGTCAGATCTGGTACAATCAAATGATGGAGGCAAGGCCAAGTGTTTGTATAACTCATGCCATGGCCGTCACAGCTCCTAGAAGGACTGCTGTTGGTCACCACATGACAGCCATGGACCAAAGGCTCTTCTCTCTGAATTACACACGTAGGCATTAGTGATTGTAAACAAGAGCAAGGAGATTTCTGTAGTGTTTCAAAAGCTTTGGGAATACTTTAATGATATGTATTGCTTTGTGTCAGATAACCTTACAAAAATTCTATCAGTAGAAGACACAGTACAGGGCTTAGAAATGATAATGTTCCTGCAATTCGTATCCCTGCTCCATTCTCCCTTTCAGTAATACACAGCGAAATAAAACTCTTACATCTTCAAAATAATGAAAAAAGTATCCTGGGCTGAAATACAGTGCGATTTTTTTTCACGGCTTTCTTGGGGTCACACATTTTTATGGGGCAGAAGATCTCGTAAGCTTGCTAGTGCACCAGATGTTAGAGTTTGCTTCTGATTCAGATCAAAATCATTGGGTTGAATCCAGATCTCAAATTGAGAAATGCCAGGGTTTGCTTTCCCTTACAGTTTTGAGTGTTTTCAATATGCTACCCCTACTTGTAAGGAGACTGTCTTAGATACTGACAGCACAGAATTGAATACAGTGAACTAATACTTTTATACTTTTTTCTTTTTCAAAAAATATTTTTATTTAATTATGATGTCATCTGTTATTATCAGTCAGTTAATTTGCTGACACAAAAGATGAAATGATCAGCTAAATTTTCAGATATCTATTCCTGCAAGACTGGCATCTCTAATTCACAAACTATTTTACCTTCATATTGTAATGGGTTGCTGTTGCTGCTAGGGAAGACAGCAATGAATAATTTACTTCTTGGTTTCCATGGTGTGATTATTAAAACTTGTACATTGGTTTAATTCAGGTAGCTTCTGCATGCATCATACAGCTCTGAGATCTCTAGTCATTCTCTTGTCCCTGTTATTAGAAATGGAATTTCTTCAGCAAGAATTTGCTAGGTATTTTAAAGAGCTGTTTAATTTGGGCTGTATCATCTTTTCCATTTACTGTTT
This sequence comes from Pyrgilauda ruficollis, assembly GCF_017590135.1. Taxonomy (NCBI): domain Eukaryota; kingdom Metazoa; phylum Chordata; class Aves; order Passeriformes; family Passeridae; genus Pyrgilauda; species Pyrgilauda ruficollis. Next base: position 2,369,159 of record NW_024526711.1, on the reverse strand, counting down.
GCATGTGAGTCCTACATTCCACTGTTTCAGCTTCATATATGCCAGATATATAATACATTTGAAAATTGGTATTTGCAGAAGAGCTATTCCAACCCAGTACCACTTTTTGTAATTGTAGGTCAGAGTTCTCTGTGAAAACAGTGGATGAAGCAGTATGCCCAACTCATCATCCCATGAAATTCCTATATAGAAGCAGTCTTGGCCATGAAAAGAAAAACCATGATGCAATTTCATTTTAAAAGCTCTTGTACTAAATAATTGTGTTCTGGTTTAGTCTGCATGGTACAGGTATTTGCACATTGCATTCACTTTCTCAGTAGTGACAGCCAAAGATACTTTTCTGTTCATTATAATGAAAAAAATGTTACTGCCACAGATATCAATCATGTCTCTGTACAATATATTTCAAATTGATTTGTCCTTTCTTGTACAGTGAAAGAAGAGATTGTTTGATTAACTGTCCATTTATCATTCCCATTTTCCTTTTTTTTCAACTAGCACACATACTAACTTATGCTGAGCATGTTGTTTGTTTTACAGTTCCACTCACACTGCCAAAATTTTATTCGCTTTTACAGAGTTCAAAGGTAGATTTTCTTGGCACTGTGGAAAATTGAACCTAAAAAGTAACAAAGGCTTTTTTTCTTTGAGTCTTTTTTACCCCAAGCAATCTGTGTTTCTGCATTCAACCAAAACAAAACTACAACAGAAGGGGACTTTTTGTGCATAAACTAAGGCACAAGTAATCTTTCTGCCACAGCACGGAGTAAAAATGAAGCAGGGCTTGCTTATGGGGCAGAAACTTTTTCAGCTGCACCTTTGGGCTTTGGCAGGCTGAGAGCTACACGAAGAAACTGTGGTTGTTTTGAAGCAAGTTGTTTTCAAACAACTGCAAATGGGCAAAAGTGCTGGGAACAGTAAAGGTGTAGCATCCAAAAAATAGGGTTTCTCAGATTCATAAATCATGTCGATGTGGTTTAATATTTTTCCAGTGTATATTATTTATAAGAGAATCAATCCCATCTGTTTTAATAAAAATCCCTTTCCTTGACTTTAGAAACAAAAAAAAAAAAAAGAATCCTGTATTTTAAATTAATATTGAATTTTGGTTTTGAAACCTGCTTAATTTTCACCTTCCACTATTATGGCAGGGTTTAATTTTTAGAGGAAATTCTTCCTTTCTTTTGCTTCTAACTTTAAATGAATTTACATATTTGTTTGCTTTTAATATTCTAGCTTCCTTTTTTTAAAATGTCATTCTAATATAAATGTTTGTAAAAGGGGTCCAACAAAAGAGGGGAAAAAAGGTGTGTGTCTTTCTAAATATAGGGAGTATTGTTTCCTTTAAAACAATATTGTTTCCTTATTCTAACTTTTTGTACATTTATCAGCAGCAAAAGGAGCAAAACTACAGGCTTTAAATATTAAAATATGTGAACAGTGGACTATTCTGATATTTTGTTTGAAAAAATTACAGATTAATATTTCATTGTCATTAATTTCCCATTTCAAACAAATTTGTTACAGTCATTATAAATAATGCAACAATGGTACAGCTAAAACAGTGCTCGTGTGTTTGCTAAAGCATTAGCCAAAGTATTAAAAAATATTCTGTACCTTTTCAGGTGCCGCTCAAGGACTGTTCTGAAATTATTGAAAGGCTGTTCTGAGAATTAAAAAAAAAAAAAAATAAAGCTTTTTCTCCATTTCTGTTTGAAGAAATTAATGGCTGTCTTTGCCTTGCAAAGAAGTGAGAAAGCAGATGGTACCCTTTTATCTTGTGCCCTATTTGCTGACCACTAGAAACCGCGCTAGAGGCGGAATGCTGCGCTGTGCCTTAATGCGCGGCCGATAGCGAGGTGTTATCTCAAAGGCTGCCTCTCAACCTCTAGCCCGTCACATTAGCCGAGATCAGTCCTTGAGGTTAAACACTCTGCGGCTGCTGAAAGGCCTCTCTCACTGAGGGGCCACAACCTGAACTTTCTCATGAGCAGAGAGACTTTTAGGACCAACCTGCCCTTCCTATCTAGACCGAAGCTCTCTGTAACCTGGCTGGTGCTGGGAAAACCTGCTCAACGCAGCTGACGAGAGCCCCCAGGAGAACTGATCTGACTTCCCAGAGCCTTTCCTCATCTCACGGTAGTTTCTTGATGGGACGTATGGTAACATTTTAAATAAGCCCTTCAGGCTGGATGCAGGGAAAAGTTTGAGTTCCAGTTGCACAAGAATTTAGGGAAGGCATTTCAGCTCAGGAGAAAATGCTGTTTACAGGAAGAAAAATATTTTGAATTTCCTGACCCTTTAATTTCCATGGTTGATGTGTTTCACTTGGGGGACCCAATTGTCCTGAATTCAAAAAGCTTATATAGGTGTCCAGCTCAGCACTGTGAACCTTGTGTCTCATCCCCTGGTGCCTGAATCTGTGTTTTCTATCTGCCCCTCTCTGGATAAAATTGCTGTGGTTGTTCTCCAGTGTGCTCTGCAGACTGTGGGCGGAAAAGTCATGGTTATGTCTGCTAGGAAAAGCATGAAATGCTCAGATTCAAAATAGGAATTGTTCAAACATGAAGTTGTCTTGCACAGGAATCATACAGGAGAAGATGTTTTTGAGTGGGGACCAGTTGGATGTAGCAATGCTTTTGCTAGCATTCCTCCTCACAAGAAATACTCATGTGGAGCTAAATAGCTTCAGACTCCATGTTTTGCTGTCTTAGGGGTGATAGTAATGTCAGCATTTAAGGCAGGCTTCTGATGCTGCAACAGGATAAAGTAGCTTCATAAGCACTGGAAGCTTTTCCTTGTATGTTTTGGACAATAGCCCAAATAAATAGTATTCATGTTTTTAAAGAATTGAATATTAAGCTTGAATCCTTGGTAGGTCTTCATTTTAGTGCGCTTGGTTTGTCTACTCAACTGAGATATGAAATTTTTTTCTATAAAATCTGTCATGGCAGCAGTCCTCTCTGTCTTCTTCTAAAGCTGGGCCACAGAATAGATAAAAACTTATCCTTCACCCTCCTTGTATTATTTTCTTCCACTCCATTCTTTTCACACAAACATACATCCAGCAAACACTTTATAAATTGTGCTCTGGAAAATATAAAAGTGTTTCTCCCAGTGGCAAGCACGTTGTTGTCCAAATGATATTATCAGTCATATTTGCAGAACAATTTTTCTTTAATTGCATCTGTTTGATGCATGGTATTGCACTCTTCATTTTGCCAAAGGTAGAACACTGAAAGGAAGAAAAAGCAATAAAGAATGTAACCTCTGTGGAAAAAACAATGAGTAAGAAGGCACCACTTTTATAAAGTCACCTTTGCAGGCAAAATAATACTGTTTTAAAAGCCAGTTGTATTTCCCTGAAGGCCTAAAAGAAATGTGTGTGATAGTTGAATATTTCAAGACCAAGAATTATTCAGCTAGTGAAATAAAAAAATACCTACTACTAAGCTGCTGCTCAACTCATCTCCCATCAATTTCTACTCCTGATAAAAATATTTTATTTTACCAGGCTGTAGCTGTTTAGATACTTCCCATAAGCCAGAGAGTTTGAGATGCCCTATTATTCCTGGTAATTTTAGCACTTCCTTCCTACTGCCATAATAGCAGAGCCTGTGAGGGTCCTCATTATGAGATGAGTGCCAGATACTGACAGAGTGCAGAAATCAGCCCCAGGCTTCCCAAGCTTGTTCCCTTATTACTGAAGCAGAATGCAAGTTGTGAATTCACAAAGATTTACTTGAATGGTGCTAACACATCTTGAGTGATAAACTTTAAAATGGAATGAGTATCACTCAATGCACTGGAAATAAAAGAGCACAGTGCAGTGTTAATATGCCCCATTCTCCTCTTAAAGCAATTGCCATCAGATTTTCTTCTTACAAACAGGAAAGAAAAGATTCCTTCTCTTATACCACCTCACATATCACACCCGATCCCATAAATGACTTCCCTTTCTGCCTGTTGGGACTTAACCTTAAATGCGTTGATTAATATGAAGTAAAATGTAACAGAATTGTTCCTGACTTCACATGAAAGGCTGACCTTGATTGTCTTTGATTTATAGTGTTAAAGAAGGTTGTAGCTGACTACAAGGCCTTGTCATTATAGATCTCCATCTATATTTTGGTCGTCCACTAAACGAGTCGAGAATAAAAGTTGTTCATTTATGAAAACAATGAGATAAGGCTCTTGCACTTAAAGGGTATGGTCTATGTATGTCCATAATTTCTTCCCACTAACAAGTTAAAATCCACCTCCTCACACACTCCTGTTGTGCTAGTGCTGTGATGGATTTAGAGCAACTGTTTTGCCTGGATGCACTCCAGTCTCCAAAGGCCCACAGAGAAAGAGTTAACCTCAAAAAAACGAGGTAACTCTTCTTTTATGGATGATGGGATACCATAAGATTCATTTACTTGGTGTTTCTGTACAAAGTATAGCATGATTATGTATAAAGTATGGTATGGTGAACTGTAAATCCAACACAGTCTACAACCTGTTTTGAAAGCAGGATGAAACCTCTTAGAATAAAAGGACAGCAAAAGGGCAGAATAGCAGTAAAAAAATAGGTATCTTGTAAGTATAAAATTTGTGTCAGCAGTTTGGCCAAAATGTATATTAGCAGCAATTAATAACTGATTGCTTCCCTGGTGACTAAATTTTTGAAGTGACTAACTGCATCTAAAACACTCCTTACTTTTAGTTTGCATGCCTTCCACACTTCTTTCCTAGAATGGAGATATAAAGCAAAGCTGACAGGGCAAAATTAGTAAAACCATTATCAAGATGCCCCACAGGCAGGTACATTCCGGTAACTGGAAGGATTAAGTAACATTGTTGTTGGAGGATATTGGCTGATTGATAGTGGAGTATGGTGGTTTAATTAAGTTCCTGTGGGAGACATCAGCCCCAATTCACTTTTGTCAACTGTGAAATACATAACTGGCTCAGCTGAGAGGTTTTATTTTGGAAAACACTCTTCCTTATGCATTCCCTGATCTGGATAATGAGGTTGACCAGCTTGTAGTAACAGCATGAAAAGAACATTTATTTACTATCTACTCTAAAAGTCTTTGATTATTTTTCCTCAGATGAGCAAGTTTTTGTAGAAGCTGTAATTCATCATCTGACTCAAGAGGAGATCCTTTACATGTCATGAGCAGCTTGATCAGCCCCTCACAGTCTGTGACTTAATATGAAAAATGTTCTGCATTTATCCTACCAGACCACCAGCAATGTTATGTTCAGAACATACAGAAGAAAATGGCATGATGCCTTTCTGAGAAACATGTCTCTCATGTGTTCTCTCCTGTGGAGAGGCTTAAATGGAGAGGGTTGCAGGATGGTTAAAGACTTATAATGACTCAAATCAGATAGGAAACAGGGTTTCTAAATTTCAGCAGAGGGTTTTATTGTCCAGTATTACCCCATACTTTGAAATGGACAGTAAATAAAAGGCAGTAAGGTCATGGCAAGCTCACTCTTTGAAAGTGACTCCTTACCTTCTACCTAATGGTAATGAGGGGCAAGGTGACATATGAAGTAGTCACTGAATCTCATTTTGTATTTTCAATTTAAAAGGTTTTCCTGAAGATCTGAATGTACAGTTCCCTGCTCAGATGGACTGGATCAGAGAAGAAAAAAGAATTGTCTCTGCCAGACTTGTGACTTGATTTGTAATGCTTTAAAAAGAGCAATCCATTATAGACTACAGTCATCAGAAGGAGCTGAAAGAATTATCTGCTGGTTGAGGGTTGGGGTTTTTTTTCTTTTTTTAATGCAGGGTGTTTGGTACAAGATTGTTAAGCATTTTTAGATGAGCACTGGACAGAGTGACTCAGGCTGCCACTGAACTTCATCCATCTCCTCATTTACACCAGCAAATACTGCTGCCCTCCTGTCTCACAGAATAAAAGGGAAGCACACAGATTCCTGTGCTATTTACACAGAGAAGTCAGAGGTGTGACAAGACCTTGGAACTGGCATCTTGCCAGGGGAATGCTCTTCCCAATGACCTAGAAGGAATGGTTCCACAGTACCCTTATCTCTCTCACTTCAGAAATTTGAGGGTGACAAAGTAGCCCTGCAACTTTTAGAGTGGCAGTAGCGGGTAACCCGTAATGACTTGGCTTTCAGTAGCAATGGTATTCTTAACTTTTCTAACATTCTGTGCTAATGGAAGTCTGTAGTCTAAGCAAAATGCAGCTTTTCTCCAGAAGATATCTGTATCTGTCTGTACTGAACTTAGAGCCATTAGTTGCATAAAAGGAAGCTAGAAGTATCACAAAGCCTTCTCTGATGCCCTTCTAAATATTCCCTTTGTAGTAGCTTTGAAGATTTTTTTACATTTTGATTTTAGTTCCTTCTTTTCACCCCTGCAGCATGGCTAGATTTGCCATGAAAATTCAGGATGATACAGTCATCACATTTGCAAATTAGATATTCAGTGAAAATGAACCCATTTTTCCAATAATAACCTTTTAATTGCTTTAATATACCTGGAGCAGTACCATTGACTCATTCATGATTCAGGCCAGAATCATCAGGGAAAATGGAAGCTACTTATTTAAGTCTTGGATTTAATCCTTGGTATCTTCTACCTTGTGAAAGATGTTCTAGAAATACAAAGCCGCAACAATATTTGTCTCACAGATTCAACAAAGCAGGAAGCTTTTCCACCTTAGAAATACACAATGCCCAGCCACTGATGCCAAGCAATATTTTTAGAGATGTAAGCATCTGTTACATTCAATATAAGAGAAGTATTGCAATAACTATGTAGTATATATATATAAAATACCCCCAGTGCCTTATTGACAAGGAGGACCTAGGTCCTTCCTTGGCCGCAATTTTGCTTTTGTTGAGCAGCACTTTATTTTAGGCATGGACCAGCTGCAAACAGCAAGACCTACTGTGACATGTCTATTATTCTGATTGAGGGTGGCAAAATCTAGTCCAGAAGGAGGAAGTGTTTTATGAAGTTTAACAAGAAAAAAAGGAGAAATATTTTTAAAAGAAAAATACCTCCTATTTTAGCTATAAAGAAATTTTATTTTACACAGTATTTTATTTAATTTTTGTAAGATACGGCAGTGATAACATGATTCTATTTATCTTAATTTCATTTTTAATATTGTGCCTAAACTTCCATTACATATGGAGAAGATAAACTTCCTTAGTTCCTAAAGCTATAAATTACAGTAGCAAGAGTTCTTTATCGTTTGAAGTTAAAGTTTACATCCTAAATAATTTAAAATAATTTCAGATTTAAATAGGGATTTATAACACAAGCACAGAGTGTGAGATGCAATTCCCAGCCAAAACTTGCAGCATTTGTTCATAATGGCAGAGCCAAGTGGACGGAGCGGTGTAAAATATCTTCGCTCTGTTTTACTAATTACTACACGTCTGCCAAAGATACAAGCAGAGAGATAGGACTTCAAGGGATGTGCTGGTGTTAGACTGCAGAGTCTCTTTCTGAAATTAGTGAACATGAAAGGAATGTGTTGCGAGTTCCTATCTACTGTTTATCTGTGAGGGCCCAGCAGATAGTGAGCTTGACAGTGAAATTCTAGCCCTGAAACTGATGAAATGCCAAAGTTTCCTTAGTCCCTGGGACCGCTCAGTGTATCTTTTCTTGCTTCATAAGGGAGTGACTGGTATTTGAGCACTGATAACAGCAATCTTTCTGGTGGTGCCGAGTTAGAAAAGACATTCCTCAAAAATAAACAGCAGAACACAACTACTTTTTTTTTCCCTGTGCGAGTGGCAACCCATATAAGCATCAAGTAATACATCAATTTATGGAGCAGAACAATTAATTTTGTGCAGATCTAAGCATCCATTGCAGGATGAGAAAATTTCATTCACTTTGATATGTGTGAAGCTAAGGTGAACATGGCAAATGAGAGGAAATATGTTGCCAAAACTTTCTATAAACTTATTAGAGCCATATAAGCATTCCTTTTAATGTAAATTTGCATAAGTGTGTTCAGGAAAGTTTATGACAACAATACTTAAGCTCTTGTCATAGTTGAAAATATACCCTAAGTAGAAAAATAAATTATATTCTTTGCTATATGTAGGTACTGCAATTTAGGTATCTTTACTGCTCTTTGTCTCACACATACTGTGTATAAGAAAGAAGATTTTCCTGCTGGAAATCAAAGTTTCTGTTCAATGATTATTACTTGTATGTCCTCCACACATCCAGCATTTTCTTAAGAGAAATGTTCAATTACCAGTCAGAAGTTACTTTAAATTAGTAAAAAAAAAACCCTGAATGAAACATTAAATAATAAAATTTGTCTCCTATCTAGTCATATACAAGTAGGTAAGTAATATTTAGCTTTTGAGACATATTTTTCCCCAAATGTTTTCATTTTCCTGTCTGAAAAAATGCAGCTTTTTCCTCCAGTAACCAAATTTTTCAATGTTTTATCCATGGCACATCAACCCATGCCCTTGGCATTATACGCAGACCATGAACAGTTGGAGGGAAGATCTAATAAGGATGCCACATTACTAGACCGACCGTAAGACTGCACAATCCCAAATCCTGAAGTTTTCCTGTAGCCAGTGTCATCAGATTGATCCATCTTTCTGCTGCACACCCAGCTCCTCACCTCCACAGTGAAGTAAAGAGACTCAGTGGAAATTGCCGTCATCTCCCTTCTGATTTGCTTCCAGACTTTCCCTGGATAGTCACCTTGTGTCTCTACCTCTCAGGCATGTTGAAAACCACTTGCTGTATCTCAGGGGATCAGTCTTGCTCACCCAGCTTCTATCTGAGGAGGCACAGCCTCTGGTCAAGTGCTCATAACATGTTTGTCCTGCACAGAGGAACAAACAGGCCATCTAGTCCACTTTGCCAAACTGAATGCTGATATTAATTTATGCACCTCAATCAACATGTTCTGGCAGATAAAAATGTAATCATTGGTAACATGGAATATCTGTAGACATTGTCAAATGTGTTTAGATCAAGGATAACCATAACAGTAGATCGTGCTGTCCTGTGTTTCCACATTTTCTTGGAAATGGATGTAAAGGATGATGGTAATGGCAAATATAGATATAGATTATCTGCAAACGGTCATGCCAGATGCACCAGAAGTTACATACTCATTTCTAACAGCATTTTTTAATTCAAAAATGGTCCTGGAAAGTTCTTCCAGCTTGCTCTTGTAAAATATTAATCTAATACTGAAACACTGAGTAAATGAGTGTTTGCTTGACGTGCTTAACACTGGTTTAAGCTTCTGACTATGTAATGCTGCCCCTCCCCATACCTTGATAAATCAAACAAATGTATTTCCATAGTAGAAGTAGAATTAAACAAAAAAAAAAAGCATTTTTATTTTGTTTAGTTAACTGTAAAATCACATATACAGAGTATAATTTCACTGCAGAATAGGCCAGTATCTGACTTCACTGAGCAGCGAATGGAAGACACTGTACTTTGTCATTCTTTTCAATATCCTTCCCTGGGATGATGTCCCTTCTAACTCTTCCAATTTTTCTCTTGATTTGAAGTGTTCAATGTTATTCCTATAAAAAGTGAACAAGGCAATTAGGAGGTGTTTTGAAAACCTCTGGAAGGTCTCTCCATCACCTAAATTGAAGATTGCTTACTTGTAACTTTTTTTGGGGCATGTGAATCTAAACAAATCAACTTTAATTTGAAAACCAAATTAAAGAAGTGAATAAAGTGAAGCCAGTTAGCCTTAGCAAAGCAAGAATGTAAATCCCCACTGATCTGTTTCACTTAATGGTCCCCCTAGTAATAAAACAATTGTTTTCCAAACAAAAACCTGGTTTTTAATAAATAGTTTTCTGTGCAATGACAAAATATCATCACAAAGTAAAAATATATCTTTTGGCTGTACATATCCACCATCATGCCAATTTCATCTGATGTAAAATTCCTTTTCCTTACTAACTTCAAAGCACAATAGGTCTTTAGGTCTTTAACCTAGGGATTATGTGAGTGTGAGAATTATTTGGAGAAAGAAGAAAGAAAAGTTATTATGGCATACAAACACATATACATACATCTAGGTAGGGTTATACATATAGTAATGTATGTGCACATATATAATATATAGATACAAGCCCATAGACATCTATGCAGATATTTATTTTTTGCTGTTACAGCTGGAAAGGTTCACAGAGCCAGACAAATATATATGACCAATGGAATTTTTAGCAGCCAGTGATAATATTTCTTCAGATTATGAAACTTTCTTCAAATGCCTAAAAATTAGGAGTTTATCAATGTTAAAAAACCTTAATGACAGAAGAGCACCTTCAAAAAATATCTGTTCATTCATTGGCAAGCATTTATCACTTTCTGTGTAATGCAAAGCTTATCCGCTGGCAGACTCAACAATGTTTCCCGACAAAAAACACAACCTTTAAGCATTTATGATTTTGTTATGTGTCTTCCTCCTCCTCTTAACTGACCTGTAGGTGAAAATATCAGCAATTTATGTCCATATGGAACATGATAAATTTAATGCACTGAGGTCTGTTTTACTTTTTCTATTTGAAACTGAATTTCTAAAGTAAGGTCACAATTTATATTTTTAAAAGAGCTATCAGTATGTTTATATTTCTAAGCAAATTATTAAAACATTTACTTTGCCATTTGGGTGTATGACAAGTACCTTATTGTTAAACAATGGAGCTAGAGATAATTAAAGTGTTGACTTAAATGAACATTATATATGAAAATTACTATTCTTTCAGGAAATGTTATTTGCAGTAAAAAAGCCCCAAGGAAAACCAAGAAACCAAACAAAAAGCCACCAAAAACCTCCAACAAATATCTGAATCTCAGAGCCCTTGACCAAAATGAAGCTTTTGTTCCTGGTGGAATATATTCAGTATTTAACACATCTGAGGACAAACTTGTAAGAGACTGATATTTTCCTTTTTTAAATGTAATATTTCCTGTCTATGCTGATCAAACTGTAGTATTGGTCTAAATTTACAACTAAAGAGGTGTATAAATCGATTCACTGCAGTAAGCTCTACTTCTAAAGCATGAAGTGCCATGATTCTTCTGAAAGGAATCTCCTCTATAGAAAAAGATGTTTAAACTGTACTGTTTGGCAGTACTTTTACATATCCCACCAATTTTAAACATTTCCCAAAGGAATTATGATTTCAAAACCAAACCAAAACAAAATAATTTCAAGAGAATGAAAACTAACCATTTTTGCACAGCTTTCATATATCCCAAATTATTACTTATCCTTGCTACTTTTTTTTTTCTCACTTGCTGTCTTTGAACAGATAGAAACTGGGGGAAAGAGGCAGCACAAAACTATGGCATAAATAACAGTCAGATTTGGCACTATGTGCAGTCCAGAGGCTCATCAAGGGGGCAGGTATGTCTAAGTGATGTAGCAATTGTGAGTTGACATAAGTGGGGTCGGCAGTTTCGGGAGTACCTTTTCCACAGTGGTTGCACAGTCAGATTTTGATTAGTGCTAATTTGTTACCTGGTAGAAGGGTAAGCGTGATGTGTGGAAAATAATTTCTGTTACTTGGTGGGAATTCTAGAATGTTTTCCCTTCAGGACATTAAGATCTGCTAACTGGAGAGATGCAAATTGCTTTCTGAGTCACTGCTCTCACCATCAGTGAAGTCAAAGGCCTTCAGCAAATCAATATTTTTAAAGTGCTCACTTAGTGCTTCTGTTAAGTACAATTGACTGTCTCCCTTTCAGACATCTCCAGAAGTAAAAGAAACTCAATATGTGAGTCAAGAAGGAGGACTAATTTTCTCTCAGGTTATTCCATATATAAGCATAATTGCGCAGACTGTCATTAAACTCTCCAATCCTGCAAATGCTCACAGCAGTGGGGACAGCTCATTGTTTTTCTGTGACAGACCTGCAGTCATTAAGCCCTTGTGGTCATGAATTCTTGATTCAGAGTTTTCCTAAGACAGAGCACCTGAATTAAAAAAAGCTATTGAAAAAATAGGCAGGAGAGAATTGCTAGAGCTATGACCATGTCCCTGGAAAGAGTCAAACATTCCAGCCTCTCTCACACTCTTGGCAGTTTTCTCTTCAGATCTGCATACAGTGAAAACAATCTCTGCTTTGGAAGAGCAAATGGTACCTTACTCTTGTTCTGGTTGAGAGCTCCCAACTCCAAATGCTGCTTTGCATGTCTCCATTCAGAGGAACACCAGGCAGAAAAAGCAAGCATGGAAACATGGTTCTGTCCTCACCTGCCCAGTGGCTACCTGGTAGCAGCAGCAAAGAAGGACAAAGGTGCTCTGACTCTCAGCAGGCAAGGGAAAAAATGTGTAACTGAGCCATAATGTGGCAAAGTGACACTGCCCCCTCTGCACCCTCATGGACTTCTGAGATGTCCTTCTCCTTAAAAAGAAACGAGTGCAAACCAGTGCTGTGTGAGGCAGGCTAACACAGCAGAGGAAGGTGCCTCCACAGAAATCTCTCTAGAGAGATGTAAGGTCTCCTGAGGGTGGTTTGACTCCACCCTAAGGTAAGGAGGTAAAGTGTCTCTGGAGATGCATTTGCCTCTCTGTCTTCACAGTATGTCTAAATGACTGCTCTGCATCATTTGCCTGAGTAAAATGACTTACGTGGGGTGAGATGAACTCCATCTTTGCTGTTGAGTCAGTTTGGGGTTTTCAGTGTTTGTTCATCACCTTTATTTTCAAATTGTCATGTAAAAGAATTCCAGAGCATATTTTAGGATTATTTATTTCCTGTTTAATCATACACCGTGGGAGAACATGAACTTAGCTTTATTGCTCTCAGCAGCAGCAACAGTAGACATTAAAATGATAATATATCCATTTTCTGAGGCAAAGAAAAGTTGTGGACAGCTAGCTATTTAAAATATTTCAGAAGACAATAATTCTCCTAGGGAACCTTGAAATAGCCATAATTACCAGTCATAGATTAGGATTTAAGAAAACTACTCTGCTGTTCCCAACCCCTGAGACTGGAAAATTGTTTTCCCTTCCAGATTTGTACTAGTTATTAGAGAAAGATAAGAAAATATGAAGCAAAGTAAACATAATGAGATCTCAGGTTGCAAAGAAAAGTAAAATGAAACAGATTCTTTAGAGAAGATGTCAGCTTTTTCTCACAGGAAAAATAGTTTGGGCTATAAAATATAACCTGAGCACTAGGGAAACTGGTATGACATCTCCTGCTCCGGCAGAGATTTTCTGTTTGACCCTGGAGAAGTTCCTTGCATATAATTGACCACTGCCACAATATTTTGGCATTTTATTGAAACCTGAAGTTTTTCAGTCTTACTGATTATTGTAGCATTTAATAATTTATTTAAAATAAATAAAGTAGTTAATAAACTTCAAGGCTGCTCACAACTATTTTTACCTTGCAGATTTTCAAGCCACTTTCAATATTATTATTATTATTATCATTGTTAATAGTAGTACTATTATTATTAAGACATGACATTAGCAAATTTGATCATTTTAAGTAATATCTTTGGATAAGGATAATGATTTTTTGGGTGTTGCTTATTTTCTTCTTGTCTTAATTGGTATAGTTTAAAACTCTAAAGTCAGGAAGAGATACAAGCACAGATACCACAGAAGTTAATAGAAGTCCTTTTGTGTTTGTGCAAAAAGTTAAAAAATACCCACCTTTGGGGGCATATATTTGTCACAATTATTTGTATCAGAGTGAAGATGCTGCAAAAGTGCAATATTCTTGTTGGGAGACCTTCACAAAATGCCTAGGAAATAAGGACAGAGCATTGCACTTTCAGCATCAAGCATTTTTTAACTTGGAGCTGGTAGCAAACAGAACCCATTGCTGTTTGGCTTTGCTTCTCAAAAAGGAAAGGATCTGGTATCATCAGCATTCACTCCTGGCCACTGAATCATCACACAGCATGAAAACAGAGCCCCTGGCCACCCTCACTCACCCTAGAGGAGACGTGCTCTCCTGAGTCATGCTCTAAGGATTGGTTAGTGTTTGCTTGGACTGCCATTCCCAAAGTGGCAAGATCTCTCTCCTGACCTTTTAACTGAGCTGAAATATTTTTTTTCTTCTACATGGCTCCCAGCTTAAATTGTTTGTTTGGTCAGAGTCTCTCATGTTTTACCCTTCAGGATTCTTTTACCTAAATATATACATCTCATAAGGCTTCTGACTGCCAGTAATAGATTTATATTAGAGGGTTTTTATATTTAGAGGGTTTTATCTCTAAATTCCCCCAGTTCCCTGCCACTGCTCTGTTTTCCCTCACACCTTGACCCTAATCAGTAGTTTAATACTAGAGAGTGTGGTATATCAGGATGCTCCTCCTTGTTCAGAGCCCTCCTCTTCCTTGGGCCATAGGACCTCCAGTCACACGAGGATCATATCATCCCCCATAACCCTCTGCAGTATTGAACCCTAAAGGCAAAAACAAGAACACTGAAAAACAGTGCATACCCCTTATAATATTTAATATTTCTTCCTTTGCCTTCTCCTTACCTGTTTAGATGGCAAACTCTGTGGTTCTCAAGTTTTTGTCTACTGTAAATCATCCAATACATTCATCGTATTGGTAGGGAATAAATAAAACCACTGCATTTGTAATCAAAAGGAGTGCTGAATAACATTCTGGAGATTTTGATAAAGCAGAAATACATACTTTCCAACCACCTATGGGCTTTACTGGAGTTACAGGATATGTGTTTTGGTTTTGTGGCTTTCATATTGAGAAGGAGAATAAGAATGGAAGAAGCACAGCATTTCCATTGGTGCCTTAGATCAGAGCTAATGAGTCCTGGGAAGCAGTAATTCTCTTAGTCTTGGAAGAAAAATATTTAGTTATGATGGGATCTATCTTGCAGGTGCTATCTCATTTAGGCCCAAATATCTTGCATTCTCCTGATGACAAGAGTTCAAGTTCATTTCATCAGCAAGAGGTCAGCTATCACAACCAAATGGGCTGATACCCATTAGCCTCATTGTGTCACTCCCAACTCCTTGTTGTCCCAGTTTGTCAGTAGTGATAGCCTGGGCTGGTTATCTGACTGTCTTTCCAACAGCAAGTCTTCTATGTTGCTCTTGGGTTTTCCCCTGAGTCAGAGGCCACTTGTCCTGTCTTTCTGGGACTATTCAGGAAGCCTCTGGTGAATCTGTCAGCTAAAGATCACCCAAACTTTTATGTAATTAATATTCATTTACACAGAGATAAGTGAATGGGCAAAAGCCTGTTTCCACTTAAATCAGTAGAAAAACTCCACAATTTCACTGTCAGAGGAGACAGTCAATTCACCATTACTGGCTATGTGACTAGCCCAGCTCCCCAGGCAGCTCTCTCCCAAAGCTGGGATGGGAACCCATGGTGCAGAGACAGAGGCAGAATATCCTCAGGTATGTCCCCACAGACCCAGTGCTGTCAGGCTCCTGCCTTCCTATTGACATTTCCACTGCTCCTTGAGAACTGAACAGTGGAAGTGCAGCAGCAAACAAGTCCTCGATCATCTCTGGACCCACCTGGCCTGCCATTATTTATTTCCATCTAAAGTGTGATGTTTTGCAGGTTATGGGCATCCCTCCCATGATGGTGACCAAGCCACAGGGCTGGGGTTCCAGCAGGGACCCTTTTGGCCATGTGACTTATGCTCCTGTTCAGTGCCCTGCAGGGTGCTGTGCAGCCCAGGAGTGGGCTCCTGAAGATTTTATCTCAGACACATCTCTTCCTCACACAAACTGTCAGTGTTTACAGCCTTATGCCTCTTGGTCTTTCCTTAACTGCTGGCTTCTCATTTTTAAAGGAATGTGTTCACCTCTTTCTCTCTCCCACAGACTGACTCAGGAAAGATTCCCTGTGCCCCTTGAAAAAAGTGAAAATGGATGCCATCCACTTAACTCTCTTGGTTTCTGAGTTTATGCAATACTTCATCACCACACTTAGAGGGCTGAAATTAGCCAGCAGTTATTGTTTGCATTATTACAGGCAGCCCACAGCTAGGGAGTCAGTATGTGGTAGCCAAAGTATGCACTTTGCCACCAATCACAGGTGGTGACAATACAGTGTACACTTGGCTGCCTGCTGTCATCACTCTCAACAAGACATTTCAATGGTGTTGAGCTTTGAAATCAGATTTCAAGGTGACAAGAGCCCTCAGGATTGTGGAATTTAAAGTCAGTCTTTATCTTCAAAGCAGCCTATACAGCTAATGTGCCATATTTGTGTTTACTCTAGTGCTACATCTGTAATCCCTAAGATTTGCCAAACTGATCGCAAGGTAGCCACAGGGGAAGGGAAAAGGAAAGAGAACAGAGAGATTTAATCAGGGCTATATTTCCAATGTGTTGTCTATTAAAAACAAGTTTGCCTTTGCTACGTGAGGACTGCAACACGGCAGATCTGTCTAGTGCTCTTGTGGCACTGACATGTTGAAAGCCACATCACAGGCACGTCAGTTCCCCGTCTCCACAGGGGAGAGGCTTCTTTCTTCAAATATCCTCTCCTGCTTTTTTCTGTGTTGGTTTTGAAGGCTTTCACCTCTTCTGTTGCTATTTTCAAAGGGTGGGAGGAAAGATAAGGTTACGAGGCAGCATGGACGTGGTTATATTGTCTAGTCCCTGGTGAATGTGCAATGGAACATGGAAAACAAGGGAAAACAAGGGAAAGAGAAGGGAAGGGAAGGGAAGGGAAGGGAAGGGATAAGCAGAGATGCAATTTTGGAATTAATCTTTGCTTTCACTTGTAAGAATTCACACCCATAACTGAATCACACAATAATCATGAAAGAAGTAACTTCTTCAAAAGAAGGACACTTCTTCAAAGGAGTGTCCTGTTTCCTTGTAGGCATTTGTGTAATACAATCTACATTTGCTTTCACTATATGGTGCATTATGTGCCCCCATGGGTGGATCTGGCCCACTGAAGTGTGGTGGTGCTCAGGGACAGTCCAGGTTTGCCTCTGTCAGAAGAAGGAGGCTAAGATCTAAGATCTATCCATCTCAGAGAAACCATAGGCTCAGATTCTGAGAGTTTGTGAAGATGGGGTGGAGCAGGGAAAATAACAGAAACTTTGTTTTGAACATTGACCTGTTATTTTTTGTCCAGAATACAAGAGAAGCGATAATAAATCAATTAGCTCTTTTGCTGATATCTTCAACAGCTCAATCTGGAATAACTTGAAGTATAACAAGGCATTTTATTAAATACACTTGCACTTTTTTTACAGTTCATGGTGGGACAGAGCAGCAAAACTGATCTCAGGACACTCAGGTGGGCCAGACTGCTCTGCCCTCCGTAGTTATAAAGCTTCACTCAATGAGGACATCATCAGGAGATTTCACTGCCACTGGATTTCACCCACACACCACTGAGGCCAGAAGGATTTCTCTATGAGCAAAAGTAGTAAAAACTGAGCTTTACACATAAATGAATGTCTACATTTAATTGGGAAGTTAGCCAGGGGACATGCCACTGAAGAGAAGAGCCTGGGCTGTTAATGACGCAGCAAGACAGAAAAAGGTAGTCAGCAGTTGCCAAAAATTTTACTGGGGAAAATGCGCAAAAAATCCCCTTAATCTGAAAGTGCCTCAGCACTCTGGCAATGATATTAAACACAGAGCAGCAAATTGTTGTCCTTCACTTATCTCTGCTTCTAATTCAGCCATTTCATTTACTGTGTATTTGTGTACTGAGCATTTTTATGGGGATCTGCGGGATTTAACTGTTACTGGTTTGGCTGCTGCACTTAATGTCATGCAGCAGCACCGCACACATGGGAATAATTTTAGATATGCTTTTTTTATACAAGTGGAAATGGATTTTCTGTTTGCTTTGTCATAATCTGGGGTAATTCTGAAATACCAAGATAACTGCTGCTTAAGGAAGAAGTCAATCCCTCCACTCCCTTCAAGCAGAGTCTGTGCTCTGTGGTGGCTACTGGGGCACCCGGTTTGTCTTCAGACAGCATCCAGCAACACAGGGTCTTGTCTTCAGTCTTCCTCCTTGAGATGCCTTGATACACCATGAAGTCATTGAATGATTCTCCCTAAACAGAAGAGACAAGAAGGCAGGATGCTAGCAGTGTCTCCAGTGACTTGGTCATTCAGAGGATATTTAAATTACTTTGAGTAACACAGAGTTGGCTCATTGCAGTTTCCAGAATCAGAATTAGGCCATGCTTTCAGAGCATGTCAGCATCCTCTTTTTTAATGTCATTTTGTACCTACTTTTCGTTTGGCTTAGTGAGTAAAGCAACCCTGGCAGCAGCTCGCCTAAGTTGGCCTGCTCTGCAGTGGTCACAGCCAGCACTTTCTTGTAAGTGACCCTGAAGTGGAGGGCAAGTAGTGATATAAAACCTGTGTGCCAGTTTTGAAAGGTTAAGGAGACATTTTCACACAGTCTCAGATTTGGTTCGTGATATAAATAGCAGCAGAGTTAGGTCAGGACAGAGTCAAAATGAAACTCAGACTTCACCTTGCTGATCAGCAAAAGGAGGCCATTTTCTCTTTGCACATGCCTTGCTAATTCGGTCCTGTGTGAGGCTGCCTCTGGCCACCAACAACCTCATCACCACAGCCTCTGGTCACTCTTCATTGCCTTCCAGTGTCCTCTGGTGTCTGCACCTCAGCACAGAGCCTCTCTGCAAAGTACCCTGAGCAAATCTGGGATAAGTAGGCTAACTGCACCCTTGGAAAACTGATGGACTTCAAAAATATGTATCTCAGATTCTCTAAGTAATGCCAAGGTAAACTTTCACTTCCTATGAATAGATTTGACCTGACTGAAGTCAGTGTGAGTTTGCTATTGACTTTAGTGTGAGGAGAATTTTATGCCATTTGTGTTCAGCTTCTGCCCTACTCAAAACCTCCTTAGAAAAATGTAGCCCTGAGATACAAATAGGGATGTGAAACAAGAAGAAATTGATTTATTTGAGAAGAAACAGAGAATGACTCTGAAATTGCAATAATGAACAGAAATGCCACATGACCTTTAATGATAATTTTCCCTGGAGAGTGTTTTTTTAAAAAAGGCAGGTCTCACCTGTGAGAAGCACATGGGTACTGTCTGGCTAAAGGGGAAATTGTTAGTAGGAATCCCTCAGCCAAGCACACCAGTACAGATGCTCCCAAAACTGCTACATCTGCTTCTTTGAAAAACACTTCTTCCACATCCTCTGCTATGGTGCCAATGTGCACTCTTGGGAAATGGATAAAAGCACACTCCAGATTTTCACATGCCAAACTGGGAATAATGATTCACTAATTAATCCCTCCTTAACAAAACAGCAGAATACTTGAAGAAAAGAAAAAGCAGTAAACACTGTTAGGACTTTCTGCAACACCAGAGAAAAATGGGAACCATTCTAAAATTAGGTACGTGTGTGCAAGAGGAACAATATCCTGCAGCATTGCCCAAGATACTCATGAGATGAGCCTTTCTTTAATTGGGATTTGTCTCACGCATGTGACCTATTAAAGAAAAAAAAAAATGAACTGAACACAAAAAATTGCTTCCTAACAGTGTGTTTGTGTTTATCCCATTATTAAAAAGTTGCTCAAGACTTACTTGATCAACAAAAAAAAAAATACAACCTTTATAATCCTTCTAGGGTCAAAGCCGACAATCAACAAAAACTAGTGTTGGTTGTGCAAATTGAGGACCTGGAGGCACTGAACTTAGTCAAGTTTCTCTTCAGACTTCAAAGCATTCTGGAGAGCAGAATACATGCAACAAGGCTGTTTGGGTCAGTGCTTCCTTTTTTAGTATTCATTTTCTGTCCTCCTTTTACTGGCTGATTTCCAAAACATGGGCCAACATCTTGGAGCCTAAACACAGACTGCAGAAAACAAGCCATCCAACCATTGCTTGTTTTGGTGAAAAAATAATGAATTTAGTCTGGGGAAAAGAAAAGGGGATTCTGCTTGTAGCAGCATCTCATCCTGCCCTGCACAGAAGGAACAAAACAGTCATCCATCTTATTCTAACATATATAATTTATAATATGTTATACATATACACTTTTTTTTTTTTTCTGACAACTTTAATAAGTAGTTGCCCTACAGTCTTGAACAGAAAAAAAACCCCAAAAAACTACAGTTCTGGGCTTAGGTTTAACCCCATCCTTCCAGCTTTTCTGCAACAACTTTTTTAGGAGAGAGGGACCACTTGGGACATTCCTGTCCATCATGCTGTTGTTGATATCCCTACCTGATGACAAAGAAACCACCCACCATCGCAGGCCTCTCTGCATACAAAAATTACTGGCCTATCCATCAGTCCAGTGGAGAGGGCTGACAAGACATACTACACTCAAATGTAAAACACATGGCTGCAAAACACTTAGTTTCCTGGCAATAATTAAGAATGCTACTTGGCAGGTTGGCAGCCACATAAAACAACTGTTAGTCAGCTTTAAATTTATTGCTTTCCCAGCTTATTGAAATGAAACCCATATTATAAACGTATGTATGAAACGAGGCCTCAGATGATGAAACGACATGCACATAAAGTCAAGGCAGAAGTAAATTGTCTCAGGAGAGCTTTAAAAGTTGCTGTGCCCTAAAGCAAGCAGAGAGAAGTACACCTTCTGGGGTGAGCCACCTGGAAACTCACCTGACTCTCCCAGCTTATTGCCATCGAGCAGACAAAATATCAAAAGCTTCAAAATGTTTGCTAATTTTTGTGCAAAACAAAATGGAGAAAAGCTAATTGTCATTAGGTTTGCTTTTCCTATTACAGTTATCTAGGGACAGCTGCCTTGTGTGGGATATTTGCATGTAAGCAACCTTATTACACACTTTGCAATTACTGTAAATGAATAAAACTGCTGTTGGCCACATTCCTGATGTCTCTGTGCCATTTTATCTGGCTGGTGTGGCAGCCTAGCCCAGCATTACTGTCCTGGTGATCCTGATGATCACAATCCCTTCCCTTTGCTGATCAGCAGGCACCAGCTCTGACCTCCTACAGCCCCCATCCTTGCTGGTGGCCCAAACAGCTCTGAATGGTCTCTGACCATCCCACTTCATGAGCCAAGCTCTCCATTCCTCAGCTTGCCTTAGAAAAATCTGATCCACCTTGACTTTGCTTTATGAACTTCTGGGAATGAGCACAGGCTGCCAGGGAAGGGGATGGTGGCTTCATCTGCATCATTTGTGATGACCATGGCTGACCTGAGCCCAAGGGCTGCCTGGCATTCCTGACCTCAAATGCTGGAGGGGAGCCTATCCTACTCTGGGAGTCCAGGCAGTGGATTCAACTGCAGCACAACAGTGCTATACATTTGTTTCCTGCTGGAAAAGAAAAAAAAAAAAAACCGAGAATTTACAATTATCTAGCGCCTGCTTTTTAGGGCCCTGAAATGATTTCAAAATTTAGATCCAAATCCCATAAACACTTTGCCATATGACTGACTTGACTTGCATGAAGCAACACTTGCCGGCTCTCTTTGAGGTTTCTTGTAAAGAAAAGCTGTACATGTGCTAAAGTGTTTGCAGAATCAGCTCCTTGGAGCTAAATTCTGATTTTGAACAGTTCCACTGCTCTTCCTACAGTCACTGGCCTCCTGGGGACATTCAGGCTTCTTCTAGAGTGGAAGAGCTATGGGTGTTTGTGCTGCAGTGAGGCAACGCTGCACAGTTTGCTGCTCTGAGACCTTCCCTCTGCCCTGATATGAGGATCAGAACAAATCTGCCTGCACCAAGACTGGCTTTTCTGGTAAAAAGTTCCCAAGGGATTCACTGAGGTGACATAGCCTTAAGTATACTGAAATCAAAGGTAACCTAACCTGGTTCCCAGAAACTACATTAAGAGTGCGTCTGATCATCTGTTCCCAAGTTCTTGGCAGATTTTCCAATGGAGAATGTAGCAGATTTACTTAGATCTTAATGTAAGTTCCTAGGAATGAGACATTGAGTTTTGCCTGAAGAGCTGCTGCATATGGCTTGGTACAACCAAGAAGCCTTGAATGAGTATGTATGCTCAGTTAGGTTTGCTACTAGACTGAGACTTGGGGTTTTGAGGTTTTTTTGTTAGTTTGTTTTTGGGAGTTTTTTTGTTTGATTGGTTTTTTTGGGTTTTGTTGGTTGATTAGTTTGGTTTGGGGTTTTGTGTGTGTGTGTGTTATGTTATTTTTTTCTTTGCTCATGATTTTTTTTTTAATTTTTCTTTTTGGAGTTGTTTCACAATAAATATTTACCAAAAAAAAATCCTAACCTATGCTGGAATTTAAAAGAGGCCTTCATGCACATTTGTAAAAATGGCATGTGCCAAAATTCTGGGCACATTTAAAAAAGCTAAAAAAATATCAGATTTTGAAAATAGCTATGTGTTCTTTTCTGGGCGTGATGTTAGTGTTCTCTTTAAGCATTATCTTAATGTGTGCTCTTACTGACATTGTGAGCATCTAGGCACATGATAAGCATAAAGTCTCAAGGAGGGGAGCAAATAGTGTCTCCATGTGAAGAGGAGATACCTCATCAGTCATATGCTAGATGGAAAAGAGTAGGTGCAGGAACAGCAGGGAAGAGATGGATCTGTAGGGAACTGACAGTAGGAGAGGGGTGAGCACTAAAGGAGTCAAAGGAAAAATTGTAGAATAGAGAAAAGGCAAGATGAAAAGGGAGAAAAGAGAGAAAGAGAAAGAGAAAGAGAAAGAGAAAGAGAAAGAAAGAGAAAAAAGAGAAGACAACATAAGGTAAGAAGAAAGTGGAAAGGGAAAAAGAAAAAACATCCTGAGGCTGGGGCTCAAAAGTAAGAGGATAATAGAAGACTAATTTGAGAAAAAAATAGAAAAGGGGAAAAAATAGTGTAAGGCAGTAAATTGTAAATTAATATGCCTTTTTTTTTCCTTTTAAAGTAAACTTAATTCCAGGATGTAAAAGTAAATATAAAAGAACACAAATATTTTCTAGGGATGCATATACGTACGCTACTGTATAGATAGATGCACTTGCACACAAATGGACATCTTGAGCAGCCTATAAAACTGTGCCACAATCCCCTCCAAAAAACCACAACTGTAAACTGTGCACAAGCACACATGGCTGTGGTAAATGGAGTCTAGTTGTGATAGACGGCTCTTGGCTGCTTAAAGATATTGCCCAGACAGCTTTCATCCCTTCTAGCCAGCCTGCTAGAGAGGGAAAAGCACAAGAAAAAGGACAACAAAGTCGAGAAGCAAATAGTTTGCCCAGAAGTCTTCACACTGGCATAGGGAGGAGAGAGCAAAAATAGTTGTGGAGTAAGTAGTTATTAAACTAGCTATCTGGAAAGGAAAATGAAATAAGGCAGAAGAACGAATAGAGAAACTTCGGGGTGTATAACAAAACCATCCTTCTATGCTATATGCAAAGAAACACAGGAAAAGATTGCTGATAAATCTTTCAGGAAGACATTGCTTTGGGCTGGTACACAGACCCATATGTTTAGATGTTACTGTAATAAAAAGCCCCAAACCTCCCTTGACCCCAATCCACCATGAAAACAAATGGAGGAGGAGAGAAATAGGGGAAATCAAAGCACTACAAAAGCAGACTATTTTTTCCCTTTCTCTTTCATAGACTTGTGTTTAGCTAAAGCACAAGACAGTTTGCTGATATAATGACTGCATTTCCATTGCAATTCTCTGCTTTGATTTGTGAAGATTTTCTTTCAGTTTAGGCACTTTGGTCTGAAATTTTCCAGTACGCCCCTTTCACTTATGAAATAAAAAGTTAAATATTTCTGAGGAAAGATGTTGAGGCAATACTGAAAACTATGCTAAATTAAATTTTTTAAAAGTTGACACATATTTCCCATTTCTAAACCCTACGACTTCTATTTATGTGTGCTCCTGAATCATGAGTTTAAGTTTCTTTTTTTAAAAAAAGGTCCAATGTAGACACTATGTTTTAATTTTGTGAACTTTTTGAGCATTTGTTTGTTTTTTTTGTTTTTTTTTTTTTTTTTTTCCAAAACTCTTGCTGTGGGGATGAGGTGTATATCCTCCCTGCCTCCTGAAATTTCTGAACTTCCCCTATCTGATACAGACTCAGAGTCTGCTTTCTGGCAAGTTTCCAGCTGCCAACTGAAGTTTCAGCCAATAATGGCATTCTCTTAAAAAATGTCAAGTGTAGAAGTTTTATGATGTACTGTATACACGTGCTACTAAAAATTTGCAGCAGGGCAAGTCATTTGTAATGAACTTTTTTCACTTGTGAATTATCTGCAGACAGACTGAGGTTTTTTCCCCCCTAATCTGATTTATTATTTGCAGTTTGTTTCCAGTTTCCACTGGTAATTTTTGATCTGCACTTCTTTCCCTCCACCATCTTTTAGATTTGAAATTCTGATAAAAATTTGAAGCGGGGTCTTTCAGCTGGTTGTTTGGTTTCTTTTTGTGACCTGGCTGGATGAGGTAAGGTTGTCTAGGTTTGTATTTCTGGGGGCATAGTCTCATCATAAGTTAGATACTAGCTTTTTATATGCCACAAAATTTGCTTCCATCTAAGAAAAGACAAAAAGAACAACACAGGCTAATCAAAACTTGTGCTCAGATTTAAAAAGGAATTTGTGCTTTGTTACAAATATAGATTTTTTTTTTCTAAATTGTCACAGACTTAGGGTCTGTTAAAAAAAGAGATGTTGATATTTGCTGTGATTAAATCTCAGGGACAGATGTCAGAGGAGATGCTGCAGAAAGATCCTGTTTATTAAAACAGAGTTACAGCATCATTCATAAAGATGGCCTCTAAATTACTGTGGCTGCATTGGATGTTTACATTTATTCTTGATCTGTGATGGTGAGTGCAGAGGATGTGGGAACAGTCGGTTCCCACTTTTTTGGAGAGTGCCTGCCTTTCGGGGGGTCTGTCGTGGCATCTACATCAGCACCAGGGGTGCAGGACAGCTGTGGGGTGGTCGTTGGCCGGGGATGCAAAAGCAGGGCAGAGACCACGAACGGGGTCCCCTGTTCCTGGACGTCAAGCAAAATTTTAATGTCGAGGCATGTTTTATGTCAATCAAACACATAAACCACTGTTACTGTTACTGGGACTGCAGGAGCCCATAAAGATGCACTTTTAAACCTTTAAAAGTAAGGTTCCATAATTACATCTCATAGAACCTTCCAGGTCCCAGGGGTGCCTTTCTGCTTTTAAGATACCCAAGGTGGATGAGGTAAAGGAGAAAAAAAAACCTTCCTTAAAGCTCTGAGGGCAGAAAAATGCAAGCTCTCTCCAATTCCATGCACAAGATCTCTCAAGACTTGATTTATTAGCTTTAATAACTGCGGGATTTCTCTCTGCTTTTTGGCTGGAGAAATTGAAGCCATGATGTTTGAGAATGCCTTTCTTCCAGAATAATCTGCTCTAGTGCCAGTCATTGGGGGAAGCCAGCAGGCTCACTTTATTCAAGCTGCAGGATCCTCTTTCTAAACTACTTTTAAATTTAGCTTGATGCTAAAGCAGCCTCCTTTCACAATAAAAAGGCCTCTTCTGGGCAGCAAAAGGTGAGGCTTTCCCTTACAAAAGGTGCAAGTGACTAAGCTGTGGTTGGTGCTGTGTAATAATTTTATGGTGCCACTGCGCATCTTCGCGAGCAAGACATCTGAGATTCAGGCTGCCACACTTACTTTCCTGGAGGCACTGCAACTCCGTCACTGTGCTGGATTTCTCCTGGATCGATGGTTCCTAACAGAGCAATGAATGATAAGAGGTATTAGGCATCTGAGCTTTGAGGAGGCAGTGCAAGCCATGTATGTAAATCAGATTGCTCAAGCTGTTACTGTCCTCTGCCTTTCATCATCCCCCAACCCCAGCAGACACTGCTGCCTTTGAGGCAGGACCCCTCGGCTTCAGTCCTGATCACAGGGCATGGACCTCACCTCCCTGCCAGCCTGGAGGTGGAGGGCAGTGCCTCGAGGCAGCTCCCACCAGCTGATTTCACTCAGCTGCCACATCTCCAGGGCACAGGACCCTCTCCAGCCACATGTAAAATGTTCATCTCTTGCCCACCGGGCTTCGGCAAGATTACTCCTCTTCTGGGGTTTATTTCCAGCTGGCATGCAAAATCCCACTTTGGATTTTTGCATTGACAGTGAAAGGATTTAGAGACAGTGTCAGAAGTGCAGGGAGAATAAAGTTGACAGTGCAGAACAGTACAGTCACTGGAGAAACTACATTATCATTGGCCTCAGTATTTTCATTACAAAAAAGGTTTCTGAGGACTGACATGAAAATTTTGAACAAAACAAGAGAGCACATGGCAAAATAACTTGATTTTCAGGGCACTCCCACCTGAACTGGATGGAGTTGAGCCTGGAAACTGTATTTTTCATATTACAGGTGAATTTTCAAGCACCAAACTTGGAAGACAGATGTTAGCTTCTTTTTTATGGGAAAACAGAACTAGTAGGTCCGAGTGTTGCAGTCATTAGGATTCAATAAACTTAGACCTCCACAAATTGGAAAACTTTCCTGCCCAGTTCTCTAATGAAAATCTTGAAAAACATTCTGTAAAAAAAAAAAAAAGGTCTCATTTGCATTTTGTTTCTGTGCAACTATTTATTCATATAAATAAATATCTGTGAATAAGGGAAACAAGAGGGGAAATGAATTCTGACCTAACTACACATTGTTTTAGGAGCAAAAAAGGAAAAAAGAATTAAAGAAAGAGCCAGGAAATTACTAGCTGAGGTTCCCTGTTGACACTATATCTGTCATTTGCATCTTGATACATTTCATATTTCCCATGACAACAAGAATTTCCATTTATGAGGATCCTCTTTAACTTTGAATTTCCTGATTTTTGTCAGGATGTGGAACATTTTTAATGCTCTACATGTAATGAGCAGTTTTAATCTCTTGGTTGGTTATTGGAGACTAGCCTAACATTATTTTACACACCCCTATACAATTCCAAGACAGTATTTTCAGGGTTGGAGCACAACTAGACTTTTCTGAGCTGGCATTAACACTTTGGCAAAGAGACCTGGGTGCACTGTGCACCTTCTTTCCCTTGCAGGAGGGCTCTTGGCTCTTCTCTACTTGCCAGGCAGGTTTCCCTAATCGCCGGCTCCTGCAGCGTCTCAGGGTTTATTTGCAGTGTGTGATAATCTAAATTCCTCATGAACACCTTCCATCACTCACTTGCTGATCCGTGTCCTGTTCTTTTGGCTGAATTATATTTTAAAGTCCCTCCTGGCTTCCCTCAGTTGGGTCTGATGCTGTCTGCTATGAAATGACCCTTGTCCCGAATGACTATCACTCATGTTTGCCCTAAAAAAATACAATGTACCTATAGTGTTAAAGCAAATAAGCCACATGTCATATTAGCAAGCAAGTGCAGTTAAAGACCAGCAGACCAGAAAAGACCCACCTCGTATTGTCTTATGATTCATATTTAAATATTTCTTCCCTCCGAGGTGGGAACTCAGTCGGACACGGTCTGTGTGGCCCTTTCCCACCAGTCCTGAGTGACCAATAATTAATTTATGCTGAATGTAATTACTCCCTTGTTAACAGTAGTTTTTCTGCACTTTCTCTCAGTTGGCTCTGGAGACGTACATGTTGAGTGTGATGTATGACTCCTGGCACAGAATGAAACCCTAGTCCTGTGAAAAGACATAGATAAAGTGAGGCTGCTCCATTACTCGCTAATGAATTTATAGGCTCACCGCTCTTATCTGAAGTGCAGCAGAGGAAAATTCTTAGAGGCTATTAGTGTAGTCTTGAAATAAAGATATTGGGACTTGGATTTAGCCATCCTTCTCTGTCCTGTCACTTCAATAGGCACTTCAAAACAACAACAAGAAGAAAATGTTTTTAATCTAAAGGCAGGACAGCAAGACAGGCAGCTGCTGCGGCTTGGGCTACACATTTGCCAAGAAACGCCAAGGCTGGAAAAGCAAGGAATAATGAAAACGCTTCCCACGTGATGACCCATTAATGGCACATGGGTGTGCGCAGAGCGGCACGGTGCAGAGCAGGATGCATTACAGATCCTGAGCTGCTGCAGCTATTGTGTTTCAAAGCAGTAGTCATGTTAATGTGGTGCTGGCAGGCAGACGTGAGCCTTTTTGGAAGGTGCTGTAATAGCTTCCTAGAAATTAAAGACAGAAGGGGCTGGCAGATCATATACCCCGTCCTCCTAAACACTGCAGTCTGCTAGAATTCATGCAAATATCTTGTATCACTACCAGTTAAGGAAAACATTTCAACCTTAAAAAGATGATCTTGGTGTCAGCAGAAGAAGACATCCTGGATCTGATGTCTCCTGGATGAGAGTGCCTTGTGCTGGCTGGTGGGATACAAAGCAGGTTTACCAAGCTCAGAAAATCCTGCTGGGCAAAAACTATGCCCCAAGCCACAGGGGTAAGAAACCCCCCATGACAAGTAAGTCTGGTCTAGAAGAGAAATTCTTCATCAGCTGAAAGTCAAGATGCAGGCTTGGGCTTGCAGACAAGGCGCATCAGCATTGGTGGGAGCTCCACAAGCCCATCAATGATTATCCAGTGGAAGCTGTGTGGAGAGAGAATCAGGAGCTTAGGAATTGAGCTATTGAAGGGGAGAGGTTGGGGGAAATCCTTTCTGATGTTACCACATGGAAAATTGCACATGTTTTGGCACATGCATGGGAAGTTTCTTGAAGGCCAATTAAAAAATTACATGTGTCAATAACCAGCTAGCTGTTGTGCAGAAACCTGTATTTTAAACCATAAGGGGTAACAAAGGCCCTGTTGCAGTCTGCTGGGTAAAATTTTATTTATACCAGTTAGCAGACCCAAGAGAGCTAACCTGATACTGCCACACACTGAACGGGGTTGACGAGAAGATCCCTAGGAGGATGGTGGGAGGGTCAGATGACATGGGCTGTTGGCTTCGATATAAGTTGAAAAGAGCAAATGTGAGAAAATATTTACAGCTGAACTCATCAAAGCAAGCACTTAGTGGTTATACAGGAGGAAACTAGGAATGGTGTTGGAACTGGCATTGGCCTGTTGGGGATGCTTTGTCTAGGAAACTGTGTAAGAAGGCAACAGGTCAAACAGGGATTGTGGCACTGGTCTGCATATCTCCAGCACTGTTCTGTTGGTAATATGGGCAAGCAGGGTCTGAAGAGATGATTAAAACCATTTTACCTTCCTGCAGCAAGAAAAGCCATCTCAACTCTACAACTGCATTTTAGAGAGTGACCATGAAAGTGTGCTGCCCAGTCTCAGAGGGTCTGATCACATGGCGTGTTGGTCCAGCCACACTCACATGGTAGAGTGTGAGGGAGACCAGATCTGCACTTCAGATCTGCTCTCCCTCCCTTTCCCTTGTTGCAGACTTCCTCCTGGTTTGTCTTGAAGAAAATAGAATTTGGCTTCTTCACAGCCTGGAGAAGGGGCAGGTTTTCACTGTGGGCTGGTGGGGATGGAGGAGGTGGGTGGTCGGAGGTCTCACTCAGGGCATCCCGGCAGGGCTGGCAGCCGTGGGGCTGCTATGAGCCTGCCTGGCAGGACACAGCGGACTGCATTTCCCTCCCTTCCTCATGGTCTGGCTTAGTGCACAGGGCTCCTGACCGCAGCCGCGGCTTTTTTTCATGGAGAACAAAGCCCTTTTTATTTCTTTTTTTTTTTTTTTTCTTTGGATTTGGCTGTTGGAAAGGAGCTAGAAACTATTTGCACCAGGAAATAAAGGCTGAAGAATGAGCGTGTCAGCCCGAGTCCGCTTGGCAGGGCTTCTCTGACTGCCAAAGTGAGGCAGCAGTGCGTCAGGAGGCCTGCTAATTGTCAGTGAAGACAAAATGAATAGCTGTGGATTAACTGAGAGCTTCTACTATTGTTTTTCTAGAAGAAAACTTCTTGCTTCTAGGAAAGAGCTGGGGATGGTGTTTCTGCTCAAGCACACATTTTTCTCAGTTAAACAATCAGCAGGTCTTCTGGGGCTATACAAAAATATATGGAGATTTCCAGAAATGTTCTTTGCCATTGAATTGTCATCAGTACAATGCCAAATATCAGACTGGCCAGTTTGCTTTTGGAGACTGTCGTAATTACACAGCCTATAATTAAAATGTTTCTTTAATGTAAAACATGAACATACTACTGGGCTGGATGTGTTAGCAAAAAGAGAATTGACTTCATGTTTTGAAGGGAAAAGACTTGCAGTAATGGATTGTCTCTGGTGGGCAGGGAATTACAAAGCAGCTCCAGGAAGGCAGTGGCAAACACAAGTAAAACAGGGTGAAGCCCACCTGCTCCCCAAAATCAGATTTAAAATTTTGCATAATCTAAAGCAGAGATCACAATGTATCAGCTTTAAAGCAAGGCAAATCCTCCTTCACTGATAATGAAGGCCTCTGCCAGGAGAATTCTGTCTGAAAGCAAAAATCCATTTTGCACAGCGGAGTACCTCTGTACTTCCAGCAGCAAAAGGTTTTGGCATCAAGGTCCTGAAATGGGGGCAGCTGTCTACATTATAGGGTTTGACAAAAGAGAGGCCGTATATATTTTAAATTATTTTATGTAGGCAGCTTTCATTCCTGAATCTTTATATCATTTTATATTTGTAATACCACAGTTTCTGCTGTGCAACTGCTTAGAGAGAAGAAATGGTTCATTCGGGTAACATGGGAACTTTTTTGGCATGGCTCAACATTTACATCTAACCTGAATGTGCAAGATTTTTTTAAGCATTAAATCTTGCAAGAGGAAGGAAAAGAAAGAAGAAAAGTTTTCCTTTTCACACCACACCAGATCTAGTTGAGACTGGATACATGGAGTAAATACCAAGAGTGAAATTCTAGCCCCATTGAAGTTAATGGCAAAATTCCCATTGACTTCAGCTGGACCAGGATTTCACCCTTTGAGTATTTCCAGCTCAACCAGAAGCAGGAAATACTGGAAAGCTCTTGACAGAGCCTGTTCTCATGATATTTCCAGTCCAGATTTTCAGGCCTTCTTACTCTGCATTATTTTGATCACACAGTAAAATAAGAAGGGTGTTGGGAATATGCTGTGCTAGAAATACTTTAGAAGGTAAATGTAGAAATAGAGATGAGATTGAAATTAAAAGGGGAAAAGGATGAATGAGGTGACATCATGCAGAATGTGATATAGTGAGTTTTGGGTTGACTTTATTAGCTCACTATTACATAACAGAATGGTTGTAACGTTCTGTGGAAATGACATATGAGCTGGTATACTACATTTATATAATTTTCACTGACCATAACTCCTCCACAATGTGGAAATCAGATCTTTATCCCAAGTCACACTGTTGTGCTGTAGCTGCACACAATGCTTTCCCAGAGCTCCTCAGTGCTTCTGGTACAAAATGCCCCAGGAAGGACAAAAGCTGCAGAATTCAGTGGTCTTTCATGTACAGGTAATTAAAAGGAAATACAACTGCTCTGACCTGAAGGCTTTGGGCAGGAAAGGGGCTCTCTCTGCCACCATCTGTTGGTGAATAGGGGAAAGGAAGTGTGCTGGATGTTGTCATCTCAGAGACCTGCCCACACCCCAGCTGCACAGATGCTCCCCAGAAAACAGTTTTCTCCTTTTAGCTGCAACATCACAAAGGCAAGGTGGCAACACAGAGACTGCATCTGCATGCATCCCTGCCCAGAATTCCCCTGTGTGTGTCAGAGGGTTGTCTTACACCATTACAAAAAGTGTGTCAGCCCATCAATGAAAGGAATAGGAAGGAGTTAAAGGAAAGATGTTCAGAGCAATGTTTGGCTTCAGGTGTGCCTCCCCAAGGGACCCTGTGCACCCAGCAAAAGTTCCTAGTGTCCCAATATGAACCCAGTCTCTTCCTGCCATGGTGTTTCACTTTGACACACCTTGCTGCCTTTCTCATGGTTTTCCTAAAACCAGACATTAGGAATTGCCTGCTTGACTCAAGTTTTCATCTGTGTTCCCATAGGCCACAATCCACCCTGCATTCTATTCTCACTTTCTTCTCAAAAGGGTGGCTCCAGGATTCATGTTTCTCTTCTCCCTCTCCTATCTTGCCCTCCCTCTGTGAACTCTAATTTCTGTGGGTAACTTGCCTTTGGGATGGAAGCATTGTCTCTATCTAATCACAGGGCTATTTGCTACAGTGGAACAGTCAGTTCAGGGGTCTTCGGATATTCTGTGTCCATAATGTCCCTCATGTTCCCACTAACTTTCAATAAATGTAATGTTCCAAAAATATGCATTTGCCAGATAACTTCTTCCTAATTATCCACCAAATATAGGCAAAATCAGTATGCCAGTGTTAGTCTCAAGCAAACTTAGGAAGCATTCCCTAGGCATGAGAATTATGTCTGTCAGAGCTCACATCAGGATTTTGGCCTTCACTAGCCACTGAGAATAGCCACAGTGGATCTTACTGGGTAAAGAAAAGGCATTGATGGTCATGACATTTTGTCATTTATTGAGTTACTTATTTTCCAATACCAGTAATGATACAATTTCTAGAACATTCAGTCTTGATTTAAAGATATGACAAGCCAGACTCTCCCTGATCTTAGTAAGTATTTTCTGAATAATAACTGTGAAAAAGAAATTGTTTTTTCCAGTTTTCATTTGCCTGTCTTTCAAGCTTCCAGCAATTTGTTCTGGCCTTGTCTTTCTTTGGTTCTTTAGTAAGTGGAGTGTAAGTAAACCACCGGTTTCTCCTGGTGAATATATTACCCAGTGTAATCAAGTGGCTTCTCAGTCTTCTTCTTGATAACTTAAACAGATTGAATTCTTTGAGTGCTTCAGTGTGGGGCGCTTTCTTCAGTCTCTGAATCATTTTTACGGCTCTCTTCTGCACCTTCTCCAGTTTTTCAATATCCTTTTTTATAATGTGAACATCAGCAGCCTGTACAGTGCTGGAGTATCTGATTAATAGGCTGTAGATAAATTTCTTGCTCTGTTTTCTGAAGCTTGCACTGAGTTCCCTTTTGCCTCCAGTAAAATCTTTGCCATTCCCCTCACAGGCAGGAGTCTGAGCTGTATAATCTGTGTCAGGCAGGAGCAAATGTGCCCTGCCTTCAGTGTGATGCAGCCAGCTATGAGCTGTCTCAAACCCAGCCAGGGAGCAGACTCAGTGAGCGCAGAAATATGCTCTGGTTCACAAGTCTGGCTAGAGGCTGCTTCTATTAGCTCTGGGCTCAGCTCCAGGCTAACCTGGTGACACAGTTTTTGGGCAGAGCATAGGGAGAGCAAGTGTCTGCCTGGCAGAAGGGTATGGAGAGGTTCTTAGGGGGTTTTTTGTCTTAATACCGAGGGCAGAGACTGTAATCTGTTAAGGTATTTAGTGGTGAAGGTATTTAGAGAAAGAAAATCTAAGGAAAGCTATTTAGTGAGCCTAGAAATGTTGGGTGAGTAAGCTTATTTCTCTTTAAAAGGATGCCAAGTTTATTGCTGCTGACAGCACCTGGCAAAACTCTTACAAAACTGCATAACGTGAGTGGGACTCCCTGATTTTGTTAGATTTTTGTTGGTAGAAGGCTTGCATAAAAGGATTTGTGACTCTCCAGGTTCAGACTACACATTCACTTATTTAACAGAGCAGGATGACATAAGTGCCTATTTCAAAGAAATCCTGCCATGCCTTTCATTGCTAGAATAGCCTTTAGTTTTTTCATATAGCTGCAACTTCAAAAAAAAAAAAAAAAGGAGGAAGAAATTAGAGTGACTATTCTTTATAAAAGGTACAACCCGTGCGTGAGAGAACAATACAACCCATATGTGAGAGAACAGTTCACAGGGCTGTCAGAAAAAACATGTGAAAAGGACTGTTTTTAAACAGCACAGTTAGAGATGAACAAGGTACCTGGAGAGCAGATCCCTTTTCCAGGGTTCTCGGGCAGAGATGGCCTTGGATTGTTGCTGTGCCCATCCCTCTTGGGATGTCCATGGCACAGCAGCCAAGGAAGAGCCACACCTGTAATGACAGTGGCTCCACAGACCTCATCTGCCACACCTGCCGCTGCAGACTGTAGGCTGACTAAATTTAGAGATTCAGGACAGGGCCCTGAGAGGAGACAAGGAAATGACATAAGACAAAAAGTGCTTTAGCCTCCCACAGCAGGGCGAATAGTGATCCTGATTATGCTGATAAGAGTCAGGAGTCTGAGGAGAGCAGACTCACCCTAGGAATAACTGAAGGAGAAAAAAGGACATGTATGGACATGGTGGGGCAAAAGGAAGAGCAGGGAGCTTAAACAAAGAAAGGTGCCCTCCAAGAACTGGAGAGGCCTGAGCAGCAGTGGGCTGCTGTGTTAGTGTTTCTTGTTAAAAAGATTTAAGGGAGGAGCATGCCTGCCCACCCTTACAGCCTGAAGTCTGCGGCTCTGAGGAGTGAAGCTGACGTGCATCCATTGCATGCCAACTCTAGTAAAAGAAGGAAGGTGCTCCTTTCCTCTGACTCAAAAATATACAGTAGGCAAGAGTGTGCATTAAAATACAACCACAAACGGTGATAAAAACAGCCTAAAGCCAAGACCAAACTTTTTTGGACGTGGAAGCCTCTATTAACATAAGAGATGAAAACCAGAATCTCATCTGGTCAATCTATCCACCATTAAAAGCCAGTTTCAGGAAACTCAAGTACTCCCCCTCACTGGGAGGGCTTGGGCTCAACCTGCCTGGATTAGGAATGCAGCTATCAGCTCATGAGATGAAGATTGATGTGTTTCTGATCCTAGATGCAGGGTTTAATATGAGGGCAATTTCTGTGGGCAAGCCAGATGCTCAGTTGACACTGAATGAGAGGGAGCTCAGGAACAGCTCTGCCTCTGCTGTGCTTTTCCACTGCAGGATCAAAACTGAGGGAGTTTCTCCTTCAGTGCACTCCAGATAATTTTTGGGTTTTGTCCAATCCTCCTTAGTTAATAATTTATTTTCCCCTCAGATATTTCCTTGTATGTGCTTGTTGCATCTAAACACGTTCCTGAAGTTGTCTACTTTCCTGGTATAGAAAAGTATAAGAATATTGAATGATAGGATGGGATTTAATTTCTTAAAGTAAGCCACAATGAAGGTATTGGTGCAGGATGTTTGAACTCTTGCCTGTGAGTGATGGTGGGGGTTATAATTTTATTTGTGATGCATAAAAACACAAGCACATCTGTAGGCAAGACCTGTGGTCATTGGCAACTTGTCATTTTAGCAGCTCCCCTCATTCTTTTTTCAGGTGAAGAGGGATCTCTCTCTGCTATGACTATCACCTAAAAAATAGGGTAGAGGCCTTGCACAGGGCAGCTTTTAGATGTTTGGGATTGGTGTGCCATGTAGAGCCTCAAAGATACTTGTTGAGTAGGGAAATTTGGAGCAAAACTTCATTTGGAGCAAAACTTCTACTAAACCGTGGTTGTTACAAACAACCTCATTGGTTTTAGATAACAGAAGTTATCTTTCAAATCTAGGTTGCTTGATCTTTTAGAGAGTTGTTTAAACTTAATCTTTTTTTGGATGGACTTTAAAAAGCCATATCAATTAGGGAGTTAGTCAATTTGTTAATTTTGGTTGCATTGTATTTCAGAAGAAGATACATTGAGAGGCTTTACATGCACGTGATCTGATTTAGAAACAAAATTCAAAGACCTCATGGGAGGTAGGTAGAACATTTCTCTGTCAAAAATTCATAACCTCTAGACATATTCAAAACTGGTTTTATTTTTTGAAAGGTTTTTATTTTAATGCTTTCTATCAAACTTTGAAAATATTCTTCTGTCTTAATACCTTTAGCCTGAATTTAAGAAGAAAACTCTTGTTCATCTCTTAGGAGAACTATCATATTTTCTGACAACTTCTGCAGTTTGAAAACAGAAACTAAACTCTTCTATTCTAAAGGAAAGGGATTCTGCCAAATCTTCCCTCCCCCCACTTTATTTTTATTTTTTTTTTTGTATCAACATTCTCAAGGTTTGACTTGGATAGCTCTTTTTTATTATTTTTCTGGAAGAGGCCAGATATTTTTTCCAAAAACATATGCATTGCTACTAATAGTTTGGCTTTCATGCAGCAGGATTTTTCAATAAAAATACCTGAATTATTCCAACAACTATTAAGAATATTTATTTGCCTCCAATTCTCCTTCATCTCTTGAACAAAAACTTTCAAGACTTTTTGAATGCAGAATGAGTTCACAGTTGGCCTCCTCCTGCTGTTTGTTTTTAAGAAATTATGCGTGAATATTGTATTATTTGTAAGATCATAATGCTCAGATTATGGCTGGTACAGATTAGTGCCATCATTTAAATTGGCAGCATGCTCTTACTCAAGCTAAGCACCTCAGCGTGTCCTGCAGAGAAGCACGTGAAGTGACATGGAGCTGAGCCTTTCTAGATTTCTGCTAAGCTTTGCACTTCTTTTATTTCATCATCATCTGGGGGAAAAAATAGTTCTGTTTAGGAAGCTGTGGTATGATTGAGCTGCCTTATAGATAATGTGGTGATTGAAACTGGAGGCAAACATGGCAGCTGAAAAGAGGGTTCTGTGCGTTTGTTTGGTTCTACTTTATTTTAAGATATTTTGTAAAAAGGAAGACTTCAAGGTCCTGATTTACAAGGATGACATGTCTATGCAATAGCAGTAATTACAGCTGGAAAAAGTAATTTATCATCTTAGCTCCAGAAAGGCTTGATTTTCCTCCTCTTTCTCATCTGGTTCCCCCTTCAAACTTGATGTCTTTCCAGGACAGACCATTTTTTTGTCTTATATTATAAATATTGTACATTCTTTTTTTTTACTTTTCAAGGACATGTGTTGTCTTAGAAGTTTGTGTCACCAGTCAAAATAATGCCATCACTTCTGAAAATATTTTCATTTTCTGACATGTACGGAGGTGCCACAAAGCAGTGCTGACAACTTCATCTCTTGCATTCCACAAATCTTATCAAGATATATCATCAGAAAACCGCACGGGCTATATCCGGGCTCTGACAAACCTGAAACATGGCCTGCCAGCCACAGATAAGGCTTGAAATGTTGGTCAGTGAAAAGGTGATAACAGCAACAAGGATCAAATGCATGTACAACTTCACCTTT
This sequence comes from Pyrgilauda ruficollis, assembly GCF_017590135.1. NCBI lineage: Eukaryota > Metazoa > Chordata > Aves > Passeriformes > Passeridae > Pyrgilauda > Pyrgilauda ruficollis. Next base: position 2,332,175 of record NW_024526711.1, on the reverse strand, counting down.
AGACAGCTGTGGTTTTTGGCTGAGTCACGACGCTGGAGAAATCTTTGCTCTGCCTCCGCCGATACCCCGACATCTGCGTGCTGCAGGTCAGACACACAGCATGGTCACAACAAGGGCCAGAGGTGGCCCACATTTTGGGAGAAGCCCTCAGCAAATGTAAACCTCATGGGTCACAAGGAGCGCCGAAAAGCTCCACTGAAAGCCTGGCGCTTTGTTCGAGGGATCAAAAGGATTGTGGTGCTTTGTTCTTCTAAACATGGAGAAAAATTGCAAAATGCCGCAACAGAAATAATAAATGCATCCCATTCCTTCCCCCTGAAAACCTCCTACAGGAGGTCTTGCCACCTTTTTTAGTCCTCAGAGGAAAAACGTGAAACAAAAATAAAACTGCTCAAAACCATTCCGCAAAACAGTAAACTGGCTCTGTACTTATTTTTGGTTAATCTTGGGATTTAAACGTATCACTATTATCGTAAAAAAAAGGGAGTTCTTAAAAAAGAATTTATAATCATTTGCTTAATGGTGCTTTCCCCATGCCATCCATTTCCAAACAAAGCTTAGTTTATGGCTATCATAAGAGATTATGTTCCCTTACAGTTGCAGTATTTCTTCTATAATGATTTATTTTAAAGGGCTTCACCATGATAGCTCTCCAACTTTGTTCCTTCCTGTATATCACTGTTCAGGGTCAAAAGCTGGAAAAAGGGCTGGTCCCAGAGGCCTAACATATTTCACCAGTGGAGACTCTGGCTTTTCACTTCTCCTTCTCTCCTCATCACTTTATGCTTAAAGAATAACAGATGTGGAAACATTTAGAAAAGAACTAATTGAATTTCACATAACACAATTTAGCATTGTTTGAGGAAGTACCTAAATCAACAGCACATTTTCTGAAAGGCCCAGCGTTGCCTAATTAGAACACCAAACGTGTGACTAATTGGCCACACTTACACCAAAGGCTCTGTCGCAGATGAACGGCTGCCTATTCATCTTAGCTAAACTTAGGCCAGCGGTTTGGCTGTGAGGTAACTGTGGTTGTTTTAAATGAGCTGTGCCAAACATAACGGGGAAATGCAGCTATGGTAGGAGAACAAATCCATGTAAGAGCAGAGGAGTAATCAGGACGCTTACGCTCCGGCAGCACCCGGAGGATTACCAGGAGATTATCAGCACATAAATTATTGGATTCTTTGTGCTCTGTAATTGGGAAACTTAATAGCCTGCTCTTTATCATGTCTACTCCATTGTCTTTAAAAGCTCAGCATCTAATTAAAAAGTAAACTGATATTATCAGGAAAGGCTCCACTCTGCCCAGCTCTTGCCACTGCTGGGTCTGTTTTTTGCATGCAACAGGATGCTTTCTTTTCTTCCTTCTCTTTCTTATTTCTTTACATGCCTTTTTCCTTTTTTCTCTTTTCTTCTTTTCTTTTCTTTTCTTTTCTTTTCTTTTCTTTTCTTTTCTTTTCTTTTCTTCCCTCTTTCCCTTTCTTTATTTTCTTTTCTCCCTCTTTCCCTTTCTCTTTACCTCCTCCCTCCTTCCCACATTCCTTCCTTCCTTCTATTTTTATTTCCTTGGTAGATCCAGCCACCTTAAAGAAATGAAGATCACTGTACTAAACTGTTTCCTGCTGGAACGTGGCCTTGGTGCTGTGAGGATGCCTGGTTACTCGTGTTGCTTTCTAATTGTTTCCTATTATACAAGATATCAGTTTGAAAATAAGCACAAAAACAGTGGGATTTGGGGAATAGGATTAGATGGTTTCGTCCATACCTGCTAGCACTCCCAATTTTAGGTAGGATCACTGGATGTTTTATAAACAGGTTCTGAGAAATCCAGCACCCCAACATTATTGGTGGAGGGTTTTTTTGTTATTTAATTATTGCCACAGCCTTCTCACTCTATACCTTCTGGTAACTCTGAAAGACGGCTCCTCTTCCCCTGCACAATATCCGTGCATCCTCCTCTCTGTGGTCCTGGTCATGTCCCTGTGGTGCCCGGAGTGGGGGCAAAGCTTCCCACACGCATAATCCCATCCTGCAAGCAGCTGAGGGCTTTTAGCCGTGTGGTGGGAGCAGTCAGGGGAGATGCAGCTGGGACCCCCTGCCCTGCCCTGTTTCCCCAATTTACCCTCCTCAGTAGCCTGCCCTGGACACACAAGCTGATGGACTCTGCTGATCCCAAATACTGCGGGAAAGAGAGGGCCTGAGCAGAGGACTTGGTGGGGAGGTGCAGGAGGCAGCTGCATGTTTTGTTTGCCTGAAGGCCTGGAAGAGCTCTCGTGGCCTGCACAACCCCTTCTAGTCACAGTACTCATACACTCTACTGGTTTGAAGGAAATTTATTTCCTCAACTTGTGCATCACATAAATAAAGGAGGGGGTAGAGCTGCTGAGTTTGCAAAGCTCTTTGTTTAGCATTTCTTGAGTGGTAATTTGTGGACTGCTGCTGATGGGAAAGCTGCTCTAGAAAATCTGAAGCTTCCAGAAGAAGATGGAAGAAATATTGTGCAAAATAATGGAAGTTTCAGATAAGTGCAATAGCTCCCTTGCTCTGAAACCCTACCTGCATTTCTTAGCTGTCTGCTTTTTCTCTTGATGGGGTTCCTTTGCCCCACCTCTCTCTCTCCCTCACTAAATTTTAAGGACAGATGTTGTCCTTTCACATAAACTTGTTGTGTAATGAAGGTGAAAAGAGCATCAGAACGTCAGCACATGTTGCAGCGGCCAAGCTGCCACCCAGCTCCCACCAGGCAGCCTTGGCCCCCCTAGCAGAGTCCAAGAAGCTCAGAGAGGAGAAGGGCAGCCTATACCTGCCTCATACAAACAATGCCTGTCCAGAGAAAATGGTTTTCCCTAAGAAGAAATGACTGCAGATTGACACAGGAGGGAGGGGAGAGAGTGATTCTGAGCTAGGCCAAGTTCATTTCTGGGGTAGGGGTCCATTTTTTTCCCCCTGTGTTCAGAAGAGTTATTTGGCTGGCATAACTAGTTTAAGTGTGTGTCACCTAAAGCAAAAAACAATGGAAATGAAAATTTAATAGGCCACTAAATTAGGAAAGAAATTTAAGAAATTATCTAAACCACTGTTCTGTGCTGTCCATATCTAGGTAATCGGCATGCAAATATTTGCTTAAAATCCTTCTATATCAGGCTTTTATTACTACTTGCAGGTAGCAAGGGAATTTTTAAAATATTTCACCTCAACCTTTCCTGGAAGTAGTTAATCCTTTTATTTTTATGTCCCATCTATCATGGACATGAAAATCAGAAGCCTTCTTCCTCTTTGCAGTGGTGCTTTACATATTTGAAAATCATTAGCATGTCCTTTCTTCACAGGACTAAACAACTCCATTCATTCATCTTTCTTTAGGGGTCATGTTTTTTCTAGTCCTCTGGTCAGCCCTTTTGCTTTCTTCCCTACTCCCATGCTGTGCAGCTATGATCTTTCAGTCTGTCAGCAGTGTCAAAGATTGGAGATCCCAACCCACCCAAAGATACTGAGGGTGTGAGCCCACAGGTGCCCAGTTAGTGTCAAATAATGAGCCCCAAAATGACCTTTAATGATGATGAAAATTATTTGTCTTCAGGACGCTTAAGGCAGAACTTTTTTTAAAAAATATGTATCTAGTCATTTTTTCTTGCTCATACTTTGAGCTGAAAGCAAAAATTTTACTCCACCTAGTAGCATAATTCATTAATAAAAGCAGTCTTTGATAAAATCTGTCAGATAATTAAAGGCATTATATAAATAAATATTTGTGTATGTGTGTACGCATATATGAGTCTGTATGTATAGTAAAGCTGCAGTGATTAAAAAGAAACCCTAATCTGCTTGTTTCAGTCACATGGACTAGTTTTTCTGTTAGTTCTCTGTGGTAATTTGCTTACCACAAATTCTTCCCAATTTATGTTGGAAGAAAGTGATGAAATGTTCAAAGCGTGCACAGCAGCATGGACCAGTTGCACCAACTTTCATTTTAATTCTACATAATAAGAGCAACCTAATGCCTGAAAACTGGAGGAAAGCAGTTAATTTTGAGTACCTGAATTAGCAGATAACAAAACAGTGTTAAAAGCCACAAGAAAATCTAGCTGGTACTTTCTAATTAAATGCTCACAGGTACTAAATATATCCATGACAGTGTTCTCCCTTGATCCCCAGACAAGTGATCCCCCATAGGAGGGGTCACTTAATGTGCATTACGTGTATTATCCATCCCTCCTGAGCTCTGCAATCACTTGAACTCATACCAGGCAGTCACAACAAAACTGCCCAAAGCAGAGCAAAGGAAAAGCACTTCCCCAATCATATTTTGGGCATATTTGTCCTGTCTGTAGCTGACAAAGGGCAGGCCATTGCTCCAAGACCTGGACAGATTTCAGTGGTGGTGGGCGAAGAATGGAAATTTGCCTGCTTTTATGAACATGGCCCCTCTCAGTTGATGCCAACTCATAAAATATATTTTAATTATAGTGATTGATTACTCCCTTGGTGAATCTTCACTCAGGTTTGGAGCCCAGTAACTTGTTTACACATACAGCTTGATCCTAACAATACTTGAAGAGAAACTTGTTCAAGCATACCAGTCCCCTTCCAGTCCTCTGCCAACTTCCAGTCCTGCAAAGTTGCCCAGTGCTTTGGGAACACTCAAAGCCAGCTTTCAAAACCGGCAAAGTTGCCCATGGTGTGCATACCAATTCTGCTTCTGCCTCCAGAATTAGATAAATTACTCCACCCTCTTACCTTCTTGATTAAAATATTGTGTCTAAATGTGTGTGTATTGCAAAAATAGCACTTTCTATTGCAGAGAATTTGAAATGAAACCTTCTCTTTTTAAATACAGGGTGGGTGGTTTTCTTCTTTTTTTTTAAGCCTGAACAAAACCTTTTTCTTTTAATCACCTGTAGCTGATACTTCACTTGCTGCTGTTGTTTATAGATGCATCCTGCTCATATATGGAACAAGACATGCTGGACTGCCTCTTGTCCCGCATTTGAGACAACTGAAGCCTTATGCTTAAATGTAGGTAGTCGCTATGAGCAGGCACTGAAAAGCTGAGTGCCACATTTACTTGGTTAGTGCTCTTGATTCACCTTTGATTCTTGCCCCCAGAAGAGAAAGAACATCCATTATGAATTGGTGTCTAAAACCATTTGTAATTAATTGTCAGCTGCCAGTCACAGTCGTGCAGTTTTGCTGTTGTTCCTATTCAAGCACAGTCTTTAGTCAGTACAGCATTTTGGAAAAAATCATGCATTGCATGACTTGAACTAGCAACCCCAAGCTAGGCATTTTGCAAATGTGAACATTTCACCCTGTGCCTCAGCTTCTCTGATGTAAAATGCAGCTAATTAAAGACCATGAATATTCATTTCAGAGATTCACTGTTAAGACAAACTATTTTGTGTTAATGAGGATGTGAAGGAAGGCAACGCCACAAAAAAGCGTATGAAGAAATTAATAATGCTGCATCCTGTGCCAAGCATAGAACATTAATTTTCATCAAACTGCACATCATATTGTGTAGCTAAATCCAAAATGCAGACCTAATTAATTTAACTTTTATAACTGTTAGGGTGGAAAGGGATTATGTAGCACCCACTGAACAGCAAAGAGAGGAGATAAGAGTGAAGCAGAGAAGGGAACTTGGGACATCGAACAACATGCAGGACTTCACTCCTTCCTGAGCTTCCACCACCGAGGAGCTGAAGTTGAACACCATGCACCCAACCAGGGAGAGTGTCTTTATATAGAATGTCATTACAATATAAAACTCATTGTCATAGCACACTGTAGATATAAAAATTTTCCTGGGTTGAAAAAGAAATTAGACTTGTTAATGGTAAAAGAATCCCCATGAAACATCAAAGTCACAGAGAACTGGAAGCTGGAACTGGAACCACTGCTGTTGTGGTTTTAAGGCCAGCTGGCGATGAAACACCACACAGCCACTCGCTCAATCTCCCCTTTATTATCCTTAACCCTAGTGGAATGGGGAGGTGAAGTAAAATTCATATGTTGAGATAAGACCAGTTTAATAATTGAAAATAAAGTAAAATACCATATTAATGGTAAATAATAATAATAATAATAGTGATAAAATTATCCTTCTGGGTAACTCCCCCCGTGTATATGGGCATGATATTCTGAGGTGTGGAATATCCATTGGGTTAGCTCAGGTCACCTCCTCCATCTGTGCTCCCTCACAGTTTTGGGGTTGTTTTGAGTACCTCCTCTCTAGCAGAATACAAGACAAAGAAAAAAGTCCTTGATTTTGTATAAATATAACTGAGAAAGAAAACCAAAGCATCAACACCATTCATGTTCAAATCCAAGACATAGCACTGGAACAGCTACTGAGAAGAAATTCACTCTTTAGCTGAAATCAGAACTGGTGAAAACATCATTACATACACCCATTGTGTTGGTACATCCTGCTTTGTCTATCTACCCTCGGTCACCACCAGAAACAATAAGCTGAGACAGAGGGAGTTCTGTCCAAATGTTGACATTACCATTCTTAGATGCATAGAATCATTTAGGTTGCAAGAGACCACTAAGATCATTGAGCCCAAGTGTTAGCCAGGCGCTGCCAAGCCCACCATTAAACCGTGGCCCTAAGAGACAAGTACACATCTTTTAAACATCTCCAGGAACAGTGACTCAGTCACTTCCCTGGGCAGCCTGTTATAATGCTTGACAACAATTTAAGTGAAAAAGATTTTCCTGATATCCATTCTAAACCTCCCCTAGTGCAACTTGAGGCCATTTGCTCTTGCTGAATCACTGGTTACCTGGGAGAAGAGACCAACCTCCCCCTGGCTACAACCTTTTTTCAGGTAGCTGTAGAGAGCAATAAGGTTCTGAGTCTCCTTTTCTCCAAGCTCCCTCAACCACTCTTTTTAAGACTTGTACTCCAGACAATTCAACAGCTTTGTTTCCTTCTCTGGACTCACTCCAGCACCTCAATGTCCATCTTGTAGTGAGGGGCCCAGAACTGGACACAGCAGTTGAGGTACAGGGGGATAATCACTGTCCTGGTCCTGCTGGCCACACCAGGATGCCATTGGCCTTCTTGGCTACCTGGACACACCCTGGCTTATGTTCAGCCACTGCCAATCAGCCCCCCAAGCCATCTTTCTTTTATTTTTGGCAGGATCCCATCCACTGCCCTTCCAGCCTGTAGCTCTGCGTGGGGTTGTTGTGATCCAACAGTTCCTAGGTACGGTTTATAGCATTACAAGTGCATCTCAGTGGATTCTGGGATGCTTGGAAAAGGAAAAGCACTTTTTTTTTCCTGTATTAGTCACAGCAAAGGCATCTTTATAGCCCCTGTGCACAAGTCATCATGTAGTTCTTGAGGGAGATTTTACGAGCAGAGCTCATTTCCATTTTAGAATAAATAGGCTTGGTTTTTTGCTATGCCCTACTGACATGATGAAGAGGATGTGAATAGCTACTCCTTCCAAATGGCATGAAAGCAGTTTAATTTGAATAGACAGGACCAATCCACTTGCAGTACAGACTGTGCCCTACTCTTATTCCTGAAGTGGAGATATTGCAGATGCAGAGCTCCTGCTCCATAATGTATGTAATGTAAACCAATTGGATTTGTCTTCACTAGCAGGAGGAGATTTCAACAACATATCTAAACTGAGAGAAGGAAAGCATTGTAAATTTAGCTATTGTTGCTGGTAATTATCCAGAATATATATTTTTGTTCATTCTAAAAATGGCAGATTTAGAAACATTTCATATTTATTCAATAAACTAGAAGTGCTTTTAGATATCTGCTACCCATTTTGAGCTTCTCTTGGAAGAATTTCCTGTAGTAAAGACAAGAGATGCTACACCCAAAATTATTATCTCTTGTGAACATGGATTTCATGGGCAGCACCTACTATACTCTTGACAGAGTCTCTTGTCCACATTCCTGTTCCATAAAGTAACCAAAGTCTTAAGATGCATAGGGTTGGATGTGCATGAGGTCAGTTTAAAAACGCTCCAGGCTCATGAACTTTAAGACTGAAGATCAGTTTGGCTCACAACATCAAACAAAGCACATGATGATAGGTAACCTGAGGCCAATATTTGCAGCAATTAGACCAGGACACTTTTCATCTGCTGCTGAAAATGCCAATACTTTTCCCAGTGTCCAGCCTGCTGACATAAGAGATTTCAATGCCCTTTTTTTTCCTACAGCAATTGAAGACTAGAACTGATTTATGAAACAAACTTGCCTTTTTCTTCTTTTTTTACTCATTTTTCATATTCATTGTTGCTCACACTTAACCTTTTGACTCTAATTCCTTAATCTGCATGATGCACACAGAGGCTTTGTTCTTTCTGACAGGTCTTATCATTTTTTATCTCTGTCATCTATTTTTTCAGCCATTAGCTGGTCTCAGGCTCTCTGTATCTATAATCTGTTTACATTCTTCTTCATTATTTAGTATTAGTGTAATTCTTCAGCAATCTTTCTCTAGAGCTAAGGCTTTTTTCCTGCCCTTTTCTTCTTCTGAGCCAAATTTCTGTGACAAGAAGACCCCAAACCTATCTGAGGATCGAGACAATCTAGACATGTAATAGTGACTGTGTGCTAAAGCTTGGGCTCATGCTCTAATGTCATTTAATTTACTAGTGTGGACATAGCCTGTCTTTGAGTTTCTGAGCCTGTGCCTGAATTCTTCCTGCAGTTTACTTCAGGGAAAAATAATCTAGAAATTAATATTAGCAGTCCAGCAATCAGGGGTAACTCTGTTGTAATGGATGTTGTAATAAATATGTTTAAAGCTGAGTTTGGATTGCTCAGAGGTTTTTAAAAGTTATTTATTTTCACCCAAATTTGTTTGGACTTTATTTATATGTGTAGTGTCCCTTGGCACTGTGCTCAATCAAAACCATAAAAAAGATGTTGGCAAATATTACATCTTTCAATTATTATCACCTGTAACTTTTGAGGCAATAATGAAAATATTAAATGTTTGGCCTAAACTTCTGACTGAAATTCCCTTGGCAGTTCACTGCATGTCTCCTCCAGCAGTGTTGCAATGTGCATTGAATGACATCCAGCAGATGATGTTAAAAAGACATCAAGATCAGGAGATATTTATTCTTTCTAAACGCCCACATGACTGTAAACTGCTCACTTCATTAATCAACATGCTGAGTTTTTAAAATGTCTTTTCTGTGTGAAATCTTAGGCCATTTTTACTCCTTAGTGTTCAAACATTTTCTGGAAATGTGAACCCATTACAAATATAATCTGATTTTCACCCTGACCCCAAAGGACAGAAAGACAAAAATAAATAAATAAAACTCAAATCCATTCCACAGCTATGAAATGGAGGCACACAAAGACCAAAAGAAAATGTATTCACTAATTTGGGGTGTCTGTTTTACATTGCTGCAAATCAGGTCCCTAGACATGCAGCAAGCCAACTGTATCTCATTACAGCTTGTCTATGAAGGCCTTTTTCCTGAAAAAGACATAGGATAAATTTGTGGTAGAATAACTATTCCAAAATAGTTTTATGAGTAAGTAACTGTCGGCACCCATGCAGTAAGAGGTGGATTTAAGCAGGCTGCTGAGCACCAGGGTGGAGGTGCATGTGCTGGGGCTGGGGCAGAGCGTGGCTGCTGGGGACGTGGTCCTGCCGGGTCTCTTTTTGGGTGCACAGCCCTCTTCTCTGCACAGCATCCATCACCCGCTCCTGGAGGCCCCCACTTGCTCTCTCATGCACCCTCAGATCCATTGGGTGCCATCACACCGTCCCCTGGGTACAATGGCATCAACCTCCAGGCCCTCATGCCCTCTCCATCCTCACCCAAAGGCTTCTTCAGAGCAGCTGGAAATTATGTCCCACATATTGCTTCCAGAGATTAAATTAAGAAAAGAGCTGATATTTACTGTAAATATTGACTACAGAAAAGACTGGGAAAATGTGTTCTCTTTGCCAGATTCTACAAAAAAAAAGCTGTTCTTTTCTTCCAAAAGGAACAAATGTTAACAAAAATGAATGAACATAACAGAAAATGATTGCCTATTCAGAAAAAATATACATGGAAGGTAAGGAAATCATCTATGCTGATTTAAAACCAGAGAAATCCCTCTATAACTATCCAGATTTCACTACATTTTTTTTTTTTTTCCACTGGAACACCAGAAACATGTAGTTAACCCTAAGAAAGAGCTCAGTAAAAACTGTGGGATGTGCAAGGAGCTAGGGAGGAAGGTGCAGCAAGCTGGAGGAAGGTGCTGACAAGCTTCTGTCTGTTTTGGAGATGTTCTTGCTCAATTGTGTTCAACAGCGAAACAGGGCAAAAAAAATAGAGTGCATGCCCACGAGATGAGTGGAACACACAGAGGAATAACTAACAGAATGAGAGGACAGTCTTAAGCTGGGCCAGGGGAAGTTTAGGTCAGGAAAAAATTCTTCACTGAAAGAGTGATTGGTCACTGGAATTGTCTGCCCAGGGAGGTGGTGGAGTCACTGTCCCCAGATGTTTTAAAAAAATGTCTGGACGGGAAACTTAGTTGATGAGGAGATACTAGGTCATAAGTTGGACTCGATGATCTCAAAGGTCTTTTCCAACCTAACTCATTCTGTGATTCTGTGAAAATATCACATAAGGCAAACAGGGTGGCCTATAGAGCAGAAAGAAATTAAACAGTAAGGAAATCATGTTCAGACTAATAATAATTTCTAATATAAGCAGGGTGTTCCTCAGCGGGGAGCAACTGAGAAAGAGAGATGCCTGGCTATTAGAAGGACACCACATGAGTATGAGATGGTTGTGCCAAAAATCTGAATTAAGTTCCAACAACTACTAGCATATGTCAGCTGTGAGTTCGGACAGAAACAGTGTGTACAGGAGTCCAGGTCTACCTTTGCCTGTTGCATGCGCTGCTGCTTGCAGCCCAAGCTGGGTTAGAGGAGCATACACAGCACTGAACGCCCTTTGGTAAAAGACACTGAGAAGGATATCACTTTACTGGTTAAATGTTGGTCCTAGGACAAGTAGGGCATTCAATTGGTGATAAGCAATTTTGGGTGGGAAGCAAGAAGGATTGAATCTGTTGGAGCAGTGAGGTCTGGGAGGGATCCTCGCTGGGAGCACTGCAGCAAAACTTCAGTGTCTGAAATCCCCTCTCTTCTGCATCTGATTCTCTCATGGCAGCAATGGTAATGCTGTTTGAAAAGGCTCTGTTAGTAACAGGTATTTCACATATTGCTTCTGTTTTTGAGCCACGAGTCAGTGCTAGTTTTTTTCCCTGTGAGCAGTGAGAAGTAATCAAGACAAGAAAATAATTCTGAGTATAGTGCAAAACAACACTTGAACATTAGCAAGTTGCCGGGAAAGCAAGTATTCTTAAGTTTCCCCAACTGCAGGGATAATTTAGTGAAAAATTTCACAGTGCATATGATTCCCTTGAAATAAATACAACATGATTGTGGATGTATTTTTAAGAGACAGAAGTCAAAATATTGCAACAAAGGCTGGCTATACTGTCCAGAAACTTCCCTGGTGTATTACTAAATATACACACCTCTACAATGATGACAGCTATAAACATCTTATTCCACCCTTTCATAGATGTGCAAAATGTGTTGTCAATCCTTTCTGCAATAAAAGAATGCTGAGGCGCCAATACATGAAAGCTTATTTTTTTCCAAACAGCAAATGTCTATAAAAATACAGTCCTACGTCTCTGTGATAGATAAGAAATACTAAAGGAGCAATAATAATTAATGGCCATACAAGATGAAACTCCAGTTACTCAGACGGCTGTCTCCACATAATCTGTATTTTATACAAAAGGAGAAAGAACTCAATGGAATTTCAGCTGTGACCGGATAAAAACTGCCAACAAAAAGTGATAAGGAAAGTCTAATGTGCATATTAATCATGTTTATAGCGCCTCATTTGCTGATATATTAGCCTAAACTCCCTTTCAAAATACATTTTTGATCACTGGTAGAATCATTTAATACAATCAAGCTTTAAATAGGGCCAATTAATGTTTCCATCTTCTATTAATTAAAAGTAATTGATTATGATGGCCTCTGTAATAAATCACAGAGCAAAAGAGTTTGTAAATGTACTGTTGGATGAGTTGGATTTTTAATAATGTGGAAAGATTTAAGCCACACACTGTATCTTTACGTGTTTATTGCCTTAGTTCGCATTCCATGGTTTTATTATCTAAGTATTTTTTGGACTACAATTCAGATCCAACAGTCACATATTATGCTAAAAGGCTGCATGGAGAATTCTGCACATCTTATGTCGGTGACTTCCTATTTCTTTGTATAAGTAAGCAGGAATAGATAACTAAAAAAAGTCTAGAAAAGTGTGTATAAATTACACCCCCTATTTTTTTTTTCTTATTCCTTTAATTTATATTTTTCACCATTTGTCTTTACCTTCATTTCTCTATGGCTCCCAGAAAATATCCACTAAACCATGGCATGACTTAAAGGTGGCCTAGTCTTTTCTTTTGAACTGTCATGAGCAATTTATTAGAATCCTGGCTGTCCTGTATTCTGTCTAATCAGTGCTTTGCACAAACTAATTTGCAATTTTTCGTCATGTGAGGCAGACAACATCCATAGCAGCAGACATCTTCCTTTCACTTCAGTGGTTGTGGACGTGGTCAGCAGGTGAGGGCATTTTTGCCTGTTAGCTTGTAAGTTCACCTCTTGTTTGTGCTTTTGGTGAATTGGTGTAATATCTGCTTCACAACTGCCTGGGGATGCATCCACGTTTGAATGCAGCATTTTTCTGCCTGGAGACAGAAACAGTAAAAGAGCAGGATAGGAGATGACCATTGCACAGGGCAAACATGTCACAGAACGCCTCTGCACTTGAACAGAAAGCTTCCCTAAAGAATAAGTGTTCGTACACATGGAGAGTAAGAAAAATACTTAGGGCTGAGGGAACTTGGTTTAGATTCCTCAGACATGTTTGAAAAATGCCTCTTTCATAATAGCAGCAGGGGGATCACTTGATTGTTTTGTACGTTTCCTGTGTGATTTGCAAAGCTGTCCTGTAAGCTCACATGACCCTCTGCATCTTTCCATGTCTTCCTTTGCATCTCCCTTTCAGCCATTATTAGATTTCTCCAGGGGCACCAAGACTGGCCCATTAGTGACCACATTCTTCACCACAAATAATTGCCAAATTAGTACTCCCTAACTAAGTGTATGCTAGAGAATTGGCCCTTTAATAGTTTCTTCAGAAGTAAATGCTTCTTATCACACCAGATAAGACTCCAAGCATTCATTTTCCCCTTGTGTGGAGCAGTTTTTCTGCATCCCGTGCTTTAGAGTGTTGGTATGTCCCTGTATGTCGTCCTGTTTACGTCAATGGGCTGCGGTGATTATTCTATCACCACATTCATGTTACATTTCTGGACAGTTCAAGGTTATGTGATTTACTGGGTAATCCTATTTTTTTTTTTTTTTTGAGAAATTAAGTGTCTCTGCTCTCCTAGCCTTTCACAGAGAGCTGGCAGATCCTGCTACAGTGGGCCTCACTCCCACACACAGCCTGGCTTCAGATGAGCTTGCCTTCCTCTGTACAGAGCCTTTCATTTGTGTCAAGCTAACTCAAACAGACTGAAAAAGAAATCTTTTACCCACTTAGATCACCTGCACAACTTGTGGGCTACCAGCCTGAGGCCCAGCCTGGGATGGGGTAAGATGCGACCTAGCTTTGAATGGAAAACTGTGGGTCATACTATATATCCACCACTTGTTTCTTTCTAAAAAAAAAAAAAAAAAAAAAAAAAAAAAATTTACCCACAAAAAATTTTTTATATGAGGATAATTTCACTCAGCAAAATTATTAGTATGAGTTCAAGTAATTGTTGGGCAAATAGTGTACCAGGCTGACTTCATGTTCCCAAATTACAAGCTTAATCTACTGGATCTTTTTGGAGGGTTGGTTTCCTACTGATAACATGATGATGTGCATGTTACCAGTTAATAAGACATTTACAGATGCCTAAATTCAGGAGTTAAACTAAACCTCTGCTTGTCCCAATTCTGCTACATTGCATTCCTGAGAATGTCACCATTGTATGGTTTATGTACAGCACAATATGATTTAACAAATGACAAGCTTTTTCCCTAGATGCCATGACTTCATTCATTCAGTTATGTTACTTTTCAAGTGATAACACTCTAATTAGCTGCTGAACTTTGGTATCCCTTGCATACCCTTCCCAGTCCAAACGTTCACTTATCTTTCCAGAAGTGCTACATGACATCCTTGTTGTTTCAGGAGAACACAGTTACCATTCACTGACTGCCCCCACACTATCTAAGATAAGTGTTATATGACACATCTTCTAATTCAGAGAAGTGCACAAGCAACAAAAGCTGTCCCTCTGCACAAACTTCTCAATCAGCAAACACAAAGCACCACCATGTTATACAAAGTACTGAGTTATTTTGCTGTAACTTTGCTGAATATTTAAATCTGGCCCAAGCAAGGCAGGGATTATCTTTTTCTCACACATACAGTGTCTGTACATGTTATTCTGTCATTTCTGAGCAGCAGTAACCTTGCAGACATACTGTGTTATATGGTATAATTTAACTTTTGCAGTCCTGAGCCAAAATCCCCTAAACTGAATTCAGTTTGGTTCACAGCAGGAATTCACTCTTTCATGGAACCCCAGTTCCATAAATTTTATGTAAACAGTTTAGGTTTGATATTAATTGCATGTATACAAAGACAGTTTTTTCTCAATTTACTCGAAGAACAGTTCTGGCTCCATTTTGACTGTTTCTTTCTTTGTCCTGTTTTTTACCCAGTGATGAAAAGAATTACAGGAATAAATCTGCACCACGCCGAGTAACACAGTGCAGACACAGCCTTAGACCAGAGCCTCACAAGCCCTTTCATGCTATTCTCCATATCCTGTTTGACTAGTCTTAATTAGTCCCCTACCAACTTCGGACTTTTGGCAATTCTTGAAGAAGACTGACGCTTGGAAAGAAGCACTGCCAAAACTTTCTTCAAGGATACAGTTTTCTCACTGGGATTCTCTCAGTCCATCACAGGAGAATGCTTACAAGGGAGGAAGAAAAACACTGTTGGGAGTTTCAGCACAGGGAATGGGAAACACATTAGTGATATTCCCCTCCAAGACAACTGCTGGAGACTTCCTTGCATTTTGCCATCCATAGATTGAGGACTTCTTGCCAGTGACATAGCCCATGAGAAGGACCTCAAAAGTAAGCTTCACAAGAATTTAAGTGCAGAACTAACAAAATGTTGAATGAATTCCAGCTGGTGAAAACATATGGCAGATTCTCAGTTTTATCTTCACTATCTTTGTTTGCAAACACATGTGCATTTGTTCTCCGTTTGTTTTTTACCCGGTGACTTCAAATGAGCATCATTTTAACCCAAAGTCCCTGGTGAACATACAGTCCCATAAAATCACACCAAATTATATGTCAAGTATAGAAAGGGCTGTTACAAAGAGGAAGAGTACAATCTGTTCTCCATGCCTGTGCTTTACAAAGCAAGAAGCAGTGGGCTTGTACTGCAGGAAGAAAGAATCAGACTAGACATTGAGAAAACCTTTCCAACAATAATGCTAAGAAGCACAGAAGAGGTTGTCTGGGGAGGTTGTACTCTCTCTGCCTAGTAGCCTTTAAGAACATATTAGATCAAGATCTGTCAGAAGTATACATCAGTATCACTGAGCCTCCCTTTCCATAGTTTATGATTCTCCTTTGAACTTAATTATTCTTGCAAGTTTTAGAGAGCTTGCATCCAACTGGAAAATAAATTACCACTCAATAGTATTGTATTTAAGAAGATTTACACTTCTAGAATATTTAAGAAGATTTACGCTTCTAAAATATTTAGGAAATGGAATAAAAAGTTTTGCTTGAAATATAAATGATCATTGAACTGAATCTACAGAAACCCACTGCTGAATCTACTGAAACGCACTGCTGGGAAAAGGGCCAAAGTTGGAAGACACAATTCCTTTGTTAGTGGTAAGTCCTGTGTTCTTATTGCTCCTCCCAAAAAGCGGAATGTCAATAAATACTGACATTTGAAACATTCTCAGAGGTCAGGAGTTTGAAGAAAATGGATTGTAGTAAGACACTTACATAAAGAGCTATGAGCTTTTAGATTTTTAGTGTCAACACTGGTATACCTGTCAGAAGTGATGCCACATTAGCACCTGCCAGACAGGCAATCCTAGTGGTGTTTCTATTCTAATTGTGATGTATTTTGATCCTGCTGATACCTGCTTGGCTATTTTTTCCACTTTTGGAAAGGGAGGTCTTAGCAGGCTTCATTAATGTGTGCTACCACCTATACTAGACAGCAAACATCATCATTTTCTGCGTGGCAATAAAAGTTGTCTGTGTGCCTGATCCTGCAATGTGGGAGTGCAGGGAAGAACCAGCACAGACCTGGTGTTGCTGTGGAGTGCTGGTTGATGACTCTTCTTCACTTATGATGGTCATTGGCTGCAACATTTTTGGGTATCCTGAAAGTCCTGAACAACGTGGTATTCAGTGTGATAAATTGTGACTTGGAAAGAGTCCTGAAACAATAAGAAACTGCAATAATCCACAACTAGAGTTTTAGCAGTGTAAGAACAGGATGTGCATTCTCACCAATTTTATTTGTGGGATTCAGAATGCTATTAAAGAAGCAGAAAAGGGGGTAGGGGGGTTGCTTTGCTTTGCTTTGCTGTTAAGGGTAGATTGGTTTATTACTGCATTCATTATAATTAAAATTCCATAATATACCCACATAAAGGTATATGTCGCAGTTAAGTTGATATTTTTCTTGCTTTATTTATGACCACATAAAGTATGGTTTCCTGAGCATAATCTCCAAAAGCTCAGGGATTTAAGCTCCACCCCATTTATATATCTTAAACACTACACACAAATGTAATTCCTGTGGCTCCTCTACTCATGCTCCACACTTCTTAAAAATGTTTCAGGCCAAAGGTAATATGTTTCTCACATGCTGAGTACAACTCAGACAGCATAAACAGCTGGTTCTATATCTAATCTTAGGATAAAATGTAAATATATATTGGATTTGAGACTACTAAAGCTCAAAATGCTGACCAAAACCTTTATCTGAGGATATTTGTAAATGGGAAATAACCAGAAGGACCAGTCTAGCTCCTCTCAGAAGTTCTAGTGACATGTTCTCCCTTGCTCCCACTGTAGGACAGGTCAGAAAGACACATTACAGGACAGTTTTGGATGGAGGACAGTTTTGTGAGTGGCTGAAGTTTTTGAGCAGTCCCACAGAGAGGCAGAGGCATCTTTGTGAGGTGCCTGCAGGAGCCTGTGCCTCTGAGATCATTTTTTAAGATCCAACACATTTTCCTTCAGTTTGCAGAAGATCCAGGAAACTGGAGGGCTTGACGCTTTTCAGCACAGAGGCAGAAAAAGAGGGAAGAGGAGGGAATGGGAGGAAGAAAATTCCTTCTGGCCACATGAGGGCTTGGAAATGCCACCAGAGGAAATTAATTTTTTACGTTTACTGACTAACACCTGGCTCTGCTGTAAGGCTGAATTTCTTGCTTCCCAAAAACCCAAGGCTGGTTTTTTTTCACATCTTCCAAGTTTATACAAGAAAGAGGCAATTCTGGGCTCTCCCGCAACCAGGTTTTTAAAGTGGACTGTTAATAAAGCTGTGTTATGACCTCAGATCAAAATTTTCAGTCTTATAAGAGGATTGTGACAAAATTAGTAGGGCTCAAAGAAAAGAAGAGAGAAAATCTGGAAAAAGAGTTTGATGAGGGCATCTAGATAAATTTGTGAACCTTATTTTAACAAAGAAAAATATGAAGAGGTTCAATTCTTCTTCTTCTGCATAGAAGTCTATGATGGAAGGAATTTATTTTTTTAAGTTTACAAAAGCTTACCAGGTTCTAGTAACTGATAGCCCTCAGAAGACACCCTGTGATATTTTACACTGATGTTCATTAACTACTGAAATTATTAATTTGGGGCTTTGCACTGAAATTATTTATTTGGGGCTCCCCTTGTATCTCTGATGTAAACGATGGATGGCTGCCTGAAAGATTTTTGTCAGCCTGTCAGTTATGGACTTGATGCAGAAAGCCTTGCTGAGGGAAGTGCCAAATTCAAAGCTTTGTGCAAGGTAGGTATGGGATATTGTAGGTAATGGATTATTACATAGCAGAAGCTGCAGACAATCTGGTGCTGAAGATAAGGCTCTGTTGCAGTGCATGTGGAAGATGGTAGCCTTTCCAAGAATACTTCCAGCAATGGTTTGGTTTTGGTTTTTTTTTTTTGTTTTTTTTTTTTAAAATCTGTCCCTTTTATTTCCAGCAATGGTTTGGTTTTGTTTTTTTGTTTTTTTTTTTTAAGATCTGTCCCTTTTACTGAGGACAATGAGGTGTTTCAGAGATGATGATACCTGACAGTAAAACTGTCAGAGAGGCTCCTGCTGATGTCATGGGGAGAGAAAAATGCTTAGAAGGAACAAACAAGATTGCAGTTCAGAGGAACGAGAACCTTGCTGCTTTCACCTGGGCTGCACATGAGCCTTCACCTCACTGGTGAAAGGGTGTAAAGACCACACAGCCAATGACAAGACTGTGAATGCATTGGTTTCTTTTTGCCTCTTTCTGATTATAAGACATATCTTCAGGGCAAATTTTTGTCCATGTGACCCAGAGTAGATGCTGTCTCTGTATTCAGGGCTGGAAATTTTCATCAAGAAAGATGCATGATGAAACAAGTCAGAGATTAGTGTACTCCAGTGAAAGAACTGGAAAGCTCTTCTCCCTTGTCCTTGCCATTGTTCCATTTGAGGCCTTTTGCCAGACATCTGGTTCCTGAAGGTTGAGTGTTAAGGTAGGGAAACCCACCAGCCATGCCCACATCATGCCTGGGGTCTGGCTCTCATGTTATTAGTTATTCCCTTAGCACTGATGAAATACTAAAACTCTGTTTCCCTATTACTTTATCTTAATAATTGCTGAAGAAATGCTTGCAGACATTGAAACAGTGGTTTGAAAAACCATTCAGCAAGCCATTAGCTTTGATGTTAACAGATTATACTCTGCAACTAATGGTAAATTTTGCTGTTATTTCCTTTCTAAAAAAGGCAGAAAAGATGGATTTTTAGTTTTTAGGGGCCAAATTGATGAGATTAACTTCATGCATTTCATTTATCAAGAGCATTAAGTGTTTTGCAGTGAATGATGAGTGTATTTTAGATATACTGAAAACACATAGATATATAGTTTATTTCTTTTATGTTAGAAGTTGTCTACAAGAGAGCCATTATTTACATCCTTTATATCTAATCAAGATAAACTCTCAGTCTCATAAATAAGAACATACTTATTTGCTTTAGTGACTTATTTGAGTCTGGAAAGATTTGCTGAGCAGGGGCTGGGCTTGATAATATTTCACAAAGCTAAAAATTCAGTCTTGATACATTCTTGACATGAGACACATCATTTTTCACATATAAGAACAATTACCTCATGTTTACACAGCATTTAAAGCATGGAAAGTGATTAGATTTTACCATCTCTGGCATGCCCGGGATGTACAAATTGCTACTGGCTCTTTATATATGGAAAGACATCCATTTAATGCTCTTTAATTTGGTGCCACTTATCTGTCTGTGGAAAGGTTCACTCCGGGTGCTGGTGATGAGTATAAAGTCCAGGCCTAGAAATAACTGTCAGAGAGGGAGGAGGCTTTA
This sequence comes from Pyrgilauda ruficollis, assembly GCF_017590135.1. Lineage (NCBI taxonomy): Eukaryota > Metazoa > Chordata > Aves > Passeriformes > Passeridae > Pyrgilauda > Pyrgilauda ruficollis. The sequence goes on along the minus strand of NW_024526711.1, from coordinate 2,312,423 downwards.
ACAGGGAGATAAGTGTTAAGATAGATCTGCCTCCTCGAATCAGTGGGATGAGCCCCATATCCCAGCAAGCCCACTCCCCACAGGGTTGATAACACCTTCCCGTGGTGGGAGAGGTCAGCCGGCTGCCGCGGAAAGCCTGTGCGCTCGGGAGGGAAGATGGATCCCTAGCAGCCAGAGGAAACCACCGTGTGACAGAGTCAGCTCGCCAACAGCAGCTGTTTAGCAGGTGGAGGTGCTCCAGCAGGACCTCCTGGGAGGGCAGAGGCATCCTCTTGGCACAGCAGGAACCTTCTCCATGGCAGGCTGGGAGCCCTTCAGAAGGGAATCAAACACATCAGTGTGGGGCTCTCATGCCCATGTCCCAGTTCCTCTTCAGAGAATAACACAGCTCAGAAGTGGAGTAACAAATCCAGACTGCAAAACCCACTTTTCTAGCTGTCTGCCATACTTGTCCTGTGTGGCCTGTGAAGACCAAGCCTATTCTCCTTTCTCCAAGTGTCCTTGTCATCACTAATACAGCACCTGAGCTGTCATCAACAGGGTTAAGCTCTTCTTCATTTGCCCTGATACAACTGCAGGCATGCTGCCACATTTGCAACCTCTGTGCATGTCTGTACTTCAGTAGCAGTGAACAGGTTTGCTTTGCTCTGTGTACAATTTGCTTAAGAAAGAGCTTACATATTGCACTTTCTTTAAAACACATTGCATGTGTTATCTAATGCCAAGATGAACATGTCCAGGAATAGACAGCTTGGCTCAGGGTCTGGGATATTAAGTAGTCTGAGTTGATCTCCTGACCTCCTCCCCAAGTAAGGGCTATACTGCTGGCTATCCTAGACTTGGTATTTCTCCTATTCCTGTATAGCAGTGTCTGGCACAGAGAGCAGGCCATGTGTGGTGTTTCTTTCAAAGATTATGAAAATAGCATGAAAATGCTTCAGCTTTGTTGGAGTGGCCAATTTTCTGGCTATAGCTTTTGTTTGTTGACATTCAATGATATAGTTTTGCATTCTGGAAACACCTTCATGAGCCATCCCTTGTTTGCTTTTGCAGTGTCAAGCACATTGGTAAATAAATGCAAACCAAATATCTGGTACAATCAGTTTAATCAACCAATGTGTGATATATTGGCTTTCATGAGGAGAGTTGGAGACCTAACTGATGGGCCTCAGTGGTCCGAAAATTAGCCACATGCTATGCAAGCCCTCGGTGCTTTGGCCACCCTTCAAGGTACACAACCCTTCACAAACTTTCAGATCCATAATTCTGTATTGCCGTATTGTTATTGACGACATCAGGGATGGATCAAAAAAGAAGCAATGGGGTGGGCTTTTTTCAATGAAATTAATGGAAAAAAAGTTTGAGGAACTTTATTTTTCTTGTGGAATATCTGTGGCTAATCAAGGGAAATCAGCACTCCCACACCCTGTCCAAGCTTTAAAAATATGGCTTTAATGGAAACAAATGCTAGTATTTTTAAGTCTGGGCAGGCTGGAGGCCCTCAATGTTTTCAAACAGAGTAAATCAGAGAGGGCAACACCCTCATAATTTATATCAAGTTTACATAACTTTCCAAGGTACTAATTAAACCACTTGGTCTCAAACAAAATTTATTTTTCAATAAACCAGAAATAATACTCATTTTAGATGCTTTGTGCCTCATCTTCAGAACAACTGTATGAGTTGTCTGTTAAAGTCGAATATGTCTGGGGCACAAAGACCATATGGATTCTCCCCAGTCGTGTTTAAGAAGAGTATATACAGAGTGGTGTCACAATCTAAAGTGTACTGCTGTTTAACTCTTTTGAGCTCTGGCCTGAAAGGGCAGGGGGTATGTGGCATTCCATCCAGATTGCATCCAAGTTAAGTCCCTCAGAACAGCTCTGACTCCACAGAGGTGCACATACATGGCTCCAAACCCAAGTACCATGACAGATCAGTGATGCCTCCAGGGTTTGTCTCATGGTTGGAGCACCTAGGAAGCCAATTCTTACCCAGGTTATTTATTCCCTTGGCTGTTTACAGGGTGATCCTATCCTTGAGGGGCTGTGTCCCCAGCTACCTTCAGCCATTGCTTAGCCCTCCCTCTGACCTGCTGCTGCAGCAGGGAAAGCTCTGTGTCAACAAACTGCACAACATTGGCAATGCTTCAGAGCCTGCCCAAACCTCCACACAGCCGCCGCCGCTGCCATGAGCGAAAGTAATTAGAGACCGTTTGCATCAGTTGTTTGGAAATGTGTAAACAGCAGTATAAACAACAGCAGGTCAGGTCAGGGAAGGAGGCTGGCACTTTGTGAGGCCACGGCTGGAGCCTGCCCAAGTGTGAAATTCCCAACTGGGAGAGAACATTTGGAAAAACAATGCACTCGAGGTTTATCAACACAAATCATCTCCTAAGTGGCACATTTTATTTAGAGTATGTGTGGCCTCCATCTAGAAGAAGGAAAGTTTTTATCAATCCAAGCTTTATCACTTCCAGATATCTCTTTCTTTGTTTACTGGCAGCGTGCACAATGCCTTCATTTTGAGCAGTCCAGTTTAAACACAAGTGGGGCTGGCTTTTTTTGTGGAGCCTGCAGTGAACTGCCTGTGCTCCCTTTTCAGAACCGTGCTCGTAAATCTTCCCTTCAAGCCCTGAAACGCCTCTTTGTGACCGTCACCCTTGAGAAACCTGGCATCCTGGCCCCAATACATGAATCTGCTTTGGCTAGAAGATCATCCCTGCTCAGGAAAGCACTTTGAACCCTGCTCAGCTTTGAGGAAAGGCTTCAATGCCTTGAGGAGGAGGAGGAGGAGGAGGGGGTTTCTGGCATGGGTCAGAAAATCAGAATCACAGGGCAGTCTGTGGAAGGACAGGGGTATATAAATAAACCACGCATAAACCTAAAGTAAGCAGGATGAGAATTGCCTCTTAAAATTCAATTGGAAAAGCTGTCTGGGTGTCCTGAGCTCCTAGGTGGCCGCAGCACCCTCTTTGACACTACGGTCCTTCTCCCTGGTGCACTGGCCCTACGATGTGGTAGTGATCCTCATGGATAGCTCCCACCACTCTTTCAGGTCCTCATCATGCACAAATTAAGGGACATCTGTAGGTGTTGAACCAGAGTCAGATGTTATTCATGGCTTGCCTTTCAGCGTTTGTTATAAGGGGGTTTTCAGCAGTTAAAAAATACTCAACGGTAAAAAAAAATTTTTTTTTTTTTTTTTTTTTTTTTTTTTTTCTGTGAGGCAGCCTGGCATTGTTACTCTTATTTTACAGAAGGAATAATGAAGAAGCTTGCTTAAATGTAAGTGGAAAAGCCAGGGAAGGAGTGAGAAAAAACATGTTGTCCCTCTGCCTCAGTTCTTCCCCAAGAAGAGCTCATCTGTCTCACTGTGTATGGGTAACACAGGTGTTACAACTTAGGCCTTGCCACCACCACAAAGCCACTTTTGCCATAATTTGCAGAGCTCCCTGAGAGAAACACAACATATTGCCACAGTTTAGCTGTCACTGGCCTAGTCACGCAGCCACACAATGCCGTGTGACCAGTTGGATAGGTCAGCATTTGGGCACAGTGGCTGGAGCTGCCCCTTCTGGGAGATGTGCTTCCCACTCTTCTCCCTGCACCTCAGGCAGAAAGTAGTGCTGGCTTCCCTCCTGGCCAGTGACTACTTGTGGGCAAGAGGAGGCATTCAGCCTTGTGGGCTGAACACACTGTCCAAGCAGCTGTTCATTGCCTCAGGGAAAAGGCAGCATGCCAGATGGGCTTATCCCCCCAGCCACAAGTCAGACCTTGCTGGGTTAAACCAACAAGAGTTATTTCTTGCCCAATCCAGGGGAGTTTTCCAATGTTGTAGTGTCAGTTGTGGACATGAATATTTGATGACTTATCTGCTGTAGCAGTCTAAATGTACCAGCATCAATAAGATCATACCTTTAAAAGTTTCTTCTCACACTGTATAGGTCATGCGTGGAAACTCTTAGTAAACATTTGTCCTCACCTTCTCATTTTGCCCTAACCTTAATCTCTTCATTCTCCTAAGCCCTTCCTGAGGAAAAAAAAAAAATTGGCTCACACTGTGACACTCAAGGTTTATTTCCTTGAAGTGTCTAGACTAATAGAGTGCCATGGTACTGGCCCTGCAAGTGGCTTCAATGTGCAGGCAGCATTGCTCCCCTGTCAATACACATCAAGTGCAGTCCAATAGGCTTTCAGTATGTCTTTAAAGAAAGAAATAAAATAAATATGACTGAATGATTTGCTAGACATCATCTCTTCAAAAGGTCACAGAGAAACAAGTTTTGGGTACAGAAGATTGAGTTCTACAGTGTGGGACAACGAATGAACAGAGAAAACGAAAATAAAAAGATTCACAAAAATCTAGGCAATGGTTGGTGAAGGGAGGCCAGCAGCCAATAGTACATGGTGGCAAGTCAGTTGCTGTAATCATTTGAAAGCTGCTCTTGATGAGTTTCTTTGCTCTGTAGTCAACAGCTTTCCTATGAGCCAGAAGGTGACCTCCTCTGCAGAGGGAATGGGCATCTAGGAGGCCAAGACAAGGTTAGGCTGTTGCTTTTTTAATCTGGATGCTACTCATTTTCTGTACCTTACATGGTATTTATGAGGGAAAGAGGAACAAAGTAACTGAACAATGAGTGTCAAAAGCTCAATGGGCCAGGCCCATTGAAAACAGTCCAAGCCTTTCACTGACTCATAAGAACTGAGGCACTATGTGGGGGTGGTTTTATGAATGGTCCATCATCTCTGCTCCTCATACTGTAGTACCACATATTAGTTACTCTTCAAAAAATGTGAAGGGATAAGAAGGTGAGGAATAAAGTAATATAACTCATATATCCATACAGAGCAAGGGCATGAGACAAACCCATAGAATGTGCTTGCAACAAAGAATTGGACATTTGCTTTTAACTTTCTTTTCCTGCCTTGTAACCAGTTATTCAGCCATTAAACAACAGTATTTTTATACAACAGTAGTTACTTGCCCTTAAAGTTTCAAATAAGGGAAATTTTTTGCTGAAAACCTTTTGAAAATACAACAATTTCATCAGGCAAATCATCATATGCTTGCTGACACCAGAAGACACTAAGTTGTTTTTCAGGCAGGACTTCACTGTGCGAAATTGTTATTAACTCTTCCTCAGGAACTCATATGCTGCAAGGTGTCCTCTAGCTCTGCCTTTTGTTATGCTTTGTCTCAGGTTGCTTGGCATGGCCATGATGCTTCCAGACCTGTGTTCCTTCAGCATCTCACAAAGCCCTCTTAGAAGTCAGCACCACTTATGCTTCATTTCAATCTTCAAGGACTAGTAAAGTTTTAAGCAAGAGGTTACACAGAGTCCTTAGTAATTCAGCTATTTTACCTCTGACTTCATCTGGCCTTGATGATTTCTGGTTGAGTGTCTTGTCAGTTTGTTCCATAACTTCTTGTACAGCCAGATACTCTGGTTAAGTGCCCATAAAGAAGGGTTCAGACATGGCAAAGGAATAAGAAGCAAACAAATAAAAAACTATAAAGCCCAGCGCAGCAATAAGCCTACCCAGCAAAGCTGGTCCCAGCTCTGTTTCTGGATCCTGAATGACTTCTCAGAGTACATGAAATTCACAGGTTTTCCCCGTTGTCTTCATCTTTCACTGTGAATAGCTGGGTTACAATCTTCACATTTCTTCTCTCTCTTGGAAGACATCTTAAGGAATGAGGAAGGTCACAGGCTCGAGAATATCGAGTACTCTCAGAAATTATGCTCATATCCTAATTTTAGATGCAACCTGTTTGTCACGCCTTCTGCTGTAAGCAAACACAAGGCTGGGGCTGATAAGGGGCCTGTGTGTCGTCCATAAATATGATGTTGAGGTGCTAAAGCTGAGAGCAAGAAGGGACAAGAACCTCGGGGTCAACTGAAGAAGTCCCTAAATAGAGCTGGGGAAATGCAGGATACCTAGCTGAGCCAAAGGTCTTGAGACATCAGCTACTCAGGTCCTCCACTGGCCACTATCTGATTGCTGCATTTCAGATGGATATCAGACACCCTAAAACCATCTTTACTTTCTCATGGAGTGTCAGCCTCAGTGTCACCATGACTGCTGGAACATTATGGCCTCTTTTGAACCCGTTAATACTGGCAGCACCACGCAGAGTTCAGTACCCTGTTTCAGTTTATTTAAGGCTTGTTTTAAAAAAACATTATGTGCTGAATTTTATTAAATCAACTTAATAGGAGCTGTGAAGTAAAACAAATAAATATGGAACTCATTTCTGCAGTTAGTGGGAATTATTCTGTTTGTTTACAAAGGCCATTAAAAGCTTACTGGAGGTGTTCATTTCAGCAAGGAGGCCTCATTGATGGATCAGCGCAGCCTTGTCAAAACTGTATCCAAAATTTCACAGCAGTGCTCTCATTAGGCTCTAACGGTTTAAAGAAAACACAACTGAAGAGAACTATTAATGTTTCCCGGTGGCCTCCAACCTCCTTCACATTAGTTTTTCCCAAACCACACTGCATAAAGACTTTTCTAAGATTTTTGGGGGCTGGTAGCTTGCAGAAAAGACAGAAAAAGGAGGAGCTGAGTGCTTTGTGTTCTTAAAACAAGGCATGCTAAAAGAGAAACCTTGATAACTGCAGAGGTGCTTAAACTGTTGCACAATCTGTCTCTGACAAAATGCTCAACAGCAGGGAAGGAATTATACATTAGGAAAAATGTAAGAATAATACCACAGAGTATTAAAATCCCTATTTGAAAATGTGAACTAAGCATTTCTTAGGTGTGAGAGTTCAGGGTTGACCTTGACTGCTAGAAAACACTAATTTCAGTTGCATTTCAATATGAACACATGGAGCCATTTTATATTTTCCTCCACATACTTCCACAAGCACATCTACTTTTTCATGTACGTATTTTTCATATCAATGTCAGAAATACCAATCTGGAATAATCTCTAGTCAAAACAAATTCTAACATCTACTTTTTCATGTATGTATTTTTCATATCAATAAGTCAGAAATACCAATCTGGAATAATCTCTAGTCAAAACAAATTCTGTATTTGCTTTTAAGCACTTAATGGTTTTCATCTCTGAATCAGATGATCATCTCTGTTGCCTCCATCCTTAGCCAAAGTACCCAAAGGAGTGACCTGCTTTTAGAGTGGTACAGAGCCTGCTGCTCCACTGGTGTCACAAAGGGCTTTGGGTACTTGGCATTTCTGGATGTAGCACCTTTGCACGGCTGCACACCTCCTGAGCACATTTTCAAGCATCGTAAGCAACTTTTCTGAGCACCTTTTCAAAGAGAATCTGTGTTAAGTGCTGCAGTGGGGCAGATGACTTCTTCCCATAGGTAGCTGGCATAGGGATCTTGAGACTGGTGTGATCCTCAGCAATGGGATGAGCACTTGAAGTACAGCTTGGCCACTCTCAGTACAGTCTGGTATAGATCATATGATAAAATCTGCCTTCTATTTTTTCTTTAGAAACCTGATACAAGTCACTTCCTTTTCATCTTTGGACCAGTAACTTGCAAAAATAACTAATGAGGTCAGATGTGATGTGATGGCTTTGCATCTCTTACATTTTTCCCTTCTTCCCTTCTTCTTACTAATCCCCAGGTGACAGTAACAACTTTTGCTGTCATGTGTAAAAGCAGATGATTGCAGTTTCCAGGTTACAAGCCAGTGAGGACCAGGTCCTCAGAAGAACATCATATGCCCTGGGAATCTGCAGGCCTACTTAATGCCATCTGAAGGCTTTCCTCAGCATTGTCTCCAGCATCATCACTGTGTCAGCCTAAAATGTCCATGCCTGGATGGTCTGAGAGCTCAGTGCTCTGGCCATGAAGGAGAGAGATGCAAGGAGGAAAAGGAGGTGCTCATCATAGTGGCCATGTTTCCTGTCTTCTTCTCATTTTAGAGTCCCACCAAGCACATAGGGTTGCAGAACTGAGCCCAGAATTGCTCAAAACAATCAGCATCTGCCCCATTCTGGCTCAAACTGTGTCTTGTGAAGGCAATACTGAGTGAGCATCACAGGAAGGGCAAGGCAAACCACAATGTGGAGCTTTCACAAAGGGAATTTCTCTGTGTGTGTGTTGGAATGCTCTTGGGAGGTTTCTGTGATCAGCATGAAACAGTCCATGGATAAAATACAGAGACAAGTCTGGGGACATGAGTAGGATCCAGAGCCTTGAACAGGAATGAGATAAACTAGAGAAATTTAATCCAAACAACTCAGAGGATACAGTAAATTCCTAGTGTGGGAGGAAGAAAAACAGTATTGTACAACTTTCAGCTGTGAAGATACTCAGACTGTAAATATCTTATGTCAAGTTCTGGATTTCAATCAGTTTTATTTTATCTTTGTTTCAATAGAATTTTTTTCCCTAAATGTAATCTTCATGAAGTCATGTGAAAGATCCAGGCTAACTGTGGATGTTACAGATTACAGGGAAGATGTGAGGAACACTGACTGTCCCCTTTCCATAGCAACAGTCAACAATAATCCCTGAAAGCTGTGGCCTTTTAACGAGCAGCTATAATACAACAGATTTCCTAGAAGACTATTAAACAGAGATAGAAATCTCTTTAAAATCTTTATTCAGCTTTGCTAATCAACTGCCACTGTTGTTCAAGGTTGGAACTTTTTCTATTAATTTTCATTATTTCAGAACGTCCCCTGCCAGAACCATTGTAAAGCTTTCTATTAAAATCCTTCATACTGTAGTGGGATGAATTTTTTTTTCTTTTTCCAAAAGACTGATTTAATAGAAACTTGGCACCAGAAAAAGTGTTTCTGTTTCATTATTATGCTATATAAAAGTTCATGGGGCTCTCAGAATATTCTTTCTAAAAAAAAATTCCATAGCATATGCTTGGATGCAGAACTTATTGGCAATTATACAGTAGTCATCTTTCAAATACACACTTCCTATGTTGTTGCTGAGACTGTTAGTGATCATTCTTAAAATACAGAATGAGTACTGGAATACAGTTCATACTCTGCAAATTTTTTCAAACTGTTACTTGAGTCACTCTTGTGGTAGTTTGTACACAAAGAAAAAGCTTGAATTTTTTTAAAGCCTATTTAATTTACACTTCACGTTACTTTGTTTAAACCATATTTCTAGCATTTTTATAATAGCAACTCTTTTCAATGTAGCCCAATAAATTCTTGTTTGTCTCACAAAAACAATAATAATTTTTAGCACTTACATAGGGCTTTTTTTTTAAAGTGTTACCCAACTATTATCTAATTAATGTTTGTTCAACCCAGACTGGCCATATAAAGAGGCTGCAGTGACTGAAAAGAACATTTTCTCTGTCACTACGAACAAGATTAAAGGTGTTGATGTTGTACAAACTCAAAAACGAGGCACAGTTTGAAATAACCCACCTGCTATTGATTTTGGCCAAATTATTGGCAATCTCAAACTTGTTGATTACTTTTCAGTACTATCAAAGGAGAAAATGAGGAAGTGCTTGTTTGCCTGCTTTGGTACCTAACAGCATGTGCTGACAATGGGAAAAAGCCTTCCATCTTTCCGTTTGTGAGTACACACAACTTTTCAGCAGCAGAGGAAGCAACTGTTTCTAAGTACCCTCTGGGTCATTTTGTCATGGCAAGGGGCACAAGACCCACAGAGGATGGTGTCCTTGTGTGCTGTTCTCCTCCCACCTTTCCTTTCTTCCCTTTCTCACAGCCAGGCTCAAGCCTTCTCCTCCACTGACTCATTGGGACTTGGACCTTAGCTTTGCATTAGAGATGCTTTCTAGCATACATTTGGTTTCAATATATTAAAAAGTTGATTGAGTAATCTTTATGACAGATGGGGTTTCCTGTAAATCAGGACCAAAAGATTACCTTATTCAGCCGTATCCAGCGTGGTTGCCCAGCAGTCCCCTCTACAATGTTTCCCGCAAGAGTCCCTGACTTTACTGGGCTTCTGGACCCACAATAACGATGTTGCAATAATTTAAAAGTATGACTCTTGCATGTATTCTGGAAATAACATGGCCATAAACATAACTGGAAGTTTCTAACTGTCAGTGATTTCATACTGACTTTAACAATAGCTAGTAAACATATAGTTCAGACTTTAATCCAATTTTCTCAGTAAAACTAATTTCAGTAAGATGCTCCAGATAATACTTTCTTGTGGGATTACTGCACAGCTTGGGTGGTGTATCATTCAATCTTCATCTTTTATTAATGTACTGTATATGTAATATATGACCCCAAATCCTCGCCAGTGCTATGTTCCTAAACCCGTGGAATTAATTAGCTGCTTCCATATTCAGTTTTGACTGCTTTAACACCACTGGAATTTCACTAATCACATTAGACATTAGCACCATTCACAGATTCCTATTCTTGACTTCCCAGCGTTTGCAGCCATCCACAGCTGACGTCTACGAGGGAGGCAGAAACACTGTGGAAACTCTTCTGCTCACGAGACGTCCCCCTGCTGCCGGGGGAGCACGCCACAGCTCCAGGGCTCCATGCTGACACATCTACTAACAGGATTAGGACTCTAAGTAGAAAAAACATATGTCATTTGCAATATAGCTGGAGAGCTACCAACAGCTGTAATTAAGGATGCCTATGCATTTCCATGCTAAGCCCCTATTTTCATTTGCTCATAACTTTCCAAAACTTTCACCTATAAGGCTGAACTTTTACAGTCCTGCTTTCTGCCAAGCTCTGTTTTTTTCTTTTCTTTTTGCTTTTGTTGAAAGTTTGAGGAAAAAGGAGTATGTCCATTTTTTTTTAATGAGAGAAGAGAGACATTTTTACAAAATTCCCTCATGTAAACATGTGGATTGGAACTGATTTATGCTAGATTTTCTATTTTATTTAATTTTCATATGGCATGTTTAACTCTTAAAATATGTCCCAGCAGCTGGCAACTATGGGATAATATTTTAATAAAGCAACAGATATAATGCAACACACTTTTCCTCTACACCTTGAAATGTCCAGGTACAGAATTTTAGAGTTAGTGTAATTACCAGCTAAAAAATTATTCTCCTCTCAGTTTCCTCTCAGGCTCAGAGAGAACTCATCCCTCCACTCTGTAAATGCAGCTGTAATAAAGCTCCTCTTGTGTTTCTCAGTGTGGAAATTGGGAATGAACAAACAATACTGAACACACAGGCATGTCACGACCCTTTCTTATCCTGTTGGGATAACATTGTGTGGCACACAAGTGTTCACTGTTGCAGCTAGAAATACGTGCATATTCTTGGCATTTGCAGACATCTCAGAGAGTTTTGAAGATGAAGGACTCTGTAAGTCTATGTCTCATGTGCCCCTTTCTACCTGATGAAAACCAATCAGTATTAAAAATAATGTCAAGATTTTTTTTAAGATAGAAAGAGTTTGTGCCTAACTGACTCACTTTGTTTCTGTCTCTTCTTGTCCTTGATCCTGCCTCTTCCTTCTTGCTCTCTGAATACTGACTTTAGACTCTTGTAACGCAGCAATCTCACAAGTTCTTGCTGTGTGCTGTGCACACACTGTTCAAACCATAAGATGATAAATTTACCAATGAGTGAATACTCTTTGAAGAAAGGTCTTCTGTGCTTATAATAAATATTTAATTTAAAAGAAAAACCCAACCCTCTCTTGTACAGTTTATTGCTCATGGGGGGAGAAAAGAAAAAGTGTGGGTGGGAGATTTCTAGGATTTTTTTATTTTGTCTGACTTTTTTTTCTCTTTCTGCATTAATTAGATACTTTTTTTATTCACTTATTACTTTCTTCACCAAGTTTTTAATTTACAGACAGGAAACTCAGCTTTACTAATGAGACATTTAGATGCAAGTTACTTTTAAAATGCAGTTATATTCTCAAGCTTTACCTTTTCAAATTAAAATTTATATTTCTGAACATCCTGGGAGAGAGAGGCAACTTTTTCTAACAGTACTGATCTAGAAAATCTTCACTAAGGATCTCCTCATGTTCTTTTGAAATCCACCAATTTAAGGGTAATGAACAATTTCAAATGGAATAAAATTATTCTAATAACCTCAATGAGGTCTTTTGTTTGCTTCTTTCATAGTTCTCAAAAAAATGCTGGTTTAGATTGCTCACAAATTAGATTCCTTATAAATCTAAAAATTCTCTTAGACCTGCAGAATTATATGATGGCTGTTTTTTAATTGCTATAAGACGTTGCAGTAGAGTATTAGTAGGATAGAAAAAAAAAAAAGGAATTTTAGGAGATGAAAAAACTCCAAGAACCTCAAATAACATCTTGCCCTGCTCCCATGTGTATATATATATACACACACACCCTGAATATAGTGTTATGAAATGGTCTTTAACTAAGTTTTGTGTATTATTATGTGACTGAACTCTCATCCCACTTAGGGTCAGGGTGGCTAGTCAATATTTTTTCACTTCCAAGACTTTTGTAGAGTGGACTTCCTCAATGTACACCAGCTTGCACAAGAACCAAATATAAAAATGTTCATTTCTTCTTAGGCTCTTCTTTAAGACTTCCATGACACTGACTCAATGGCTGAGAAGCTGGGATGACTCCATCTTCCCAGCATGCTCTAACATGATGTTCTCAGTGCTGCCTCCACCTAATCAGTCTCCAGCCTCCAACTCCACTTCACAACAGGTTCCCTACATCCTCTTGCATTAGCTGAGAGGGTCCTGCATCCACAGTCCAGGATGGGAAGGTGCCCAGCTGCCCTCTGTGGGGTCACTGGTGCTGTCTGTCTTTGTGGAAGTAGTCAGAGGCTCTGGAGGACTCAGCAGTCACCCTTTGAAGAAGTAGGTACTTCAAGTTTTCACTACTTGGAAAATTTGTCATACAAATTCGGTGAAAGACACATCCCTAATGCAAATCTCAGGCCTCTTCCCCAAGGCACTGCTATGCAGTGCTTGTCAATTAATTGTCAGAAGAACCTCTTTTAGCCTTCAAAACGTAATGTATTCTCCCCAAATCTCTTAGAAACACCAGAACATATTTGCTGAAAATTTTCCAAAGAATAATGGATGCCAAAAAGAGATCCCTGGAAAGAAAAATGGTGATTTCTGAATGGTTGAAATCTGGTAAAATTATTAGCAACTAAAATAACAATTTTAGTTTATTTTTTAAACTAAATAACTCATTATAATGAGAAGGGTTTGAGAAGAAATGCAGCAGTTCCATCTTCACCTACAATATTTGTGCATCCATGTAGGATATGAATACAGGATTGGTACAGAGGAAAAAAGTGACTCATGATACTGGGAGCATATAATGTTAGTTCTGTGATTTATGTTTTTAACACAACCACTCCTCTTCCTCTATCTACTATGGAGCCACAAACGCAGCTGAAAGCAGTCTTTAGCCCAGCATTTAAAAAGGAAATGGAAGAAAACAGAAGATGTTTGTTGATTCCCATCTTATCCTTGTCCAATCCCCACCAGTGTGACCCCAGCCTGTTAAAAAAATCAGACATCTCAAAAATGCACATAGTTTCTAAATTAAAAAAAAAAAACAAAAAAAAAAAAAAAAAAAAAAAAAAAAAAAAAAAAAAACCAAAGAAAATTTCCAATAGTCATCAAGGAAACTTTTTCTGTTGTAAATAAGTCACTTAGCTGTAGAATTCACCAGATAAATAACCTTATTGTTTTACCTTGAAGTGGGGAAATACTCATATGGCATGTTCAAAATTATACCCCAAGCTATTTAAATTTGTTCTTAAATTCCATGTAAATAACCTTCATACTGTAGGGGTGTGTGTGTGCTTGGTTTTGGTTTTTTTCCCCAGAGAGAACTCCCACTATCAGTTTGGAAAAACAATTATCCTTCCTGTACGTCTCGTGATCTTTTCCCAACAAATGAAGTGGAGGTTTTTTTTTTTTGTTTTTGCAGCCAGCTTCAATCTCAGCCGAATCCCTGTACTTAAGCAATTCCCTTAGATTTTAATGCCCAAATACCTGGAGCCAGTGCCCTGGTCTATCAAGAATGGCTCTCCAAAGCCTCAGTGGATATACTGGAAGCTATGAAGTGCAATGCAGTCATTTCAGCTAAACATTACTGGCTCCTGACCCTGGAACGGGAGAAGTCAAAGTTCTTTTGGAAATGACACATTGTGACCTGCAGTCTGCTGTAGCACATTAAGTCTGATAAATGATCAGAAATGATGACTTAAACAAGCATCTAAGAGAGAGTATTTTGCTTAATGTACCCAGCAGTTAACCTTATGTAGTCACATTGCATAGTGGGCTCATTTGGAAGCCGTGTAGGGCTTAGCTGAGAATAAACAAAGCGTTGCAGTACCATTAAACGTTTTCTACATCTTCCTTCTGTGTTAATGTGGTTCAATGCTTCTGTCACGAAAATGAACTGAATGGAGTTTCCCACACTCTCGACCACAAAGGGTGCACTATTTTGCCTTTACGGGAGACATTTTGTACTTTCCTGAACACATGCCTGTTTCAAGAGCAAACCCTGATTTTCACAGCACTGAAGAGGTCTGCAGCATAGGAAAGAAGCAAACTCAAAAGCAGAAAAAAAAAGTGGAAGTGATGTCAAAACCATGCAACTTCTCCAGGTGGCAAAAAAAAAAAAAAGTCCTATGCATGCACAAAAAGAAGTTATTTTCTTTTCCCACATCCACAGAATATTCTCTAAGTGAAATGGCAAATCTAATCCTCCTGCCTAATAAGTTCTCAAATTTTTAATTTAGACATTTTTGCTAGAGCCCTATAGGTACTAGAATAATGTGAGCTTTTTCTCTGTATTAAGTTGCTCAACTATAATGACTTCATCATTTCATTTAAGCACCTGTTCTGGAAAATAGGTCCTTATCCTCCAAACACTCACATCTAGTAAGTATTCCCATTTGAACTCTAAAAATTGTATCCCAGCTCTTTAAGGTGATTTACGGCATACTATTAGAAACCTCTATAAGCACCTGAAATGTGTCAGTGGATGAACATGAGCAATAATTGTAAATATAGTTTATGAGTTAAGCAGTGCACTGATATTGACGGCCAATGCTCAGCAAAATATTGAATCTCCCAACTCCTGTTTAAACTCCCCACTGACTTCAGCTGGAATTTAGACTTCAAATGGGGAGTCAGGAGGCCAGATGCTTTGCTGATCATGGGTCTTTGGCTGCAAAATGCTGGATCTTCCCAAAGGAGCCAGTGGAAATGATAGTGGAGAGGTATTTTATGCATGCATGACTCCTCTTGGAGTTTGTTCAGTGGAGGAAAATCTCTCGTGAAGTTCAATTGTTTTTCTTGTTTCTCTCACGATCTTTTTTTTCACAGGCTTTTATGAACTTTTATGAACAACAAAGTGAAAGAGTGCCTGTGCCCTGGAGGAGGGGTTAGGATATGTGCTCTGGCCATCAAGACAGACAACCCACATCTTCAGTGTCAACAGGAAAGTTTCAACTCCTTTATCCACAAAAATAATTTTATTTTCTTATGAAGAGGAAATCTACTGTCTTTGCTTCTTCTTTGCCTCTGCCACTTCTCTGAAGGTGTCCCTGACCTCCATGCAGAGCAGAGGGATGAGGCAGGATTCTCAGAACTCAGGAGGGGAGGGAAGGGAGGGTGACCTGAACTTTCCACGCACAAGGTGTGACTGCGCTCACAGAGTTGAAGTCCCCTCCTTTGCTGCTGCCTGACCTACCAGCTTTGTCAGCTTGGTGAAGACATCCTTCATTCATGGTGCTTCCTTACTCATGTGTCAAATATCTCCAAGATTTGCTTCACTATTTGACAGGATATAATTAATGCAGGGGGAGCTTTGCCCAACTCACCTAAATATTAATTTATGTTCCTACTTCTACAGTAGCATTAGTAGAAGGCCCATATCCATGTAAATACCAGAATTCTCTCTGCCACTTTATGTCTTATTTTAGCCTCCTACTTGCAAATCTGCTGGAATCCTTTGCATTATGTATCATTGAACTGTTTCTGTGAGACTTGAACTTGGCTGCAACTGAGATTCCTTTACTTTTTGTTTTTAAAGTTAGTATCTTAAAGAAAGGAAAATAAACATAAAGTCAGAATTTCCTGCAGGACAGTGGGAAGGGGAGAGATCTGATCAGCTGTAAGATGTTGGTGTTATTTTCCCAGGATATGCTTCTTCTTCAGTTGTTTTTTTTTTTTTTTTTTGTTTTTTTTTAATTTATTTTTTTTTTATTTATTTATTTATTCACTATTTCTAAAATCACCTGCAGGTTCTTGGACAAAACTGAGATTTTCTGGGTTTCACAAATAGCAGAATTCAAATTGCCAAAACACCATCTCGAGTGTGAATCTCCCTGCGCTCAGTGGTGTTCTTACAGCATGGATGCTTGAATAGGAAAAAACATAGGAAAATGGAAGACCTAAGCTGTCTTCTTTCCTTGCTCAATCTGCCAGTGATCACCTGCTGCTGTCCTGTCACTGTTATCCCCCTGTCCTCACTCACCTCTGACTGGTTCATGAATATTGCAGACTCCTGAGAGTGGGAAGAGCCTACAGCTGAGCTAGCATAGTGTCAGCACAGTAGGATGACGTTTTGTCCTCAAGCATCACCCTCTAAGTTCCCATAAGAAACAGGAGCAAGAGCAATTTGTCTCCCTAGGAAATTTACCTGCAAAAATTTTTTTTCTATCTAAGCTAGTTAACCTAACATAATAAAGCGTTTCTTTGGGCACTAGCTTGAAATGTCTATTTGGGAATTGCCCTCTTGGAAAATTGTAGCTTAACATCTGAGGTGAACCTGACATACAAGCTGTCACACACGATGGCAGAACAAGTACAGCTATCATCACATTAAAGACAAGACACTGTGGAGGCTTTGAAGCAAAGTAGGAGGAATTTCTCAACACACGTCCATTCTTGCCCCTTGAGCAGCTCCTCTGCTTGGAAATATCACACAGTAGAGAAGCAGAACTTCGCTACTATGAAGCTGCAGTTATGTTCTTCAGTGTAGACACGGGCAGAAACAGTATAAATAGCAGAGGATGTTAAAAGTGATTGCAAAGTGAAAAATGAGAAAACCACACCTCATCTATCTGTAAATGGCACAGTCTATAACTTTATTGCTTATTAGTTTGTTCTCCTGATGAGAGAACATCAGGCAAATAATAATCATCAAAGTGCAAGGGCAAAGTGAAACGAGGATTGTGCCTATCCACAGGGCCAAGCTCTAAAGCTGTACTTCAGGCTTTTACCTCCTCTTCAGTCCCAGCTTTCCCTGAAGAAGATAAGCCATGGAACTTGCAGAACCAAGATCTTTGCTGCAAAGTCTCCTCCAATGTCTCGATTGCCCAGTGGGTTGAGAAAGTTTGTCCCCTCTTTGGAAGCAACAGGACATCCTTCCTTAGATGGACCAACCTCTGCACACTGAGGGCCCTGTGCACACAGGGCTCTGCATCCCTGTGGAATATATACCCAGACAAAGTTTTGAGTATTTGGCCATGATCCTGGAATAACCTCAACGAAGTCGATGGATTTTCCCCAGATTTACTCCAGTATAATGAGCTAAGAATTTGGACCTCTGTGCCATATTGTGTGGAATTTTATTAATTTTAAATAAAGTTTCCACCTTAAATGAATTGCAAGTGTTATCTGTTTATATATATAACTTCATACTCTTTATTATTTAAAATGTCCAATTTGCTAGATGAAAACATAAATACTGACTGCAGCTGTAGAATTTAATAAAACCTCAGGTTTGAGCTAGCAAGTGAAAAAAAATATATTATTGGAAACTTGTGGTCAAACTTGAAGCTTGAAGGAAATATTTTAGCACTATCACAATATTAAATTGCAATCATTATTTAATTTATCTTCTCTGAAATGACTTAAGGGAAGTGCACCAAAAGTCCTATTTACCTAAGCCAGGAAATAAGTCAGTGATCAGCTAGGTGGATGAAGTAATTGAAAGCTGACAAGGGACAATATAATGCCACTATTGTAACAGCACTTAGAAGTATTGTTTAAATTTGACCTGCTTAGGAATAAATGTTGCACAGTTTTCATTTCATATAAAAATGGAAAAAGGAAAAAGAAAAAAAGTGTATAGCAATAAAATGTGTTCGTTTTACTGAATTATTGATATTTTTCTTTAAAATGAAAAATATCAGCTTTGGCACATCTGGAGGAAAGGAATGTTCTCCACAATTACTGAGATTTTGAAAAAAAATATAGATATATTAGAAATTAAGGTATTCACCAGTCAGTACTTCAAGCAAAAAGTCTGAACCCCTGGGCAACCTGTGCATTTCAATTGTCACTTTGAACTTTGGAACAAAGGGTAGACTGTAAAACCAGTTTATAAAAAGTATTATGAGATACCACAACTGGCATTTTTATGACCTTATTAAACTACATCCAAGTGTCATAAATTTTATGTAATGAAAGTCAATAGGATCGCTGACTTGATTTTAATATTAGGAACATGCTTATTAGTTTAAGAATTTTTCTGAATAAAAGGGGTATTTTTGTTGTTTTCTTACCTTAGCAACTGATGTTATGTGGAAGTCATAAATGCCAGATTACATTAATTTTTTTTGGTCACATAATAATATTGTTAGTAAATTACTTGGGAGTAATGAGCAGCTTTTCTCACTAATTAAAGCTAAAGTTGTTAATTTAGACTCAAAATATTTACAATTCTTATGACAAACAACAACTGACCAAGTTTAGATATGAAAACTAAATCAGGGTTTAGAAAAAAAGATCTGTCTTTCAAGAATGAATACTCAAAATATCTTGTAACATTTTTTTCCCCCAATGCCTTGTCTCTGCAGTAGGAGAGGACCTACAGATGTCTGTTCAAAGTAAACCCATTTTTAGATCTGTTGCTGCTCTAGATGGAGAGCTTATGCCCAGAAGCAGCATAAAATGTACTGAGATATATCAGAAGCAGAATGTTCGCCACGGGGGAATATTATCTGTGCTCTTCTCTTAGGAGCATCAGCTAGCTGAACCAAAGGTCCATCTGAGCCAGCAGTCTGCTTCCAACACTACCCAAAGGAATAGTCTAGGGAAGCAGATAAGAGCCATGAGAGAAGAGCATGCACTTATGGGACTTCCTCTCTGCTCCATCACCCTCCTCCAGTCATTTGCAACACTGGCAGGGAGAGTTAGAGTGAATGCTCAGTAGTGGCAGAGGCATTTCTGGCAAATGCTTGTCTCCTGTCATGAGAAATAAGTGGTGATTGCTATTTGTACATCTATATTCCATCTAGCCAGCCTGCCTTTCTTTCCTGAGCATCAGGAACAGCAGGCATATGGGGGTGGCCAAAGATCCCCCAACACTTGTCCTCAAAATGCCCAATGCATGTTCTCCATCTCTTCTGAGAGATCCCAACTACTGCAGGTCTGCAACCCAGCAGATTGCTGTCCACAGAAACCAGGACAACACCTTTTGCCAATGATCTCCATGCCTCCAATGGGATACTGGCAGGAAGGTCAGTGCTTCCTTCAGCCAACACTCCTAAAAAACCCACAAGAGGCAGACAGCAGTCAGGATATGGATGAAGCTATGGTTGATGTTCAGGTGTGCTTAGTGGAAATTTTGCTTTTACAGAGAGGACAGAAGGATCCCATATTGTGTTCCCATCACAAATTTGTTCTAAAAAATCAAGAAGGGAAAACTGCCACAACACCAAAAATACGTTGTGGCCATTATTGAGACTTGGGTGTCAGAAAGCACCATAAAATGTACCCAGTGTATTTTAAGCATTTGAATTACTAATAATTTAAGTGGGATAGGTTTGTGCAAGTGGAATGGCAACAGCTTTTCCTCTTCAATTTTTTCTCATGTTGCAGGGAGAATTGCCATTCTCCACCAGGATGTGAGATTTTTGTGAACATTTAGGGTGCCATTTTCTCTCCCACTTTTTCTCTTGAACATCCAGTCTTCTCCATCCTCCACATCCATTTATCAAGGGGCAGAAGAGCACAAGGCGGTCCTGCAAAGACAGCCCCACTGACAGCTCTTCATGGAAGAAGCTTTTTTATGCCCTTTTGTGACAGCCACTGGCTGAATGCCATGTTGTAGTCCATGAATGGCTGTACATGGAGAACATGGAGTTTATTACCTTGTAGGTTTTCCTAAAACACCCAAAAGAAAGTATAAGCTTATTCTAAACTTTGGGAGGGAAATAAACCTGAAAATATTGATGCAATCAGTGAGATATTAGAGAATTTTACACATAGACCTGCTCCAGGATTACCAGACTGAAGGGGAGAAGAGCAAAGAGAGAAAAGAGAGAAAGGAGAAAGAAGAGAAGCTCCTAAAAAAGCCTGAACAAAACAAACAAACAACGCAAAAAAAAAAAAAACCAAAAAAAAAGAAAACAAAAAAAAAATAAGCAAAACCAGAATAAAATGTAAAGCTGGAGAAGAAAAAAAAAGGAGGCATCAGAATGCCAGAAATAACAGACTTAAAATCTGGACAAGTTAGGAAAATAAGCAAGATTTATTTCTAACCAAAAAGGGACACATAAACAGCGACAATTTGTCGTGAGTGAAGAAGTCTCAATGCATGGATAACTACTTGTTTTTATTATGATCACACAGTTTGTCCCCAAAAAGACTGTACCTTCATCAGCACATCTCCTAAATGCCTGAGAAAGAAAATGAATGAACTCTGGAGAAGCAGAGCAACAGGAGCAGCACCTGTTAAAATAGATAGCAATTTGTTACAGATACCATTAAACTGCAGCTGTGCATAGGAATTCCCTGCACCAAATGCAAGAAATGTTAAAGAAATCTTTAGAAGACAGGATACCTGCAACATGAATGTCAGGAAAGCTGTAATTCATTTGGTCTTTTAAAACGTGTGTGGGATGTACCAGCCTCAAACAAAAGATCATTTGCTCAAATGGGAAGGGAGAGAAAACCTCTGCAGGAGGTTTTAAGGAGCCTGTCTGCTTGGATCATAGGGAGAAGCTAAGAAAGCTAAGAAGATAAGGTAAAAAAGGTGGTTATATAACAGTGGGATACATCTCACTGGGAATCTCATCATGAGATTCCCAGTGAGATGTATCCCACTGTTACATAACGGATTCCTAGCTGCTACTGGCACACACTGTTTTGAGGTATCAGTTTAATTGATAGAAAATTACAGAGGACAATTCTTTCCCTATTTTAATTAATTGTCCTAAGAAGAAAAAAAATCACTCTCCTCCCAGACTATCTTTCTCTGCTGTGTGCTTGAAACTGGGTTGGTGGATTTCTAATTCCCATGCTGAGTGCCTACTGAATCACAGAATCACAAAATAATCTGAGCTGAAAGGGTCCCAGAAGGATCATCAAGTCCAACTGTTAAAGCACACTTTGTGGCAGAAGATCACCATGGCAAGACACTGCCAGTTTTGTAGAACAGAAACCTGAGAAGCAAGAAACAGGAATTTCCATTTCTATTAATAGGAATAAATAGAAATGGAAATTACCCTCTGTTTCACATCAGTTCAAAAAGAGCAATGATGCAAAAAAATGTTGCAGAGTAAACCAAAATATTGTTTTTCAAACTAAGAATTTCTAAAGAAATTAAGGTTACTCAGAGAATAAAAGAATATATGCTTTTGGAAATAGCTGTTAACTATGGAAATAAGTTGTCCTATGTGTGTATGCTGTGCATGTAGCCCAGGATTATCCCTAAATTCACCTGCTAATCAAAGCCTTAACATGTTCCAGAGCCTTTAAATCCCAAGTTCTATTTCTTCACTGACAAATCATAGCTCAGAAATGTGTTAAGGAAAGAGCTGTAAACCCTAAACAGTACTCAAAAAAATCAGTAACATCATAAAATGCAAGCTTATAAACCAACCATGAGAACTGCTGAGGTAGCCTCTCACCCTGAAGGGCACAAGGAGGGCGATGGGGTGAGGGGTGTGTAGTGTAGTGTAATGGGCTAATTTGTGTTTCAGATCACTCTTCATCCCAAGTAGGCTTCGTGGCTCCATCCAGGATACTTCTGAGTTCCTTGGAACTCACAAAGTGAGTTATGCTGTCAGCCAGGATTATCTTGAGCAGAGAGAGCAGAGATGTCTATGCTTTTCCTCCCACCCAGCTGTGTGCCAGGATTTCCCATGGCTGCCTCTCCTCCAAGGGCATCCCTGCCTGCAGAGAGGGGATTGCAGTGCTTTTCATTACGGAAAAAATGAAGATGATTGGAAGGGTGTATATACTTCATCACTATGATATTCCTCGTTACTAAATTACCACTATTATTTTACAGTGCATTATTATATCATTGCTTTCTACTGTAGAGACTGATAATTGTATAATATAATTTTATTTTGATATTATCACTTTCTTGAAAAATAGTATTATGACTCATTCTTGGAGCATTAGAAAAAGCACATTAGAACAAAATCAGTAGAACAAACACAACTGTTTTTCTTGAAAATTGTTCCCTGTTGGAACAAAGGTGGTCTAATTTGAAAATGAAAAAAAATATTTTTGTACTCTTTCTTAATGCAGAAATTTTCTATTTTCTGTTCAATCACTAGCCTAGAAATACAATTAATATTTTTCAAGTTAATAAAAACTATCAAGATTAATAATACCAAACTTATTAATGAAAGTATTGCTTGTATTTGTTTGGAGGTGAATATCTGTATACTTGATCACCCAATTAATGTCAGACATGGTGATTTCACTTGGAGCTTTGAATTTTGAGACAGGAGTAACAACAAGCAGCAATGTCTGTAGTGTAGTACATAATCTCCTTCCTTTTGTAAAACATACATGCCCTTTGCTGTCACGGTAACCCTTGATTTTGAAAGGAGATGCAAGGACTGTCTATGGATCTTTAGTAAACTCAGTTCATGTGTCTTTCTTCCCAATGGATCAGTAAAACTGAATTTTTATGCTTCTTTTGAAATATCTGAGTTGGAGGATTTCCATCTTTCTTTATTAATGTGTAGACATGCCTGATGGTCAGGGTTGTATAGTGCATCCATCTGTAGCTCCAGGTGTCTAAAGCTGGTCTCTAGGCACTGATAACATAAGGTGTGGTCCACAGAGGGGAGATTTTATTAGTTACATCTTTAGCTACTTGAGGAAGGAAAGCATATTATTTAAGACACTTTGAAGCGTTAAAAACATGTGAAATATGTTTAAGGCATCAAAGAGACTGAAATAGAGGAAAACAGCATGAAACTTGAAGTTCTGAATAAAGCAGGACTACTAAATGAGTTCAAATACACCCAAAAAAAACTTGAGAGATATTAAAAGAGAAGAAAAGGAGGGAATGAAGAAACAAGGCCTACCATAAGAAGTACTAGTGCTTTCTGAACTGCATGGTGTAAAACCCACTGAGGAAGCTAGACAGAAAGAGGAAATGCACAAAATCAATGACTGTGTAAACATCTGTCTCTTCTGCAAGTAATTCTTACACTTATTGAAGGATGGTGCAACTCCAGCCTGTGATCAAGGCCCAGATACAGAAATACACATCTTTGCTGTTGCTGCTCACAAGAGGTGTGCTCTGATATATTACACATTCATACACAGCTGACAGTGTGTTCTGCCCTTAGGACCTAACCCTGTAGCCCATTACATGGACAGAAATAATAGCATTACCATTATTTGGCACTGAGAGGAAAGGATTTGACTTAGAGCTGGTACTGAAGCAAGGTGAGTTTACCCATCTCTGACCAGCCTTCTACCTCTGCCAGTGTGCTGTGGGAACCTGGGGAGAGCAAAAGCTGTGTCCATATGGCTCTGAGCTGCAGCACCTCTTAAAAAGCACAGCAAATACCCACGTATAGGTACTGCCCACAATAAACTAAACTTCTTATTCCAGATTTGATGGGTAACCATCAGAAGCATTGTTATCTTAGGGTCACAAAATTTGCAGTTACATGTCAAATCATTGTTGGCTTTGTATGCCACTGTATACTTTTGTAACAAAGAACAGGCCTTGTCAGAGATCTGGAAGTGTGTCTCAGTTCATTCTGGTCATGTTTTATTGCAGTGACTTTCCTCCTACACATCCTCAGGGGGAAGAGCCCTGCTCTTGTCTTCTGAAAGTGCTCCTTTGAAATGCCAAAATTACAACAGGGAAAAGTTGTTCAGGCTAGGGATAGTTTTGCAAAGCAGCTACAGTTCAGTGCAGAAATTAATAACAAGTGTCAGCTTAACTCTACCTTCAAATAAAGAGTGGGATGAAGAGCATTGACTTTTGACTACACCTGCATAGAAAGGGCTCCCAGAAAAGGCTCCAATGGTAGTGGCACACTCCCAACATCTGCTCCTTCCATTGAACTTAGCTGTAAATTGAAATTCCATTGCAATGTTTTTAGAATCAGTTGAAGTAAGGAGACTGTCAGAAATCCTCTTTAAACTCACCCTTATCCAAACAGGAAGCTGACCTCTAACCCCCGGACGTAACAGTACACCAGTGGAAATTTCATTATCCCCGTTTCGGCTGTACTAAGTGAAAATTAATTGTGTAATTATCTGGATGAGCGCATGTGTAAAATTTTACAATGTGCCAGTTAGATTAAGTAACGTGTTAGTGGCATGGTTTAGTGCAGAGTCAAGGCTGTCTTATAAAAACGGCATAAGAAGTCCAACAAGACTTGAAGGGAAAGAACATATGTCTGAACAAACATTAACATGAGAAAGTAATATAATATTTAATACCATAACCTGAGTAAGATCTTAGCCTCCTCTGATGGAGATTTATCTGGCATAGAAGAGATCTTTTGTCTATCACTTTAAACCTACTTAATGGTCAAAATAGATAAGTGATTACAATCACTTACAATCATTTTTTTCTATATTGTACTGTATCCACTTTATGCCTCTTTCATGTGTATCTTGAAATGCTTCTCCTTTTCTCACTGTTTAAGTAAGAAAAAAAACCCTAAAACATAGAAGCAAACACAGTACTTAAGAAAATGCAATGTGCTGAACTCAATTCCTTCATAAAGAATTCAGGAACCAATTTTTCATGGCTCATGGAAATCCTAATACAACTATTCAGAAGAAACTATTTCCATTTCAAAGCCATAGACTTGTTTGGATAACGAGATCACTGGGCAAAAGATGCTGCCTGGAAGAAGTCTAGTCCTTTGAGAAGTAATATTATCTTTAAACAGTCTGGTAAGTAATATATTAGGTTCTATCAGTCTTACTGCCAAAGATTTCTGTGTAGAGTTCCTTTAACAATATCAAATAAATACACTGGTAACATATCTTAAAAACAGAGGAATGAAAGTAACTTATAATGGAATTTCAGTGAAATCAATAGAACAGAATATGTGCAGAAAGGCTTGGTGTTACAGCGAGAAGTCCCACAGCAGCACTCTGCTACTAAATCTGGATGGAGACAGGAGATGATCCAGACATTTCTGTACACAAATGAGGGGTGCACAGAGGAACCAGATCTGAAAGAGTTAGTTCCTGTCATGGATTTTAGGTATGGTGGGATCGTGCTCTTTTAAGGGCAAAGCTCAGGATTTTCATTTCTTGTGCAACTTAGTCTCTGAAAGGTTTGTGAAAACACAGACAGAAATTTTAGTTTTATAGTTCAGTTTTTATCTGTAATTAATCTAGCAGACATTTTGAGAAAAAGGGCTACACAAAAGGTATAAAAATTATAAAATCTAAACAAAACCATAAAAAAACAGGAAACAATGCGTGTGACTCACAAATACACCTTTGTGTTTCATTCTTACAGCCTAAGATTTTTGTCTCACTTATCTTTTCAAAAGTCTAGGTGTTGACTCAGTATATTATTGCATTAACAAATACAGATCTTTTAAATGGGACAAAACATGATGTTATAGAACAACACCTAGAGAGACAGGTCTTGGATGTTTCGGCTGCTTCACTACACTGTTGCAGAAGGGATGTGGGAAGAGCTCTGGCACATTGCTGGGAACAGAATGTTTCTCTTACAAGCTCACTATTCATCATTTGTTCTGGTCTGGGCTGTGACACAAGGTAGGTGACCACACAGGAGCACTGTGTAGCTACAGGAGAATGTTTAAGTCAATAAAAAAGTGTGTTTTTGTAAAAGAAACCAACCTGCAAGCCTTTTTGCCTGTATCAAGTTGAAATCCTCTGTAGCATATGAGCAGGGCTGTTAAAAATGCTCCTGACTGAGCTAACTCCAGGCCTGATGGAGCCAAGGGCAAATCGATTTAACTTGGAAGAGAATTAAAGAGAGTTGTGACTACTTCTGCTAACCTCATCCCGAGTACTTCTGCGCATTTCTCAGTTGATGGGAACAGGCACAGAGCAGGCTCCTGCTTCTCAGTCTTCACAAAACCGAGTTCAAGCACATCCAAGGATGTCCAGGGCTGGGTTGACATCAAGAGTGGGAACAAAAGGCAAAGCTGAGGCCTACAGTCGGGGGCTGCTGAAGTTCTTAGTCAAAAACTTTCCCCTCAATACAAGGCATCACCTCTCTCCCCCAGCCCCATGAACAGAAACCACCCACCTTGCTTTGCCAGGCTCTCACACTCCAGGCAGACAGGCAGAGTCGCCACACACCTCTTCTTGCTGCCACCTGGGAGGCATTCACCTCCAAAAGCACAGGAGATCTGTACATCTATGAATACTTCTGTGAGGAACTGATATTTAGGAGAAGGGCACAAAAAGATCCAGGAGCTTTGTGACTTTAGTCTGATATGTAAGAATACCATTTGTCAAGATAAATACAGTTTCGCTGAGATTAAACAACTGTGGATCGCGTGTATGGATCATCTCCATGCCATTTGTAGCTAGTTTAACTGAATAAGAGGATAAAGCTTTTGGAAAGATTTGCCCTTGACATTCATATTGAATTAAAATGTGGGGTATAGATTTGCTTTGATGTTTGGTTTTGGGTCTTTTTTGGTGATTTTTTTTTTTTTTGGTTAGTTGGTTTTTTTTTACTAAGGAACACGTGGTTCTTTCTCACATGTTCATTATATCACCCGTGATAGCTATCAGCTTGCTACAGCATAACTTTTTCACCAGCACCAAACCTTTCACATGACACTACCAAACAAATGGTGTCCTGTTGGTTTTCTGGCAGTTTATTAATGATAGTTATATTTTCTGCACTTTATGGGTTATTGACTCCTTTGTTTTCTACAAAGACAGGAAACATACACTGAAAAAAAAAAAATCAATGAAGTGTGAAAAGCATTATCTACACTCCACACAGAAAAAGAAGCCTATAAAAAAGGCCAGGAGCAGGAAGCAACAGAGGGCAAGATATTCCTCTGTGGAAAAAAAAAGTAAAATAATACTGTCACTAAGTTAAAAATAAACTACAGAATATCAGATCTTAGAAAACATAACATATTTTCCTGAAGAACAGAAATCTAAGACAGCAAAGGGAATTCTTTTTTTTTACTGTTCCACTTTTATCCTAGAGATCTGAGGAAGTCAAATGAAAATTTCCTGGCATCCTGGGGCAATAAAATAATCTCAGTCTCCTTGTGAAACCACATTAGTGTGGAGATCGAACAGAAGTTCTTTGAGAACTGTAAGTGCTATGTAAGCATCATTTTTCCCAGGAAACTAAGGCTTTGTTTATTTACACTGAGCTATGCCACTAATGTAATAAGAAATAAACTGCTGGGACAGTCACAGACCTGAACACCTATCACATAGGAGCACACCGGCACTCAGATCTGTGACAAAGTTGATTGTCCCTGTAGAAAGCATCAGGACTTCTGAGGACAGTGACTTGTCCTGTCACAGAGTCTTCCCTGCATCCAACACCCATGCGCTGAGGAATCAGGAGGGATTTCAGCCAGTGCAGAGCATACTCCGCTGCATCAGGGCCTCTTGGCTCGCCACTAGCAGTGTTTTTGCTGCTCAAAAGTAAGCCAAAGTAGGCCAAAATAAGAAAGTAGTCTGATATAGATCTGACTCATCTCCATTGATGATACAATTGACTGCAGGTGATTGTTTGTTTATGTGCTCTGGCACGTATCTGCAGGCAGAGCTTCTGGTAAACGTGGCTTCTGGTTTAGGGCTTTCATTCCCCAGGATGGAATGGCCAGGGTTAGAGGGGACCTTAAAGATCTTCTAGTTCCATCCCCTTTTCAGGGGGCAGGGGCACCTTTCATTAAATCAGATTGCTCAGAGCTCCATCCAGCCTGGCCATGAACATTTTCAGGGATAAAACAACCACAGTTTCTCTGGGAAACTGCTCCAGTGCCTCACCACCCTCCAGATATCAGATCTACCAAGGAAAGGAGGTCTCAACAGAGTTCTCTAGGACCACTGTGTTGCTGATCCATGAGCAAGACAGCAAAGCTGTCAAGGCACACCAACAGAAAAGCAAAAGCCCTGTCAGCTCCTTTCCTTTTCTCTCCTGCAGCCATCAGGGAACATACTACTTCAAAATGGCAGTCACTGTGTTGGTGGCAAGAGCATTAAGACTTCTTGAATTTCATCTCTTTTAGTTTTAAATCAAGATGTAGCAAGAGCACTTCAAAATTTCTCATGTTTTTCATATGTGAGACAGTTTTTCCTGACTCCTCATGCAGCAGCCATCCCAGACATCAGAGCTGCAAGGGCAACTGGAGCCTACAGCTGCCACAGACATCGCTGGCTAATTCATGTGATGTGCTTCTCTACTCCCCTGTGCCTTTTAAATATATTACAATTAATAACACTAGATTTACACATGAGAAAGAAAGCCACAAAAATTATTCTCTAACCAACATACTTGCTGCTACTGAAACATAAGGAAATACATGGAAATACATTCTAAAGAAAGAAATGGTTTTATGTCATTCAAACATGTCCTAATTTTTCAGGAAAACTTATATCCACGCACTTATAAGTTAAGAATGAATAAACATTGTGTGACAGACAACCCTCACTCATCTCAGCAATACATGTAACATCAAAAGCATGCAAACAGCATGCAATGCTGAGTGAAGGCACTGCACAAAGGAGTCCTGCATGTAAAACAACCAGCAGCATTCAGAACTTTGTATCTCACAACTATCCCAGCCATCATGTCTCCCAAATTTTACCTTTTTCTTATGTGCTTCATTCTTCTTATATAGTTTCTCCCACAGTAATAACAACTGAGGACACTGACCAGTTTGGAAGGCAGCAGGTGGTATATGAGAAGACTTGGAAAGAAATATGACTGCATTTATACAATCCTAAGAGAAACAGCATCAAGGAATCCTTAAGAGACATTCTGCTCACAGGAAAGCAGAATTTAATAAAACAGAGGAGTCAGACTCCTCTTTCTGGTGCAATATCATGCTCCAGAGAGGTTACTATGCTCTTTTGACGTCTTCAACATGTATTCCCATAAGGGGATGGTACAAAATGCTTCTACAGTTTGACTTCTGATCAAAGGCTGCATATCTGCAATATTCAGTCATGTTTTGTAAAGGTTGCCTGCCCCTGCTGATTCCTTTTCTTCTCTGCTATTTCTTCCCATTCCCCCTCTTTCAGGGAAAGCAGCCAGCACTCATGCCAAATTCAGCAGCAGAAACATGCCTGGTCACTTCCTAGAGAGGCCTTTCCTCTTTGCACTCGCCCACCTTTCTCCTGCTGACACCTCTACTTCACCAGCCTGAGCAGAGGACATCTGGTTCACTGAACATACCATCCCTTTGATTATCTCAGAAATAATCCTGTGTCTTCCCTCAGCTGATCTTGGATCTGATAGAAGCAAGTGGTTTTTTCTAATTCTTAAATATAGACTTCTTTATTTCACAATGAATTTTTTGAACCCTCTACTGGTCAGACTTGATGGCAAGTGATGATCTATTCAGATGTACTATAAAATTTCTGTCCATTTACTATAGATGTCAAGACTGCTACAGGAAAATGTTAAAAGCAATTGTAAGACTTATTACTTGCTATATCACTAAAGAAATTTCAAAAGCTAACTTAAAGTGTCTTTATCTGCTTGCTGAATTGTACAAGTCTTCTTTTTCTATGTGGTTGCATTCAACCCAGTGAGTGACTAATGTCAAATTAGCAAATGGCAAATGTAGTTAACATAATTTTTCTCCCAGGGACCTTAGGTACCAGAGCATCAGATCCAGTGAGGGACTGCAAAGCCCAGCTCTGGGAGAAGATTTCAGAGAGCAAAGACAGGAAAACAGGTTTCATAAACGTGAAGAGCTGCAGACAACCAAAACGTGCTGAGGGCCCTGAAATGCACTGTGTCTGAAATCTTCTCTATATCTTGTCTGAGCATGCCTAAGATTCAAGGTTTAAAAGTTTTGACTAGATTTAGGAATGTAGGTCAGTCCTCTAATGGTCTTTTTGACCTGTTCTCCAAATAGCACTGATCTTGCTTCACATGCCCTTGTGGTAAGGGCCCTCTCCCAGGAGGGAAAGGCTGGGGCTCCGGTCCTTCCTCTGCAGACAAACTCAAACACAGCTCTCTTGCTTTCCAGAAACTGTGCAATTATAGTGGCTCAAAAAGAGCTCATTAGTCCTCAGCCCTCAGCACTAGGCTTGCTGCCCTAAGGTCAAGCACAGCTTACCCAGAGCATTTTGCCGAAGGGGGATGAGTTTTAACACTTGTTAAATGCTCTGCTATACTGGGTTCATAAAGAAAAGAGATCAACAACCACCTCATGGCTCTGTAAGAGCCATAACATCTGAGGTGTCAGGACTGTGCGACTGTAGAGCCAAAATACATTTCTATGGTAAGAAGAAGAAAGATCCAAAGTAATTATGAAACATAATATACCAATAATATTTGGATAAGTTCAATCTAAAATACTGCTCTGTCCTTACGTTAGGCTGATTGGAGCCTGCGATTCCAGCCACGAAGAGAGTGCTTATTTCAGTGAACTTTTAGCCAAAATCAGAAACCTCCCTGAGAAAAAGTGTGCAGCCCAAGAGTCAGGGGGAAGTTGCGGGCTGGCTAAAGCCCTATCACACTAATAAGGCAAAGCATGTTTTTCTTTAGTTTCAGTTTAACTTCAGAGTTACAGCAGTTTACTGTTCTGCGGTACAATATTTTCCCCCTTAGTCTCACAGTCAGATTAATTTCTGAACAGCAGTGCAATGAAACTTTTGATTTAAGAGATTTGCTGAGGAAATCTAGATTGAAACTCAGGGTTTAGCCAGTACATAAATCAAAGGTGGGATCACTTCAAAGATTCCTTCATCTACTTGGCACAGACTTGGTTCATTTAAAACCTCCTTTCTCATAATTGTGCCCTTATTAAGATTTGAACATTTATAAAATGAGGAATGAGGTCTTATGGAGCTTTCTGTAATCACTTCCCCTGAAAATAAACGTCTACAGAGAAGCAGTGAACGTGGGAGAGAACAGGTCATCTCCTGGCTATCATGGCTACTGATTTTATGGGGTCCTGTCGTAGAAGTAAAGCTCTGCAGTAAAGTTGCTTCCTGGCTCTGCCATAGATTTCCTGTGTGAGACCAATTCAGTTAATCTCTTAGGGCAAAAGTCATCCCATCACAATTCAGAAACTTAGCTGAAAAGCTGAGATTAGAAGGTCATTTGCCCTACGGTGTCTTTTTCACTTAAGCAAATGTAGCAAACCCTACCTGGTTTAGTCATCAATAGAGGAATCTATTAAATCATATACTTTAAAGAAATGCCCTTAATTTTTAACATTTATGACATTTAAGCATTTACATTGCCCATTTCTGAACCAGAATGTTCCTTTCTTCCCGTGCTCCGCCTTTCTTTTCAATTAGTATTTAATCCTTCTGAGAAACCCATCTGTACTGGGGTTTATGAATTTTCAGTGTGCCCTCCACATAGAACTCAACATATCTGCACAAACTAAATTGAAAGCCCCTTGGAGCAGTTTCCAACTGCTGTAAGGAAGGAGATTGTAGAAGGAAAGTGTCAGATATGACAAGTATCTTGCAGTTATGCCTGAGTGCTTGCACGTATTTAATTGGAAGAACTAGAGAATGTCAAAGGCCAAAGACCTTAAATAACATTCATGTGTTTCCTTAGCCTGGTGAGAGCCTTTCCATCCCTGTAGGTGGTAACTAGCATGTCTGTGGCCAGCAGCAGGGCTGAGCTGCTGCTTGACTTCACGTGGCTTCTCCAGCTTGTCTTAGTGTCCTCAGTCAGGCACCCAAGGCAGCTGCAGCATCTGGCCTAGGGGAAAGAAGGCAATAAGGACAAGAAAGAGCAGAAAACATTGTCCAAAAGAGAAAGGTGAAACAAGGGAAAAGAGGTTACTTGACAGCTAACCAGAGCAAACATTTACAATTAATTTCATGATGCCAGCATGCCAGCTTCGTAACACGCTTATGTGATGAACCAGAATTAAAATTTAGGCAGACTGAAATACGTGAAGTAAGATGTAAATAAACCTTGACACTAACTTACAGTCACAAAAACAATTTACAGGATCAGCAGCCGGTAACTTGTGACTGGTAACAGATGCAACCTAGGATTTGCTGACTGGGGGATGGTCCTCACTTAAGCCAGAATTCTGCTTACAGAGTTCAGATTATTTCAGTTCAATATAAATTCCAATGAGTATTTGGCTAAGTCAAGGGAAATTTTTAGTGAATGACCAGAAAATCCTAAGGACTCCCAAGCCTTAATTCCAAGGGTACTGAAACAAAAAAAAAAGGAAAAAAAAGACACAAAAAATGATGACATTTCATACGTAAACAATATGTGCAGAAAAGGGTCTTTAAATAAATGGATTTTGATAAATATTTGGCTGAATGAAGTGCTATAAATTGTATGAAAGTTGTATAAATAAGTTGAGATGAAAGTCCTTTGCAATGTAATGAATCATTTAAAAAAAGGTTTTGATATACAGAAGCAACGTATGCTCACATCATTAATTTTTCATACCTAACACAAACAAAGCACACACCATTGCAAATACCGTGAGATCTATCTAAGGGCTCAGTAATTTAAAGTTTTGACATAGTGTCTCTATCCATCCCTAGTTGGGTTCAACATTACAGGGCCATAGCAGTTCACTGTGCTGTTATTTTTTGTTATGTCATCCTTTGGGTGGCTGCTGTGATTTACTGACTCCTACAGATTTTATGCTCCTCATCCTCACCAGCTCACTGGGACATCACTGACCTGACTGCAAGCAACAGGGTAGTAGGGAAACCCTGCAGATCCCGTTACAGACTCGCTATAGCCAATTCCTATAAACTGGAAGATGAGAACAGCCTTAGCCCCTTCACAGATGATGGATGCAGATTAGCAGATCTAAACAATTAGTTAGGGTGAGAGAATGAGCTCTTAGACAATTAGAGTAGTTAAGCATCCTGCTGACAGCTGTGGTGACAGCAGACAGTAAAACTACCCTTGATGAAATGAGAAAACTCTCTGCCTTTTTGATTTACAGGCAAGTTTACTTATAGGCTTTAAGGTGTTTAACTACAGTGCTCACAAGCCAGGCTCTAATACCCCTCTGAGTGCAGCCAGCAATGCTGGATGGTGAGGCAAGCTGACACAGCTCAGCTCCGGCAGTGTCTGTCACTTGTCTGAGAGACGAAGGCAAACCTGTCAGGCAAAAGGAGGTAAACTGGCTGCCGGTTGTTACCAGTGAAAGGAAAAAGTAGAGGTTTAATGCTTTTATGTATGTGAGGATCAGAGATGTTTTGTGCTCCCTCTCATCCATATTTTTATATTAAAACTTGCCGCTTGCAAGCTTTTGTTTCAAGTTGCACGACAGCTGCTTGGTGAATGTGGGTTTAGTATCCATTAAGAACAAATGACCCCTTGTTTTTAACCCTTTGATTTGGGGAGTTTGTATATCCAGGTGTGCACTGTTCCCTTTTCACTCCCATTGTGCTACCTTTACCCAGGAGAGACATTTTAAATATTTGCGGTCAGTTTCATGGAATTTGCTTTAAATGCCAACAAAAATTAAATTTAACAAATTCTAATGGATTTTGTGTATGGGTTTTGTCTGAGTTGTTTTCTGGAACTGGGGGAAGGAGGGGATGTTTTAAATGACCATGCCAAGCTGAGAGGCAGATGTGAATTTTCTTTGATCCAGGAGAGGATGCTTTGTTAAATGCCTCAAAGTCTTCAGACAACACTTGTCATGAGATCAAGGAGAAAAATGCATGTCATGTTATATTTTTTCTCACTTAGATGTTATAATTACCAGGTACTAAAAACTATATTTAAAGGTATTGTATTGCTTCACAAAGCATCTGGAATAACAGGTAATCACTACGAATTTTTAAGGTTTAATAACAGCACCTTGGTGTTAAAAGAATCAATGCAAATTCTTACCTCAGGTGGACAGAGAAATATATAGTATATCTTTTAATTCAATTAACACTCTAAATATCGTCCTAATGGGTTAGTGCAGCATTGTATCATTCATTTCAGCAACGCTAGCTAGCCACAATAGGCATTATCAATTAGAGATCTGCAATATTCACCTGGTTTCAGGTTTTATTGTGAATGTGAGCCTCAGCTGCTGTTTGATGATGTTCACTGAGACATGGAGCAGAGCTCTATTTTGTGCATGTCATGCCTGGTTGATGGTTTCAAGTGAACCTTTAATTATGTTTCACTTTGGCTTCATTACCTGCGACACTGTTAAAGGAAGTGCACTGGGTGCAGATCTACACTAGACAAACCTGGCCCACTTCCATTGCCATCACGAGGATATCCTTGGGAAGTTCTGCAGGAGTTCTTGCTCTATTTAATTGTCAGTAAACCAATATTTTTTTCAAATGCCTCAGGTTTTAATTTCAGTAGGTATTCCCTAGCTTTAATGATATCCACCATTGAGTTAAACTGTGAATTTAGGGAGAGATTTAATTGTGTAAGATTTTCAGCATTCAGACCAGAGATAGACTTTGTTTTTCTTTTTATTGGTAATGTCTTTTTCTTAGGCAAGCCACCTGGATAATAGATATGTTTGCATGGGGGAAAGCCTGTCTACACAATGTGGGCATGTTTTTATTTTTCCCTGAAAGATGTAAACAAGCTTCATTACATGGCTGTATATCAAACAACTGTGAACATAAGCAAAGATGTAGGAAAAATTGTTTTCACTTTTACATGGAAATTACTGAGAATGGCTGAGAACTGTAAGTGAGAGACTATCAACAAATTAATATTATTATGACAAGCAGAAGGTAATAAGTAATTATTTTAACTATTCACTCACATGATGTTAGTGGTCCTTTAGTGATGAGCAAATATTGAAGAAGAGCACATTATTCATCTGAACATAGTAGGTCTGTAAATACTTCGGAGTCTCCAGTGTGACTTACCAACTTCTGAAATTTGGGATCTTTCTCCAGCTAAAATATTTCAGTGCTTGGCTTGGTCTTCTTCCTATTTCTGTGTCTGCAAGGGGTACAATTGACAATTTAGCCCTCATTTCTGGCACTTTACAGTGTTCATCTCTTTCCATGATGGTCTTTGTAGACAGGTAAGCTCTTCCACTCAGTAGGACAGTCTCTCACAGTATGGAAGGGACTGTCACCTGCAAGGAATAATCCAAAGGCAAGTCTAGAGACAAGCTCTTTTTCCCAGTTGATTAATAATCAGATAAGGTGACAACTCACCTCCTTTTCATCTCAAAAGTGAGGATTAATTCCAAATTCAGATTTCAGATGAGGGTTTTTAATTAGTCTGGGAAACAAAGGAGAAAACAGATGTTCCCACATAAAATCAGCATTTTTATTACAGTATAAAGTGTAAATATGTATTCCTCCTAACAACCTAGGAGCATTACAATAATAATTATCCAGTAAAGGTTAGGACTTCATTTGAATAAGCTCAAATTGCTTTACAAAAATAATTGCTTTTCAAAAATAACGTTTGCCAAGTATTTTAGAGGACTGAACTGAGAGGCTTTGACTTTCTCATCATTAAGAAAGGTTGGGATAAAATGTAAGTCTCCTGATCTGTATCTGTATCTGATCCCTGTTCTCTACTGCATAGAAAAGTTCTGACAGAGTTGAACATCTGTGCCAGCTATTCTGTCCTGGAAAGCAGATGACCTTATGTATGACACACAGGGGTATAAATCAAGGGGTGCCACATGGAAAGGAAGCAGCTAGCATCATCTAATCTGCTTTTTGAGTTGGGTTTTAGGGGCTTTGGGTTTGCTCTGTTTGTTTTCAAAGAAAGAAGATATGACCCAATACAAACAGGTCTCACTTTGCATGCAGCCACATGTGCCCAGGTAGATCAGGTTAAGGGGGAACTGGTGAAGACCTGTCATGGTCCCCTTCAGGAAATTTTGATTATCCACCTGGAGAGTGACAGAGAAAGCAGAACAGTGTAAGACAACTTGAGTTCAACCCTGCTCATATGTTTTTGCTGTTGTTGTTCACCCTGCAAGGAAAGTCATTCAGTTTGGTGCCTTGAAGTCAGCTGGCACAAAGGTTTTTTGATAGCTCAGCAAGATGCAGTGCAAGAAGATGGACAGGACTTGAAATACAACTCTTCCATGGGGTGCTGTGTGTCTGGGCACTGGGATCAAGAACAGATTTGCTGGTTCATAACGGTCACTGTTAGTATTGTTTTTCCTTGTGCCTTCTCATGGATGTGTTTACTCCTAAATGTGTCTCTCCTTCTGTCTGAATACTTCAGCTGATACAAAGTCGTGAGCCTACTTCCCGTCTGATGGTCTCAGAGCACTGTCTTTCCCTATTTAACCATCAAGGTCAGAGGGAACATCTTCCTCCTCACCATCTTTCTTTGTCACCCCTTTAATTCTGAGACTCTGTAGGCAGCTGGGAGAAGAACAGGACCAGGTTGCCTTCTGACGAGGTGCTGCCCAGGCTTAAACCAAGCCCAAATGCAATTGTTTTCTTTTTCCTCATATGTCATCATTGCGATTCTGGACTCCACTGTTGTGGAAAGCTCTTCTCTTTATTGTCCTTTTTAATTATGAAATCCTTTCCTCAGTAATTCACTGTGACTCGGTAACTGACTCCACATGGCTAAGACGTGACTGTCCTGATTGAATTACTGGAAGAACAGAGCCGGCTGAGCCACATGCATGCGAGCCATGGCGCAGCACGAGCTCCCTTCGGCGGGCGCCTCGCACTCACCCAGGTGGGAACTGGAGCTGCTTCCACCTCCTCAGCCCCTTGCTGCCATGAAGAGCCTTTTCCCCCCAGTGACCACCCCAGAGATGGTCCCCTCTGTGACCCTTCCCCTCCCTAAGGCACACAAACCTGTGGTGGTGTCTGCTCCTGGCTCTGGCACACCCAGGAGGCGTTGTGGGCATGTGCCGAGCTAAAAGCAGCATGAACACCGTCCAGACACGACACCAACCCACTGTGATTTGGGCCCCTGGTGGCTCTGGACATGCACACACCCATCACCGTGTTGTGGTAGCGACAAATAAGTAACAACGAAGGTAAAAAATGAAGGTGCAGCACAAGGCGCACAATGGCCACCCTGGCACCAAGGATGGGCTGGGAGTCGTGATAGTTCCGCCACAGATCCACGTCCAGCTTCCTGGCTTCAAAGGGAAAAGGGGGTGATGTGCCTAGCAGGGATTCCAAAGCTGTGGGTGGTTTCCTTTAATTTAGGAAAGCATCTGATACAGTGTGTCACGACACATCACATTTATTTAATTCTTTCTTCGTTTGGATGTGATTACTGTCACGTGGAATGGAAACTGAGTGATGCACCATGAGCAAAACTATACTGGAAGATGGTTTAAATCAGCTCATACTGAATGAGGGCAAGGAGAAGAAACGTTCAGCTTAGGTCTGAACAAATTAGGATTATTTAACTTTATTGTTAATGAGTTTAAAGGAGGAGGTCAAATTAAGCAGGCCATTGACATAATACACTGATAGTGGTAACTGCCTTCTTTAATTTACCCCAGGGAACACTGGTGAGACCTCAAGGAATTACTTACTAATAGGATTTATAATGAGAACACAGAAATGGAATCCTAATAATTAAACATGTAAGTAATTTAGTTAAGGAGCTTATAACATAAGTCCTAGCAGTCTAAGGAACCGACAATGCTAGATGAATGGGGAAGTTTTATAGGAGAAGAGCATGGGCACAAGACATGGGCCATTACAGAAAAGCTGCACACATGGAAAGATGAACAGGAACAGTGACTTTGCCTGATGAAGACTGAAAAAGGAAAAAGAGAAAATTGAATAGCCAGAGACAACAATATTGCAGAAGTGACATGCACAGACATCCCCAAATGAGCATTCCATGAGCAAATTCAATGAAAAATACTTACTCTCTTGCTGCATGTTTGAGATCTAAAGCAAGATGGAACACATTTCTGCATGATGTTTAGAAATTGAAGAAAGATTGTCTGTTGTTGTTTTTGAATTCCACAAATTATTTTCACAGGGAACCTGAGACAAAGACAAAGGGAGCAGTCACAAAAGTCGCATGCAGCACAGGGACAGAGCACAGTGCACAGTCTGCTCCACTCCAAAGGCTGCAAGCTTGCTTGTAGTTTGGGACTGAGCTGGCATATCTGGTTGGCAGGGGGATAAAGACCAACCCACATGCAAGTAGAAAAATGAAAAAGGCAGGGTGTGGTGGGGAGGGAGACAGGGAACAGCTTGTGAACATGCCCAAAGATTTCAGTCAATGTTCAAACAAACCACAGTGGAAAACAAAGGTGCTGTGTCACTAATCTTCCAAAATTATTTCAGCACATTCTCTTGAGCTTTTGGCTTCTCCTATTATGTTGATCTCACCTCTCACTTTTTGTCTTACCATGCTTTCAAAAAGAATCATCAGTATTGACAGAAACGGGGCATACAGCTCAGAATTTTGAAAAGCAAGTCCTTTGCTGCCTGCAATGGGAAAGCACCAGTGGAGCAATATTTGGATATTTTATTTCTGGCTGCAGTCACAAAGATGAAAATGCCTGGTGAACGCATGCCTTCGGCTGCCACCACATGGTGAGAGCAGGGAATGAGGGGAAGTGACCGATTTATCTGCAATTTCCCTGGCATTGTGGTGCTCCCACAGCTTTTACTGAAACGAACTCATTTTCAAATCTAACTTGAGAGGGAAAAGCATAAATTGTACTGGCTTTATTAGCTATAAATTAATTTCTTACAGAACCTCCTTATATCAATTCTTTGTTTCATTTTTTGAGTGGTGAGATCATGTTAGAGTAAAAAGTACTAAGGCAGAAACTACTTCATAAAATGTTTTTTGAGATTCATTTGGATGCCCTGCTCCAGTGTTATGGCTTTCATCTGCTGTCTAAGTCCCAGGTGCTGTTTCTTAGCCTATATACAGATGCTAAAAAATAAAGGTTAAATCTTCTACATTATTGCAATTTTTTCTTTGTAAATGTTGACACCGAGTAAGCAAAAAGGAGATTGCTTCAAGACACTAACATTTCAGTTTTTTAGTGAAGATTTTCTATGGAAATATTTTTATGAGAAAAACCATGCTGCTGGGCCTCTGTAAGTGTCATTTTTAAATAGTAATAGCAATTTAATTTTTTAGACATGAAGGGAAGAAATTTTTCCCCTTGGTTGCAGCTGCTGGGAGAATTTTTAGGGACATAGAGTGGCTAAAGTTCAAACTGTGACTGTGCCCCGGTGCTTGGATTAAAATATGCAACACATTTTAAAAGATTAAAAGATTCATGAATTTCAATGTCCTTCACTAGATAGTAACAGAAATTAAGAACTACATTTTACATACAATCTTAAAAAACCTTCCTGCCATGGTTTCAAGCAAGTCACAGACCAACTCCAGCAGGGGAGAAATTTTGGGGTTTTTTTAAATATTGTTGCATGAAGAACTTTATTGAATTTCTTTTTCTTTTTTTTTTTTTTTTTTTTTTTTTTTTTTAATTTACAGCAATGGAAATTCAAATAATTCCAGCAGAAACAGTATTTAACTTAAAGTTACACCTGATCTTCATTAGTTTAAAAAGCTGTTCCTCTGATCATTTATACCAGTAAAACTGTGGAATTAAAAATGTCCTTGGATGAATGAATGAGACATGCTTCAGCAAATATAACATGCTATATTTTTGAGGAAAAGAGAGTAAATCCACAATTTAAAATACTTTATATTATATCTTTCATTATTGCAACACAATTATTTATGAGCAATTTTTTTTTGTTAATATTAGTTTCAAAAACATCTAAACATCTGATGGAAACATCATCAACTGAAAAAATATTTCCATTCCCTTTTGTTCTTTTTTACACCACAAAATAATGCCATGACTGACACAGATACAGATTTTGCCAAGCTCTCTCTCCAGTCTGTACCTATATACAGTGATTTAAATAGGATTCCCAACACATATTCTCCTTATAGAACTCGAAGCCTCATTTGGAGTTTTAACAGAAAAAACATGTGAATAAATATGTATTTGGGGAGCTATAAAAGCCAAGCTCTGACCTGAAGTGCAAGGAGCTGTTCCTGGGAGCACACCCAGGCTCTCACATCTCAGCGTTTTTCGTCTGCTCGCAGCAATGAGCTCGTGACAGGGCAACCTCTGCAGGAAAAATACGGGAAAGTGCATGTTTGACTTAAGGTGTTTCTAAACCTTAAAAAGCTGTCCTTTTTAAATTTATTTTGTTCTTTTCCCATAAACTGCACTAGGGGCTGGCTGGAACTGTTTGCTATTAAAAATCCCAGTGTTAAGCAGGAGCTAGTGGAATTTTAAAATAAATACATAAAGACATGGATAGTACCGCTCCGTACCTCAGCTTCAATATTGTCTTTTCAAAGCTCAGCAAAATAATAAACAAATGAACAAAGACATAAAACAAAACTCAGGAACTTTCTTGTCTCATTTCAATCCAGAATAAAATGTTAATAAGGAATTAAAATAATGACAGTCACTGTGACTCCTTGTCCCCAGATCTCACAGTGCTCACATCAAGATGCTCTGTGCTTGCTGACTCCATAAAGCAGTTGAGGGAAAAAATAAAACACCTCCTCTCAAACATAAGTGCAGAGGCATGGCTGCACAAATGCTTGAACTGGTTTTCCCTTATATTAAAATGAAACATTTCTTTTCATCTTCTTGTTTTCAGAAAACTGAGAGAGAGAAGAAGGAACCAGAGCTCCAAAGGCAGAAAGCGCCACATCAACTTCTAACACACGGTATTTGAACAGAGCATTCAAATGATGTTTTAAATTAAAAACACAGACAAAAATCTAAGGCTTCTCAAGTGTTAAGGGCCATAAGGTACTTTCTGCTTTGGAAGTGGGAGAAAAAACAGCTAGGCACACCCTTGGCAAACACCAGGGAGGGACAGGGTTACCCGACTTCTCTGTCCCAAAGTACCTGAGTCTGAGCACTGTGCAGCAGTGCCCATCTCCAGCAGCTATAAATGCTTTGCATGCTTTAGGCAGCAGGAAATAAGCTTTAACCCCTTCCACAGCTATGATTTCATAGCAACCCAGTGGCAAAGTGGCTAAAGCTGCAGTCACGCTCTTCAGAGAGCAGGGAGGTGTCAGCAGAGGAGACAGCAGGTCTCAGAGGGTCTGCAATGCCCAGAATGCTGAAAGTCACATCCCATTTCCCCCTGCCTCAGGACACCAGGCACCGATGGCAGGCTCTGTGCACCTGAGGAGCTTTTCTACATAAACATGGTCTAGGGCTGCTCAAACCAAACCCCAAAGGGGATCTGCTACCCTCATGGTTCCTTACCATAACACAACTAACCCCTCACAAATTCATTATCTTGGTTTTAGTGCTCAAAGAATAAGGAAAGGGAATTTCCAGAAACTGGAAATAAATGTGAAATATTGCTATGCCACCTGATGAACTTCATTCCTGATGAGGAAGTCTACCTACTGCAATTTACCTTCTGTCTGGGACACATTATCTCTGCACAGAGGAGCAGCCCAAAACTTAAGCAGTTCTTAAAACTTCCAAAAAACTGATAAAGAGGGAGTTAAGGAGTTTATAGGTCTTGTGGGACTCTGCTACACGTGGCTGAATTTTAAGTTCATAGTGGCCTCAAGACAGAAAGTTCAGCTGCATTTTAGATATTTAAAAATATTTTTGATTTCCACCCTTTCTTTAACAACAATCTGAAAACAAAAATATTTAAAATGACATTCAGCATTAGCACTTCCCATATCTATCTCTAAGTAGTACATGTTATACATCTAGCACTCGACATATCAGATTTATTGTTTTGCTGTTTTTCTTCTGAAAAACTACATGGGTTTAAATTGTTTGTCTCACTGGAAAAAAAAAAAAAAAAGAAAGCATAAAATGTTGGCTTGATTAAGCAAAACTAGAATTCTAGCACCTTTTCAACAGTCCACCATTCTCCCATCCTCTGTTTTCCTTGAGAAACCTCTTCTTTTAAACTAACCCTTATGAGTATCAGACTTCTGCTGGACTTTAGCATGGAAAATAGAAAAAAATGTGTCCAGCTTCTATTTGTAACTCAGTGGAAGTCTGGTTGCTGGTTTGCTTAAAATTAAAGTAGATTTTACAAGGATTTTTAATATGTTGTATTTCATATTCTTCAGTGTAGATTTTGTCCAGTCAGTCTTGCCCCTACTACACAATACAGATACAGCTGTGATATTTGATGACAGACATTCAGTGAAATGGCACAAAAAGAAAATAATTGGGAAGAAATCTTTTCAAAAATATTTTTGTATAATCACATAAGATATCTGAGCTTTGAAGCTGGGTGTATATCTTAAAAACAAAAATTTTAAAAAAGAAAAATGAAAAGGCAAGCAGAAAAATTAAGAAGCTGTTTAAAATAAATCTGCCCTAGATTTCAACACAAAAATGTGGGCTTAACTAAACAGAACTCCTCTGTCCAAAAAGAACTCTGAATTCAGCTTAGGGTTTATTATTGTCAGCTTCCTGTCCAGGGATTTACAAAATCAGCTATATTTGTTTATATGGTAAACAGCATTTGAAAGCAACAAAAGTGAGCTGTATTAGTATTTTTTTTTCTTTTTTTTCTTGCCTTAGATGTGAAGTTGCTTATCTTACACTTGCAGTGTTGGGTCTGATGAAGTGCGAGCTGTGAACTGCTGTGTGAAACTATTTCATGCTTGTTTCTTGGACTCCTTCACGTTCTACCAGTGTTAATTTATGAAACCACATCTCTCGTGTGATCAAGCACTAAAAAACACTCTAATTTTAATGGTAAAATAAATTTTGCGTTTCAATGACAAATTTTGACCCCTAATCTTTGCATAGGATTCGAGCCCAGCTTTTGGCGTTTGGAGGCAGTTTAAAATTTCAAAGGTGCAGGCATTGTCCGTGAGGCGCGCTGGGCTGGCTGCTCGGGGCCCCCCCACGCACCGGCACCGCCACCACTTCTGCTGAAGATTTGTACAGATGCCTCGAGGCATCTTTCAGCAACAGTATCAGATTTGCTTATAGTGCTGAAGCAAATGTTTTCATGGTCTGTCACCTTGATTTTATTAAAGGTGTTGGGCCAGGCTATTATCCAGCACTGGAAAAGTCCCCTATAGAAGCTTTATAATAGCCTGGGAATTTAGAACAGCCAAGCATTTTGAGCCCATAATAAATTTTTTTTCTTCATGGTACTAGGCAGAGCATTTTCACAATTAGTCTAAACCAGAAAAAAGCTCTGCAGGTACTTCAGGCTCTAGACTTTTAAAATGTGTGCTTCTGTGCCTCAGATTCAACATCCCTTTTCAGAGATCTGATTTTTTTCCCCCAGGATTTTTATTCCTCCTGCTGAAGAAAGGACCCATGCTGAAAACCTCTCTTTCCAGATGACTGTGTGCCTAGCTTAAATGCATGGTATCATCAAAGTAATATTTTTACAAACAGTTTGATTAATCATTGTTTTAAAGAGAACAATTTAGGCTTATTCTATACATTCAATATGGCGTTTTAGTTTTGGTTTTGCTTTGCTTTAGCCACAGTAACATAAATAAGAATAACTTGAGATCAAAGATTTCCTCAGAGCTGTAGGAAACATAATGTGTGTGCAGGTGCCATGCCCTGCTCTGGAATTTGGGCACTTTGTTGAAAGGAGGCAGGGGTGATGTATTCCAAAGGACACAGATCATCTTCATGAAAAACAGGGATTTTTCATGAAGGGCAAAATCTGAGGTGCTGACTTAAATGCAATATTTTATTAAAACTGAGATGTTCTTGTGTACCAACATAAAGAGTTCCGTTGTCTGCTGTTTATACAAAAAAAAGGCAAAGTGAATGTGTGCAATGGGACCCACATGCAAAGCAGAGGGATTGTGTGTGGTCCGAGTGGACTTTTTTTGTCATCCTGTTTGGGAACCGGTTCAGGATCTGTTTCTGTTGGCAGTTTCCTCCTGTTGTGAATATATTAGTGCATTTCTCAAGGCCTCTGTGCAGCTGAAAGGCTAGTAACTTAAGCCCGGAGTATGACAGACAATCATCTTCCATCAGTTCAGACACGGGTGATGGGATGAAAAAGAAGAGATTACATCTCTGAAAACAAAGGAACTAATGCAGGCCAAGACCAGCCACTAGGCTGTAATCTCTGTTTTACCATAAATGTACAAAAATGTCTTATCTCTGGTTTTACAGCGTCGTGCGAGAGTGGATGCAGTTCTTGGGTGTACCAGCCAGCTCTGAGTGGTGGCTCAGAAAAACGACAAGACTGAAATG
The DNA here is from genome assembly GCF_017590135.1 of Pyrgilauda ruficollis. NCBI lineage: Eukaryota > Metazoa > Chordata > Aves > Passeriformes > Passeridae > Pyrgilauda > Pyrgilauda ruficollis. The sequence goes on along the minus strand of NW_024526711.1, from coordinate 2,267,943 downwards.
AACAGTTTAGGGAATGAAAAAACACACCTCGTAAAATATCAGATGCAAAGAAAAATAAAAATATCTGAACATTGTTGCTTAATGAGTTATTTTAAACATTGCATTTCACATTAAAAGAAGATTTATGCAAGATGTGAGACTTGAAAACACCCAGCCAGTAGAAGCACACAGCATTGCATTGCGATTCCTCATTTGCCACCCATGCCAGTGGATTATGAAGGCTAAAGATTTACACTAATTCTTCAAAAAAATCAAGTGCCAGTTCCTTAATGCAAACCGCATTGCGATGTAAATGTGCCACAAACCTCTCTCACAGTTCACATCTGCAAATATTATTTCATACCAAAAGGAGGAATGAAAGCAACTCATACTGGATTTCCACCAAGGAAGAGGTTGCTCTGTGTATTTCTTCTGTGAGTAGTTCACTCATCATCCCAGGGTTTGGAGGAATCATTTCCTGGAAAATTTGTGGATGATATCTCATGGGTGCACAGTGAGTGCTGTCCCAAGCAGTACCTTCCCTGTCTTTTGCTAGATGTCACCCCTCTGATTTTCCTCATCTTTTTTTTTTTTTTTTCCCCCTTTTTTTTTTTTTTTCCAGTTTTCCAGATCCAGGACTGAAAATGAAGCGTAAATCTTACTGCCTAATAACCACGGCAGTTACTTCAATAAAATGTTACTTAAAAGTCAATGGACTGCACATGTTAAAGACATTAGAGCTGTTAACAGACCATTGTAAAGTAAGCAGAATCTTTAATAACCTGCATGTAATGCACAACCCCGCGATTTTTGGCGCAGACTGTGAGCCTGGCCTCTCCGTGCCAGGGCTCCTAGAGAAACCACTCTTGCATTCTTCACTTGCATGGCAAAACAGGCAAAAGGTGCTAAACACTGAACCTCGTGGGACAGCTCTGAGCATAGCCAAAATCCTGTATTTCCCCAAGATGAAGTGGAGGACTGGGATGGCTGGAGGATTCCTTGGATTCAAGGGGCAGTGGAAGGTGTCTGACCCTCTTCTAGAGCTTGGCCTTGAGCAGAGACATGGGAAGAGGAGCACTGCTCCAGCCTGAAGGCAACACAATCCTGACATTGCAGTGTTTTGTAGATGTTTTTGGGGGGAAAATCTTGCCCAGGAAATGATCTGGGGCTGATAGCATCAAAATCCAGCCAAGACCATGGAGGTAGACATCTTCTACTTATTCTGCTCCTGCTGCACTTCCATTCTTTCCACATCAGTGGAAGGCACTGTTAAAGATTGGCAAAGGAAACACCCTTTGTATTTGCACTGTCCTTGCCTTCGAAGTCTTCTGTCCAGCAGGGAAAATATGTGCTCACAGATCAGCTAAACCTTGGATGTGTGACATCTTCACTGTTTTCTCGGTCTTGTCCCATTTTTTATTTTTGGTCAAAGCCTCTTCACACCCCTCACCCCTTCAAAAAAAGACTGAAGCTGGAAAAAATAGCAAACAATTGCCATTTAAATTTTCTTTTTATATTTACTAAGTGGAAGCATTTATAAATAAGCTGGAGGAGGATTTATGCATCAGTCTGCTACAATTTCCAGGTGTGAGCATGAGGCTTGCAGTGAAATTTACACAAGCTAGAATATCTGCCTCCCTCTGTCTCTCTGTGTGAACATACATGCATGCCCTTACCAGTATAAGATGGATGTACTGACCTCATAATTTACACCAGCACCTTTTTTGGCCCTTTCCATATACACATCAGCATTAACAAAATGTTGAAACTAAGTACCTAAGATGGCCTTTTCATAAACCTTTGAAGCATCAGACAAGTGTTTTGGTTTTCCTTTCAAACAAGGACCCAGTAATCATGATTGCTGGCTTTAGCACACAGAAATATGAGATATAAACATGAGATCTGTTGGGACACCTCAGCAGTACAGAGTGCCTCCAAGAAATTACTTTGCTCAATGTCATCTCTTGTTCAAGTACTCTGCAAGCAGGAGCTCCATCATTTTTTTCAAAGACTACATCTGTAGACTTCATAGTACGGAAAACTTCCCAGTCAGGTTTTGGCCCCTTGTTCCTCCTGCAGGCCTGCAGTGTCTACCCAGTTCCATTATCATTTTGTGACATCTTCCAAACCACCCTGCCCGGTCCTGTAATTGAGTTGTAAGCACAGGTGATCTATCAGCATGCCTCGATATTACTCCAGTCTCTTTTGCTACTCTCCTCTGATGTCTTCCAACATGCAGAACATGTGTTTGATGGGAGACCTTGAAATGCACACAACAGATGAGGGTAGAGTTCCAGAGTGAATATAAGATCTTTTTGTGTATAAAATATGAGACTGACTTTCACATGAGCCTACTTTCCTGCCCAGCCATGCTGGAATTGCCATTTTAACTCATTCATTCTCAATTTGTTTTTAGCCTGCATCTGTCTGTCTGAGGAGCTAAGGCAGCCTTCATGCCTCCTTTTTAGCTTCTCCTTTAGCTGTATGCAGCACAGCCCCCACGTCAGGGGTCCTGGGACAAGCCATGTTCCTGGCAACCTCCTTACCCACACCACAACTGCATCCAGCCCTGCGTAGCATTAACACTTTCCAGGTTTCTCCCCTTCCAGATGATGTTGTTTTAAAGCAAAGCACTGTAAATATTTTTGAATTCTTTCATGAATATTTTGAAAGCTGTCTCTCCTATCCCAGGCAATTCTGAACTAATTTTGAGGCAAGGTTTTATAAAACCCTACATCAAATGTTCGAGCATTTATTATTTGTTATTTATTTTGCCAAATGTCTCAAATGCATCTATAGGCGACAGGCCAGTGCTCTGATGTATAAGCCAAATACCATAAAGCTGTCTCCATGCAATTTAGAGAACTCTTTGATTATACATGCTTTGGCTATATTTTTTACTAAATAATGATCTGGGTAGTTAAGTTGCTCTAAAAGGTTCAGTATTTGTTGGTTTTAAGTACCTCAAGAGTCAATCCAGTAATTTTTCATGCTTACTTCTCCAGGCTCTGTGATCTGTAAGTGATGGTTACTGATTCCTTTCTCTTTCTAATGTCCTTCACCTCCCTCAAAGACTCTTCTTTTCCTTGGTTTTCATAAAAACACACCCATAAAAAACCACATGGGAGAGCTGAAAGCTTTAACAATTTTTGATCTTCTCTAAAGAGTAGACTTCATGTCCTTATGTATTTGTCTTTGTGCATATGATGTACATGCATACATATTTATATATACTTAAGAACAATAATGTTCTAGTTCTCACTGAGGCCTCTGGGCCTCAGAAAAAAAAAATAAGAAAAATAGTAAAACAATAATTTATAATGTCATCAATAGTATGCCACAGATGCCATCAAGAATTCTGAAAATAATACCTGGTTTTGGTTTTTGCAACATTTTGACTGTCTTTTGTTGAACATTTTCTAATCTGGTTATGTAAGTCTAGATTTTACAATGGAGTATGGGACAAACTTTTCTTATATTAAGTAAAAGCCTGCATTTTATTTAGATTAATTAAAGAGCTGTCATGACTACATGGAAAACAGATAATATTGCTTTACATTTTTTAGCTGGTTTCACTTTCTGATGCACAAGGTCAGCTTATTTCCCACAGTATCTCATCAGCATGGGATGTTTTCATGTCATACATACACTGTAAAGAAAATACTGGAACCATACCTCTGTTTAAAATCCCTAGGAACAACACATAGCAGTACAGCCAAAATTGAAATTTCTCAGATTTTGTTGAACGTAATCATCTTTGAACCAAACTAGATTTTCTAGCAAAAAAAAAAAAAAAAAAAAAGCCCTCAAAATACCTTCAAATGCATGAAAATGTGAAACAATATGAATATTTGAATAGCAATGAACAGCTGAGAGTCCAAAGCAAAGTGATGCAGCAATAGGAGTATTGTCAGCCCATTTCAAGAGCATTTCTCGCAAGAGCCTTAATGCACAAACACTTGTAGGAGGAACAGATAGCTGAAGGCAGCAAAAAATCCCTGATCCTGCTACGAATCCACTTGTGCCAGAACCTCTCTCTTGAAAAAAGTATAAGTCGTCTCCACAACCCTGTCAGAAATTTCATCAAGTATTTTCTGTACCTTGAACTGAGGCAGACATGCAGAGTTTCCTGTGAAACTGTTTTGGAGCAACTCTTGCTCCATAAGCTCAAAAGCAAATTGTTCTTTTGACTCTGTTATGCCTTTCTGTTGTCTCATGATTGTACAAGCTTTTCCTATGTAACCCTACACAACTTTTCCCAGAGGAGTTTCCTGAGAAAGTGACATTACCTCCTGAAATGCCAGGATGGACCACACTCTGCAGCATTTCATTTTATGCCAATGAGAAGTACTCCACAGCACATTCAGGAAATTCTACAGTCCCATCCCAGGTGTCGATCTAACTATGAAGTGAACACAATTTCATGGTGTCTGTTTATCACATCAGTTCACAAAAAGTACTTTCAGGTTTGCCTTCAAACGTTACTGTGAGAGTGGGTGGCATAAAAAGCAGTGCACATGAAAAGGAGAAGGAGGGGGCTGAAAGGGAGAAACCTGGAGATGGTTTCAGCCATCTGGAAGTAAGACCATCTGGTCAATCTCAACAAAATGTAGATTCTCTCGAAGACAATCAAAGTCTCTTTTTTGAGCCTCTTTCTGCCCAAGACATGCTTATAAAGGGTAGTGAAGGGGATGAACTCCTTTAAGTTCCTACTTCTGATCCATGCAAAATTACTACAAACCACAGAACAGAGTGAACGCCAGCTGCTTCCTTGGGTATTTAATATTACTTAGTAATAAAAGGATTAAGTTTAATAGATTAGGGAAAAACTTAATAAGGGGATAATGACTGGCTTTCCCCAAGAACTGCCAGTCTAGCAGGCTCATGGGCTGATCTGCTGCACTGGAAGTAGACCCTGGCTTTCAAGGAAAGAATTTTAATGTCTGTACCCAGAGTGACCTCCCATGGGATCTACTGCCATGGTTTTGGAGAACAGCTGAAGACCACCCACACCATTGGCTCTCCCGCTCATCTGGGGAAGTATTTGTGCAACCAACTGAGAGTGCTGGGAGGAGGTTTCAGCCTCTCTAAGCCAGCGCCAAGGATGCCACCCACCTTTCAGGAACACACAGCGGGGATAGCCCCAGAGTGTCAGCACGTGTCCCCCAGGATGGCAGCATCCATATCTCCCCTCAAAGCATGATGCCAGTGTCTCTGTGTGCCCAGAGAGCTGCATTGCCTCTCACCCACAGGCCCTCACAGTGCTGGGGCACACATCCTACCAGGCAGCCAAACACCACTGCAAAGTCTCACTGAAGAAATAATACCAAAACAAACACAGCCAAGCAATATTTCAATACAAGAATGTTATTACCTGCACAAATATCTTCTGTTTATCTGATGCTGTGTTATTTCACGTAATTTTCATGTAATATTCCCTGTTTTGTCTACTGACTTATGTAAAAAACTACAGAGACTTATCAACTTTTAGCGTTTATTATAAACTCATTCAAAAGATTAATGTAACCTTTTCTTGGCCAGTTCCATGCTCACTAGTTGGCCATCTGCATAGCTTTCTTGATCTCCACTGAGTTTGCAGTCTCTATGAAAGGACAAATATGTTTAATTTTGATGGTTTTAATTTTCTGCTCCAAGGAGTACTTCTCTCTGAACTGGGCTTTTTGTTTAGTTGGTACTTTTTGGGGTGGAGTTCATCTCATCTGCAACTGCTGCTTAAATGTGGATCTCTGGGAAATATCTTGCACTCTTCAGAATAGTTGTTTGATTTTCCTTGGCAAAGATAAGAAACAGTATATTTTTTCCCTTGAACTATTGATTCATGCCCCTTATTCCACAGTTTTCATCCAGAATTCATTAATTTTCTTTTGAATGTCCAGTAAGTCTCTCCAAAATATTTTTTTTTTAAATTTTTGCTCATCTGTTATAGGTACTGCTCCAAAATGAGCTGCTCACTCATTGAGGTTTTTGGATCAAAATTAAATGGACTTAATTTCCTATTTGTACTTTCTACAGCAACTTCTTTTCTTTTCTTTCTTTCTTTTTTTTTTTTTTTTTTTTTTTTTTGGCTGCTACATTGCTTTATCATTCCAGTTTTTATTTGGGGTTTTTTTCCTGTCCTCCTTGTTTCTTAATCTCCTGCCACTTTTGTTCTTCAGTTTTCCTGGTGATTTTGGTGACCTTTCAAACCCTTCTAATGCTTTTTCAAAGCAGAAAACACCTTCTATTTCTTTTGTATGTGGGACCCTGGTAACATTCTTCCTGGGACTGGAGTGTCATGCATGGTTTATACCCCACTGACAAGTTTTTTCCAGCTCCAGACTTGATGGAAGTGTTTCGTCACTGAGATAACTTAATAAGGCTTAGACTGCTGCTATTTCCTATTCCCCACTCGCCGGGACCTGGCCCCATTCTCTTTGCTGACACCACTGTAGCCCTAACAGATAGGGATGGACAGGACCCAGGTTTCTACAATGCAATCATTTATATGAATTTATTGCTGCCATTTGGAGAAGTGCAACAGCTGCCCCAAGGTAATCTTTGACTGTCTGAGACCTGACTGATCAGCGCCATGCAGTTTCTGCAGCCTGCTGGTTCTCCCAAGTCCCCTTATGGCCTCTGATTTGGTCTATAATTTTTAAATTTCTCTGTTGCATGTAGTAAAGTTAAAAGACTTAATAAATCTTCTGACAGCTCCTAAAAACACCAGCTTAGGCTCTGAACATTGAGGTATTTCATTTACTCATAAGTTTTCTGGCTCCTTTTCCGTGCTTTCTTCTACACCCTTGTTAAACTAAGTTCCTTTAAAAATGCCTAGGCTAGAAAAATTCTTGCCTCTCCAGGCTCATACACAGCCTTTCCATTGGTTGGGATAATTGGCAAGAGTTTTAACACATTCCTTATTTATAACTGCTAACAGTTTGTTAGGACAAATACCTAAAGCCTTTTTAAAAATCATTGATCTTTTAAATTATTTTTTTGCAATGAATAATACCCTGCAAACAGGAGAGCATATTTCAGTCTTATGAAATACTTCTGCTCGTATCTTCTTCTCTCAGTGATTTTTTTACTACACTGTGGTGTTGTAGAAAACATCAACCATAACCAATAAATAGCTGCAGATATTTCTGCTGGTGAAGCTTCTCCATCTGCCTGTTCATCACTCTCCTGGTGACTTTTGTATATATGGGGCAGTTTGCACTGGCAAATGTATAAAAGAAGGTACATGACTGCTTGGCTTCTCCCACATCTCTAGGCAAGGCAGAGACTCTGCTTCCAGAGGGAAGAATCACAAGCACTGCCAGGGTAGGGTTGTGGGTATGTAGGAAGGATTTAGCAGAGTTATGGGGGACTGCTGAAAACATAGGGATAAACACCAGCAAGAGGAACAGAAAGGCAAAAGTGTGTGCTAACACTGCAGAAGGAGTATATGGGTGCATTAGGCAGAATATATGGGAAACCAGGCTTTGTTATTTGTGCTCTCACAGAACTTTTTTAATCTAAACCAGAAAGGAACACAATAATGGGGTTAGCAAACACAAAATCAATAAAAACAAGTGTGACTATGGCCTTGGAATCACCAGCTACATCAGAGCACCATGACTTTCTCCAGAGTTTTTCCTTTTTTTTTTTAAGCTTTCCAAACCAGTCATGTCTTTTGACAACCTAATCAGTTCAGTCTTGGAGCTGCCTGGGGGCAAAGCTCACATCTGAATACAAGACTCATACTTTTCTCAAATTAGTGAGTATTTGAATTCAGTCAAGACTTAGATTGAGCTCATCTCTAGAAAATACATCAAACAGCCTGTGGAAAACACAGTTCCCACACCTCATATTTTTTAACTGTTCTGTCAACTAAGAATATTGGGCTTTTTCCTGTTATACTCTTACACCATGTTGCTGAATAGCAGATGGACAGGGGGTGTCAGTCTCTTCTCCCAGCTGACAATCAATAGAGCAAAATCGCCTCAAGTTGTGTTGGGCACATTTAGGTTGGAGACTAGGACAAATTTCTACACCAAAAGTATTGCCAAGTATTAGAACAAACTGCCCAGGAAGGTGGTGGAGTCACCATACATAAAAGATGTGTGGGAGTGCCAGTCAGGGACATGGTTTAGTGGTAGATTTGGCAGTGCTGGCTGAATGGTTGGACTTGAAGATCTTAGAGGCCTTTTCCAACATAAACCGTTTTACAATTCTATGACAAAAATCACCCACAGATTAATGTGGGTTCACTAAAGCATGAACATATCCTTTCAACTACGTTTTACATATTTACTGGAGTTTGAAGTACATATTTACTGGAGTTAGATCAAAACAGGAAGGAATTTAGGCTCAGTAGGTAAGATTTAGCTAGCCTAATATCAAAGGAGACCAATAGCTAAGCTTGTTTAGGTAACCAATACAGGAAGAAACAGATGGGTCTAGGGAAAAAAACAATCTTAGACACTTGAGACCAAACACACCCTGGAGCTACCTCCTCTCCTGGCAGATGACAAAGGGAGCCTAAACGAATACATCAGCCTTAAACAACAAATCTATAGATAACTGAAGTTTGAAGAGATTAAGTCCTTTCCTTTGAATAAAATTTAGGGAATTGTAAGATGAGATGATAGTTCACAATAAAGGTGTAAATTATGGAAATGGTTAACAAGACTTAATATTTACTTTAAAAAAAGATGCAACAGTTCCTGTACCTCAAAGCATACAGACCTTTGGTTAATACATGAAGCCATTCTGTCGTGTCTCTAGTCAGTTATATGAAAAAATTCACCATGAGTTGAAAGATACAAGCCCTTATAGAAGTAACTGTTTTTGTTTTCCCTTGCCTCTTTCCCGCCTCCCTTTTAGTTTTTCTTTTTTTTTTATTTTTTAAACTTTTTTCTTTTCCATTTCTTTTTGCTTTTTTCCCTATTTTTTAATGTTTTTCTTTCTTATTTTCTTTTTCTTTTTTTCCCTTTTGTCTTTTCTTTTTTTTTTTTTTCTCTTTCCCCTTTCTTTTTTTTCTTTGACCAGCACTGAAAGGAGCACCAAATGCACATTCCTCTTAGCATTTCAATGAATTCTGTGGGGGATGAATAGCAAGCGTGTACATAACCACACACATATGTATGTATAAATTTACAAGCTACAATATCCAGACATCATGAGGCTCTGCTAATAATTTTCTCAACCTTGCCCAGACTGTAGCTACATTTATGATCTGGAGATTTATTGATTTTAGTTATTTTATACCTCCCATAATAGGAAACTACCCTCTGGACCATTGACCTATTCTTGTTATAAATATACTTGAGCTTGCTCTCATCATAACACTATCCCAGGCATCTAAGGTGTTGTTATGAGGTAGTGGTGTTACAAGGAAGGTAACCATAACAGAGTTCTAAAGAAAATAATTTAACTCTTCCAAATGAGTTTTCTTTTGCACCCATTAGCACAGACTTTGCTCTGCCACATATGTCAGGGCCCTGACTCATCGCAAGAGCTTCTAAGTGTTTTGGTAGCACAAATAATGCATAACAAAAGTTGCAATTTATAACAATACAAACAGGACAAATGCGTGATGCCACTCAGCAGCTTGCATCTGAGAAGCTTTGCTAAAGCTGCATGGCCCCAGGACCTCCAGTTTACAATGGATTTCACAAAAAAGAAATTTGGAGCTCCTCCTTTGCTTTGGCCAAACTGCTCCAAAATCTGAGCCCCTAGAGGTGGCTAATGCTTGTGTGTGGTTTGTTTATTAGTATAGACATGGAGAGAATCAGGTCTTTCCATCTTTGAATAGTAACACCAAAAATATTTGCTGGTTTTTACTACAGATAGTACTGAAGACCACAGGTTATGCTGTATCCTGTGCTGCACTGGGTCAAATGGTGAAGCATAAATGGCATCCCGTCCACAGTCCTGACAGGGACACCTCTGTGTCTGTGAGGAGCATGGCAAGTGTGGGTGGTCAAGAATATCAAGGGCCCAGCAGTCACTTGGCTGTCCATATACAATGTGAAGTTCAAGTTTTGGAGCAGTAGACAATTATAAACAACAAGAAACACCAAGTAATTTTCTGACTAGCCTATGTAAGGGGTTATGTTGGAAGGCTGTTATTTTCTGGCTGTGCTGAGAATCTGACTGAAGCCCCACATGACTGAAGTAAGAAATTTAGGAAATTGGTCTTTCAGATCAATTGTAGTTTTGTAACTGAAGCTAAAGGCCATGGCTAGGAGGGCCAGTGTGACCAGGTCAATACCAGACATGCCTCAGAAGCCAGCATGAGCCTCTGACACTTGAGCTGCAGCTGCTCAAGCATCAGCACCAGTGAGCTACAGGCTACCCAAGAGAAAATAATGTGTTAGGTACTGACATTCCCATTCTACTTTGATGGTATGGACATGGTTTGAAGTATTTTCCTCTTCTCATAACCTACAACCCAGTTTTACACAACTTTGAGCAACAGCTCTTCAGCTCTGTTAAAAGCTCTCACTGCTGGTTAGCTGTCAATACATATTCATCATGCTAATGTCCTGTTGCTTCACCTTTCTAGATCTCTTTTGCAATAAACATAAAAATTAAACTTCTGTGTCATCAGAGTCAAAACTAGAAAAGCATCCAGAAGAAATGTAAATTAGCCCTGAGAAATGGGAGTACGGAGCATTCTCTATTTTCCTTCATAAATTTTTTCCCTTACATTAAACAAAATGAGAAGAAAGAAGGAACTCTTAGCAGTGCAGTTTCAACATGTAAATAGAGAAGATTATAAGGACAGGGAAGAAAATACGTGGATTGTTTGGGATAATGCTTTAGAAGTGAATTGACCCAGATTCCAGTCCTGGCTCAGAATGCAAAAGTACAGTTGAGGGGTTACCATTTGTAGCAGTGCGGAAAATTGGAATTGTAAAAAAATCACATCCTTTGAGTTTACTGTGTTTTCTGGTATCTCTTTTTTCCATTGAGTGGTATTTTTATATTTGCAGAAGCAAATTTAAACCTACCCAGCATCCCGCTGAGTACAAAGCATGGAAAGTCCACTCATCCACCACCAGATTCAAGCTCTCCAAGACACTGTGATGCTGCTTCCAAGATACTTATGAAAAATCTGTGTACTCATTTATGCAGTGGTGGAATAGCAGAGGCAAAACAAATATTATCCTTGGCAGCTACACAGAATACAGCATTATCATCACCCATGGATGGTATTATTCTGGATGGATGGTATTATTCAATGTATTCATGGTTTGAAAACCTAATTAATAGGTCTAGGCTGAATTACCCAGTGTAGTGATACCTGCAGGAAAGGAAAAAAACCCTTATGTTTTAGCAGATGAGAACATCAAGGAACTCAGACGAGTACTAGAGCAGATTCTGTCATGTTCTTAAGTGTAAAAAGCCAGGATATAAATACAATTATGTATATGTGGAATTAGTGACTCCACTTCTTCCTTAAGTAAGGCTATTTATATAATATATAAATTATTTATATATTTCATATATATGTACATGAAATTTGAAAGGCTTAGTCCAAAACGGAAATTAAGAGAACAAATAACTGTATCAGTTCTCCTCTGAAAATATTGCCTATACTTGGTATTATTGTTATTTCCAAATTGAGACCTTTGGAATTTCTGTAATGTTATTAAAACTTATCCAAATCTTGAAAGATTGACATTTTAGATTTATTTCATCATCCTTTGGGTTTTGTTTGAAATAGCTTTTGTTTGAGCCAATTACAGTATGCTGAATGGCTAAATATATTAAGAGCAGTAACTGAAATCTGACATTTTATTGTTTGCACTCTTCCAAAAATACATGAGCCATTTTTACTTGAAAAGCGCAAAGAGGGTTTGAGAACATGCTTTAAAAGAATACCATCCATTTATGTCTGGCTGAAAACAAGCTTATACCAGACATAAACTGAAAATAAATGTTATTGTGGGGCTTAAAGATTATTGTGCTCATTTGTAAGATATGCAAAAAAAAAAAAAATCTGAAGAGTTTAAAATTACATAGGGGACCCTTGCATAAAACTTCCCAGTAAGTTTGGGAAAAAAATCCATAAAGCACTAAACAGGAGAGAAAAATCTATTTGGCTAATATAAACATGAATAGGGAATGGCTGGTATTTCCCAGTGGGTACACTGAGGGATGAAGACGCTGAGGTGTGAACATTAGGGTTACCTTAAGTGCACTGTGAGAGCATTAAGAACTATGCCTTGGTATGATGGAACCAGGGTGGGAGGGAACCAAACTCTCAGTGGTCACAGCCTGTGGACCTGGACATGCTGCATGGTGTCCCCCAGGATCTGCCTGCTCAGCTTCCCCACCACAATCCCCAGCTTTGTGTAGTTCTCCACCAAATGGAGGAGGGACCTCCCTGTCCCTCCTCCCACCCACTTTTTAACAATCTTTTGAAAATCCATGCCCATTTTTAACCTTTTGGATGCAATACTGAAATATTTTGTTGCCTTTACAAAGGCAAAACCAACAGCACCTATGGAGGAGCAACAGAGGATAAATCAGAACCCTTTTTTCCTAGCTCATGTTTATCCGGCATTCCCCATGCTACTGTGAGCCTCCTATGGGTGTCTGTGGACACCTTCATAAGCCAAACCTCAGATAGCTCTCTAGTTTCTAGCTCTTGTGGCTGCAAGGAAAGGCAGAACACTTGAATCTCTGAATGAATTTTGGATTTTGGATGCATATGCAAAAGCTTCTTAGCTATTATCCCTTTCCAGACCCATCATTTGTCTTAATCAAATGGGTTTGGGTATTTGATTGGAGCTTGGTGATTTTTTTAAACATTATATTTAATAAAATTATTTTATATTTAAGCATACATAGCCTCACCATAGATGAGACAAAGCATGTTGCTCACCCCAGAGTCTCCTGAGTTTAGGAATTAATTTGGAGTTGATTGTGAAAACAGGGAAGAACTGAAAGACGATACAATTACCTTGCAGGAGGTACTGACTGATCAGCTTTTCTTGCAAGATTTCCTGACCCCATCTAATTACACCTGAAGCCAGTTATTGTTTAGTTAAAGAGTCCCAGGAAAATCAAGGGAAGCTGTATTGCTAGGGTTTGGTTTGGCACACATCCCTGCTCTCACAGAGAATCCAGTGATGTTTGGCTCTCTCTGTAATGCTGGACCACAATCAGATCTGTACTGCAGCTCAACAAAACATGGCTCCAGTGTTATTTGCTAAAAGCCACCAAGAGGTAAAAGGCAGAAAATAAATAATTAGCATGTTTCTAGTCCATTTTGTGCACTTCTCAAGCCAGGCGGTTGATTTACATCTGTTCTTTCAAGCAGTTTTTCTTGCACTGGACCATCCTTTGGTAGTATCCCATGCAGCTGAAACTAGAGTAGGTGAATAAACAAGTGGTAATGCAGAACTAGGACACTAGATGGTCTGTAACTGGAGGTGCAGGGCCTAGGATAGGAAGATGGTGATTAGTGCAATGTAACCATCTACACAAGGGCCCAGTTTCATTAAAGATGTGTTAGAGCACACATCCATGGCCATCTGTTTCTATTTTGCCAGCTCACTTGATTGGCCATCACAAGCATTCCCATGTGTGCTGAAGCATTGTTGAGCAGGACATCTGGCAATAACCAACACTGCTGTTAAAAAAACATGATAACAACAGAGGCATTAAAGCAAATATATGTACAACAATTTCATTGTTGAAACTTCTACCAAGGCAGGCCTGTTGTCCAACAAAGTGAACATTGAAAATGGTCCTTTCCTAAATTTTTGCTTTACTAGGCATGCAAACATTTCAATAGGAAGATGCTTCAGTGGAATGTCTTTTGGTTTTCCCTCGGTCCTGGCTTTTGACATTGCTCAGAAGGCAATCAAAAAAATTAAAGCATTTACAAGGGAATAAAAAGCACTAAAATCAAGTCTGGACTTTGAAATAATTTTCCTGTATTAAAAAGAAAAGAACATATTCATGCCATATGTTGCCAGAACATAGAAAAACTGCATTCAAGAAATAGAACTGAAAAATCAAAACATCTGAATCTTTATCTTGGCAAAATAAAGAATAAGTGTTGAAGGAACCTAATGATCTTTTGGGAGTGAGAAAAGTTGCTCTCACTGAAACTTCATGGAGTCCTTCCAACTTTACATTGATGTAACTCCGAGTGGAATTTGACCAAAGTTTAGTCAGCAAGTAAACAAATTAATCTATTTACAACTGCTTTTGCCATAGGTATAAAATTAGTGAATAAGCCATTGGTTTTCCAATTCATGTTTTTGAGGATAACTTTTAATGAATGATGAGGCATCTCATGTTGAAAAAAGTATGCATCTTGGAAAAAATCAGGATCTCCTCCATCCTCCTAGGTTTCTTGATTCCTGTGTCACTTTATTTTCTTTTTCTTGACATAGTTTGAGCCATTCCAGAATAGCCAAGCAGCTACAAGAAGACAGAAGAAAAGATGGACAAGAGATATGTCTGTCCTTAGAAACTAGAACTATGTTTAACATCCCTAAATAAACACAGCTGACATGCTTACAGTTTGTTTATGCATTTCAGCATTCGCCACAGAAACCAAACTAATGAGCATTGATCTCACTTCTTGCATTGTAGTGTGTAAAAAGAAGCTAAAATTCAAGATACGTGTGCACAGTCCTGACATCTCCAAATCTTGGCACAGGAGCAAAGTAAATATTGCCAAAAAAAGTCTTTTTCTTTTTTTTTTTTTTTTTTTTTTTGTGAGGCCACCACAGTATCTTTCAACAAGTTACTTAGAAGTGTAAATCCTGAGATTGCAAGGCTGAGGACCTGCCTCCATATGCTGACCAGCTTCACTGGACTATGATGCTGTACCCAAAATTTCTGTTATACAGGACTCAAGGAGAATTCTCTGCTTTTACATATTGTTAAAATAAGGAAATGCAAGTTTTCCACCTTCTTCTGGAGAGTAAAAGAAGAGCTTGAGCTCTGTCTTTTCCTGACCTCAGTGCCTGAGGATGGTCCCTTTAAATTTGCTAATAGTGACATAGTTTGGGATGCTGCTACCTGCTGGCAGCCAACTATGAGGAGGGCTTAGGGGAAGGAGAAGGGACAAGAACCATATACTTTTTCTT
The DNA here is from genome assembly GCF_017590135.1 of Pyrgilauda ruficollis. Taxonomy (NCBI): domain Eukaryota; kingdom Metazoa; phylum Chordata; class Aves; order Passeriformes; family Passeridae; genus Pyrgilauda; species Pyrgilauda ruficollis. Next base: position 2,252,860 of record NW_024526711.1, on the reverse strand, counting down.
ATTAACTCACAGTGTTGGAAGAGAGGGAACAGAGTTCCCTTATATTTACTGTCAGAGACTGTTATCTTAATCATACACATACATTGTTGCTGGTCCTCTCCACCATTAGCAAAATCCTTTCATTTCACACCAGATTAGCTGAGAGACCAGATTTTGCACAGATGCCAGGCTAAGTTACTCTCTCTTCTCAGATATGCTGGCTGTTTTTTAGAGAATATGTCCAAGCAGTTCTGAGAATCCCCGCCAGATCTCTGCTGGTAGAAACTGGCTCACATTCCCACTGCCACTCCAGGGGAAGGGCACCTCAGCATGAACCAGTCTCTCCTCTGTACTGTAGCTGATTTTTGCAGAAGATGGTTTGGTTTGTTCCACAGTTGAGCCCCAGAGGAAGCTACAGGTTATGCAGAGATCCTGGAAGTAAAAGAGAGCAGGAATAAAGCTGATGGAGCCGTCACACCCACTTTGGACTACTCCAGCTGCTTGGACCTGGCCCTTGTTACTACTTTACAACCCCTTGCAGAAGGATTAGGCAGAGTTGCTTTTACTGGCAAGAGTGAGATAAGGTTGAGAGGGAACATTACTGATGCATGGTGAAGACTGAAGATGGATGGTCACATTAAAAATACAGTGGTCACAACATAACTGTTGAACTGTAACTCGTTGAATGTGATCACATTTCCCCTAGAACCACCTCTGCTGCCTGAGCATCTGTACCACTCATTTCTTTCCCTGGTGCTGGAAAGCCCAAGTAGCTGGGATCAATATCCCAGCCTTTGCTGAGAACTGCAGAACATGTGTCTGCTCAGCTGATTACAGGTTGGATCCACCGCCTGAGCAGCCAGGAATACTTGCTTTAGAAACATTAATTTGGCACTGCAATAAATGGTTTGCCAAGGTATTTATTCCCAGAACAAACTCACATCAGTTGGAAATGCCAGGCTCTCTGACCTGTTCTAATTGGAGTGTCCCTCCAACTCTTCTGGAAAGGCACAAACAGAGGTAAACAGACATCCTTCTTCTCCCTCTTTGGATCTTCTGCATGGCTGAGGTTCCCACATAATTCCTAGTATTGAGTTCCCACATCTTTTTTAGTACTAACTTTTGGATCAAGGCCCCTAGTCTTCCTGCAGCTGTAACAACAGCAGCAACTTAGTGGTAAATTCTGTCAGAAGGATTATGAAATTCATTGATAAATGTTCCCATATAGTGTGTCATATTTGTAGTATAACTGAATGGGAAAAAATACTCTTCCTCCAAAAAGAGTTTTAAAAAAACGTGCTGTACATTGCACCCCTATTTGCTCTTTTTTTTGTTGCCCAAGGAACCAATTTTGGTTATATACATTTTTCTTTTGTCGCTGGTTTGTTGGACCAGATCTGGTGGTGGCTGATGGATCTTTTTTTATGACATTGCCAAGTCCCGAGTCCAGAGGTGTGAGGTGGGAGTTCTGGCACTGTCGTCTAATAAAGAGGGGGGAAATATATTCAAAAAGTGAATGTAGAAATTTGAGAGAGTAATAAGAGTTTGAGAGATGCAATGGGGAACCTTTTTTCCTTCTCCCTAAGTAACTTGCATTTATCATGGCCCTTGGGATGGTAAACAGACATAGCCAAATGATTGCATACTTTCTCTTTTGCGACTAAGGCATTGGTGTTTTGCTGTATTTGTGACCAAAAATAGTTTATTTAAAAAAAAATGAAAGAAAAATAAAACAAAACTACTTATTCTTTAAAACATGGAATCTGCCTCTGCCTGCCACTGAAGTGGGAAGAAGAAATAGAGAGTATTTCCCTGAATGAAGGAAATACAGTAGTTTTCTCAGTATGTTCCCAGAGCAGAACCTACAGAAACTCTTATGTTCAACAGCACATTCAAGAAACTATAGTTTTTTGCTTATCCGTTTTTAGAAATTTTTTTTAATGGTCAGATTTGGCTTAAATCTGATACCACTGACTTCAAAAAGAACAGAAACAATCCACTGGTGAGTTCTGCAAACCTTGCTCTTAATTGTCATCAAGAAGAGCAAATGCAGCCCTTGGAGAGCAGTGGGTCATATACGAAAGTTTAATGAAGGATATCTGGAGTCCTAGTTTTTTATTTAGAAAGCACTTGGATGCAGTGGTGAGTCAGAGGCATTACAGCAGCAGGGCCTGGTATCATGCACACATTAGAGATGCCAACTAATTCTCTGGGTAAACTGGGAATAACTAAGAACTCTTAGTTGCAAAAGAGAGATGAACGATCAGGAGCAGCTCATATTTCACAGAATGGAAATATGCACTTCTGGAAGTAGGCTGCTGGTTTTTTATTGCAGGCAGCTAAATAAAACAGTGGAAAAAGAAATAGAAGCAGCCACTCTATGACTCTCGAATTTTTTCCTCAGCTGACTATGCCCTGTATGAATGGCACCAGCAGTGTTTTGGAGGGATGTCCAGGGACAAGAAGAAGGGCCTATCAGAGGTTACAGCAGCTGGTGGTCACCAGGTCTCCTAGGATCCTGGTTGCTTCCTTCCCAGTGGAACAGTGGACACCTGCAGACAATCAGCCCTCTTTCAGTGTTTTTTCTCCCCTTGACTTTTTAGTGGTACATACACTGGGCTTTTGAACTAGGTGAGGAGCTTTATCTACTGGGACATCAGGGATGGTTGGAGACCTCTGTTTGTTGTAAGTCCACTCCCCCTGTGGGAGCAGCAGACACAGGAACACCCCGTTGGCCCTCCACTCACTGTATGAAAGACAATACCTCCTGCCCTACCCACTGTCCACTGATTCAGATGTCTGAAAACGGATATGGCAATGCAGGATTTCCACACAGGGAGGGAAGGCTAGTGGACCGGCTGTCAGACTTAACCCCTTCAGGTACATATTGTCCAGTCTTTGGAGAGAGGTCTCCTACAGTAGGATACTTCAGCTTTCTCTTCAACCACAGGACAGATAGAGAATCCTGAAAAAGTTCTTTGAAGAAGCCAAGTACAGGTTTTTCCCTCTTCCATCACACATATTAGACCATTATATAGTGCCTCCCACCTTTGGTTTCTTTTTAAACAAGTATGATTCAGATGAATAAAGTTTGGAATAGGTGTTTGGATCAATATGGATTGCAGAGTCAACCCCATTGTCTCATTTCTTTGATACATTGTCATGTGTTTTACACCTATAATGATCCTCAGATGATTTACTGAACCATGCAGTTGATGTCAGTAAAATTACCAAGTGAAAACCATGAGAATTTAGAAAGAAAATAATCAAAATCGTCTTCAGAAAAGTATTATTTTAGGGCTGTGTCAAGTTATGTTTGTGAATTGTCATTGATATCAATAGGGCTTTTGATGGGATGAGGAGACAACACTACAAATTGTGCAAGCTGATCCAATACATCAGAAAACCCAATACAATCTGGTCTTCAGTTGTACCAGCTATGACTGAGGACATTATGGGATGTCCCCTGTCTCAGCCACTTCTTAAGTGTCCCCTGCAGGTCTGGGGACTTGTGCTGTTTATTACTGTCAGTGTTTCTACACAGGAGATGCATCAGAAACTGAGATTCCCTTACAAGCCATTGATCCATGTGTTCTTTTATATTGAATTGTTATTACTGAACCCTTCCTGCTTCACTTATGAAGCCCCTAAAAGAGAAATCAGAAGCACTTTGTCACCTCCCCCAGGAGGCATATTCCCATCCCATCCAGCAAGCTGCTGCCAATCTCGACTACAATGGGAGTTTTTTACAAATGTTGTCCAACTTATCTTTTGACAGCTACAGCCCTGCTTTGTGTACTGCAAATGCTTAAGTAAATACATTAACCCTAGATCTGTAACTTCACAAAGCCTCGTCATAGTGTGTATGCTTCTGAAACTTTACCCTGTAGTACTTAACATCTGTGACTCAGGGTGTCAAAATGTTAATTGGCTGGCATGATCAAGATTAAACAAGTAGATTATTTTGATATTCTCTAGTAATATATTAAAAGTGAAATCGGATCCGCTGGCCCTTGAGGTTCAAATCTCAGCACAAGCAATTATACAAGGAGTTCCCTGTAAAAGTGATCTGGAGAACTGAAAAAAGTGAGTCCTTCCCAGATGTGGTCTTAGCAGTGGACCATAATACATGAAATCAATGAGTTAAACTAAGGGAACTAGTGAAGGCAAACATGTTGGTTTTAAGTTTCAGATGAGGTTTTTGCTTATGCCCACCTCAGGAAATTAATATTGCATTCATAAATTGTTTTTCTTATCCAGGAGATGAACCTTAACATTTTCATTCAGCCTCAGAGTATTAGATTTCTTTAACACTTTGCCACATTAAAAGATGTTTTCCATCTGAATCTGATGATGCAATATCTGAAGAAAAAGTTGGCTGAGTGGCATTCCATAACAAGCAATAAAAGTTTATGATGCACAGAGTACGATAATTGGCACAAAATGAATTGAATGTTTCCTCTTGGATAATATTTGATAAGATATAGTATGTGTAGCTATCATAACATTTCAATCAACCCACGATTGCTACTTTAAACTGTATTTATTTTATTGTCTCCATAATGGGTTTTACAGTGCCAAAAATTGGTCTGACTTCACTGGAAAGATGAAAAATCAGTGTGTTGTTTTCCCCGGTGAATTTATTTCCCACTGAAATATTTTTCTCTTATTTTCTTCTCATTTTTTCAACCCACCTTCTTGCCATAAGCTGTTGACATATGATTTGTTGAAAGTCGAAGCTAGTGGACACCAGTGTTTTATTTTTTCCCTCCATTCTGGCATTATATTTGCATAGGGGCTTTTACAAGGTTAATTAAACTATAATGGGGAAATCATTCATGGACAATGTGCTTTCCCAGTTTCCAGATTTTATAAACCTCACACCTGTTTTTCTTAGGTTTTTGTGCTACGTCAGCCTATAAATCCTCCTGTATTTCCCAGTGTAGTTTCTTATGAAATAAAACTTTTTTCCCTCCATTTGCTCAACTGTTTTCAATACTTGCAGTCAAGCCTGAAGTTGTCAATCACGGAACAGCTTATCAGTCTGAGCTTTTCCTTTTCAAGCTTATACTCAGTGACTTTTGAGACCTGTCAACACCCAGTTGAATTTAGCCTTAACAATAAAGTCACACTCTATCTCCCACCTAGTAGCTTTAGATTAAATTCTGATGTCATATACGTCATATTTACATAGTTAAAACTCATAACAAAGCAACCCACAGGCAATAGGATGTAATAACCATGCAACAGAGCCATTTCCTGTCCCCTTTTTTCTCTCACACTATGTTTCGTGTAGTTTATTGGATGTGAATGTTTTGAAAATGAAAATCGTCTGGGAGAAAACTGCTAGCCAGGCGTGAGGTTTAGAAGAATTCAACTAAAAGAATATATAGAGTTGTAAATGCATGGCCACCTCTGGTATTGTAAAATAGAAACTCTTTCAATATTCCTTTCATTTCCACAAGAAGAATAGATGGGAGGCCACAATTATGTGCTCCAGCAGTCGATTTTTAATATCTTTAATTCTGCTCATATTAAAGGAAAACAATTAACTTGGAGTCAGAAAGCCTTAAACACCAAAAGTTTTACAGTTTTCATTTTAAAGCACAAAGGACCTACTTCAAATACAATGCAACAGGAACTTTAACCACGGGCTATGTTTAAAAGACAAATCCACCATGGTACTTTAAACAATCAATTAAGGCAAGTTTAACAATTTTTTTTCAGCCTTGCAAAATAGCCCTATTAAAAGTAAGAAAATAAAAGCCACTATGTTTCTCTCTCTCTCTCTCTCTCTCTCTCTCTCTCTCACACACACACACACAGAGTATTCTTTAACCATAGTATTCTTTAAGTCATACAGAGAGATTGTCTTATCTAAACTTAAAGAAAAGAGTAAGCCTTAAACTTATGTGAACTTTATGTAGAGCAATGCAGTACTTTCTGCAAACTGTTTTTCCAAACAGACCAATTAAATGCTGCCATTAATTTATTGATAGCACTCTGTTTAAAAGCAAAATATCCCTTCACTAAACTATTTATTCAGAGAGATTTGTTCCTCACTATATGGATTTATTTTACAATTTATTTAGAATTTGAATCTAATGCCCAAATAAGAGACTACAAAGAGTGAAGGACAAAAGCATCAGTGTCTACCAGAAGGCCAAAGAGTCTTCCCTTCTGATGAGAAGACCCTGTGACTCTCCCCTTATACCCTTGTTGGGCCCTTCTCCATCATGTTCCAACATGGAAATGAATGGTCTCTTAATTCTGAAGAGGGCCACTCCAGGGTATCCAATTGCTAAAAGCTTACATGTAGGCTGGACTTAAATGCACATGTCTGTTCACATCGTGCAGGGCTTGCATCACAGGTTGTGTGCAGTGGGCTTGCCCAGATGTATGGCCAGCATCCAGATGCTACAAACCTTGCTGCTTCTGTTTTCCTTGCTGCTGCGACTGCTGCTATTGTTCCAGCAGCTTTCTTTGCTACAAGAGCCTGGCTAGCAGAGGTTAAATTAAACTGGTTTTGGGGCCAGGCAGCTCTCCATGGACTTGGGAGAACAGTTTTATTTGTGCTGAGTTCCCCAGTTCTTGCTCGGTAAATAATGGTCCGTTTCAAAATGAATCATGTGTCAAAGCCCTGGTTTTCTAGTTTGTTCTGTGTGCTTCATTCCTCAGCAACTGGCAGCCTGAATTCCTCAGGAGGCACAGCTTGTTACACAGCAGGCCCCACAGAAAGAGGTCTAAAGTACGTATCCCATATCTTAGACATCAAATGTGAGCTATTGGTGCTGGGAACTGCAGAAAATGGGAATGCTGGGGGTATAAATTTGTGAGACGGACTTTGGCATGATTGGAGGACTTCTGCTGAAGTATTGAGTCTGGTCTTGGATGCAGCCCTTCAAAATGATGTGAAGGGAGGGACTCAGAGAAAGACAATAAGAATAAGCTGAGATTTAAAACCAAGGGGAGAGAAGAAATTTCATAATGCTTAGCAATAAAAAAAAAAAAAAAAAAAAAAAAAAAAAAAAACACCACCCAAAAAAAGAAAACTGAGATGAGAAATGGCAATACGCTTTGAAGGATAGCTGCCAAAAGACAAAAATCTATTCTTTCTTTTTTCACCTCTGTTTACATGTGACAAGCAGGAACATACTTAAATTGCAGCAGAGAAGAATGAGGTATTAGGAAAATCCATAAGGATCTTTAAACACTGGAAGGTGCTTCTGAAGGAGGTTGTGCAATTTCGAATACTGGCAGCATTTGTAAGAAGAAATGCATCTGTCAAACACAGTTTCAGTACAGAAGATCCTGCCTTGACTCAAGAAGATAGATAATGTCCTCCCACAGCTTCTCACACCTTTGCTATCTCTAAGTCTATGCTTGGCCTTTGTCTCTCTTCCTGACTAACTCCATATCAACACCTGATCCTCCTCCTAAGCCATCCTGCTCAACCCCGCCGACCCTCCTAAGGTGAAGTTAATTGTCAGCAGGCAGTAGCACTCATTGGAAAAGCTACCTCTTATTCCCCCAGCTCCTTCTGGTGTTTCCTGACAGGAGCTTACAACTGCAGGGAAGGGATTGACCAGCAGAGAAGAGAACAGGCCAGCAGTAGCAGAGAAGGAAACTCACCCAAGGTCAATCTACTGGTCAGCACCTCTGCAGTCATCTTGAGCCTCCTGTGCCCATAGACTTATGAATCCAGTGGATCATGCTGTCTGTCAGTCAACTGGCCTTCAGTACCAGGGCTTGGCTATCTCTACAGAAGGAAAAAATATATGGGTATAGTTAACATGTGTAACTCTAATGCATAACATATGTAGCCATGTATGTAGCCAGAAGGTGTTCATTGTGCTTGCTGGAGTGATGATTGCCTCAGCTTGCACCACATTTTTTTGTGCCACTGCTGCATTTCCTCCATCAATTGCCTGTTTGGCCACAGAGCATGAGTGCTTCTTTCTTCTCACATATGAAACAACTGGTCTCATGCCAGCATCAAACCCACTGTGGACCTCCTTGTACCACAGGAGACTCCAGGATGTCACGCAGCCAGTCTGACATTCAGACTTGCTAAGCTCTTGCTGAGCTTTTGCACAGCGCGCTGAAATCAGCAAGAACAACAGATGTTCAGCCACTTTGGAAATCAAGCCAAGAGCATTTTCTGGGGTGGGTCTGATGGCAGAAGGATCCTGTTCTGTCTATGTGATTTAAAGCCTAAGCTGAAGACTCCTTGATTCTCAAATGGACATGCACTGTATATTGAAATTGCAATCCAAGTTTCCTGACTGCTTTATTTCATACACAAGGTGGTTGATATGAAGACTTCAGAGAAAATGTTAAGCCTACATAATGAAAGACTTGACTGAGTTGACATAGACTGCTTAGGCCTGCAGCAGGCAAATTTTTATGGGACATGAGGTTTTTCTTTCATGGAAATTATGTGTTCCCACAGAAATACATGATCTGCTGCTCATGAGAGAGGCATGAGGCCACTGAGCAGCCTCTGTCTCCAGACGTGTCATGGGCTGACGTTAATGAAGGCGGGGTGCACGACCTGGTGCCTCTCACAGACACTCCCTCCACAATACTGTAGTTCCCATCTTCAGACCTTGCAGCAATCCTGCTGTATGTCCGCCACAGCATGCTGGGTGGCAACCTTGGCTCTGGGATGGATGTTGTTGACTACCTGGTGTAAGCTACCCACAGGATCCCAAATCCTTCAGGACTCAGTGGGAGAGCTTTTCAGCTGACCTGAAGTAGCACATGCATATATGTGAGAAACAGCTACTTGCCTTCTTGTTTTTTGAGCTTTTGAGCTGACAAAATAGCTGAGCAAGAGCTCATGTTAATACCTTGAGTATTTCAGTGTGTAATAGCAATCAGCCCTCTCAGCTCTGCGCACAGAGTGATGCTGAGGAATGAAGTCCCTGCTACCCTCTCAGCTAACAGTGATCTGGGTGTGCAAGGGCTTGTCTGCAGCAGGGGTGGGACACTGGCCATATCTCTGCAGCCTTGACGCCCAGCTCTCAAAAGCCTTCCATACTGCCTTCTCTTCTTACTAACACAGCTTTGTTGCAAAATTTCAGAGAAAGTGTATGTTTATTCTCCACTTTCCTTGCCTTCTTGTTTATTTAATCAGAGCATTTCCCATCTACCAAGATTTTCATTTGTCTATGACAGAGGCACTTTCAACATATCAATCATTTGTACTGTTGCTGAGAAAACAGTGGTCTGAACCACTACTGTTCTTTAAATATTAAAAGTAGGGGTTGATTATAAGAATAATAGCACTTAATGCTTTATATCTCAGGGAGTCATGAATTGGGAGCTCCATGCTGGCAGTAAATATTGGGAAAAGGAAGCAATAGGTGACTTGCTTAGGAAAGATCTCTACATTTTCTTCCATGAGTGTTGCATCATGCATTTGACTTTCTGATTCCTTGGAGAATGAGGTATAGTTTGCACAGCAGGGAAAGGAGACATTGCACATGAGAAGTTCATGATGATTACAAGGGCAGAAGCCAGAGTGCAGTGTGAGTTTCCTTCAGATGATCTTCTGCCAGGCAGTCTAGTAAGGAAGAAATACAGGGTTAATGAACAGAGTTAAGAGAGAGGAGTAACTGAAAGAGTAGGAGGAACAAAGCAGATTCACATTCAGCATGCCCAGTTTGTCTCTATCAGATGTGCAAGTGATAAAATGATCAGGATAACAGAATAGCCTCAGATATGGCAAACTGTTACACAAGTCAACTCTGTGTGTCACATTATTGAGTATTTATGAAAATTAATGTGAAACAATGGTAAAATTCTGTGGTTAAAAAATGACCTGTCAATTGCTTCTACCATTGTTTTCACATCATCCCATGAAACAAAGAACATTTGGAATCCAGGCCTCTGCTTCATTTGTATTTTGTCCCAAGCTTGTGATATGTTTTTGCAAATTTGTCAAGATGAAAGAAGATGGTAGTTGGTTCCACAACCAACATCTTCCAGCACACTCTACAAGAACACTGGAATGAACTGTCACTTCTCAGAAAGTTGTGGCCTAAGGACATTCTGTTATGGGCCTAAGGACCTTCTCCTGTCTTCAGTTATGTAAGACAAGTCCTGAGTCGTTTTTGACTAGGAACTAGGCCCACAGCCATGCTATAAAACAGCAGAGTAAATAGTTGCAAGCCACAATTGAGACTAAACTTCTATTTCTCTACTGAAGCCAGTCAGACCTAAAGACCTCACTTGGTATCATTAGCATTTATCACAGATCTAGAATTCACACACAAGGATATCTGATATTAGGATGTTTTTTCTCTACACTTTGGGTAGAAGATATCCGTGGTTACAATGAGGTAATGACTGGCCAATGCTGATTTTCCAGTGACCTGTAAGGACGCTTGCTCTTGATCTCAATTCAGCACTCCTGCAGCTATGTTTTCTTACCCTTTTCTAACTTACAGTCTTGGACTGGCTCCCATACATCCACACTTAATTCTCTTAGGCTACATGTAGAAAATGCTGTACCCTTTCTGCAAGAGCTCTTTTTTCTAAATTACATTCTAGTCTTCAACATGTTTTACTCCCTTTTTTGTTCACTTTCTTTCTCCCCTCCATAATTTACCTTTCCCTACAGAACACACACGTCTCAACAGACATATTCAGGCTTCATTTCCACCTTGGGCTTTCTGCACTTGTTATGCTCTGCCACCCCTTGTCTTTGTCTGGGGGGCTCCTCTCTCCTTCACTATGCCTGTTCAGGGCCACGAAAGGCAACCTCTGACTCGTGTCAGTTCCTCCATACCAGGTCTTTCACTGTCTCACATCTCTCCTACTTTCCAGAGCAAAGGATAAAAAACAAAGTTACAAATCATATTCTTGACTTGGGTTTTTTTCCCCCTCTTTGGTCCTGGCACATTCCAATCTCTTTTAATCTTATCCATACCTCCTCCATATGCCATTTCAGAACTCAAACAAAATATACAGTGTATAATCATAGAATAGTTGGTTAGAAGGAACCTTAAAATCATCTTGTCCCAACCACAACATAATTGGCAGGGACATCTTCCACTAGACCACGTTGCTCAAACGCACCTTTTCCTTGCTTCCTGCTTTTGACAGCTTCCTTGCTCTCAGAATTTAAATTGCCAGGACTCTCACTTAATGTCTGAATATGATTTTTCTTGGTTCCCCTCTTGGCTTCAGAAGTTTTCTTCTGCCTTGGCCTATGCAATTTATCTTACAACTTAAGATACAACTGAGATTAATGAAGACCTGGGCAACTGTTATCAAGTGAGAAAACTGATAATTTGAGGAAAATAATGCCACAGACTTTTAGGAGCATTTTAGAAAAAAAGAAATTTATTTCCTTTGTACATAGCTCTTCCTTCCAAAGACAGCTGCAAAAGACAGCTGCAGAGACAGTGGGGTTTTTTGTTTGTTTCCCTGGCTCAAATGGTAGATTTACACAGCAACCTGAAAAAAGTTCATCTTGGCTCTAGATACATTCTGTTGTCACCTGCTGTTATCTCCAGAGATAAACCAGTAACACAAGCACAGCTCTGAACACAGGTGGAGTCTGAACATAAATCAGACTATGCCCAACAGTCCCAAAATCAGTTCTCCCCCATCTTGGGGTCCCACTGGCATCCCCAGGACAGGCAATGCATGGGTTTAAACAAAACCAGGAGGGTTGGAGCCAGCCTGGATATTTCAAGTACCTGTTCATATTGCCTTGTCCAAGCTCATTGTCCTTCATAATTGCCATCATATGTTTCCATGTGCAATGTGACTGAAAGATAGGTTTATATCCGTTCTGCTATTTGCTTATGCTGCATCAGTGTATACAGCAGGAGTCCCTCACAGCTGCACAAAAGTGGGAACCAAAGTGTTCAAAAACAAGCACAATCAGTAGCTTGGACTAATTTTCATGAGCAATTTTATTTCAGTTGTGTGTTTTGTGAGGGAAAGTAGTTTAAATCAGCTCTCTACTTCTACTTATATTAACTGCAGTATTTTCTCTGCTGCAATTGTGTCTCTTTGTTTAACTGTTGTTTAGTTAAAGCAAAAGTGTATCATAACACATTTTAAAGTAATATTTCTTTATTTCTTCCCCTCAAATTTAGCAATAATGCTACCTTAACATGACAGAAAAAAATGCATTATTTAATTCTTTAAAAGCTAACAATACAATTCAAGCTATGGACATAATTTTTCTCAGATTGTTTCTCACTTTAATGATAACACTACTTTTTTTCTTCAAGTTATTGTTAATTTTAATACTCTCTAATCTCAAAATTGCCATGAGGAGACTTTCACATTTCTTACACTGAAGAGAAGTGGATGTTACTTTACCAGAGACTTCTCTATTTGGAAGTTAAAATGAAACATGTCTGAATGGATAGCAGGACGAAGTTATAAAATGAAAGACACTGTTGCAAACTTCACAGCCCTGCTATAAATCAGGATTTTTCAGTCTCTAAGTCACATGATCACCATGGTTCCCTACTTCCTCAACAAATTAAGAATATCCATCAAACAACAAACCTTTCCATTGATAGAGAATATTGTATCCAGGCTCAGTAAATATATATCCAGATACAGAAATGCAGTCATATCAAGAAGATCCTGAACATAAATAGAAATTAAAAGTATCCTACATTTTTTTCATCATCTTACCCAACACCACCCAGACAAAAAAAAAACCAACAAACCAAACTTCCTGAAATCAAAGAACTTAAACTTTACATGACTTGGAAAAGAGTAATTCATTCAGCAGGCAGACAGGGGACTTGGGTAGCCACTGAAATATCTACAATGCCTACTACCTTGAGCATGGCCAATTATTGCTACAGTGCTCCATTAGACAGAGATTTTAATGATTAAACAATTCTGGAGGACTAGACAAACATGTCTGTGAAGATGTCCATCTGCCTCACTTGGTCAGCTCCTAGATTTCGGTAGAACTGGATTTTCTTTCTGCATCAAACCATCAAAGGAGGCTAAACACAGTCAGGGAATCCATTAGAAACCTCAAACCATGGTCCAACCTGCTAAACATTTATTGAATTTGGAAAAATGTGAGACAAATTTAGACTGAACTTGGGCTGATTTATTGTGTTTGGCAAAACATTGTTGTTTTGTATGATTATGACTCTCAAACCAGACAAAGTTAAGTGGTTTAATTTGAATGAAACTAAAGCTTAAATCAAAGCTGGAGAGACATTACTGGAACAAAAGATTTTGGATTTTTCTTTTTTTGTTGTTCTTTCTTATTTTTTTTTTTCTTCACAGGAACAAAAGTTGTTTTGGTTTGGTTCTTTTTTCATCTTGAGCCAAACTCTATAAAATATTTTATCTGTGCCTTTCGTCTGCCTGCACATATGAAAATGGAAAATCATGATGATTTTTAATACAAGGTTTTCCCTGATCATTATTTACCTATTTTCATCAGAATATAAGAAGTCCTACAATTTTGTCAAGGTTGATTTCTTCACAGCAAACAGATTCTTCCAGAATGGAGAAGTGGTTTTGCCTAAAATAAGCAGTCTTTCAACCAAAAAGACAGAGGGAAACTCTTAGGCTTTTATTGAAGAGGTTAAACCAAATTACCATTCCAAACGTTAAATTCCAGGGAATAGGCACATGAAAGCAACAATAAAATAGCAAAGTAAGATTTTAAAAAAAAGTTTAATTCTGCTATTCTGGAATTCACATGCATTGCAAAATTTATAGCACTTCCTTTTTTCATCATCATCATTGTTATTATTTGCAATCATCAAGTGGAATGTTGTTTTCCAGACAGAGGTTTTGTAGAATGCAAACTGCAAGCAGTTTTATTTTCATTTCCTTAATATTTTTGCATAGACTTAATTTTCTCCTAGCAATATAATTAATTTGAAATTTAAATATATTCATATCTTGAAGCTAATGCAGATACATAGCCAACTACTCACAAAACCAGACATGAAACAGCAAAATATTTAGAACTTGGGCAGGTAGTACTACATTTTTTCCTCATATGTTTGCACAAAATAATTTCCTTTTAGGTTTGAATCATAAAATTCACCAAAACAAATATAATTTTGCTTTGAATTGCAGATGTTTTCCTTGACAGAAGACTCCATTTAATTTAATTTGACTTAATTTAATTTAATTTATAATGCAGTTGATGGCAGAGTAAATATAGTTGTACTTCAATTTGTCTTAAGAGAAAACTAAAATATATTTAATATTTGCATCACTGGAGGCTAAAGAAGAATATTTTGGTATCACCATGGCCAAGTAAAGCAGAATATGATGCAGTTATGAGTTCATTTTCATGACGGGATGTAGAATCAGGGCCTTTTGGGTGTCATTCACTGGAAGATAAAGAAGAATATTTTGGTATCACCACGGCCAAGTAAAGCAGAATATGATGTAGTTATGAGTTCATTTTCGTGACGGGATGTAGAATCAGGGCCTTTTGGGTGTCATTCAAAAATCCAGTGGTTATGTTTGGGTTTAAAATCAATAGGGTTTTTATACAGCTAATAAGACTATGTAGAAATGCAATGCATTATGCTTAGGAAAGAGATGGTGAGAAAAATGTACCTCAGAGCTTCATCCTGGCCTTGTTTCTCCCTCTAATCCCATTACCAGAGCATGGCCCTGGTGGCATTGGATGCTTGTGTACAAGCTGGCTGTGCTGCCCAAACCTTCCTGCCTTCTGCAAGGCTGATGGGGACGCTGGCAAGGCACGCTGCTGGGGCAGGGGACCCCAAAGCTGCTCAGCGCCAACACACCCACGGCACGGCCTGGCAGCGCGGCCGCGTGAAGGCCAGTGTGAAGAGAAACCCTGCAAGGCTCCAGTGCAAAAGATGCAACAACTGCACGTGCTCTGCAGGCAGCTGCTGGCCAGCACCAGCCCCGGCAGGTTCTGCCCCTCGCCTCCTCGGTGCCCTGAGCCACGTCCTGCTGCTCAGGGGAGCGATGCTCCGCAGCCTTGCCCTTCCCAAGGTCCCAGCAAATTAAGTGTTTGCAGAACAACAACAGAAAGGTGAAGCAAGGCGATTTCATACTCCACCACGAGTATATCTAAAATAATACCCACTCCCACTGTGGCGGGAGAGGAAGGCTAGCTATAATTAAGTTGCTGAAGTATAGCACTTTCATTCATTAAAAACAATTCTTTGATTTAGCGCTTAACACAAAACACCCACAGACCACAGGAAATCTCTGGGCTAATTCTCCTGCCCTTTCACCTCTCACACATTCGAGCTTTCTGCTTTCTTCCTCCTGTCCATCTGCTTTAATCATTAGCAACAGCCTTGTGCAACACCTCTAACAAGAAAAGTCAGCTGTCATCAGAGCATATTTAAACTCTGACTGTTAGTTTCCACTAAATCAGCTCTATGCCCACAGGCCTTATTAAGCACACAGAAGGGCAGTAGTTGCAGGTCCCAAAAAGCTCCAGGGCCAACTAGCCTTTCCCAGGCAAAATTGTGGTCCGTGCATTCCGCAGACCAGGTTTATCCTTTCCTGAGTTTTCCAAAAGCTTTGAAGTGCAAACACGATGGCTGCAGAAAACAGTGGCTGCATGACTGTGTTCACTCAAAATCTGCTGCCTGTGGATGGTGAATTTGTACCGCGGGCATTTGACTGCCAAAATATACAATTGTTGGGAGGGAAAAACAACATCAGCCCCGGACAGTGGTCTAACAGGGTAAGTACAGAGAGGACTACAGCACGAGACCTGGAGAGGGTTTGATTTTGCTTGGGAAATGAGCACCCCTTTCATAACATGCTTGTTCTTCACAGCATGATGACTGTAGGAATAGAATGAAGGCAATGACAGGGGAAGCTCTTGGTGTTCAATAAGAAGAGACTCATGGGCAAAGGGGTTTGGAAAATAGCACATAATGTGAAGGTGCAGTCATACATTGTGGGAACATTTACACACTTGGATTAGCTCTGCTGGAGAAAAACAGATGAAATTCAGAGATATCATGGAAACTACTGGGATAACCCCCCAAAAAATCAGGCAATCAGGCAAAGCATCAGGTAATCAGGCAAGCTGAAGGGATACCGGGCACTTTAGCTTCCATTGTCTTAAAATAACCGCTGGGGTTTTTTGCCTGTAGTCCTAATTATACACATATTACCTGCTTTGCACATATCCTAGAGGGTTAAATCAACATTGGGTATGCCTAGAGAAAAGATATCAATGGAAAAAAGGCAAGTAAAAATCTAAGGCATTGGTCCTGGATATTAATTTTAAGTGTATATGTAAGTACACATCTTTGGACCAGGTCCTCAAATGTTGAGAATCTATGTACTAAAATTAGAGAAATTGCAAAGACAGACAACCCAGACAACCACACAGAATCCTCAGAATAGTTTGGATTGTAAGAGACCTTTAAACGTGACCTCCCAAAACACCTCTGCAATAGTAGGGACATCTTCAACTAGACCATGTTGATCCAAGCCCTGTCCAATCTGATCTTGAACGTTTCTAGGGACAGGGCATTCAGTGTTTTACCATCTTCATGGTAAAAATTTCTTCCTTATATATAGTCTAAATCTATCCCCTTTTGTTTGAAACCTTACTTCTTGTCCTGTCATTAAAGACACTACCAAAATTCTATTTTCACAGCTCTTTTATAAGCACTCTTTAAGTATTGGAATGCCACAATAATGTCTCCCCAGAACCTTCTCTTCTCCAGGTCAAACAACCCCAGCTCTCCCAGCCTTCCCTCATTTGAAGGGTGCTCTGGCCCTCTGTTCATTGTCCTGGTCCTCCTCTAGACCTACCCCCACAGATCTATGACTTTACTGGGTTAAGGACCCCAGAGCCAGATGCAGCACTCCACAATCTCTTCCCCTGGCCTGCTGACCTCTATCCTTGTCATGCAGCCCAGCATACAGTTGGCTTTCTGGGCTGCAAGCACCAGTTTATGTCCTTTTTTTTCCATCCACCAGCACCCCCAAGCACTTCTTGGCAGGGCTGGTCTCAATCCCTTCATCCTCCAGCCAATGTTGACACCAGAAGTGGCTCTGACACAGATGCATCACCTTAAGCCTGGCCTTGTGAACCTCAAGAGAACCTCCACTTCTCAAGCTTGTGCAGGTCCCTCTGAATGGCATCCCATGCCTCAGGCATGTTAGCTGCATCACTGACACAACACCTGCCATTCAAGAGAATGCATAGGTTGTGTGTCTTCAGTTTGGAAAAAACAACAGCAGAAAAGGGGTGTTACAGAGCAACAGACAGCATTGTAACTGGCATGGTAAAGAGAAATAAGAAATTATTATTTACTTCTTGGATGTAGCCACACTGTCTTTGAACCTACTCTTTGCCCTGTGCCACCTGTGAAATTTTCACATAGTTAAAATGCCTGTAGAGAGGTAGTTTTTAACACTGCATGTGGTTAAGCTATAGAGCCCAAAAAGAAACAAACAGAATCACAGGAAGTAGGTCTATCTCAAGGTATTTATCACAGTGGATGACAGTGCAGGGTATCACTAAGGCACTGATAACTAAAGGCTGGAAAGATGAGTGAAGCTCTACATGCCTTGAGTTAGTACTCCGCCTCTTCATGCCTGCTGCCAACCACTGTTAGAAACAAGATACTGTGTCTGAGTGGTCTTCAGCTTTTTGCAGTGCCAAGACCATGTTCATGTTCTCCTGAGAATTTAACAACTCATAGGACGTCTTGCCAGGTATTGAATTCAAACATTAAAGTTATAGGCTGAAACAGTACAAAGCAAACAAATTAATAAGCAGTGAAAACTTATGTTCCCATCACAGGATTGCCAAATTATCACCTGATATCTTGAATAGTGCTTTTAATCTCCAGCATACTTTACTTATTAGCTGGTGGAAGGATAGCAAGTCTACGGAGGAAATTACCCTGAGCTTCAGAAAATAAGGTATGCTTCCCTTAGGGCAGCAACAGATTCAGGTTACCCTGACCATGCACTCTATAAATGGGTATATTGAATGAAATAAGTTCGAATGTTTCAATAAAGTTGAATCACTAGCATTAATATAAGCATAATTAAAGTTGTATCAGCACCTCTGTTCGGAAATTGCATCTTAGTCAGTTTCAAAGGTGTATTTTGAACAGAAGTTTTATTAAGTAAAAAAAAAATATCTGTGCTGAGGATGTGTAGAGGTGCTCCAGAGGGTGTAGCTACATTCAGAGCTCCTGACTTCAGGCACCAGGCTCCTTCCCTCCACCTCCCTCTGGAAAAGCGTGGAGCTCTCAGTGGTTAGAGAGTGAGGGAATGCCTTGGACCAGCCTCCCAATGAAGGCATTGTTCCATAGATCTGCTGAAATTAATCCGACTGGTTTCTGCCTTCTTACACCTCTCTAAATGGCCACATTTTAAAATACACACATACACAGTGCACATGAGAACATTTCACATTTGGTTTTTGCAATGTAATTGTTTTGCTTGCTCTGTTATGGTTTCTTGCACCAGATGTAGGAATGTTGAGACATATGGAAAACAAAATCAGCTACAGTAAGAGTGAGCCATAATTGTAGGTTACTCAGAGACAGGTGAGCAAGATTAAAGGCAATATCAACGAACGGGCAGAAGGATTCTGCGGAGCACTAGTGTTTCTTCTTTAATTATCAGCTCCCACAGCCCATAACACTGTAATGCTGTGCCATGCTTGCTCAGTTCTTCAAAATAAGCAATTCCAGAAGAAATCCTATGATGACAGTCTGTAACTATATAATCTGTTGTGAAAGTTGCAAGATGATAGCAATTAAAAGAAATTTAAGGCTCTTCACAGCCCACTTTGGGTCTCTTCACCAAAGGCTTAGGGAGGTTAAACTGACCTCTTAACAGCAGTCCAGCCTTAGAGATGGTACACAGAACAAACACCAGCAAAGTTTTAAACTCTGTACTAAGGGGAAAATTGGACATAGGGTGGAAAAACTAGTGATGATCTGCTTAGTCCTGGTTTACACCTTAGCACAATGCCCTACACTGCACCCCCCACGCCACGCTTACTGAGTATCAGCTCCTCACCTCTGTCTGCCTGGGAGCCCCAGTGGAAACATGGACACCCGTGAGCTGCCTTTAATCCCAGCCTGCCAGCCTGTGGCTGCGGACCAGCACAGGCACAGAAAGGGCTGCAGGGAGCCTCTTGAGGGGCAGAAAACACCCACTGCTCTGCCATCTGCCCTGCGCGGCTGCTGCCGCCCCTGAGGTGGTCACACGTGGAGCAATGCCTCTTGCTGAGACAGCTGGCCAGAGCTGAGCTTTTCTGCAGCACGCCCCTGCTCCTCCTCCCCATGCTCTGTGCGGCAGCCAAACCAAGCAGTGCTGCTGAGAAGCTTGGAGGTGACGGGATGTGTACAAGTGGCTGTGGCGGTGCTGAGAGCAAGGTGGGTCCCTGCCCGTGGGCTTAGCCAGCCTCTCAGCTGGGTTTTGCAGCCCCAGCCTCTGGCCTCCTCTCAATACCTCAGCCACCTTGTTCAAAACTGGCTTAAGTCTGCACTGCCTCATGCTGCCAGCTGCACTCACCATCCCAAACACACCGCAGGCACTCTTGGCTCCAGAGATAACCCATTGCCTGTGGCCATGCACAGAAAACTTTGGTTTTCCAAAGCGTTGCCTCAACCCTTCAGGAAGGCATTAGGATCACTTACAGAAGCATACAGAATACTTTGTTTCAGCGCTCAATGGTCTGTTTGTGTGTTTACCAACTGGAGGGGGTTGCAGCACGCAATTTTGCCGAAGCAAAAAGGTGTTCCAAGAAGAGCAGCAGCAGCTGTAAGCATGCTCTGGGAATTAAATAATGGCATCTTATAAAACTTCACAAATTGAGCCAATAAGTGTGCAATAAGTCAGTTTTGAAATTACTGTCTTATATCAAGTTTCTCTAATAAAAGTCAAATTTGTGCTTAGAAAAGCTTAAAGCCCATATGTAGGAAAACTTTACAACACTAATGGGAACCATGATAGAGCAGCATGTTAGTAAATACATGTGTAAGCAGCACAGTACAAAGAGAAAAGTAGCAATATGTTAATTATCTCCCTCCTGTATTATTTTTAGTTGTCACTGTGGATGCAACTGCAGTGAAACACATGCACATTCTGACAGCTGCTCTGTTCCACAAGGATTAAAACAGCAGGAAGACTGGCAATGTGAAAGAGAGAAAACAGAGACTTTTCTTCTATAATAATTCGTTACATGTCCATTTAGACATAGAAATAACCTTTTTGTGTTCTCAGTGATTGATCCAGAGGCAACTTTTTTAAAGGAGATATATGGGTTGGAAAAGAAAGCTGTCTCATGCTGGAGAACTAATCCACAGGGATAGGTTCCTTACTAACAACCATGGGTTCTCACTCAGCTTGGATGTGTTGCAAACAGTCATGCTAGCGTTGACAGAGGGGTAGTCTTTCACATCCCAGAGGCCTCTGGCAGGCTCACCCAGCAAGCTTGGAGCCAGCCTGGAACCGAGGTCTCCACCAGACGAAAGGTGAGCAAAGCTGCTGTTGCTTTGCAGGTGTGAGACTTGGACACTGTGCAGAAGATCCGTCCTGCTGCTGGAGAGGTTCCAGCCTTTCCATACGGAGCACCACTGAGTAATGACAGCTCATCCACTGGCTAACTGCATTTCCCAAATGGGCAAACTTTCCATGGACTGAAATAAAAGTGAGCAAACTAGTTTTGGTTGCATTTTTCCTTAGCCAACAGTATGATTCCAACAGTACAAGGCAGAACCACTCTGTGCTGTCTGAATTAGGTAACCACAATTCTATTGGTTGAGGTATAATAATAAAAGCTCATCTGAAAGGATCCAGGCAAGCCCTTTGAATGCCTCTCATCTGAGCTTTTAGAGAAAAAAAAAATCTAACAGAGCACCAAGATAAAGAACACTGTAGGCCTTTTTCCACTGATAGACCATACCCTTAAATAGGGAAGGTAAAAAAGAAAAAGAACTGAGCAGTTAACAAAGTGGCTTCAGAAGCTGAGTTAATCCAGCAAATTATGGGATAAATAGAGCCCATTACCCATGCAGTCACCCCTACATCCACCAAACCTCATCAATTTATCACAGGATAGAATCACTTCTCACCTAGAAAACATTAAACAAAATGAGGCAAATAAACAGAAATGCTTCCCCAAAGCTCTGCATAACTAAATTGGAGATGCTGCATAAAAAGGGTTGCAGAGTTCCTAACTCCAAAAGGACATTCAAGTCTTAATGAGTCCAGAGTTAATAACTGAGGTTCCACACTAGGATGAGTCTTTAAGATATAGCTTCATAATTTCCAACTCAGCCTATTGGATTTTGTGATTTTGGTTCATAGGCCTTTGACCCATGCATCACACTGCATAAGTACCAATGCTAATATTTTTATATAGATAACGTCTAGAATCTGGGCATTAAAATGCCAAATTCTTTTGAGGAACTACACTTGGACTTAATGTAGGGGACTTGGTCAACAGTTTAGATATATATTTTTGTTTCATCATTTTGAGTTAACAGACAAGACGATTTCAAAGATTTCTTTTGCCTTTGAGGTAAAAAAAACAAAAAAAAAAGGTAGATTTTTTAACTTTTTCTTATCACCAGATCTTCTTAGGACCTACTGTTCTGCTTTTAGAAACTGACAAATTATATCCTCTTCCTGTGATATGGTGACTAAAACTGTATAAACGAATGTTTCTGACAGTAACACGTAAACAACAGATCAGGTCCTCCCACTCTGCAAATATAACAGAACTCAAACATTTCCTGGGCCACAGTGAGGATGTAAGTAAAGTAACTGCTCAAATATGCCAAAGGTCTGGACTTGGAGGCCAGAAAAAATCACTTTACCTGCTACATTCTACATAACTTTGGTCATCACAAGAGCATGCAAGTATGGAAGTCTCTTTCCTTAGTGCAGTGTCTGTCATATATGGCCCATTGTCTGGACAAGAGTTGTGGATGTGACAGTGCTTTATTTGGTTGTGGGGCTCTTCCATTGCTTTGCTTTTGGGTCCAACAGAGAGCTTGGATGTGCTGGAAAGACACATACCCTCATCTTCAGTCAGGTGCAGATGATCCTCTGTTCTTGCAGTGGGTTATTCCATGGGCAGGGAAGGTCCCTGACTCAGCAAGTCTCCAAGGTGAAGACCAACAGCCACCCATGATCTTTCCTCCCCAACCTTTTGTCAAGTCCTCTGGAAAACCTGAGCTCAGGTCCTGCATGTTTTTTGAAGGCAAGAATCAGGACCTTGAACCTGATTCATAATTCAGGGGAAAAAACTGTTTTCCTGCACATCCTTAAGATGGAAGAGCTCCCTACAGCTCCTTGGACCAGGTTTTGGGCAGCCTAATTTCACATAAATCCCTATGCTTAGGGTTTCCTGTGGTGGGCTGTAGGCCTTTGGGCATCCAAGGCAATAGAAAAACACTTAAAACTTGGTTTTGGAGGCAAATGGGGCTTACTGACCCTAGGCCTGTATGTTTCCACTCCTTAAGGTGTGGGGGTGTGGGGTTTTTTTTCCGATGCTTTATTCTACACCACGACCAAGTGTGGCGGGAAGTGTCCTGGGTAACAGCAAATTACAGAACAATTTGCTGCAACTAATTTGAGCTAAAAGCACTTGACTTTCAGTGGGACTTTTCAGCTCTAGCACTCTGCATCCAACTGTTGCTCTTTCATTTTGGCTGCAATGGCAGAAAGCTGCAGCCTCGGCTGGGTGCAACAAGAGGAGCATCTGGGGATAGTTTTGTCAGATGTAGTGAGAAGGGCTAAGATAAATAAGAAACCCAAAACTCAGTACCTGAAATAACAACTCTTGACTAGAACATTGCAGATTTTTATCTATGACATTGCAGATTTTTCACTCATTCTCTTGATTTTTTGTGTGTGCATATACAACATGAAATGGAAGAAGGTTCTGGAGCAAATAGTACAGTTTGGTTTTGTACAACAATTCACACAGATCTGTGAAGCTGTAGTAGAATTTGATTTGCATTCTGTTTGTAAAATAAATACACAGTGTTTTCAAAAACATTTTTTATTTTCCATAAAAATATTACACTGTCTATTCCTACCTTTAGAAGCTGTTTTGCCTTTGAGATGCTGAGGCTCCACAAATATGTAACCAAGAGGTTTTTTTCCTAGAATGTCACAACATGCCCTGCTCCTAAAATGGAAAATATCACTATCTCCATATTTCACTATATTCTGGGGAATATGAAGTGAGCTCTTTTATGGACTAGGACAGAGGGGCATTGGAACAGCATGTGCAGGAAGTCATAGTGCAACCACTGGGGATATGGCAAAAAACCTCACATTTCTACTTACAGTGCTATCTGGGAAGGAATTTCCCAATAATATAAGAAGATATATGGATAGTCTGACCTATTTTTTTGTAGAGACTCACTGCAGCTGAGTATTTCCTGTACTGACCTGGATCCAATATCATAGAACCTAATAAATCAGTTAATATTTCAGGTAACTAAAATATTAAAAGATGCCTTAAAGATTTAAAATTTTTCCACACATCATACTCCAGCTTAACAAACAAAGGTAATGTGAAACATGTAAAAAGTCCCCTCCTTTATTAATTTTTCATTCTTTTTTTTCTTTTTCCTTGAAAGCTATCCAACTAAGCAAGGAAGCCATGGCCTTAGAAAGCACTTTTCTCTTTACCAGAGTGTTCAGAGACAATGTGTGTGGCACATTTAAGTGATACATAATCCCCAGTTCTTTCCCTCAGTCTCTAAGGAATAAAGACATAATCTCTTGTTGTGGTAAGAACTATTCCCCAGAATACAGATTTCATCTATACAATGTATCTAATGTTGCTCCAGTTATTAAACTTCCTGCTAAGTTTCTTATCTGTTCCCAAATACAGGATTTTTTTCTATGATTTGACTCAAGAATTCAAATTTTCATTTGTGTCACACAGGATCCATGCTGACCCCTCAGATTTCCTATGTATGGCAACTCTGTGAAAGCACCCAGGAATAAATGCACTTGGAATAGAACCAATTAGTTTCACTTAGCTTTTGCTGACCATGATGCAACTGCGCAGGCATCACACAGATTAGCCCAGAGAATCTATCCATGTTAAAAAAAAAAAAAAAAAAAAAAAGCTTTCCTATTGTTTTTCTAAAACAAAAGGATCTCAGTTTCACAGAGCCAAGACTTTTGTAATAATCCAGTCACTACATTTCTTGGAAGTTCAAGAAACAGTTAATTCAACATGATCTCTTAGAAAAAGCCTAGTAGCAGAAAAAGAAAAGTGCTTGCTGAAGGCCTTTTGCTTTACTCTGGGTTTTAGTTAATTTTATACACGACAACTAGGTCATAATTCATTCCAGCCCATTTGCAAGCCAAGGATTCTAGGATTTGTATAATTCTTTTGTAAAATAGCCAATTTCATGCAGAGCATGCAAACATTCAGAATTGCAACTGTCAGGAGACAAAATTTGCCAACAGCTGAATGGAATTAAATTCAAAAACATTTCAGTCACTCTCTTTTATATATTAAAGCAGCACAAAGCAAAATTTTACAGAAAAAAACAATGGTTGTGACACCAAAAATAATATTTTGTCATTGATCCACAGATACTAATTCAACCCCAAATCCTTAAAACTCAAGGGATTTTTCTTGAAACTCTGACGAAAGCTTCTATCAGATTTTCAAGGCTCTCCTGACCCTCCCAGCAGAGAAACAGGCAAATCAAAAGTCCTTGGTATAGCCATAGCTAACAGCATAGTTACAGATTTTAGCTTTGGGCTGTTTTTTTCTCTTTATAAATATCCTATGAACAAGCTGTCATTTGACTGCTTATTTCTTTAATGTAAAGTAATATAATTTTCAGGTTGCAGACTAGACTAGACAGGGAATATTCACTGCAAGTATCAAGCAAAATCCATCCAAGATCTGAGCTAAGATTTCAGGTCATCACTGACAAAGCAGTAGACAAAGACCTAACTGTGTTTACATGAAATTTTACTACATAATATCATTATATTTTTGAACGTACTCAATGATAGAAGTAGTTAACCTTTCAGTTGGATCAAGGAACTTGTCACATGAGGAACATCAAAATGTTCTTTGGCATTGTTTTTACTTTAGAACAACAAATAAAAGGAGTTTTTATCACATTCATTTGTGCTGTTGCATTTTTTAATAAATTCAGACTTGACAGCATAAGGTTTATAAATACATGAGGTTTATGAACATACAGTTTATGAACACTTTTTGCTTTAAACAAATCACTTATGTATTAGGAAATCTTAAAAAATGCCAATCGTTCACAGTGATATTGTATAAAAATATTTCTATGTTTCCTAATTAAAATAGGATGTTTCATTTCAAAATATCCTTCTACTTGTTTTTTATAAAAAAAGGTTAAGAATTACCACAGATCAATAGTCATTTCTGATGTTTTAGGATTTTAACTGTGCCATCCACCAAAACTATCTGAATGGTTTAGGTTTGGGGTAACTTCATCCCCACCCTGTCACTCCATCCCTGCCACTGAAGTCCAAACAAATCATCTGTTCTGGAAGAGCTCGACTGAAAGACAAGACAGTGACAATCTTCAGTCTGAAATTAGATGGAATTTCAGCCCACCTCAATGCCACAGGGTAGGTGATGCCCATGGGATGGTGGTGGCACCTTCCCATTAGAATGCAGCCCCCTCTGCACATGACCTGGGCCAGGACCCCCTTCAGCCACCCAGTATTACAGTGTTGTCACAGGTGAGTCACAGCCTGAAGACTCCCTGGGGCAGAATTGTCACTTCAGACCAATCTTGCTCTGAAACTGGCCAAGTCAAGCAGCTGCAGCCCTACATTCCTCATCTGGCAGGCAGGTCGATCCTACAATTTGTTGAGCACATATAGCAGTCCATTAAATAAACCTTGAATTTCTCAAGTTCAATGGGAATACTGCAATGACTGAGAGATTTTGGTTTCAAGGATCCCATCCTTCCCAGTACTGGTCCATTCCCAGCACATGGGAATTTTGCCATTGAATTCCACTGGTGTTGGGGGGTACTCCAGGATCAGGTCTATTCTGTAACATGGAGGAAAACATGCTTTTAACAACATAATCTGTGGTTTAACCCAGCACTGATATTCTGCTGCAGAAAACCATTCTGCATGCAAAATCTGCATTTTCACTTTGTAATGTTGCAGTTACAGTCCTTGCAAGTGTCTGCTTGGATCCACAATGAAAGTGGGGTGAAACTGAAACAAGTTGAATTAAAGGTGTTTCATGTCTGCATTGGTTTAAAATGCCTTTTTCTCCTAACTCCTCACAAGATACATCCTCCTGGCTAATCCTGTGAATCCAGGGAACAAAAAGCCACTTCACACAGTCTGTTTCAACTGTACAATGAAATATCCAGAGGAATTAGTTTGGACAAATGCTTTGATTTGGAGTTGTTTGAAGGCACGGTAAGTTAATAGTGTCACTGATGAAGATAATCCAAGGAATTTCAGATAAACAGGAGATTAAATGTCTCTGGTTTGATGGATAGCTGATATTCTGATATTACACCTTGGTTTTCTTTCTAAAAGTCTGCACTTACTGTCAACAACAATGGATACAGTAGACTTGAGCTTCCTCATATCCACCAGACAATCCTGCTCATTCCCAACTGTCACATATTCCTTGACTTGCAGCTACTTTTCAGTGTCTGCTGCTGCACACGAGTGCTGACTTACCTCAATTTCAGTGCATGTGGAGGCTGCTGTTCTGTGAGCACTGAGAGCTGGCCAGTGGCTTTACTGTGGAGCAAAAGAAAAGGTCACTACTGAAATAACTTTCCAACTACAGGCCCTGTCTGCAGGGGCAGATGCATCTCCTCACACACACTCGGCATCCCTCTGTGATCAGGGGGCTCCAGGAAGAGCAGCTGGGTCTACCCATATGTAGAAACAGAAAAAAAAGTACGGATACACCCCTATAGATAGAAGAGATGGGTCAAGAGAAGGGGAAATAAAAATGGATTGGGAGAAGCCATGCTCATTACAAGGGTCTGGAAGCCAGTTTGAGTGATTTTTTTGTTCTGGTTTAAAAATGCCTATTCGAAAAGAACACATATAAGCCATTTAGGAAAAGTCCATTTTAAGGAAGTGATTAAAATAAAAGAATATAAAGGCAAAGTCAGTGGCTCCAGGCAAAAGAGCACATATTTATCAATGTTGCTTTATTTGCAGAAAAAAAACAATGCAATATTGGTCAAGTAATTTCTCCCCACTGAAGACCACAATAATATTAATTGAACAACTTACTTGACAAAAAACTCTGGCTATTATTTAGTCAGCTGTAGTTACAGCCTAATTTATGTCCGTTTCCATTCTCATTGTTATGAGAGTTTCCCTCAGGAGCTAACAGTGTGAGATAGTACAAAAATGCTTTTATTTATTTTGTATTATTGCCTACACCCAAATGCTTGCTAATTGTACTAGTTTCTTTTCAACATGACAAGAGGAACATGCTGAGTGAGAATTTTAACAGCAAAAATTATTTAAGAAACAAAAAAAATCTTGTTTTCCCCAACTCCCTACTTCTTGGACACCAGCAAATAACTGAGTAGAAAAACATCAGCCAGAAAGAAGCATTTGTGACCTCAACAGTGCACTAACTGGCTTTAATGAGATGACAAAGTACCCAGAATCCAGCTGTCTACAGCAAATCTTCCAGATCATCACGCTGAGGGTACCTCCAAGTTATAAAACTGACTGAGTCTCCATACAGCAGGCCCTGAGAAACCCATTTCAAAGCATCCCTGCAACCTCCTCTTTTCACATACACACAAGGAGCACACGTCATTTTTAAGAGGCCCAGAAAAGCAACCACAGTGTGAAACAAAAAATACAACAAAGTCAAGAGGTATTTGGCGCCACTGGAGCATTTCCTCCCTTTATTTTTTTGCTTTTTCCCTCTACTTTTATCCTCCTCCTGGCAGCAGCCCTTCCTTGCTCTCGACCCTTAGCTATGCTACCTCTCCTCCGTACATCCCTGTACGTTCCCACACATCCTGTGGCAGCCAGCAAATAGTCAGCAGCTGGCCATGGCCTGCCTACCCAAAGGGAGCAGCCAAAATATTCCCTCCAGGGCTTCCCTTCAGCATCACCATCAGGAAACTTGCTGCTGACAAAGGCTCCGTGCTGGCCCCAGGAATCAAACAGTGGCCAAAGAGCAGGGGCTCTCCCTGTAGCCCAAACAAACACAACTTATTGTAATCGCTTGCTGCCTCCTGTGCTTATACAGTACAGACCTTCTTGGGTTACAAGACACTTTGAAGATCTCACCTTCTCCCATTACTTGTCTTTTATATAAAATGTCCACAGATGTGAGTCTGCTAGTGTGTCAGAGGGCTGTGGTTAATAACTTATAAAGCAATACTTCCTATCGGGCACGCAGCTCCCGCAGGGCCGCCCGGCAGCACTGCCTCGCTGCAGGAGCACCCTCTGCTGACTCCCAGGAGGGCCGCAGCCCTGAGGCCAGGGGTGGCCAGCTTGGGCACCTGCTGGGGGACAGCCCCCGGCTGCAGGGACACCGCCTCTCAGCTTCTCCAGGCTCACGGGGACTGTTAGAACCCCTGCAGCAAACAGCAAAGCTTAATGTCCCGGCAAAGATCAAATGAAAAGGACTCAAGTGGGAATGCACTGAGGTGTTACCCACGGAAACGCCATGCAATGCAACTCCAACTGGTGAGCGTCACCTGCAGACAGCCCGGCACATTTTCTGTGTGCACACTCCAGCAATCACACTGGAAAGGCTCCCCTTGAGCCAAAGGCACAGGGAAACAGTCTAGACAGACACAACCTAAAACAGGGCATTGTGTGTGATACTGTGCTCCCAGTTCAGCCCCGGTGTGAGGGAGCACAGGAGAGGATGTGGGCCATGCCAGATAACTCTCTGTAGGTCAGACTGATGCTCTGGGCCAGCAGTCACAGACTGAGAAGAGTCTCCTAGGAGCGTGCACTGGGTGGGTCTGCAACGCCCTTCGGGACTGTAACAGCTCTGGAGCTGCACATGGCAGCAATGATGGTGAGAACAGTCAAACAGCGTCTTCCTGCAGGGAGGAATGGGCTAGGTCCTCATAAATAAACAACGTGGTGCAGCAATGGCTGCTCAATAAAGAACCATTGTGTAGCTCAAGAGAGCTGGTGGCAAGTGCTTGTCATTCCTGCTCTGCCACATCTATCTCTGTGAACAGTAAGTCTATTTACTATTTCACTTTAAAAAAAAAAAAAAATTAAATATTCTAAACACTTTCTAAATGCTTGCTAATTGGTGAGCTGATGGCAATATACCTCACCAGGAATCCTTACAAGGTTTTAAACTGATCATTAATTTCAGATTCCCAAAATGCATTTAAGTGGTATAAATATTACAGAAAAGATTTCTGGGGTGCTGTGCAATTTCAGTTTTCTTTCAATTTTGTTTACATCCTAGGACATTTTTTTATCACAAAAGTGATTACAAACACAAAACATTAATGGCTCTCTAGGCATTTTCTTACTGATTTGAGGAAGAGTTTGTCTGTTGAAATCTTGCCTGCTTTTTCAGACTAGTGTAATAAAAGATATTTCACTGCCTTACAAACCTTGATCAAAGTGTTGAAAATATTATTACCAGCAGTCCTTTAGTATTCAGATTGGAAGGGCAAAGGCATGTTCTTATTTAGTTAGAAACCAAACTGACCTCCTCCTGCCTGAAACCTTTGGCTACTTATCTCCAGTCTGTGGTACAGGAGCCCCTTTTTGCACAGCAAAAAAACATGAACAGTCACTGGACACCCTTCATGGCAGGATGGAGGCCAAGGCTTCAGGATGGAGGGACTGTCCAGCTTCAGGACCCTGGCTAGGCTGTCCCTCCCTCCACACTGCTGCTTGTGAGCCCCAGATTGCCCTTTCCTGCTGTCCTTAGGCTGGGGAGGCAGCTGGTTGATGCACAGTGGGAGGTGTCGCTGGGCAGCCTGGGCAAGTGATGTGACACGTGAAAACTGCTGTGCTGATGCTCCCACACTGTCACAGAGTCCTTCCCATGCACAGCACCTGAGCTAAGGGCTGCTGCACAACCAGAATACCTGCAGGGACTGCTGTTACCAAATTTCATTACACTTGGCTTTCTCAGATTATCATATGATGGGGGAATGGCTTCAAAGTGAAAGGGAGTAGGTTAAGATTAGGTATAAGGAGGAAATTCTTTACAGTGAGGATGGTGAGGCACAGGGACACGTTGCCTGGAGAAGCTGTGGATGCCCCAGCCCTGGAAGGCCACACTCAGAGGAGCTTTGAGTAACCTGGTCTAGTGGAAGGTATCCCTGCCCATGGTAGTTGGGGTGGAACTAGATAAACCTTAAGGTCTCTTCCAACCCCAAACATTCTATGATTGAATGTATGGTAGAATTTGTGTAGGCGGTCTGTTATTAATAGGGCAAGGATACAGGAAGATTTGTTGCAAATGCTGAATTCTTTCCCACTCACTCATCCAGGGAGAGCCAATACCTTCACAGAGGAGAGACTTGAACCACTGCAAGGACAGCCAGTAAGCCAAGACCAACCACTATAAGAAATACTGTGCTTGTTGCACTGCATGGAGAGGCAATTTATCGATCCTTGCTTCAGTGTATCAAGACATTTTATATTTTTAAAGGAGGTGAAAAGCATGCAGACAACTTATTTCTGCCAAAAAGTACCAGTTAAGAGACCTTGAGGTATACTTAATTGGAAAAATATTCTGGTTGGTCCGGCTTTCAGCTTTTAATTACAATTCTGTTAGTGCATCAGAACCACACATACCATCTCTCATCCACATCTATTGTGAACAGCCAATCATCAGGTAGGGAAAAAGGGCAGTTTTAAATTACCCCACATTGTTTCAGTAGAACTTGTTACCAAGCAGCATCTAACAAAGTCCCTGACTCACTCAAGGAGCATCTACAGAAAATGAGGCTCTCTGACAGAACAATCCCCTTGCAACAGCAGTAAGAGGATTTGTTCTGAAGGTCTTTTATTTAGGAAGAACAGCAAAATGTTAAGAAGTGCCAAGATTTTTCTTTTGCGTATAAATCCCCTCACTTTTTCTATTTCAGGGGTCATGCACCACTGAGGTATGTGGTAAGGAAATAGCATCTTGAACTTGACTTATACTGAAAAATGAAACAGATCTTCAATATTCCATGGAGAAGAGGGTGTGCATCGTTTCTTGAGAATAAGCCCTTTGTGTCTCTATTATTTTTACAATGCACTTTAATGACCTGAAAGCATGTGTGTGCCTTCTTAAATCATCACATACAAAACTACATTTTAACTGTAAAATGTATTAAGACTCTTATAGAGGAAGTTATGCCATGTGGAGGGTTTTTTTTTTCCCTTTTCAAAGATAGCATGAGTTTTGTCCATATTATGAGGACAAGCTTCAAAAATGAAAAAAACTAAAGTGGGAAGGGGAAGATGGTTGGTTTGGTTTCTTTTTTTTTTTTTTTTAAAGAATGAATCCTAGCTCTAGACAACAGTGTTAGAAAAGTCACCCTTACCAGATGGCTAATACAGACAAGGGAAAACAGCCAACTTGATTTCAAATGTGAGAGTGATTTTTAAAATGAATGATAGAAACTACTTCAGATTCATTATTTTAAGCAGGGAAACTCATGTGTTTAGCTTATGGGTCTGGTTTGAATAAAAGTTTGTCTTTCTTGAATAGAAATCATATGTGATTCAGGCAGTGGCCTGGACCATTTGCTAATACTAATTGTTGAGGGTTGAAAGTAGGGTAGAAGATTGTTAAAGTCTTCCCTGGCAGTAACTTGATCTGTGGAAATGTACTTTACAGGATCTGTGATGAGGTTTACAGCTGGCAAAAGCTTGTGATAGAATGGCCACATGACTTCACATCTCCCTTTTAATAATGGAATATAAGCTCACATGACACAAGTTTGGTAGGTAAAGGATAACAGGGATTGTATAAACTGAATCAGGAATATATATTTTTATAAATATTTCACATCTTGAAAGATACTTGATGATGTGGCTATTTTGAAATAATATTATCACAATATGCTGAAGTAAAGCTGGCAACTTAGAAAACCACCAACTGAGGCCAGATGGGCCACTGAAGCTTTCACATGAAACACTGCGGAGAAAAAAAATAGTGTGAGATTTTAATCACATCAGTTTGCCCTTGCTCAGTCTCAACAGAAACTGGTCAGTTGGTAAACACTTCATTTGCTGATAAGGAAGAGCTCTAACCTTAGTTAAAAAGACAAAATGTGATTATTCCACCTAATTTACATGTTAGCACCTGGTAGATTCCAGAGTGAAACCTTATCTTCTGTTTCTGAAATGCCAGTGTTGCTGTATATTCAACCTTCAGCCATAGCCCTTAGTGCAGCGTTGCTATTCATATCTACATCCAAGCTTGCTGGAGCTTACTGCTGTGTGAAACACCTAGGGCATGATTCAGCTGCCCAAAAATAGGTTTCCTTGCCCTTCAAATGCCCTTCTGTGTCTGAGATATCCCCAGTGGGCTGGCAGACATGGTGCACAACCCCCTGCTCTTCATGTCCCGGCCTCCCCTTCCAGAGCAGCACCCAGCTGCCTCAGGGAAGCACACAGAGGAGCACCACCAGACAGACACCAAAGGCTGAAGCACTGAATCAAATCCTCTACATCTGTGGTGTATACCTGTGAAATCCCTTCAGAATCAGGCCTTACAGGGACCCATAACAGAATTGTGGCTACAGGCCAAAAAGGAATTGTGGGTTTGATGCCCAGGTGGAATGCCATGGCTCCTC
This sequence comes from Pyrgilauda ruficollis, assembly GCF_017590135.1. Taxonomy (NCBI): domain Eukaryota; kingdom Metazoa; phylum Chordata; class Aves; order Passeriformes; family Passeridae; genus Pyrgilauda; species Pyrgilauda ruficollis. The sequence continues at coordinate 2,220,113 of NW_024526711.1, read as the reverse complement.
ACCCATGGAGAGCAAGAAAAGTTTGGCCCTCGTCAAATGAGTGGCTTTTGGTTAGTGTTCATACCAACAACACATCATTCGTGAGCTTGTCCAGAAGGGAGCAAGAAAAGTTTGGCCCTTGTCAAAGGGATGAGTGGCTTTTTGTTAGTGTTCATACCAACAACACATCATTCGTGAGCTTGTCCAGAAGAATTTCAGCCTGCAGTTCCAGTCAGAGAATCACACACTTATTTTCATTGCACATTCAATCCGTATCCCTGTATTTCCTGAAGCTTTGTCATGCTCGGGTAGACAGAAACTATTCTTTTCACTAATATTTGTATTGTTTCACATCTGGTTCATAATAATTCTCATGCTATTGTCAGTGGAATTGCTCTGCCATTTCCTTTCATGATGTGCTTGATGGCTGCTCTGGAAAACAGTTTATTTACAGGTTCAAGAGGATGCCGTTGGGTGCATTTTCCATTTGGCAAACTACAAAAGTAACATTTACAGTTATAAACACCTGCATAGACTAACACATATGTTGTATAACTTTCTTCACAGAGAGGTATAGAGCATAAATGTCACGTAAACAGCTTTCCACAAATCAAAATGAACACAGAAAAAACTCAAGACTCTTAGGGAAATAAAAGCACAGGACTGAAAGTTTTTCAAAATTTTCACTTCTATTTCTTCCCAATCCTAGTCATGGTTACTTCAGATTTTCTCCACTGTCTCTTTTGAAAGTAGTGAGTATTGTGTACTCATTTTGTATTCTATTGAAAAATCACAAACTTTCAAAAACACTGATTTTTTTTTTTTTTAATTAGTGATTTTACTTCTTTATCCATTTGCGGAACAGCAGCTGGCTGTGAAAATAATCTGTGTTGTGTCCTGCTCTTGTGTGGTCCTACAAGAAGTTACAGTGTGCTCTTCTTTGGAGGAAGCTGAGCTCCTTGGTTGAGCCATGTCTAAGTTCTTACACATTTTGCTGGTTCTGACCTGAACATCCCCTTGCATTTTTAGGCAGAACAGTGCCCTTTCCCTAAACAGAACTAATCAGTTTTCAGACCTATTGTTCAGCTATTAATGGAGTTGATTATGTAATGGTCACTTGTGAATAAAGACTGCAACACCCCTGACTGTGGAGTTTCCAGAAGATGGTAACAAACTCACAGTTGCCCACAGCAAAAATGCTTGTGAAAAAATTCAGCCCTTACACTTGTAAACCTGACATTAGTGACTGAAATCAATCACTTGTCTGCATATCTCTCAAAAGGGATGGAGATGGCTGTGGGATAGACCTTTCCTGCTCTGATTCAAAGACCAACATCTCAATTATTTTCCTGGCCCTCACATTCCCAAAGGAACAAAACTTTTTGTTCCTGCTCGTTGTATGGCCTTCAGTCCTCTTCCATTGACATCCCCAAGGGAAGCTGAGACAAAAGGTCCAAAAAAGCTCATGTCTGCCTGTGGAGGGGGGGATTCGACTCTGCAGAAATCTCCTGCCTCTGCTCCTGAACACTTCTAGGAGGTGCAAAGCTACTCCAGTGGTGTGGAGAAACAGATCAAAGGACTAGCAATTTATAGCTCTTCATTATGGACAAGGCTGCAGCATCGACCTTTGGGCAGGGTCTTGGAAAGAACTGATTTAACTTAACTGGTGTCCAGAACTGCCAAGATTATAGAAAAGACCATTGAGACCACTGAAAAAGAACAAGATAGAACAAGCCACCTGAGGCCCACACTTCCTATGCCAGACCTCTGAGAGTTTCTGCATGTGTCAACCTTTCACAGGCAGTTGGGTACAAATGCTGAGCAAGGAATGTAGGCCTTTGCCAGGAATATGTTTTAGAGAACAGCATGGACAAAAGCTAAGAAAAGCTTTCACAAACAGCACAGAAAACAGGAATTAGTGAAATTCCTTTCCCAGCTGTAATTCGCATGTGTTTTAAGCACTATTAACACAGACAAAAACAAATTTTCAGATAGTTTTTGTAATAGCAAAAGAGGTTGCTCTTGTAACAGGTTATGACTCAATGTTTCATTTTGTTTTATGCACTATAACTTACATCCAGCCATCTTTTAGCTGGCTCTGTCAGCAAGTCCTGACTCCCTTTTAAGCCTCAACCCCCTGGCACTCAGAACTAAAGCAGTGACCAAGTCCTTAAACTTATCCACTAAATGTGTTGGCTTTGAGAGCTTTCTCCAGAATTATGTCAACCCTCCACTTATCACCTATCTTCTTACCTCCTGCAAGTTCACCACACTTTGTATACAGCCTGGGATCTTTCAGAGATCATCATGTAACATGTTAAAGCCATTCTAATCTGCTGCTTCACACATAACCCCTCAATCACAGCTCGTGATTCCAACCATCAGGCTTCATAACCTTTGTAGCACATTAGCCAAAAAAAAAAAAAAAAAACCAAAAAAGAGAGAAAATCCATTTTCATTCTATCTTATCCACAACATGTGCAAATATTACCTCATCCATTCTTGAGCTGGCTCCAGAGATTAACTCAAAGTTGACATGATAGATGTCTAATTTAAAAAATAGTCTGTTTCCTGGCAGTTGATTTTGTTGTCAGTTTTGTTTTAAACTTCAACTTTGGGTCTGACATTGCTACCAGAATTTCATATTTTTAAATACCATTTCACTTGCAAAGGCTGAAGCCAAGGATGATGTCATGTGTGCTAGTAGCTTAACACATATCTGCAGTGGGAGCTTAAAGATTAAAAAGGAAATTTTCCTTCCAAAAACAAGAGCAGGAAAAATATTTTTGTAGGAAAGCAACGTGACACTATTTAACCTTCTGATTATGCAAAGCATTACATGAGTGTTTTAATTGTGGGAACATCAATTAAGGAGTTTACTAGGCAGGAAGTGGCTGCTGATGCCTGTGGAAAGCAGTCTGCATGAGGTTTGACGCAGCATCTCTTGAAGTGAATGGAAAGAGTTTTACTGAGCTCAGTGGAGGTACTCTGCATTTGTACTAATGCAATTCCGAGCACAATTTGACCCATGGGGATGAAGGGCACTGGCTAAATGAAAAAATAGCATGAATCTTTTGTTTATGTTACAGAAAAGCTCTTATTGTATGCAATATTACTAAGAAATAAAATATCCTTTGCAGAAACAGTTTGTTCTTCCTAATCCAGTATTATTGTTACGCATGTGTTAAATCATAGGATACACATGGTTGTAAAAGCTGATTTATTAACTAACTAAAAATCAGAGGCATCCACCCAAGTGCCACCCAGCATCTGCTGGGACTAATGTCCCTCAAAAACGTCCCATATGTCAAGAAGGGTATAGGTTCAGAAAAACACTAATCCCAGCTTGTCAAAAGGAGCCAAAGAAAAACAGGTTTAGCTTTATAGACTACAGTATTTTGTTTGTTTTCATTAAACACTCTTACTGATTTTAAACATCTGTATTTGTTAACTCGTCTAGTTCTTTCAAACTTAAGAGTACAAACATTGCCATATGTGCTCACTGCTGGCATTTCTGTTCCCAGTCCTAACGCTTGCCTCTAGAGACAGGCTTATCTCTGACAACTCAGTAAACATGGCTCATGATGAAATCTGAACTGTGCAAGGTGGTTTGCTGACTACAGAAGGCAGGAGGGACACGTGGAAATCTCTCTCTTGAAAGCTACGACATCCCCTGCGGCAACAAGGGCTCAGCTGAGGCAGAGCTGACAGACGGGGACTGCGGGTGGCCGGCTCTGCTGTCGCTGGTCGTTAACTTTCTCATCGCTTGCATTTGCTGCTCGGAGCCCGCACAAGCAGGTGGAAAGGTAAACTCCAGTGACTCGCACATCCTGATGCTCTATGATCATATAAGCTGGTTTAAAATTAAAGCAGAATCTCCCCACAGCAAGTTTGCTGACTTTTAACTTGCAGCCAGTCAAGCAGAAGTGGTTTGGCTTCAATATATTAGTACTGCCACAGAAAAGAAATAGACTGCACTTCTGAGCTCTTTAATCTAACAGAAAGGGTCTCACAAGTTGGAAGGCTCAAGTCAAACACACTTCAGTGCTGAATTAGATGGGTTTTTATCAAAAGAAGTAATCATTATTACTGCCCAGAACCAGTTACTAGGGAAAGCAATGTCTTCATGGCTGCCTTCCTAGCAGGCAAGTCATGGTCACACACGTTACCTGTCCCAGTACCACAGTACTTCCAATGGACATAAGATCAGACCTATCTATTCTGGGAACCCACCAAGCTGTAGATGCACAACTCACACTGCCCAGAAGGGTATGGAAATGACAGTCATGCTTCTTTTTTCACTATGGGATCAACAGAGAAAGCAAATCCCTTAAATTCTGCTCATTTTTGAGCAATTTGAACAGCCTGCTCAGAAAAAAAAAAATACTTATTTAAGGCATTTCCCATAGACTGCCCTCATTTTGAATATTCAGGCCACTTTTTGCAACCATTAATCTAATTTCAAGCTGATCTCTTACCAAATATTTTGACTTAAGCATTTTTTTCTCCTGTGATCAGCTTGTCATATCTAATTTCAATTTCTAATGTATGCTCCCCTGGTTTGCATATAATCTTGAAACCTGGCCTGGAATTATCCAACCTAATTCTTGGTGGAAAATTTCCAGCAGCATGGAAATGGGAACCACTTTAGAAATGATTCTTAGCTTTGTTTGTTAGGTAGTTTGCACCTTCACACAGAGTCCATAGATACTGACATTAAACATTTGTCTATATTTAGAATCAGGGGAACGTGTGTGCCTTTTGTCCTCAACGCCTGTCCCCTTTGCATTCCAGATTTATGTTTCATACTATGCCTTTGCTAAACTGTGTCCACGTTGTAGAGACACAAGCCCATGTTCACCTCTTCTGCTTCATTCTCTGTGATCCAGGGAACCCCTCACTCCTTGAGGCACGGGATGAAATGCCCTATACATGAGAGCATGGGTGTGCACATGTGTATGTTCATGGACACACACTCACACATTTGAAGACATGCAGCATCTCTGCCTGCCTCTCTCTAGCAGATGACACTGGAAATACTGATCCTATATAAATGCTAGGGAAGCAGCAGCAGACAACAGGGGTGGTAGGCATGTGTATACATACATTTCTTCAAAGGAAAAGAGGAATGGTTAGTGGAATATATATAAGGTTTTTAAATGGAAAACCAGAGAGGAAATAAAAAGCAATGGGAAAGTTTACTTGTCAAAGGCAGAGGACACAGACAAAGTAGGTTTGTGAATATGGAACTGGGGACTGCTTCTGCTGTTCATGTGCAGGTGTTTATATATGTTGGAGTAAGGGAGAGCATGCTGCAAATACAGAAAAACTTCTCCTGATCAGCTCTGGACACATCCCATGTGAACCTAACAGCAGCTGGATGAGGCAACTAACAGAAGATGAGGTCAGGCAAGAGATATGATACAGTCTTGGTTAGGTGAACACTTCCCAGAGACAGGAATCCAGTGTTAGGTGAGGTGCTTTACAGTCCTTCAGAAGTCAAGTAAACAATCCGTCAGAGACACTGAACATCACCGCTGCGCCTAGAGACTTTCTGAAGCCTCGTTCAACATTTCACTAACAAAAGTGTATGAAATTTGTCTCTTCTACCCTTGTACTTCACTACAGGAGGCAATAGCAACATGAGCTGATCAGAGAATGAATAGTTTCATGTATGTGGAGCCAGTATCCTTTTCTTGTTCCTCTTTTTCCTGCAGCATCCTTTTCACTCCATTCTTCATTAGCCCCCATGACAATTAACTTTTGGCACATCAGTAAGAATGTGTATGTTAATCTGATTAGACTCAAAGTTCCCTAAAGAGGAAAAACAGCACCTGATGAGATTATTGAAAGTTTCTAGGCAATGAAATATACCAAGAAATCTTTCTTTACTCTCTGGGTGTGGACTGTGGCTTGTATAACTTTCTGAAATGAAGGACAGGTGTCTGGGAATGCTACTGCAAAGAACATATGCAGGAGATTCTAATTCATATCACTTTTCTGAATTTGCACCTCTTTCCAAGCCCAGCTATTGGGTGGGTTTTATCGTTCATTACATTTTGAACTCAACACTGTGAAGATCAAATAAGCAGCCATCAATTAACTTCCCAGAGCATATACTTCAATATTCACAACACATATGCATTGCAGGCATAAAGGGGGGTGGTGAGGGCTGGTGGTGTGGGGGCTGTTGGGGGGCGTGCGCACATGTAGAAGGGAATGGGCTGCTCCGTTAACACACAAGTTTCCGAACATGTGGATTATACACGCTTCTACTTCTTTTCCCCACATCTTTCACTCCAAATGCAGGCAGACACACATACACACACATGCTCACCTTTGATATAAAATTGGGCCTGGCCCTTGCTGTGAATGTAATTTTCTTCTGCTCAGTGGCTCTCTTAAATGCTCTTCTGTAAATGGTCTGAGGGGGCCACCAGGTGAGGGAATTTTGGCCCACCATGTTTTAAACTTCATTGCACATTAGAGCCAGAAGCAGCAATAGCTTCTCATTGTAAATTGTGCCTGTTATTGTAATTTATCAGGATCAAACAGTTGCTGGCAGCCCTTTCCATAATATCCAGTTTCAGTGTCTATATCAGCATAGAGCAAAATCAAACATGGCTTGCGAACAGAGGTTTAGTGATAAATAAATCACTCAGGGAGCTTTAAAGAAACAACTCTTCAGACACACCAATGTTATGGTACTTGTCTTTATTTCTCTTCCAGCTTTCCTTTCTTTTCTTTCCTTTTCTTTTTTTTTTTTTTTAATTTGATTCACAGTGTTCAGATGACATGTGTTTTGCCTTATTCAGCCATTTGGAGTACAGGTGCATGACTGTGTTTTTGATGGAGTGTTGCTATTCTGGAGTGCTCCATCCAAAACACAATCCCACACATGTAATCCAAACTGCAGAAGATGAGTCAACCATCTTCTCTTTTCCATGATAATTAGACTTTTTTTTTTCATTCAGAGTTACATAGTTATTAGTTGCAGATGCTATGCTTGAACAATATTGTTGAATCTTAAAAGGCTTTCACACCATGCTATTTTATCCCTCAGAGTAGAGGAAATGAACAGAAAGTCCAAGCTTATCCAACTTTAAATTAAATCACTTCAAATATTATTACACTGTGAGACAATTGTGACACCTAAATACCTTTAGTACACAGGTAAAAATCACAGCCTAATATTCAATTAAATGCATATATAGCAGCTTGCCAGGGAACGTTTGTAGTAATTAAGGGATTCGTGGAACAGCAGCTTCCAGCCTCTCTAATCCAGGCAGGCCACACATCTAAGTGTCTTTTCTTTGAAAACATTTCCCAGTTTCTTATCACATTAAGAAAATGACCGTTCCCAGAAGCCTGAAATAACAAAGAAACCTCAGTAGGTTTTAAATCCTTAAGCTAGGTATTATTTTCCAGACAAATAATTGCAAAAGGCTGTTTTCACAGCTCTTAATATACACTGTCTGAACCTGGGGATTGCTGGTGTTTATTTCTGGTACCTTAGGAGCTAATAGGTGATTAGTGGGGTAGATATGGAGAGAAAGCGAAGACACAGGAGAACAGGTGTCATGGTCCTTTGAGGCTAAGCATTAAGGACTATTTTAGTCCCATGACAAGCTGATCTCTTAGCATTTTTGGTACTAGGTGGGTGGTAGACAGACACCAAAGGTTCCACTGCTGGAAATCTCTAAGTAATGACAGGTCATATCCCTAAAGCACTGTTTATAGAGGAAAAAAAAAATAAATAAATCTGTCTGTCCAGATTTGAATTCCAGAGCAGTGAGGTTTTCTATTCCATAGTCCCTATCTGGCTGACTCTTGTTTCACGTACACAGAACATCAGTTTAGATTATCTTCTTTTCCAGGTAAGGACAAATTAAACCAAAAAGCAGGAGATACATGCTGACTCTAGAAAGTTTGCTTCACCTGGTGCAGAATGAAACCTCCTTATACCAGCACAAGGCAACAAAGGCACTGTGCTAGAAATGTGCTCAAGGTGAGGGACCTGCACCTACCTGAAATGTCCCCGAGCAGAGCTGGGGATGTAGCTGCAGAGAAGGAGACCTCAGATTTCCCAGACTTTCTCCTCCCCCATCTCTCTACCAACAGCATCTGTACAAACAGCGGGGACTGGGCCTTCTGTCTCCACGAGTGAGACGATGACAAGAGAGACAGCTACACTAAGTTGACAAAACATGTAAACTGCTTCTCACAGATAACAGACTTGTAATAGTCACCTGGTCCCCACCATCAATACTGGTTAACACATCCCACGGTTTTTGTTATTACATGTGAACCCACTTTTGAGGAGGTTATTCCTTCATTGGCCAAATACAAAAAGGGGTATCCGTGTCTACTTATCTATCTTTTTTCCCATTCATCATGGGAAAAAGTCTTTCTATGCATTCACCTGGACAGTCTACAGATCAGCTGGTGGAGCATAACTTGCATAGGCAACAATTCCTGGCAAGAATCTGATCCTTCCCCCTCAAGCTTTTAAGATCTGATGCTCAATTCCCAGCGCAGGAATATAAGACTGAACCTCACAGAGAGATGTCAAGGAAAATTAAAAACTGTGGAGCAGATAATTTTCTGATGAAATTACAATGAGAAAAAACTTGAGGAGAAAGGTAATAGGGATAAATTTCACACTCCAGCTCTCCTGCCCAAATGTACATTGTAACTACCTTTAGCCTGATGAAAAATACCACTTACAAGCCCCTTAGTTCACACATGAACACCCTCAGTCTGGCACGAGGGCCTGAGCCCCTGGAACAGTGCAAACTGGTGTGGATTAGCATTGGTTATCACACCTGTATGCATCTCCTGCTCCACACCATGTCTGTGCCATGCGAGACAAGAGTTTCCCCAGGAATGCCACAGTTACATGCAGGGAAAGAGCAGTTTGGAGGGACTTGTCTTATATGCCTCTAATATGAGGAACAAGCACATTCCTCAGCTGCAGGACTAGTTTGGGACACACTTAGCAGTGGGCTTCAAACAGGTGACACTCCCAGTCTTTGACACAGACAAATCTCAACATTGTGGATTCACAGCAACTTCGAAAACATTTTGACTGATTTTCCTGAGGAAGTGCACAAATCTCTCTTTTGATCTCTTCCAACTCAAAATAAGTATCCTACACCGAATGAAGGGAAGCACAATCCTTGGCTGAGTGGGTGTTTCAGGTTTCCACCCCTCTAATAAGAGATCATTTTTAAATCAAGCCTCCCAAAAACCTGAACACCTCCCATTTGCACTAATCACAACAGTTTGATTCTTTTTCTGCACAATACGATAAAATGTGGTGTTATGACTAGCTGTATTTTAGTGGAAAAATCCCCTGTGTCTATCCCTAAGCTACCTAACTTTCTGAGGGAAACACTGAAAATTGCAAATCTGTCCCTTAAGATCTCACACAGTTTCTATACCAACAAATCTAATTGCACTTGCCACACTGTGCTTCTTCAGATACATATCTAAAGAGAAATGATGTTCCCCTAAATCAGCTTTTTAATATAAACACACATGCATGTGCTGTTTATTGTACTTTAAAAATAAAATTTAAAAAAGAAAAAAAAAGTGGAGCCTAGAGAAAGTTTTTCAAACTGCACTTGGAGAGTGACCTAAGATGTGGGAAAGTTGTCTATTGCTTATGTTATTTTTTTCACCCACTTTTGAGTGCTTTGAGGCTACATTTCCCCTGAGTTATGACAGATATTGCCACCCACCTTAGTTCTTCCTGCCTCTGCCCTAACAGAACCTCTTTGTTGTTTTATCTAATCAGATTCAGAGGCCCTGCTAGAGTTGGCTCTTTCAGACTGTTCAAAGCGGTTATATTTCTTATTTCCCAGGCTTCAGAAGAACTAAAAATAACCAAGTGAAAATCTGAAATGCAAAGCTAACATTCCCGCCAGTGCTAAGCAGATACGTTGTCAGGATCAACGAAAGATGTTACAGATCTGAAAAATTTTAATAAATCAGAATACTTAATTTTTCTCTTCAGAATTTTCTGAGTTTGATCTTTCCTAAGCCACCAAGGAATTTTTATAAAAATATTTACATTAACTTTATCTGAATAGAACATATGCAGTGTGTTTTCACACAAAGCGAAAAACTTACTACAAAATTTTCTAGATGCAAAGGAGAATATTTAAGGCAGATGAGGGTTTGCAGTTTAAATGACCTTAGGTGGAAGTGACCCAAGTTGTTTCTCCAGTCCCACAGAGTAGGAATTGTAAGCATGTTGCCTGATGCCAGGAGCTGAGAATTTTCACTGGCAAAGAAGGACCTACAGTGGGCACAGGGCAGCATCATTAGAATAAATCAAAAGTGCTACAGTTAGTCAAACCAGCCATGTTTGTATCTACCTTTGCATAATAATTTTCCCAAGATTTCTCAAAAGCAACAGAAGGGATCTTGCTCCACTAGCTGGATTACACAGTGGAGCAATGTTTTCCAATAAGTTTATAGAGAATCAGGAAAAGAAATAAAAAGCAGTGTTAAATGTTGAAAAATACATTTTAATCTGAGACAGTGATAAGCACCTTTAATTACTGACTGCAAACAATCACCCTCTTGAAAGAATTTTTAATTGCTTACAGTTGCTGGCGATAGGAGAGTTTCCTCTATGATGGTGAAGGATTTATTCCTGCAGCCAGTAATTACAGCAACTTTGCACTCTTCCACAGAAACTGAAAACTTGGCAGTACAGGGCACAACATTAAGGCAATTAAACATTTACACAAATAAGCCAGAGGGAGGATCCATTTTCAAAAAGCATGAGAAACAGTGCGTGTCTGCTAACTTCCAGAAAACGGGAAATGGCCAGCAACAGCCCAGCTTCCAAACTCCAAACTTTGCGGCTCCCTTCAAAGGGTGCAAGAAGAAATAAGATTTGTGACCAGTCTGAGTCTCTGGAATAATCTGAAACATGACACAGAATTTAGTTCTCAGCCTGTGGAGAAAAGTCATGATGGATAAAACCATACAGTGAGACGCTGAGTTCAGGCTACTGTAACTGAATCAACGAAAATTCCAGCCCTTGGGATCTGAGGACTTGTTATCGCTGACAGAACAAAATGAGACCTGCAGTGAACCAAAAGTGAAAGCATTAAAAATGCTCTTTTAAACTACAGTTCTAGTTATGTGAACTATTTTGTAAGTAATCCTAATTTGACTACCATTTTCTCTCACATGGAATACAGTTCCACACGATTCTTTATGTCTTCTGTGCCATTTCTAGTTATGAAAGGCTTTTCTTTTTTCGGATGTGCATGCTGGAAAGGGCTTTTATTGCATCGTCACTTAAGAAAGTCTCATCACAGTGAGCATACACGGAGAGTGCAATTTTAACTTCTTAGTCCATCACTGTTTGTTTCCTTTTGATTCAGTTGGAAACTGTTAACCCTTAAAAAAACACAACCAAGAATATGGTAAAATATTTATTATCATAATCTCGTATTTCACATATTTGCAGGCTCAGAACTGAAATACTATCTGATGCAATGCTTCAGCCAAAGTGAATACGGCAGAGGTTTTTGGTTTTTATTTGGTATCTTTTTCCCCACTGATTTTATGGACGATGCAAAACTGAAATTAGACAACAGAATAGAAGTATGCATATTTTATTCAATTTTGCCATTAATCTTTGGAAATTACTACAATAATCCATGAAGCCTCATATTTTTGCTGTTTAGCAAGAAAAACATATGTACTATGTGTGCACATGCCACATATTTAAATGAGAAGCCAATGACTACAGCAGGAAAATCTGGTTTCATAGAAGCCAAAAAAGGCTTCCCACCCATGTCAGCAGAGCCTGAAATTTACCTTATAATTTGGGGCTCTGTCCAGCAGGATCTATTTTAGCATTTGCATCCATCCTTTATTAGCACTGCTGCCCAAATTGCCATGTTCCTGGCTGAAATTCATGGCTAGCCCCGCTCTCCCATTTCTTAAGTTCTGCTGTTAAGAGCTCTTGAGAAAATTGCTCCAACTGGTTGGCATTAGAAGGAAATGAAAATCTTTTAAGTGGCTATTGTGCATGTTATTTGAATGCACTGGATGACATTTCAACACCAGGCAATGCCTCCTCTCCACCACAGTTGTCAAGAGTGGTTTAGGTTTTTTTCTTTCCCATATGGGCACTGAGGTTTCCAAGAGCATTGATCCCTCTGCACATTTTTCTATACTTCGTACAAGGCTCTTTGAACATATTTCGGCAAACAGAAAAGCTTCAATGTGCAACAGTTTTTAGCAGCTTGAAGGACTGAGCCCTTGATGTGATTATTTGATCATATATGAAGTAACTCTCATGATCAATGAATGATGTCACAGCTATCACTTTGAAGTTAATAGTAAAATTTGCATTGGCTTAAATCTGAGCAGGATCAAGGCATGAAGCATGACTGACATTCTTTTAATTAATTTCCATATTTCTTTTAAAATTCTCATGCCTCACTCCATGCTTTTTCACGCAACAAGAGAAAAGAGTAAATGTTGGAAATTGATGTTTTCACCATCAGTGGGCTGTCGTGTGTAACAAATTGTTCTAGTATATTAGTTTATGTGGGCATTCTGTCCTTGATCAGCTCCCACATTTCCTACAGACAGCAGCAGAAGTTGCACAGAAAGATGAAAAAAATACTTTGCAAATGGAAACATAATACCCCATCTGCACACAACAGGCCTGATTGAAAGAAGTGCTGCAGCACCTTTAGCAAAGTAATTCCTATAGACTTGTGTGGAAAACACAGACCCCATATTTCTTTGCTTCTTTGAATTTACACTATAATTTATACTAGCATTAAAAAATCTGGGATACATAAAGGCCATATTGGAAGCACTGTCTTTATCTCTCAAGCTAACAGGAAATGAGAGGCAGTAATAGGACTTTAACTGGTTTCTCACTTGCAATGAGTATCCAAACACTCGTTGAAGAAAACTTCCTTTCAAAATCTTTTCGTTCCAAGTCTGCTGAACAGAGAATCAAAACGTGTGCGTGTGCGAACAATGTCCATTTGTATTCTTAAGCGAACTTGTTTTATTTTGCCATTTACTAAATGCTGGCATAAAAATTCCTAAAGCAACGTGACTCTCACAACAAACACAACTGACAGACCCTCGCTGGAGAGCACATGCAAGCACAGACTGCAATTGTTCTGTGGTTATTTGAGAGGCAGTGGTCAGGGAAACAGGGGTCATTAATTTCCCTGCGTGTTTTAAACATTTCCAGAGATGTGCTAAAACGCATTAAAAGCACAACGGCCAACATCTAAGGCTGAAACATTAGGAAAACTTTAGAAAGGGATTTCTGTGAAAAAGAAAGAAGGGATGCTTTGAGTTTGACCCTTGCATTAGGGAATTAAACACACTTTTAACCCTTTCCTTGTTGCTTTTCCGGAAGATCAGTTGCACGACTTCTGGAGAAGCGCTTGGGGTGGGAAGGAAACCTGCTCCGACCGTGCGGCTGCGGGCTGTTCGAGCCGCTAAGGGCCTTCGGTGCGCGCTCAGGTGGTGCCAGTGTGAGGCCAGGCTGGTCCCTGAACGCTCGCACATGGAATCCCCCCAACTCCAGACTGGCCCCTGAACGCCCGGACATGGAAATGCCCTCAACCCCAGGCTGCTCCCGAACGCCCGGACATGGAAACGCCCCCAACTCCGTCCGCCCTGACCGCTCAGGGACACCCCCACCCGCCAGGGGGCGCCGCTCTGCCGGCCCCTTCCGCCAGTGCCGCCCGTCAATGGCGTCCGGGCTCGTCCGCGTCTGCGTCCGCGTCCGCGTCCCCGTCCCGTCGCGTGTCCCGCGGCGGACATGGCACCCCGGCCCGTCCCCTCCCGTGCCGCGGGTCGCCCCCGCGTCGTGTGTCCCGCGGCGGGGCGGGCGGAGCGGAGGGAAGCTGGTGGATTTGGCGGAATCACGTGGCGCGGTCCCTGCTGGCGGGCGGGACGGTGGCCGGGAGGGTTTCCCGGGCAACCGCGCCGCCGGCGAGCGGGGCGGCGGTGGCGGAGCGGGCCCGGCGCGGTGCAGGTGCGCGCCCGGCGCCCGCAGCAGCGCTCGGCTCCGAGCCGCGGCCAGTTCCCTCTCCCCTGCTCCCCGGGGAGCCCTTCGGGCCTTGGAGCCGAGCCCTGCCCGCCCGTCCCCGAGCTCCCGCGCTGCCGTGCGCCAGCCGCGCGTGTGCTCCAGGGACAGCCGGAGGAGGAGGAAGAGGATCGGGATGATGAAAAGGTTACGTGAAATGTGTTAGGCTGCTTAAGCTTTCCTCCATCCCCCTGGTTTAGCCATACCTCCTCAAAACTTCCGCTTTTTGAGCTGTGTTGTAGCGTATATCCCAGCAAGTGCCGCCTTTGTTTTGTGCACAATGTCATTTATGAGCCGCCAGGTTCACAAAGAAAATATGAAGATATGGCTGAAAAGTATATTTGCTAAGGTTAATGTTTGCCTATGGTCTTCTGTTACCGAAATTGTAAACATGTTTGTTGTCCTTTAAGTTACATATTGTTAGTTTTTATAAAAGATGTAATTATAGGGTAGGCAGAAGAAAGCCATCATTCTAATGTAGGAAGAAGTAAAGATAATGTCAGGAGAATCACTTAGTTTTTCTGGCAAGGCTAGAATTAAATATTCCCCACTTGCTAAAGTAGCTGGCACAGTTAGTCAATTGCTAAAGCATCCTGTGTTTAACATCGAGTGTTCTTTGATGTGAAAGTATAAAAGGATACTGGATTATGTGTGCCCTGAGAGGTAACATTCTTAATCTCCTTACCAGGTTTTCAGAGATACTGTCCAAATGCTTACATAAGGATATCGTGCTGAACTCAACGCCTGGGCAGTCTGCTGTATAACTTCTTTTTTTTAACTGCCCAAGCCAAAGTGTCGGGTGGTCTGTGAATGGATAAGGAGTGAAAGCAGGAAACAGTTGTCACAACTCGCCTGTCAAAATCAATTTACTAGGTAGGTAACAGTCCTGTGTACTGAGTGGGCTCCATACTGGGAGAAGTTTTATTTAATGGTAAAAGCACTTTTGCAAATGTTTAGCCCTTTTATGTTTACATCACACTTCTCGGGCTGGAAGATGCTAGTGCAGTTTAATGCTGCCGTACATATGCAGTTTTGAAGGCAGCCATATGTGTTGAGCAGAGTGATACACAAAAGCTTTGCAACCTTTTGGTTGTTGGGCATATTTCATACCTGAGGAGTTGATGCAGACTTAGGGCAAGGAGAGGGGGGCAAGTGTCACTGGCTTTCTGTGTCAGGGCAGATCAAACCAAATGCCATTCCCTAACCTTAAAAAGATTTACATGTATTTATTGTTTACTAAATCCAAAGCACAGCAGAAATGATGAAACAAAACTAACAATGCCAGATGCCCCCAGTGTTGGAGTAGAAACACAGAAAAGAATTAAAAACCCTTAAAATGGAAATATTACTGCAGTAGATTCTCATTTGATTATTAACAAAATGCTTGGGTTGCTGAGAGCTGCTTTTTGAAGAAAAATGAAAAGATGCTGGAGTGAGTAATATTTTATTTTTTCCTCAAAGTTTAAATGCTGAAACTGGTGTTTTGTAAGGAATTTGGGTGATCTAGGTACATTTGCACTGAGTGTCTCATTCAGTAAATAGTTTCATAAGGGATGGGAGGATAGTGTTTGTCATCTCTCAAGTTTTGGATTGGGATTTTTCTTGCTTATAGCTCCATTCAAGCAAATCATTAGGTTACATCAATTTCAGAATACATTAATTAACTTCAATTTAAATTTTTGTTTTTAGACTCAGTTGTTTGGAAGGTAAAATCCAGCTGCAAATTATGGCTCATCGATTTTCAAAGGAAGAATTAGATGAGCAGTTTGAAGAATTTCTGAAAGAGGTATGTTTGAGAGCAAGGTCACATCCCTATTCTCTATTGAAAATGGGGAAAATTGAGTATGGGAGAATATGAAATGTAGATTCAGCTCTCCTTTTGTCACATAATTAACATAACTGTCTTACCTATGGGTCTTGATTGATAAGCTAAATTCATACTATTTTGCTGTATTGAAATCAAGAGAACAGTTTTGTAATTAAATAAATATTTTGTCATTGCCTGGTTGTATCTTCAGAAAGAGCCCTTGGTTCTTGATTTTTGTTTAAATTTTATTATTGGTGCTACTTTGTACCAGAAGCTTCAAATTTATGTATAATTGAAAATGAGGTAAAAAATCTAATTTTTTACCCTGTATATAAACACAAGCTTATATGCCTGTATATAAACACAAGCCTGTATATAAACACAAGCTACGTTTGTAAAATTTCTGTGTTTTTCTGTGCAGTGCTTACTCTCACTGAATTATATTTAAAAATTCTTGTATAAAATGAAGCATGTTGTAATGATTAAAAAATTTGAATTATATTCCTTTAATTCCTCATGGTGCTTCATGGTTTTGAGTACTGGCAAAATCATGCAAGTCTGTGGGTTGTGACTTAAGCTAAGAATAATCAGACGTGATGTAAATTCCCTGACTAGGTATGATTTTTCCAATGGAAATAGATCTGTAATTTCAGAACTTGCCCTCTGGTCCGTAAGAACACAGTGTGGTAACCCTAAAACATAAACCCTGCTACATAAGGCCTTTACTAGATTTTAATTCTGTATATAAGCATAACTAATGATGGCAGAAAATATTTCTGGAGTCTCTGTTATATGTAATGTGGGCTTGAAATTTTTTTTTAAGTAGAGGCTGTGTTACAATTTAATGACTTGTGAAAAGTAATTTAATTTAATGATGTAACTAAGTTAGCACTCTTGAACTCACTGAAATTTTGAATGTTAGTAAAATTAGAAAACTAATCTTTGCATTTCCTTCAAAATTCTTTACTTACCATTATGACAAAGGGAGTTGCTTTGGGGAAGAGAAAGGACTTTTAATCTTTTATTTGTTATGCACATCTGTCAAAACTCTGCTTGTGATTGCTTCTGGTATTTTATTCCTCATTTGACATGCTCTTCTTCCTCCTCAGCTATTACCCACATTGAGAATGCTCGTTTAAAAAGAAAAACAAAAAAACCCAAACTATTGAATTATTCTAAGTGGCATTTGGAATGTCCCAAATAATGTAACTTTAACAATTCGTGTCTTAATTTTTTTAATAATTTCAATCCAAAACTGTTTCCAAACTGCTAATCCAGTTATTAAAAGTATGCATTGTGTTTTTTGCCCGCTAGATACAGACCCAAATGGCAATGATGTTATCTACTCTGTTAGTTTTACACATGCATCTTCTGCTATGTCCTTCTCCTTGCTTAGGTTTTTTATAAAAAGAGTTTGGCCTTTTAATATTAGAAAGATGAGAAACTGATGTGCTCCATTTCTTGAAATCTCTCTGTAGGTGATATTTGTGTTGAGAGCGTCACAGCGGGTGGGGAATAGTAAAATCTGTTTCTCAGTAGTTTGGGGAAGACTTCATATTGTTTAAGCAAATCTTTCAAAGAGGAAATGGAGCAGGATTTTTCCCTTTTAAATAACTCTTAATAAATCTGTGTTTGAGGTGAGGCTGTGTATGTATGTTTGTGATTAAAACATGAAGTTAAAAGGAAGACTGTATATACAGCTGGATGATGCAGGTCTAATATGAGGATTAATCTAAGTCTTTTGGTATATACACTGAACTTTAAAAGCAGTGGATTTTCTAGACTATTATCATTATACAGAAGGAAGCACAAATGTGTAATAACAATGACTGCATGTAGGATAAATCCTTTAATGATTCCCTCTGCCTGGACATGCTTATTCCCAGCCCCTTGCCAAGACACCCTGTTGTCATCCATAATTCCTCCCATAATCCTTCCTCTTCCACTGTCTGTGTTCCTGTGGTCCATCCACTCCTCACCATCAGTACCTTGTTTTGGTGTGCTTCCTCCTGTTGTCAATTGGCTTTCCCTTAACCATCATCTGTCATACTGGTTTAGCTCCAGGTTTTCAGTGTTTGTTGTGCTGGCTGTGCCGTTCTCTTGGGATGTGCAATGTGAGGAAGTCTTTCTAATGCACAGTGCTTCAATTAATTGAATTAATTGCTCTTTTTTTTGATGACTTAAAGCAATGTTGTGAAAAAGCTGTTGTGTGCTTCTAGTATTTTCAGTTGACCTTTATTCTATTTGATATTCATGGATACTTGAGAAGGAAAACTTTCAAAAGGAAAGGCTATACCGTCCTTGTTAGAATGTCTGTAGAATGGCATCTGGAAGATAAACACCACACATTAAGCCATGTTAGAGAAGCATTTTAAGTTTTTATTAAAATATCAAATAGATTAACATATTATTTTTTATTATTGTGTAATAAAAGCATATTTTGAAGTAGGCTTATTTAATTGAAAAATACTGGTTTCATGAATTAATCAGGACAATTGGTCATGAAAGTCTGAGTAGTTTAGATCAAATTCTGTATTACCTATTGTCATGGGTTGAAGGAACTTTTTTGAGTTCCTTCACATGCAAAGGAGGTGGTATGTGATGTGCCATGTAGTTGTTCTAGGTCTTAAAACTGCCTCTTTAGACTTTTATTAATGTTGAGATTAAACAACTGACACTTCTGGTGTGTCTGTGTTCCTGAAAGGCTGAGGCTGTCTTCTGGAGGAGGGGAAGGAAGAAATTGGTGCCACTTACTGGTGCTGAGAAGTCATTACAAGTCCAAAAAGTTGATTGATGATTGATTGATTGATTGATTGATTGATTTACCTTTTTTCAAAGGAAGGAAAAAAAATCTGGAAGTTTTGCTGTTGAGACAATTGACGTGTTGGGAAAAACACACCAGTATTTTTGTGTCAGCATTACTCTCCCAGCTGCTGCAGCTTTACTGGCTGTAGTTGACAAGATGGCTGGACGTGGAAAATTTCCAGAATTTGAGCACAGCCTGTGGGAGTTGCAGATTCTTTAGTTACAATCCACTAAGGAGCATGAGCATTCACTGAAGTTCTGCTTGCAGAGCAGAGGATACTGTTAGCTGTAAAAGAAACAGCAAGGGATAACAGAGCTTGCATCAAGCACCTGTCAGTGCTTCCAGCTAGCAGGAGGCAGTCTGACCTTTGGGGACAATGGCACTAGTACTTGTATTGTGACTAGTGTCAGGAAATTGTTATTAATGGGATATTTATTAGAAAGCTAAAGCTGATTTGTTCCATGTCACAGAGCCAACTTAGAGAAATTGCAATACATCCTGTTGTCTAGCAGTTTCTTAATTTATTAAAATTGTGGTTTTTTTAAAGTGCAAGGCACAGACCACTTCTTTCTTTCTGAGATTTATGACAGACATTTAGTTTTCTCTAGTGAAACTGAAAGCTCTAAAGATGCTCTTGATCAGAGATATGAATAAGAATATTTTATTACAATTATTTTTTCTTAAATTATAGTTTTATGTAAGTGGTATTTGATTTTTGAATGAAGAAGAAGTTGAAGTTTTAGTCATATAGTAAAAGTAGGCTTTTATGGCAGTGTTTTTAATGTAATAGGAGGCAGTGGATTGCAGAGACTTGTTTTACTAAAACATTCCCTTGTGTTTTACATGGTAAGTATCCACAATCCTGTTGCCTCGGATATTGGGTTTATACTATCAGATTTTCTTATTTGTGACTATTACAAAAGTGAAGCATTTGAAATTTTCCCATGTGATGCCTTTCATATGTGAATCTTTTGTTTCTTATAATTTATGGCTTTTATTAATTCTGTGCACCGTGTTCTCTAAGACACTTTAGGACAATTGGTTTTAACAGTTGTAGCTAAAAATTTAGATAAAAAGGATTCAATTCCCCTTAACCCCAGTTTGCTCCACAAAGAATGTGTAGGGCATAACATTGCAGTGCAGTAGTTTAATGAATATTTCCTTGTTCAGTGTGTGGATAGCTAATTGTGACTCTGAGCCTGCTGTAGGCCACAAAGAGCTTTATTAAAGAAAAGGAGCAGAGGTTAGTTGTCTTTTCCTTCCTGTTACTTATCAGTAATTTAAATTCATATGGTGTCCATACTCAGATTTTTTTCCATTGATTTAAGCCATCAGTCAAAATCAGCGTGGATGACTAACACATATGAAAGTTTGATACACAGTTGAGTAGGAATTGGTCTGGCATTTCCATTATATTGCATGAATACAAAGTATAAAATTAATTTCTGAAATCTGATTTTCTGGCAGCTAGAATGTTGCTAGTGCACATATATTTTTAGCATATTAATAATAATGTTCACGTACAAAGCAAGGACAAGGTAAAATTGTTTCTGCTCTACTTCATTATCTTCAGGGATGTAGTCAGAGTTTTGGTTCTTATATGTCTTAACTAATTGAAAAAGAGCTGATTATGCTGTTCATTTGAACATACATTCTCTGAAGCAGTCAACTTTTAATATATCCAAATTCTGGCAGTGGGATTATTAAAATATACAGTATTATACCATATGAATGTAGTTATTTTTTCTTAATCAGTTTTGTCATGCATATACAAAAAAGGCAAACAGTGGAGAGTAATGAGAGGCATCTTGACTCAGAAGTCCAGAATTGAGTGGCTGAAGCAATGTATAAATGTAAAAGCTCTCTTTAATCTTGTATGCAATTGATTCAGTCTCTTTCAGATGATTCACTTGAAAGTTCAAAGAAAAAGTCCAGCATTCTTGAGAAATTGGGACAGCCCAGGAAAAAAGACAAGAAGAAAAAGGATTCAGTGCCCTGGTGGTTATCTGAGGAGGACTCAGATGATGGTGGTAAATTTAAACTTTTGCAATGTTTTGGCCACAGGGGGTCGGGCTAGTTCTTTATCATACAGCATGTTAGGCCTGGTTTAGGATTAAGCTGATGCCACTCAAGTGTTTTAGAGTTTGTAAAGCATAAAAGTCAAGTAGAATTGTAGTTTTAATGGTTCATATTCAAGCTGTATGCAAGCTGTCTGTTTGTGTTTTTTTTGTAGCTTTTGAATTAATAAAACTTGTAAAAAATAAGCACATGATAAATAGTAAAATAGTTAGAAAATATAAGTTAAGAACTAGCAGAAATATTGGTATATGTGTTTTGTAGCCAACCTGTTCTTTATACTGACTTTTTATAGCTTTCTGTTTTCAAAACTGTACTGGAAAAAGACCCGTTTGTATAAATGTATGCTGACTGCAACATTTGTAGTAGGTTGGAAAAGCACAAAGAAAGAAAAACTTTTCAACACCAGCTGAATCCAAGATGTATGTCTTCAGTATTCTCAACATTTCCCTTGCCAAGAGCTGTGGCTCAAGGCAAAATGGGCTGTGATGACATGATTGCTGGTTCAGTATTGACACGGTCACATAGTTCTGGAAGAAAATATATAATTGTTTGCAAGCTTTCTACCTCTATTTTTTTTAATTTCTACATTGTCTTCTTGTTGGGTAGTAAAACCTATAGTAGTGGATTTCCACAGCATGTTTGCCTCTTCTTCTTGTAGTAATCGGTGGTTTCTTAATTTTCATTATTCGTATTAATTGTAAGTGAACCTTAACAGAAAGTTACAAAAATCTTTTTTTTTGATCTGACAGAGTTAAAATACTGCTGGTAGTCTCAGGTTTTCAGACTAGCTGTCAGTGTTATCTTAGTGAGGAGTCAAATCCTAGTCAGCAGTTGTGTCATTTGGCTTAATCCTAATAGCTGGTACCTGGACTTCTTATGTGTCTTGGCCTTTTAAGATGTTGATGTAAAACTCAGATGGATATGAGAAAGTTCTTATCAGGTGGTTATGAGATATGATGATTTCCTTACAGCTTTTCAAATAATGTAAGGATGGAGTGTTCTTGCTGGGCAATGTGAGAATTAAGAGGTTACCATAACCTCATTTTTCTACATACTATCAAAGAAAATTCTGATGACTTCAGAAGCTCAGCATGTTTCCATGGTTTTTCCAAGATGCTTGAGGCAACCCAGTTTTGATACTTCTTATGGTAGAAAACACGCTGAAATAGGTTCATAAAGGGCAGGGTGATTACAAGTTTTAGAGAACAGTGCTTGTGTGGATTAAGTAAATTTCAAAACAGAATCACAAGAAACAATGTGATTATATTGAGATGTTCTATCCAAACATTTTCCACCACTGTCTTTTTTAAAATGAAGGATATCTTATCAGTTGTGCAGGTTAACTAGAGGTAAGGCTATTAGAACTGGAACAAACTTTATCTACAATTTACTGATGTGTGAAATATCTGGTAAACTTTTCAAGGTCTCTCTTAAGAAAAGCTTCTCATTTAACAGAAAAACATTCAGAAGGTGAGCCTACCCAGTTTTGCCAGTATGGAATCAATTTACATGCAAAAGAAGCTAGCCTGTTCATATTCATACTGTTGATGACGGGCTGGTTTTTGGGGTTTTTTTGGGGGGAGTTGAAAGTAATCTGTGTGTAATGCATTTTGACTCCAAGATCCAGCATCTTGGCAGTTGGACACAACAAAGCTGAAAATATAGGAGTGAACGCCAAATGTGCTAGATCCATGCACAGAATTCTTCCCTGAGGACTGTTTTTGCCTGTCAGATTATTAGTTTTATTTCATTTACTGCTCTGTCACCACTCTGCATAGAATAGCACACTCATGGAGCATATGCAATAAACCATACCCCACCTACTCCTTTAGTATTGCCAAGCACAGGGGCCTTTCATTTCTACTAGAGGGCCTTCCTCTTTCTGTCCTGGCAAGAAGGTGGTAACTCCAAGGCATGAAGTGGATCTCCTAGTTGTGGCATCCCATAAGGAAAGGGATATATTTGTCACACTGGACACTTGCAAATGGTAGCAGTTCCAAAATGTGTGCTATGATGAATGCCTTTCTGCAAGGTAGGGTCTAGTTGTAGGGCAATTAACTTAGAGTCAAAAGAGAGCCATTTGCAGAGACCACCTTGGCCACTTTTGGGATAAATTGAGTTTTCCTCTGCAGTTTTATGTGGCTATGATTTTACTTCATGTATTTATGGTGTTTTAAAATGACAGGTCAGGTGACTGTAAGGAATTCAGTGTGGACGGGCTTCCAGAACTGCTCATGTTTTCCTCTGTTTGCCTTGTGTGCTTCCAAGTACTTTGTCAAATACCATTTTGCCATGTCTAATATTCTCAGCGTGTGTATGTTGTGTAGTGTGCTGCTCAGACCTATTAAAAGTGGATGATGGCACAGCAACATTGCAGTGTAAGTTACTGCTCTGGATGACTGAGATGATGTTTTAGACTTGTAGTTCTTTGTGAGGTTATACGTAAACATCTCCTAAATAGCAAAATAATTTCTTATGGGAGAAAACAATAACACTGCTGTAATGCTAACAAACATGAAAATAAGCTGAATTTAATTTCAGGAAAATGTAATGTCAGCCTGCTTCAAAATTTTTTGGAGGCCCTTGTGTGTACTTCTAGGCTTGAATCTTCATGTTGGTTGCAGATAGGACATAGTCAATAGACTATCAGCTAATAGAATTAGTGTTTTTTAAGTTGTTTTATCATCATGAATCAAACATATAAATGCTTAAATCTTACCTTGCCCCACAGTGTGGCACTGCATTCATTACAAATGCGTGCCCCATATGTATAAGTTGATGTCTTTGGGTGTGACTGTTTAGAGATAATATTATCTGAAGAAAGCCTGGATAATTAGCTTGTGTAATACACCAAGCTGATATGTTGCTTGCAGTTTGAGGTTTTGAGTTACTTCATTATCTATATCACACTTTCTTGAAAGACAAAGAGAAGAAGATTAAATATGTGCTCTACACTTACTTGTTATCTGTCCTTTTTTTTTTTCCCAAGGCATCTTGTTACAGAAGTGCCAGGAAATAGGTAGAGAGTTAAATTAATAGCCTGTTTCACTGAGAAGTATAAACTACATTTTAAAATAACTCCATGAGTTGTTCTAGGCATGTTTAAACTGTTTGTTCTTCAGCTTTAAACTGAAATGTGCAAATTATGATTCAAGACACTGTCTTCCATATTGGACAGGTTGGAGACCTAGGTGGTGCCCTTTCTACTTGCTTTCGTCATTTAAATGATAAAAGAAATTGGATACTAAGAATTCCTGTCATGTCTTGTTTGCATGTCTGTTCCTGCTGTTTGTCTTTTCAAGATTTTCAAATAAAATTTGTTAAAGTGAGAAAAGAGAAGAAACTGACAGAAAGCCATGCCGAAGTAGTGGAAAATACTGAACAAAAGAGTCCCCTTTCAGATGCCCAGTCTGGTATTTGATTAAATATGTTTTGATATATTTATTCAGTATCAGCCTTGTATTACTAGTGTGTTTCCTGTAGAAAATCCTTAGCAAACTGTCCTTTTGACCAAGCTGCCACATACTTCTTTTATCATTTTCAGAAGAAACTAATAATTGTGTGAATTTTTGCTCAGTTATTGAAGCCTCATATATCACTACATATAGTGATGTAGTAGGACAGACAGTATTTAATGTCAGCCCGGGGAAAGGAGGAATGACTTCAACAATCTGAACAACAAGCTCTCAAAAAGACAACAAAAAGACCTGTACTAAGCACATCCTTAATAAATAGAAAGTCTCTTACACTTCCTGCATTTCATACTTGACAAATATTAATATTCATTGTTCTACTTGTTTCATTTCAAAGACAGCAATCAGATAAGCATTTTACTTATTTTCTATTTATGTGGTTCTTTTTCCTTTGCTGACATCTGTGCTGCTTTGTGCATGCTGCCCCTAGAATGGAAACAGCAGTTGGTATGAATTAGAAACTTAACTTGTTTAATCTGCAGGATTATTTTAGTCAGTGCAATTTTAGATTCAGCATTCTATGTGAGTCATTCTGTTAACTGCAAAGAAACTCAAGCAAATAAGTAGGAATTATAAGCATTGATCCATTAAATACTTCTGTATAAAAGACAACAGCAATTAACTTGTCCTGATTTAAGCATGGCATTGGTGTTAAATTCAAGCAGATCTGTAATGTTTTGGAGAGGCGTGACAGTGAAATATTTGGCACTTGGTCTTTGTATCGTGTTGGTGATATAGTTTGTAGATTACAGAACATCTCCTGTGTTAGTTTTCTAGAGCGTATGTGCAGTCTAGAAAATGTATGTATATGTTTTCATAAGCCTCGTTTGCATAGAATAGCTGTAGAGCATCTCGGTCTGGGAGATAAATACTAAAAAATCATTTCTTTCTCCAAATAGAGTTAATGTTTGAAATATGAGCAATAGGAGGACCTCTGTAGTTATTTCAAATTACTGTTTTAAAAGGTATCAGGTGTTTGCATTATTTACAACAGATGGTATGCTGAAAACACTTCTAGTTTCCCAGTGAATGTGGGAGAATACAGATCTAGAGAAGTAGTGCCTTGGTAGGGAATTTACACATCAGTTGAGGGAATAAAGGACCTATGCATTATATCAGAATTTATTTAATACCATTTCTCTCCTTGCTGCACCAGCTTCCTTTAGCTATCTTGGATGTTTGAGCTGTGTTAAGTTCTGGTCACATATCCCTATACTCCTGCTCTGAATAGCAGAAGTATTTGGCTTGATGTCCTAGACTACTCTCTCTTGTGTCAAGGTGAACTCAGAAGACCCATAACTAAGAGTTTTATCAGAATTATTCAATTTTGAAGCCTCTTCCACTGTGACAATTTCAACATCGTGAAATCTAACACAGACCATCTGGCTAGCCTAAGGTACATGAAGGCTGTGGTGTAGCTGTCGTGTAAGAGTCCAGAGAAGGCCACTAAGATGGTTAGAGGGGTGGAGGAAAGGTTGAGAGAATTGGCTTTGTTAAGCCCAGGAAAGAGAAGACTTCAGGGTGACCTAAGTGTGCCCTTGCAGTACATGAAGGGAGCCTGTAAGAAAGATGGGGAGAGACTTTTGACAAGAGCATGTAGTGACAGGACAAGGGGGAATGGTATCACACAAAAAGAGAGTAGCTTTAGATTAGGTGTTAGGAGGAAGTTCTTCACTGTGAGGGTGATGAGGCACTGAATGGGTTGCCTAGAGAAGCTGTGGATGTCCTATCCCTGGAAGTGTTCAAGACCAGATTGAACGGGTCTCTGAACAATCTGGTCTACTGAAAGGTATCCCTACCCATGGCAGGGGCATTGGAACTGGGTGATCTTTAAGGTCCCTTCCAACCCAAACTATTCTGTGATTCTTTGATCATGAGAGTAGTTTTCAGCATAGATGCTGTTATCTAAAACTTAATTCTGCTAACGTGACTGGAAGACATTAGCTGTATTTGCAGCTGAGCAAGTCCCCACAAGGGTTTGAGCAAACAAATGAATTATATCTTATATCTGACAGTGATAAAGGCAGTAGTTATTTACACTTATGTACCTATGTTTTCCCACTTTTCTTTGTACCAGTCTACATGCTTCCTTTCAAACCTCATAGTAAAAACCTTTTACTGTTGAAGTAGTTTTACTAGTTTTCTTTGTTTTCAGGTCATTTATTGAGCTCCTAGAACAAGTGTAATTGAATACAAAGTATACCTGGATCCAGAATCTTTTTAAAAATAAGAAAAAAGGATGGAGAAGAGTAGTTCTATTTCCAGAAGTTATAAGTATTAACTTTAGTTTTTACTTACAGGTAGAAAATTAGAGGTAATTCCGTTTACAAGAAACTGAACTGTATTACTTTTTCAGAAGTGTTACTTTGAAGTCTCACATCTCGTTCTTTTCTTTATTCCCTGTCCACTATGCATTAAAATTTATAATGTTTATGTACACTTAGAAGTAGTTCCCTCTAAATCTTCCAGTGCATCTCGCAGCAAGGCTTTGTCTAAATCCAAAATGTTGGAAAAATTTTATAAGGACAAGAAATATTCGTACTTAAACAAAGAAGAAGGAGCCCTCGCTTCTGACAGCCCAGACAATTCTGAGGGTAACAAATTTACTGTATTTTGTATGGTATTAAAAAGGTAAAATGACTCAATTCTGACAGTCTTGGTCAGATTAGGAAAAAAATAAGTTACTTTTTGAAGTAGATATTTGTCATTATCACTTTGAGTCCTTTGTATTTATGTTTTTAAATGTTTCTCTGCGAGTGTCATAGTAAGAAATATTCTTCAAAGTGAAACTTAGGTTCTTTTTTTAATTAATTTCAAATGGCTGTACTTTAAAAAAGAATACTATATATCATTAGCTTTACAAAATGTTGCTTAGAAACATACAGGTAGTGAAATCTTTGGCATTCAAGATAACTACTTAAGAAGCTTTTAAGAGAAGTAACAAATACCCACTCCACAAAAACAAATGGCTCTTGCTAGCCTCACTGAAATCCGTGGGATTGTTCAAACAGCCAAAAATACAATGAAGAGAATGTTAAATCCATGTGAGTTCATATTTCCTCCAAGTTTCATAGATTTCTCAGATTGTTTAGGGTGAGAGAAAACAAATATTGTTGCCTTCACTAGCAGTGAGGGGTGTGTGTGAGTGTTGAGAGTGGCTAAGTTGCAAAGTTTAATGGTGGCAGAGACAGTATTTGATTTTCAGATTATTAAGGAAGGTGCTTTTTAAAAAAACCTCTGATTTGACTTAAATCCTGACTAGCAAAATATTTTAAAATTATTAGATAGCGTACATAAACCCTGTGAAGCCTTCAAGATCAATGTACATGCTGAGAAATTTCACTGGATATGAGATGATTTAAATTTAAAAACCACAGAAAAATGTTTTCTTTAAACTTTTGTTCTATTAAACATTCTAATTGGTTTTTTACTATTGTATAATCCCTTCTCCTTTCTTGCCAATCTGTACATAGGAGGTCAGTTGCAGTTAGCATTTGATTCTGCTAATATATTCTCATTCAAAAATAGTGTTGGAGGTCTGCTGAGGGTATGGCTAATCTAAAGCTCTGCAAAAAACTTGTGACCCAGCTGCAAACAGACTTCCCTTTGCTGTATTGATAACTAGAATAGAGTGCCATCTGAGTAAATTACTTTAAATTACTGCATTTGGCTACCTGAGAAATAGGCTATTTGTAGTTTTTTACTTCTGTTCAGCACTTTGAGCTTTCAATTTTCTGCTTTTCAATGTAGCAATATGTATTTATTTAGGCATTAACTTTCTGTACATGTGGAGCTTGACTTTTAGACAATGTCTCTGACATTTATTTGTTGCATGCAGGGCAAGTCAGAGCTCTATTTTGAGAACAGAGCTAAGGTTAGATACAGGAAAGTGGATTTCCAAGATGTGGAATCTTCTGCACTTAGCCTCCCAGTAAGACATGCAAGGGGACTTTAACATCAAAATCAAGAAAATAAACCTATTATTTTTAAAAAGGTGGCTCTTACAATCAGAATGAACATGCTGAGGACTGCCCAGTGGGAAGGGAAAAGGTCTTGAGGCTCCTACTTTCCCACCTTCCCTCACCCTAAGTACATTTTCAGTACCAAAGGGAAAGGATTTTCCATTGTCATGATATAGGCAAATATGGCATTTTTAAATTGGACTTGTATGGGCTTGTGTAGAGAACAGAGGAAGATCCCAGAGCTGAAGCACTTGGTCAGCACATGGAAAACTCATTTAGTGTTATTGATGTATGGATCTCCTCCAGTCTCCTGCAGCAGGAAATGAGCTGTTGTCAGTGTCTTCACCCCTTCTGGTGTGCTCAGTACAAGGACACAGCTACATCTCAACATCATGTGGCCAGGCAGGACCAAAAATTCTGTTACCAACTGACTATTCATGTTTGGAAAAACAGACTTAAGTTTCTGTTCCCTTCTGCGAGAACAGTTAAATAATTTCATGTGTCATTTGAGCAAATGCATAAGCAGCTTTTCTCCTATCCCTTCTCCAATGAGAACTTACTCAGAATCTAAGTACAAACGTGTGTGTTTTGCAGGCAGGCAGAAGGGAGTTTTTGAACTAGGAGTGTCCTGTGATGTCTGGCTTTTAGTGTTCCATAAGAAAGTAGATACGGCAGTGTTCTGCCTGAGAGCCAGCAAAAAGTTGTTAAGGTGATGTTGAACCCTCACAACAGTGAAATTGCAATTAGGAGAGAGCAGCTTACAAGTCATAGTTGCATAAATGTGTAGAATGGCATGACTGGGTGTTCATCAGTGACTTCTAAGGGACTTTGATTACTATTTTTTTCCTTATAGCCTTTAAGCAACAAATGAAATGTAGCTGCTTGGCCAATGGCTTAGCAAGTTTAAAAAATCTGTGGTGATCTGAGGTAGTAAATCAAATAAAATGAAGCGGGTTTTAAGAAAAAAATGTCAGTTTTTGTGAAGGGTCTGTGTGTGATATTGTCTTTCATGAGTAACGTCACAGTAGCTCATTTTTTGCATTTGACTCATGCTGAACTTGAGGTTATGTGTGCAAATACAAAGTATAGGAAGATAATGTTTATAATAGCTTAATTAATTAAACAAAATTTACATACAGAATCAGCGGAAATTAGGTGAATGGCACTCATGAGACTGCATACTTTTGCAGTTGCAGTGCGAGATTAAAACTGGTGGTTCTTAGAAGATTGATGTGTCATATGAGTAGCTTTTAGATGGTAGTCAAGAATATTGCAACTTTTTTTCTAGGAATGCTTGAAGCCAATGGAAACTTTGTCAAGATGCAGAGCACTTCACAGCCTGTGGGAGAAAGTCATGAAAATATAGATGTGGAAAAGATGAAGCTTGAGAAAAGCAATGGAGATGCTGTCTCTCTGAGTAGAGACAGCCTGGAAACAAATGGTGAGAACTGAGAGCCCAACCATTTCATAAAGTTAGCTAGATCTAAATAAGTTACTACTAAAAGCAGTTTACCTTAATTAATTTCAAGATGGGATTCTTCACTTCTGTCAGCTGTGTCATGAACTGAAGTCTCGTAGTACTAGTCTGTAATGATTTAATACCATTAATAGTTCGTGAGTCTGTCTGTGGTTGTTGTTAACTATTATGGCTGTTCTGTGTGGACATACAGCACAGACACAGTTTATTTTCTTTTTTGAAATTTAGATTCAGTTTTAGCTTCTGGGCCTAATCAAAGTATCGTAGGAGCTGGATTGGATACCTTGGAAGAACAAGAAGAAAAAGAGATCTTCTTTGCCAAGCTTGAACGAGAAGCTTCCTCTACTCTTGATTATTCAAGATTAAATAAAGAGCTGGATTCCAATGATTCCGTCATACTAGCACCATTTGTACGGTAATTCAGAGGGAAGAAAAGTTGTGGACTGTATTAGTGGGCACATGTGGATTGGGTATGGCCGCTGAGATTTTGTTGAATGATATCCTGTATATAATTTCAGTCAGTTTTTTGTTTGTTTATTGTGGTTTGGCTTTTTTTCTTCAAGACAAGGGAAGAAATGAGCTTAATAAATAAAAGTGAGAGCATGAGTTAGTGATGAGTGGACATAGCTCCACAGTCTTGTGCATAACTCAGTAATAACAGCTCAACATTCATAATTGTAAGAAGTAACTAAACGAAGAGGTAACAACTGATAATAACAAGGAAATAGATCAGGAAAGATTGTGTCACTTTAGACATGATACTACAAATGAATCTAGAGGAAAGATATTTAATCTTCTTAGACTAGGGCAATCCATTTATAATCAGTTACGTGAAAATAAGTTCCAACATCTGAGAGAAATGGATGAAGGGGAAGTTCAGGCTGCTGTTGCTGAAAATGCTGAGTTCAGAGGCAACTTCTGATATGAAAACAGTTGGAGGGGCAGAATTCTGGAGAGCTTTAGATAAGGACAAAACTTCTGTTTTATGGGAAAAGGGGAAAGAAAGGAGAGGTGGGTGGTTTTTAAAATTATTTTGTTAATCCTGAATGACAGGGTCAGAACCGGAGGCAAACCTTGATGATAAAAATATTTTTAAGAAGTTAATGTAGGTGTTGAAGAGAACGCAGAAAAGGAGTGGTTTTAAAAGTTAGATTGAGAATTTTAGGTGGGAAATACTTTATTTTAACAATTGCTGACACTTCTACAACTTTTCTTACTTTTGATTTGATTTGTTGGACAAATTACAATTTTTTATTTTATTACTAATTACTAAGAAGTATCAGAGTGTAGAGTCACAAGAAAAAAAGTATATTTATTTGCTGTCCAAAAAGAGAGTGGAATTTTCATTTTATTTCTCAGAAATGAAAATGCTGAAAAAGAAGAAGAACCTGCACATGAAGAGAAATCTGGTAATGCAATCTTTTATTTTACCTGTAATTCTTACATCAGCCTTTTAGGCTGTTGTTGCATTATGACTGTACAACTGTTATTCATATGGAATGTTTAAGGGGTTTGCTTTTGCTTCTGTTTTTTCTTTTCTTAAATGGATCTTTAATCTATTGTAAACCAAAAGACAAAAAAAGGGAAAAAAGTAGCAAAAATCCTGCATCATTCATAAATGAAAAAAAAACCCACTGATGTTGAAATTTTATTTACTCCAGTGTCTTAACTGTCATCTATATTTTTGTGCCATCTTCTCATACCTGAGTTTAATCTCTGTAATCTGCAGTATTGCTCTTATCTGATTTCCCCACAAAATTTTCATGCTGCATTTCTTGCTTATTTGTCTGTCACTTGTCATATTTCTTTTATTTTATGGTTCATTGCTGTCCTATGATAGTGTGTATTCATGTAATTTAATGGATTGTATTTTCAAATTTATTTATTTATTCAGCTGAACCTTTGAGAGGTCCTGTTGTCAGGATTGAATTTCCCAAGCATAACGAGGTTGTGTTTGTAAACCACAAACACATAAAGAACACATTATGATCCGGTGTTTTGCAAGGGTTCTAAGTTCAAGTGTTACAGATAATGCAGACGCTGGAGCCTGTTAACCACAGGAGCTGAGTGGGAGAGATACAGCAAAAGAGAACTGAAACTTGTGAAAGGATCTTGGTAACTGAAGGAAAAGCCTTTGGCTTGCTTGTGAAGTTCATTCTCTGACACACTTAAATAGTGCTTACTCTTGAGAGTGGCTTTTGGCCCACCAAAGCAGGTCATAAGAAGCCAAATTACACATTCTGAGCCTCAAAACTGATGTAGTTGTCAAAGTAAATGTACAGAGTACTTTATCTGCAGGGTTGGAATTGCATCATTTCACCCCTAAGTGAGAGAGAGTAATTGAATAAAAGGGTCAGTTCAAGTACACTTTGAGGAGACAAAGCATGTATGATCACAAGGCAAGCTTCCTTTGAATTTAGAGATATTATGTGTGACTTTCACTGTAGTTTTAGTGCCATACTCAGTTTTGGGAACTTTCTGTTGCCTTTCTAAAAGGAGTAACGTTAGCAGTAGCTGTTCTTAGACGAGGCATTGGGGAAAAGGAAATAGCTGTCTCTTACTGCTTTATCTTCCTTGAGTATTCATTCTGTTTGATATTTATTTTTACTCTTTTAGGTAGCTACAGTGAAGATTTTGAAGAAGAAGCAGATACTAATCCTGCCCTTAAAACAGAGGGAGATCAGGTGAATCAAAATATTGTGTCAGAAGTTGATTTAAGTCCTCAAGAACAGGTATAGCTTGCTAAATATTTCTATTGCTTGCAGGAATTTTAAAAGCTCTGCAATATGTAACTAAATATAGTAAACCTTTATATGATATATACAGTCTGAAAGACTATAGTGGCTCTCAGACTATATCTTTCTATTAAGGATATGCACTTTCCTGTGCTAGATCATAGAAGGGGTTAAGTTCTTCACAGGGTTTCCTGCTTACTCCTCCTTTGAGTTAAGAAATGAGGATGGAAGAGCACAAATGATGAGCTCAGGTTGGAAACTCAGCCTCAGGATGAGTAGTGATTAATCTTTCAGAGCTTTTGAGGTGCAAGTGACACAGACTACTGGAATTAATTTTGTACTGAGAAGCCCTTTGGACAGAGGACCCAAAAATCTTCACTGTAAGAGCTGTGAGGGCACTGCTGTCCACTGGCTTGGTCAGGTCTTCTGATGTGTGGCACATGTGGTTGGAGCACATGGCTGCATCCCTGGAGCACACATTCAGATTTGGGGGTTTTTTTCAAAAGAAGTCTATAGAGCATCATGTATTCATTTTCACTAGGTAAACTTGCTTGGTTTTTTTGTTATTTTTAAATAAATTTATTAGAGTGGTATTTCTAATAAATGTTTGAAAAGTTAGAATGGAGCTGTAAATAATGTGCTTACTGCTACTTAACTTTTGTTTCTCAAGTTACAATAAAAGAAAACCAGGAAGGTGCAAAAATGCTCCTTTGTGCAGAGGAGCATTTAATTTCTAGTCACTTGTGAAAAGGTTTATAGAGTACAGGATGTTGAGAGCTTTATGGCATCCTAAGGAGGATTTTAGAGAGGTGCATATTGTTGTAAAACTAATAACTGGTAAGTTCTAAGTTCTAAAAACTGTTTTTAGGTATTGGACCAACTTCTAAAGTTTGTCCAGTTTTTTTTTTTCCCGTGATATTCAAAAAGTAATTGTGTGGTTTTTTGGTGTTTTTTTTTTTTTTTTTTGTTAGGAAGAAGCAAACACTGGCATGCTGGCTAAAGGTAAAATATAAACTTTGTTCAGTGGAAGAAGATTAAATGGAACTTTTTGAAACTTACTTGATTTTTACTATTTTGATATTTTTCACCTTATTTTATTGTGTTCTACTGAAAATATGTTGAATTCAAATAGTTAAAAATAATCTACATATTAACACTTCGAGGTGATCATCAATATATTTTTAGATTTATTACGCCTACTCAGAACTCAGATGTGTCATCAGAGTTCATTGGTTTTCCACTATGGCAATAAAATAATCTACATAGTATTTTTTGTATACTTAAGACATCGAGCTCTGGTATACTTCCAATTCCAGTGTGATGAAGTATAAATAAGAGAATTTTCTTCAACATTTATCTTCTTAGTTGTATTGCTTGATTCACAAGATTCTGCTGTAGAGCTTCAGAAGGCCATTGAAGCATCAGATGTAGCTCCAGGTGAACATGGTCAGCCTGAAGAAGTCAGTGCAGTTGAAACAAATGAAGCAGGTAAGGGGTGCTTTAGAAAAAAAAAAAAAAAAAAACAAAAACAAAAAAAAAAAAAAAAAAAAAAAAACCCACCACACAAAAAAACTCAAAACCTAAAATCGTTCTTTGTTAAAGTAGGTGACTTCAATGTCTTCACTTGTTTTTAGATTACTGGGAGACAGGAAGCTCTTGGCTTTTGCCAACAAATCTTGAAAGCAGGAGGAAACACTTCAGGAAATAGTGATGTTTCTGCTAAACACTTGGTTATTGCAAAGTCGTTTTTGATGCTGCAATTTTATGCTTAAATACCATCTCCTCTGGTTATGTCTCATATCTAAAATTCTTCTTTGACAGCAGTGAACTGAATTATTAAATACGTTCTCTTATCAAACTTCACACAACAGTACAGTCCACTAGTATCCAGATTATGGCTGTGATGGCACCTGTTCAAATAGTCATTTAACATAAGCTGTTAATTTTGGTACTGTTAAAATACTGAGATGGGGAGAATAGTGGAGAGGAACACAAACTGTAGATGAGATAATTTAGTAGGCACTAATTAACTTGGCAACTGTTTCTTTTTACAGGAAAAATGAGATTTTAAATTTTTTTTTTAATGTACATGACATCACTGTTTTCCCCACATAATAGACCAAGCTAGTAACTGAAACACAGGCTCCATGGGATGTTTCCCAAAACAGAAAATCCAGTAGTGTCTCTTACAAGCCTGCTTTTTTCTCAGGTACTTCCTATGGACAAGCCACCAATGACATGGAAGCGCTGTACCAGGCATATCATTGCATCGATCAGTCTCTGGGGGACACTGATGAGCAGAAATTGCACAGTTCTGCACTGGCAGTGTCAGAAGGCTTAGGGCAAAGCATTTCACAAAATAATGACATCTATGCAAAAAACATGTCAACTGTTGATTCAGGTAAATAGTTCAAAGGAAGGCATGTACTTTACAAGCTTGTAAAACAAGTGAACTAGTAATATCTACAATACTCCATTTATGAAACATTTTTAAATGTTGTCCTTGTAACAAATTTTTTTTCTAGGTTGTTTTTTAATTTATTTTATATTTATTTCTCATTATTTAGATTTACCTACTGTGGAAGAATTGATGAAAACAATTACAGGACATATATGTAATACCAGAAATTTTGAAGTGGACCCTGAACGGTATTTATTTCAAGATGCATTTTAAGAATTGTAGTCATCTAAAGCTGCTAATGATTTGTGACAAATAGCTTACTAAATAACTTATCTGTATCTTTTTCTAATTAAATACTGAAATTTTGTTACATCCTGCACTGGCATTATGGCATTTGCAGTAAACTGTTAAATGAATTGTACAATGCTAATGGGTTTAGACAAGGGATTCCCATATTTACTTCGGGTAATAAGCAGCAATGTTTGTCAAATCATTTGGAGGAGTGTTCATCACCCTCACAGCTAGGATCTCTGCCTTCCCAGTCTTCTGCTCTTTCCCCTTCCCCATACAAGGATTTCAGCCCACATCCTATCCTAGCTCTCCAAACTCCATAATCTTAAATTCAAATTCTCTTAAGATCAAGCCCCACTGTTGTGATTCTTACTAACCTGTGCTCCCCCTTATTTGCTGCAACTGCTCTGTCTAGAGCAGACAGCACAGGCCTTGCAACTGTCAGAAATATAGCTTATGCTTAGCAGATGAGTTCAGGGAGCTTATCATATAGCTGCACTCAGGAGAAATACTGCTCATTCTTTAATTAGTGTTAATTACAGGCTTACAAGTGTTTATCTTGTAGCCAAATTTGCTACCTCCACAAAAACAGTTGCTGCTGGGAAGGGGCTCTTTTTACGCAGTGTGGGAGCAAATCTGTATGACTAAATCTGCAAGATGGGTCTTAAAAGAGGCTTAGTAGCTCTTTGAAATTCAGGCAGTTTTTACAGCTGATATGTAAGGAAAAAATGCCCTGCTTTTTCCAGAGTAATAGAAAAGTAAAGAGCAAAAGTCTTATTATATATGGCTTCTTTTTTCTTGTAGTCCTGTGAAACTGGTAGGCAGCACAGACAATGACTTCATTAGCCACTCACCCTTTGAAGACCCCCAGAGTAATACATCCTGGGAGAAAAACTTAGTTCAAAAGTTTAACAGAGAAGAAAGCATCTTTCTGCAGACAAACGTGAATGGCGGTAACTTTCAGAGGATGACTGAGAAAGAAATTCAGACCAGTGAAGTACAGCCTGATATACTAAGAGAAAAAATAGGACAAGACTCTCTGCTTTCACAAGGAAGCAAAACTAAAAAAGTAAGTATTATCAACCAGATTTTTTGTTATATGGAACTAATTTTTAAAGGTATGTATTTTTAGACTGCCTGTCACTTGATTATGCTCTGATGTTAAGAAATTGAGAGACTGTTGTTCTTTTTCTTGAAATTCTCATGTTGCCATTGCTGCTGTTAGAGGTCACCAAATCCAGTGTACCTTGGGACCAGTAGGATTCTTCTTGTCCCAGCCCAACATGTGGAAGGCTGCTGCAATGCCATGTCTCCAGCTCAAGACAGTGATGTCTCTGAGCACGTGAGCGTTGGAGTGACATGTGTAAATGCACAGCAGGCTCAGAACAGGGAACATTTTATAGAGAGAACAGTTAGAAATGCAGTTCAGTAAGAATATGGGAGGACCTGCAATGGTCAGTGTCCAGCTGAGTCAGACAAATGTGCTGACCAGCAGCCTGATCATGTCATCAGCTTTTTTAATCTGTTTTTTTCCCTCTATTTCCCAGACTTGTTTCTTTACCTATATTTTGTTCTTTCTCTAGAGATCCTGTAAATTTTGCACATTCTTACGATCATCTCAGACATCCCGGAACAAGAGTTATGTAATCCCAAATCTTCTCCCTGCATCCCCAAATTATTTTCTCCTTGCATCCCCTAAACTGGCTTCACATTCCTTTAGGCAATCATTTTTTGTGTGTGCAAGGCATTGTAGGGACAGAGGTTTGGCTGATTTATCCTGGTGGATTGCCCATCAGGGAAAACAGGCAAAACTTTACAACTTTTTCTTTTATTGGTCTTGGGAGTTCTGTGCTTTGTTTTTGACAATCAGGTTTAGCAGAGTTCCTCTGCCTGCCACTTTCTTTTATTCATGGCTGAGTTTCTATATTCACTGTGTTTATTAGCCTTTAGTCATGACCTACCTTATTTGGTAAGCAAAAGACCCTGTAATGTACAGTACAATTAAAATAAAAATACAATTTCCCAGATCAATTAAATAGAGCCAGTACAAAGTACTTGCCCTGTGTAGTTCTGAAGTAATACAATTCTGCAAAATTACTTACTACTAATTTGTTTAAAAACAATGCTTGCCATCACCCTGAGTCTTACAGTTGTGTAATTTTGGTAACTGGTTCTATGTTTTTCACTGGTGAATGCTACCCTCAGTTTACAGCAGAGCCTAAAGCTTGTTTTAAACCAATGTGTTCTGTCACAGGCTCTTCAGTCTTGTTCCTTGAAGAAAGAAAGATCAGAATCAATGTCAACCAAACCCATGTTATATAAGAATATTAGAAGTCCAGCACCTGTACATAAAAAGAAACCTTCACACGGTCCTCATGGACTGGTTAGAAGTTCTGGCTATGGGAAGCCCAGTTTACTTTCAAAGCAGTCTTGTCCAGGCAGTGAAAAGAAAACACCAAAAGAAACTTTCAAAAAGACCTGTATGAAAGCCAAAAGTCCTGCAGATAAAGCAAAATCTAAAGGTAATTCTAAGTTTTGAGAGTTTTAGTTCTGAGCTTAAGAGCCAGAGAGGTTTGCTTTTTGTGCTTCACATTAAAAAAAACCCAAATGTCGTAGAGAAATCTAAACTCAAATGCAGTTAAGTACTGATTTTTTTTCTGTTTTAGCTGTGAGAGAGACTTTTATATGAATCTTTTTAATTTTTTTTCATTTCCACTCACATTTATTACCACTATGTTTGAGACTTACCTGTTGTTCACCAGCAGGACCGAAAGAATAAAAAAAGCTGGTGTTCAAAAATTAATACCTGCAAGTTGACATTTTTCGTAACAATAAATGCAAAAATTTGCTGACTCACTAACTTGTATGTTCGAGGCTGAATTCCTGTTCTCAGCTTCTTCTTTTGATCTTGCTTTCCTAGAGTACAAAACAAGTATTAAAAAGGAAATCCTATTTTCTGTTCATGTCTCTTGGAAACACTCTGGAAAGGAGAATACCAATGTAATCCTGTGAAAGCTGGGTTGCAAGTAAAGGACTGACGCTTTTTATTTTGGGGTGAAGCCTGAAGAGTTTCATGAGATAATTAATCTTAAGCTTATTCAGCTTAATTCAGACATTGTTTGCTATCCCTGAGGCATGAGCAAGTAACTCTACAGGTACACAGGCTTAATGCACTTGAGGCATGCAGTGCTTTATAAAGCCCTGCAGGTCAGGAAAAGCAGTTTAGGATTATGTTACCTGTCTTAGGGAGGTGCTTCAGTGGCTGCTGTTGAACTGAAGGACCTCAGTTCCTCAGTGCATTGATGTGTCTCTCCCTGAGGAAGAGAAGGTTTTACAGCCTGGTGAAGGTGGTAAAGTGAATGTCAAGTACTGAGAAAATAAGACTACAGGCTTCATTTAAACTGGCTCTTCCCTCTCTAGCTATAACCCTTCATGATAGCAATTTTATGTGATGTTAGAAATTAATCTCACCTGGCTGCATTCTGCAGGGGCCTCTTCTATAGCTAGGAGGAGAATAGCATTGAATCAAGCAATTGCCAAGTCATCAGTGCTAAGGGAGCACCTTTCTGAGGGGTGTGTGTGACACTAAAAAGACATGAAATTTAGAAAAGAATCATTGTCTGGTGGGGTTTTTTCAGGTGTAACATTCCTAAGCAGGAGCAGTTGAAATGGGAGTTGTAGTCACTATCAGAAGACTGAGATATGAACAGTTATATGTATTTTAGTGACTCTAGAGGGATCTTTCCTGATTTCTTACTCCAGTCAAGTTATTTGATGCAACAAATAAATGTTGCATTTCTTTCTATGCTATCTGCACTCCAAAGTCTGTTTTGAAAATTGCTGTGTTTTATCTTCCCCAAAGCTTGAAATATTTCATGTTTATATATACTTAGATAACTGGCCACTTATAAAGTGGAGGAGTGAAGTTAACCTTGTTTCATGAAGGATTTATTATCCAGGTGCTTGTTTCACTTGTTCTCTTGGTTTTGTTTTATCTTGTCATCGGTTCCTTACTGAAAAAAAAATCAAAACTCTCCAGTTTTTCAGTGTTCTCAAGTTTCTATATTTCATTCAAAATTCAGGTAGTAGAATACTTTATATACCTACAGGTTGGATCACATGAATACATATTTTTCTTAAAGGACATAAAATTCTGAATTTAATTTGTTCTATTTTACTTTCTGCCTAAATGAAGAAGCCTTGTTTGCTACTAGGATAATAAGATCTGCAGCAAATGAACCAACTTTGGAGGGAAGTATTAACAGAGTTTTGTCTGGCCAATCAGTTGTTAGTAATCTTGGACACCAGGCTGTGGATTATAACAGGCAATATCATCATGTGAGTAATAACCAGTGATGCTCCTAATTATAGCATGTACAACTTGGTTTGCAAGCCTATTTTTTCAAGGCTTTTAACAATTATCACAAGGTTGGCAAATACTGAAATAGTGAATGAAGACTTCCCTTTGGTCAAATACTACTTTTTGCTTTTAAAATATGCAAATATAACTCTACTGCTTTTGAGTTGCTTGGATAGTGCTGTTGCTTTGGTGGTTCTATATAATTAAAGTTGTTTATTAAATTCTAAAAATTGCTATTTCATTGTAAAAGAAGGTTAAATATAACTTCTACTTACAATGTTCTGCTGTGAATGTTTAAACAGTACTACTGTTCGGGGATTTTTCCTATTTGCATTGCATTAAATATTTAATAGTATCTTCTGACTTCTCCAAGATGACTGAATTTACAGTACCATAATGGTTTTTCCTTCTCCGTTACCAACTGCATAAAAAAGCTATTCATTGAATACCTAAAGCATTGCTGCTTTTCTAAAAGTAAGATGCATAATATAATAATTATGGTAGCAATATAGTGGCTGTCATATGAGATGTATTTGTTTCTTTTTGGATTTTTTTGTCTTTTTTTCCTCATTTTGCAAATTAGAAGGTCGTTCATTAAAATGAATATAGGATGTTTTGCTGTTAAAGTGTTGGGGGTTTGTATTTTGGGTTGTTTTCTCAAGTGCCTTGTGTTGTTGCTGAGAGCTAGACAAACCAGTTAAATAAAACTGATGAGCAGAGTTCTGGTAAACAATCAGCTCAATGTAATGTTTTCCTGAATTGTCTACCCTAGGACTTATCATTTTCCCCTTTCAAAAGCTGTGATAGAGAGCTGTATTTGTTAAAACGAGTACAAGCAGCAGAGGAGGACCTGAACAGAGCTCGAGATTTGATTCAGCAGCTGGCCAGCAAGCTTTCACAAAAAGAGAAGGAGATGGAGGCCAAGGTCGTGGAACTGAAAACACAGCATGAAAAGGAGCTGTCCCGTCTGGGACAGGAAAACTATGTTCTTCAGAGTAAGGTACTTTATCATCTTGTATCCTGTGCCTGTAGAAGAGAAGAAACGTTGCTTCTGAAAATTGAATCAATGTTACTTTAGATGAGGTGTTGAGGAGCAGAAAATCCAAATTTTCACAGACACCGCAATTTTATAAATACATAACTGCTGTTACATTTATTGCCTGTAAGACATGATCTTTTTTTCCTGGAGATAAACCATGTTATCCTGAGTTTCCTTACTGTGCTATTTTGAGAGTCTTGCAGCAAGTTTTTGCAAAGATTGAATTCACTCCCACAGATACCGCTTCTTACAGATAAGTACTATATGCTGAGATATTGTTTATAGTTCTTGATGCATTTTTTAATGTGTTTTGTCTGTATGAAATATTCCCAGAGTTATTTCCACTATACCCTTGTTGTGGATAACTCCCTGCATCATAACATAGCCTTCTGTCTAGACACATGAGAACAGAAACCTAGCTTTTCCCAAACATTTTATACCTTTTCTCTGTTTCACAATGCTTCTGTAAAACTCCAGAAAGAGCCACTCATTGGTCTGCTCTCATACCATAATGAAGAGATTGGACTGTAGTCTTGTAGAAAATTCTATCCTGCTAACAAAACTTTCTTATTGTTTGTGTGTCTTTTTCTGAAAGGTAAGAAGTATGGAGGAGATTACCCAAGAAAAGAGGTGGACCCATGCAGCAACAATTCCTATAACTGAGGAAAAATTGGCCCAAATACAAAAAGAGATTGAAGATCAAGAGGTCATTATTCAAGGTTATCAACAGGTAACACCACACGTCATGTTGAACTGTGCTCTATCCAGTTTCAGAAACAAAATCGTTTAATGATTACGACTTTTCTGTTAAAAACAGGTGTCTTGTTGTCTAAAAAGTGGATGGAATTTGGATGTGAAGAGCAAACCTATTGCAAGTTTAAAAAGTCTTTCACACGTCTAGTTTGGACTAAGTTTTTCCACAGTTCCACCTAAATGTTCTAAATTGTAAAAATCAGTAACTTTTCAGTTGAGAACTAGGAAAATAGTTTATGGTCAGTGAAGAACCACAAACTTTTTCCCAGTGTAGATGAAAATTAGTAAATTTAAGCAGCATTTCAAATAAAAATTTGAAAAATTTTGGGTTTTAAAATGTTTTTCTCAAGATCTGAGCAGCAGATTTCAAGGTAACCTCATTAGTGTGCCTGATTTGTATTACTTAGTCAAGTGGAGAAATAGATAATTCAAGCTTAATAATCCTTTTGAATACTTGCAGCTATAAAATCCAGTAGGCTTCCAGCTGATGCTCAGCATAATTCCTTGAGACAAACACAATGTCTTTCCAATATGGCTGTGAGCATCCCAAACCATGATGGTTTGTGTCCCCAGGACTGGAGCGTGGGCAGGCTGAGCTCTGATCTATCAGCACTCACCCATGAACACATTTTTAGAATATAGTTGGGATAGTTTGTAGAGGTCTTAGCTCCTTCCTGCAGAGTAAGCAGACACTTGGATGAGACTGTAGATAATGAAAGTAGAGATCCATGTTAGAAGCTCAGTAATGAAATATTTTGTGTTTTCTTCCACTGTTTCAGCAGGTAAACTATGTGATTCATAGAAAATTGTTTTATAGCTGAAGAAAACATTAATCTGTGAACATTCTTTAACTTTGTCTGTCTCAACTTAGGAAAATGAGAGGTTATACAAACAAATGAAAGAGCTACAAATCCAAAATAAAAAAAATGAGGAACGAATGTTTAAAGAGAATCAGTGCTTAAAGACTGAATTAATACAGTTAAGGTAGGTTCATTTGCATATCTGACCTAAAATCTCTGGAATTTTCTGCTGTTTATTTGCGTTTTTTTTTATGAAGAACCATAGCAGAGTCTACCAGGTGCATGTTTTCTAGTGTTTCTCAGGTTTGTGGTCTTGTTTCTTCTTTTGAGAATTGATTTGTGTTGATTATGGGCACTTAATTCTTTATTTTCTTGGTGGTGTTGCACCAAGAAGACTAGAAGACTTCCACTTGGGAAATATTTCAATGTTCTTATTCATACCAGAATGCATAATACATTATGTTGCACTTTTTCTGATATTTTGGCTTTGCTGATGTTGTTAAGATGTTTTGAAGCTGTTGTAAGACACACAGTAGATCAGGGGGCACAAGAGGTTCTGCTAGTGGAGAAACTATTCTATTCACTGCATTGTAGTTCTGTGAGATTTGCATCCTGGGCTAGTAATGAGGAAAAACAACCTAGCAATTGTGTGTACTCCTAATCTACAGATCTCTGCTTTGGAGAGGCCTGTAAATGAGTTCCACTGATGCAGGGTAGATTTTTATTTCCTTCCCTTGTGTAGTCCAAATAAACTAGTTCATGCGAGGTGAGAAGACTTTGCCTTACAGTGAATTTTGTTTGCGTATAAATGTTGTGAATATTTGCTTCTCTTTTTGTTTTGAACCTGCACAGATTGACTTTGTGGTACAGTTTGGGGGGCAGGGGATTGTGTTTTGATCAGCAGCCACTGATAGTATGCTGAGTCACCACATTGCATAACTGCTTTTGCTGTTGCTCTTTAGAGAAAAGGTAGAGAAGATTAACAACCAGTCACGAGCCATGCAGGATTCTGAACCAGCCAGAAATCAGAGTTTCACAGAATTGATTTCAGAGCTTCGAGCAGCACAGGTAGGTTATATATCAAGCCTGTAAGATAACAGAGTAGTGCCTTTGAGTGTAGCACAGAAATACAATTAATACCACTGGAAACACGAGGAGCAGGTGTGGCCCGATGCACACAGGCCTGATGTGTCCTGCTCAGCAGATCAGGGTAGGAGCTCACTAGCAGTAACTTACCTGCATGCACCGCACCATGCACTCGGTCTGTTTACTGGCTGCTCCCAAAATCTCAGCCCCCCCCAGCTGATTTTTGCTGTACCTATGCATGCCTAGGACCAAGGGGCTCCATCTCTAGAGGTGGCTCTGGCACCAAGACCTTTTGTCCTACTTGGTCTTGAAGTTTGCTAGTGTTCATGTGTAGCAAAAAGA
Source organism: Pyrgilauda ruficollis (assembly GCF_017590135.1). Taxonomy (NCBI): domain Eukaryota; kingdom Metazoa; phylum Chordata; class Aves; order Passeriformes; family Passeridae; genus Pyrgilauda; species Pyrgilauda ruficollis. The sequence continues at coordinate 2,176,628 of NW_024526711.1, read as the reverse complement.
GAGACTGCCTGCAGAGAATGGCAAGAAGTAGAATGTAGTAGGGTGAACTGTTGGACAGTACATTTGTCCACTTATCCTACAGTCTTCAGTCTCAGAAGGAAGTCAAGCCATTTTCTTTACTGACCCTTTCAAAAAGCAGAGATTTTCTACTTCTCTGACAGTTAAATAAGGCTTAAAAAATCTGGAGTTTGGGTTTTTTTTAAATATTTAGGTTATGTTTTCCCATGCTCTTCTATTGCAGGGCCTGACAATAATACCAAAATTAAAATACCTTATTGTTGCTGTGGTTGGATGTAACTGTTGTGATTTAATCTTTGTATGATGAAAAGGCATGCTCAGGGGTTTTGTGTGATACTCTGTGTTTAGTTTTTCATGTTTTACTGTTTTCTCTAACATCTAGAAAGAAGAAGCTAAATTACAAGAAGAGATAAGACGTCTAAAACAAGATAAGCAAGCTCTTGAGGTAGACTTGGTACAAGCTAAAAAAGAGAGAGATTTAGCCAAAGTCCAGATTGCATCTGCATCAAGTAAAGCACCTTCATTTTGTTGAATAATTTGCTTACTTTGCATTTCAGTAAATAAATATGTAACAAAAACTTGTTTCTTATTGAAGTATTACTTAGTGAAATGCATCTAGACCATTTACAAATATTGTCTAAACCTCTAACTAAAGCATACAGTGTAGGACATGCACGTAGGACTTTTGGTACTCTGTTAGAAAGTATCTTCCTGTATCCAACCAGACTCTTTGTTGTGACCTGTTAACTTTGATTTCTTGCCAGTCTTTCACTGGACGTGGAAAAAAGATTATTTCAATTATGTGACAGCTCTGTTCATAAGAAAATATTTACTGTGTTACATCTTAGTCTCATATTTAGTTCTTGCCCATTTTTTAGCTATAACTTACACCTTGGGACTTTTTTCAGCATTTTTATCAGAGCTTTTTCCAGTTTGAATTAATGAGAGAGGGCTCAAAATTGGACTCTCTCATTTCCAGTGTCAGGCATCACAAATGCTAAGTGCAGTAATATTTACCTCCATGTCTCTTCTGAAAATGCTTGATCCCTAAATGGGAGGATTATGATCAATAAACATCAAAGCATATATTCTATGTTGTCATTCATCTTGATGCTGAAGGTCTGTTTGTTTATTAGAGCATGATCAAGAACAGATCTCCCTGAGATTCTGTTTTAAATACTTTCTGTGGTGAACTGTAAGCCATTGAGTACTGCAGTGTATGAGAGAAATAAAGGGGTTTTTACAAATACTGTTGCTTTTAAAATCCTAATTAGGATCTGATTTTAAATCTACTGCAGAAACAGTGTTGTCAAAATGGTAAATGTATGAAATATGCTGAGGAAGAGAGTGTTGACTAATTACTCCTTCAATACATGATTACTAATAAAACAATTCTAAGAATGTTTATTGTTGTAGGTGAGATGTCTTATGAATTTAAAGTTATGGAAGAGTCGTACAAACAGGAAATTACTCATTTAAAAAAAAGACTTCAGTGGTATGCAGAAAATCAAGATCTTCTGGATAAAGATGCAGCCCGTCTTAAAGATGCAAGAGAAGAAATTGAGAAACTAAGACTAGAGGTGATAATATCTAGCTTTATCTAAGAAGTTGGAACTGAAAATTGTTCTTTTTCCAGTGATGAGTGTAATGTAATTATTTCCTTCATAATAATCCCTTTTTTTGGTATATTAGATTGGTTCTATTGGACGTCTTGCCTATGCTTCTGGGAACAAAAGTAACATACTTCCCTAAAACCTTCAAATTTCTTGACCTAAGGGAAAGAAGTATATTGTTATGTTAACAACCAGGAACACCCTTCTTCTCCTTCTCTTTTCCTCCTTTTTGCTCCATGGTAACTTAGGCAACACATTTTTTTCTCTTAAGTACCAGTTCTAAATTCTTTCTTAAGAAAAACTCCCTGGTTACTGTGGTAGGGAGGAAAGACCCAAAACACTTGAAATATAAAACAAAACTAATACATGAATCTTAAGTAGTGGTGAGATTTGCATTGTCTTCTTGTCAGTACATTAGACTTAGGATTCACCAAAAAAAAAAAAAAAACCAAAACATTTTACCAGTGCTAAAATGTACCTGATCTTGGAATCTTTTATGGTCTTCTATTAGAGAGATTGCAGATGAAAGAAGATGCTTCTGAAGGAGCAGCCAGGGACAGACACCACCCTATCAAACTTTGATCAAGATATCCTTCCTGTGAAAGAAAATATTTTTATTGGCATTCTCTCTGGGCTGGACTGGTGTCTAAAAATTCCGGTGCCTAGAGCTATGACTTCATAGAAATAATCAAATCAGTCAAACTATAAAATGCTGGCATAAAAGCATGACTTAGCATGACTTGGTAATATTAACAAGCTGGGAGAGAATTCAAGATGGGAATATTTTTAAATATCCAGGATATAATATCCCTGTGCAGAGATCATAGTGGCTAATAAAGGTAGGAAATTCAATTTTAGATTATAGCTTTGAGTCCTCATGACCAGGCATCACAGGAATGCAGGAACATGAGTTATCCAGGTCCTTCCCCTGGTTCTCAGCTGGCACTCAGCTTTTATTTAGGCACAACATAACATTGCCTTTTGGCTGTTTCTATATCTCATCACATAGTGTAGCATTGCAGATCACAAACCATTTCCTAAACTCATCCTGAAATCATGGAATGCACTGTAGCAATTTATATGACAGCTTACTAATCAAGCCTGCATACTGGCAGTATGAAAGAAAGGAACAGTAATACTGGTATGAAAACAAGAGTGTCCCAGAGCTGAAATTCTCTTTTAGATTTCCAAATCTAGTTTCAGTTGCTTTGGAGAAGGAAACTGTCACGTGGGTTTACAGTCTGAAGAATCAGATAGTACAGAAATTACCATTATGAGTTTTTAAGTGGCAGAATACTTCCATTGTACTATGCGTGTTTGAAATGCTTTTGTACTACAAGACAATGTCTCTGAATCCTTATTTCAATTTGTGTCCTCATAAACTGGACAGGTTGAGAAGCTCAGAGCTGAAGCAGGAGATCAGTGTGTGCAACAGAAGAAACGTTTACGGGACAGAGCAGCAGATGCTAGAAGAATTCAGGATCTTGAGCGACAAGTATGCAATAAAAGAACTCTCTTTCATTTAACCTTTGTTTCGGATAAGGTCTCTTAAAACCCCAGTGCTTTCATAAGGATAAAGCATAGCATGAAGGTCTGTGATGAAGAAACTTGTGTTATTGGACACTCATGAACACAAAAAGCTGCAATTATTTAGTTAGAAGCGCTCTTCTTGCTACTATATTCTAACAAGCTGATATCCCTTTCAAAATCTTTTAATATAACTGTTTAGGGTTTCTTCAAAAGGGGTAAGAGGGTAAAAGCCAAAGCTTGCTGTTTATCTTCTGAGACTCCTGTCCATGTTCAGTAATTCCTTAACAGTATGACAAATTTCAACCAAGTTGATTCAAGAGCAGGGCTTTAAATTCTATTGGATTCATACAAGATTCATGACAACTGGGGGAGTGGAGACCTTAAAATACATGTTTCTACTAAAGAAACATAACGTGGAAGTGGGCCTTCCTGAATTTTAGGAGGTAGCAGTTGCATTAGTTAGGGATGTGGGACTCATGGGCAAGAGGATTTGCAGAATTCTGATACTAATACCTTATCCATAGATAAGAAAGGGACTTATTTTTATGTTGGGTGCAAAGTGTTAGTTTTACATCATTGCATACTACAAAATAAAAGGCATATAACCTGTTATATGAAATGAAATATCCATGAAATGTCTTTAACAGTTGGAAAAGTAGAATGTGAATGCAAATCCAGAAAAAAACATATTCATCACATTAAGACCCATTCTCAAATCCCTTTTTTTTACTTTCTTTAGACTATTGACAAAAGGTGATCTGAAGACCAGAGCAATATTTTGTTTAAGATCATGTGTAAGTTAGTCAGTAAGAGACAATGAGTCTTGCTTTTCTGTAAAAAAAAACATAAATGGGAAGAATATAAAATAATTCTCAATAGATGTGTCTATAGTTTTTATTCTTCCACCTTAAGGGAATGAAATTTGTTAAAATTCTGTTAACATTTCTGTTCCCTTTTCATTAGAACTTTATTATTTTTAACCTTTGACTTAATTTTCTTATGAATAGATCAGAGAAATGGAAGGAATTCTAAAAAGAAGGTATCCAAATTCTTTGCCTGCTTTGATTTTTGCTGCTGCTGCTGCTGAGAAAACAAATGATATTTCAGCTAAAACAAACACAGTTGAATTTTTGGAGAGAAGAATAAAAAAATTAGAAACAGAACTTGAAGGTAAAGATGATGAAGCTAAGAAAAGCCTTCGTGCCATGGAACAACAGTTTCAAAAAATAAAGGTAAAAGTTGAGTAGTTACTTTGCAAGTAACAGTCACAAGGCAACTAAGTGTAACACAGGATAGTGGTTAAAACTGAAGGCAAAGACCACCTTCAAGGGTGAAAAAGTACTCAAAGAATTTAGAACCAGAATTTCAGTACCTTCAGCACCTAAGATAAAAATAGCATTGAAATTGCTAGGGTAGTATAGAAACGAAGACGACACGTTCTCAAGGGATAGTAATTTAATTCTTACTATTAAGGTGCTTTTCACCCTGTGGGTCAGAGTAGCTGCTTCTCTAATTCCTTGTTGTACCAAAGGCTGTGATTTCAAAGGTCTGCTGACTGAGCATTTCTGCAGGGAATGTTGGGAACCACTAAAAATACTGTCTAAAAATTACATGATAGTGAGCCTAAAGACTTGGGTTAGGAAGCATGAAAGTCTGGCATTTTACTTCAAGGAAAAGGTGAACTTCACAGGTGCTTAATGGGCTAGAAAGGAAACATTGGCCAGTTGTTCCACCTTTTCTCCACGAGTCACTCATCCTACTTTCCTCAAAGTCCATCCAAGCTATTAAGAAGGTTAGGTTTTCCTCAGCTCATTAGGAGGAAAGATTCTATGTCTTTCTGAATTCATACTTCTATCTTCATACTTATAAATATGTAAAAAGAAAGATCTGTTCTGTTAAAAATTAGGATGTTTTGAAAAATGTGAAGTACAACTTTGAACATGTGACATGAATGTTTGCCAGCTGACATACAACAAGTACATAATGACATCATTAACATTGGTAGCATCTGAAGAGAACTTAATTACATTAAAATGAAATATTTTCTTGTCATTATAATTGTCTATCCCATAGTTACTGCATCCATTGTGATTAGATTATTTTGTAGCAAATTTTTTGAGTAATTCTGTTTTACAGCAGACTTAATTATTTCACTCACTAATTTCTGGACTGATTGAGTAGTTTGTTAGTAATCCTGATTTGTATTCGGTCTTCTGAAATCTTTCTTCAGAAGGGCAATAACTTTAAAGAATAATAGGAAGAGCTAAAATAACAGTACACTTGTGAAACTGCTTTTTTTTCACTACTTTCTACTACTCTCCTAGATACAGTATGAACAAAGACTTGCAGAGCTTGAGCAACTACTTGCCTATGAATTTATGAATGAAACACCAAAACTGAATGGTGATAAAGCCACTTCTGCAGAGCTTGAACAGGAGCTTCAGAATCTAAAGAAGACCCATCAGATCACTGTTGGAAACCTCCAAACAGAAATTGAAAATCTTAAAAGTCAAAATTCCCAATTAAAACTCAGAAGTAAAAATGATAATAAAGAATTAGAGTCCATGGACTCTAAGATGAAACAAGGTAGCACAAAAGACAGGTTGTTAAAACTAAATGAAGAATTGGTCACCAAAAATAAAGAAATACAAGACCTCACAAAAACTGTAGAGAAACTTCAGAAAGAAAGGATGGTGATGTTGTCTGATAATAATTTGAGAAATAAAACAAACACTAATGGGAGCTCTACAGAGGTCATGAAAAAGAATACCTCCGCAGCAGATGGAAGGAATTCCAACAACACTGAACCGTGTCTAAGCATTTTCAGTGATGACAAAACACACCAACCACATACCTTTTCTGATTCTCATCTCTCAGAAGTTCTGCAAGAAAATGCACATCTGAAAGTGGAGCTGGAGAAACTGTCCCTGGAAATGAGCCAGCAGCGGGTGAAGTCCCAAGCAGCTCTGGCTTATTCTGAAAGCAGCATGCGAAGGTGAATGCTCAACAGAGTCCTTTAAAAACCTTCTTAAAGTCTTGGCAAGCATAGGATTGAAGTAGCACTTTAACATGCCAGCCATGTGTGAAGGTTGCTTATACCTTCATTTGTACTGTTTCTGGCTTTGGGAGGGATTTGGGGGTTTTTTTTGTTACTTTGGGGGTTTTTTTAGCAGGGCACTATCACAGTTCTTTCTACAGGCAAACCTGTGTTAATGCTTTTATTAATACTATAATTTCTTATGCTTTTAAGTAAAACATCTCAGTGTAAATCATCATATCTTAGATGCTTTGTGTTGTATAGCATTAATACTTGGTCCATGTTATTTCCTTCAAACCTGGAGTGTGCTTTCAGTGGAATTTACCTGGCCAACTGTAGAAACCTTACACTTCACCTAGTCTCCCTTACATCCCTTCAAAATCAAAGTAGAAGAAATTGACATGCAATTTAGATTGCAACACATTATTTTCTAAAATAGATATCTAAAAGAAGATAGCTGCATTATGATTAAAAAGCATGTGTTCTCTTGCCACATTTTTAATAAGAGGAACCAGCAAAGATGATTGACTGAATTTTTTGTATCCTAACTGCCTCTAGTTAGATGATACGCATATCCACCATTGTAGGTTTCCCACCCTTTTCACCCTTCAGAGCAATAGAAGTAATGGTGATCCTGTCTTGCAAGGTTTTGTTGTGAAATATACAAGATATGCTGCCTTTAACATTTTCATTATTTTGTGTGTTCAAGTGAGAAGCTGCTGCATTTTTAAGAACTGTCTGTAGCTGCTTTACTGCATCTCACTTTTCTCTTGCTCTGTTCAGGATGCAGGAAGACACAGCAGAATACATTGCATCTCTGAAAGCTTCCCACCAGAGGGAAGTTGAGAAGATTGTTTGCCAGCATGCACAGGAACATTCTACTTCTAAAGTAGCTGAACTAAAGAACAGAGTTTCAGCACAGGAGGTAAGATACAGTGGATACATTGCTTACGTATAGATATATCTTAAAGTTATTTCTTTCTGTATTACTCTAAATTTACTTTCTTTGAAGTAGGACCTGTTGTTTTAAAAATCATTCTGTGCCACAGTATTCACAGAATTCCAGAATGGCTGAGGTTGGAAGGGACCTCTGAAGGTCATCTTGTCCAACTGCTCTGCTCAGGAAGGTCATCCAGGACCATGTCCAGGTGGCTTTTTGAATATCTCTAAGGAGGGCTATTCCACCACTTCTCTGGGCTGTATTACACATGGTATAAAGGGTAGAAAGAGCTGTTTCATTCAGATTATTTAAGAACATTTTAAAATGAGGAACTTGAAGATTGAGGCTTGTTTTCATATATTACATATGTACTTGTGTGCTATTTAACAGCCCATGCACACACACATGTTGGAGGCAGTGTTGTTAATGCACACAGCACTCACACCTGCACTTACATTACAATCACAGAATCATAGAATGTTAAGGGGCTGGAATGGACCTCAGAGATCATCTACTCACAAGCCCCCTTGCCATGGACAGGGACACCTCCTACTAGACCAGGTTGCTCAAGGCCTTATTCAGCCTGGTTTGAACAGTGCCAGGTTTGTGGTATCCACAGCCTTCCTGGGCAGCCTGTTCCAATGCCTTTCCACCCTCACAGTAAAGAATTTCTTCCTAATATTTATCCTAAACTTCCTCCATTTCAATGTGTACCCATTACTCCTTGTGCCATCACTACAGTTCCTGATGATGAGTCTCTCTGGATTCCTTGTAGGCCCCTTCAGATACTGGAAGGTTGCTATGTGGTTTCCATGCAACCTTCTCTTCTCCAGGCTGAACTGCCCCAACTTTCTCAGTGCTACTTATTTTTTTCTGTACTTCTCCTGCATTGGTTTTCACATGTTGTCATGGGTGTCTGTGCTAACAACAAAATATTTTTAAACCTTTTTTAGATATTAATAAAACATCTTCAAGAACAACTTGGTGAACAAGAGAGACATCAAGAAGCTCTTTTAGTTTCACAGATAAGAGAGCAACTCCTACAAAAAGAGGTATATTTAAATTTCAGTGGGGGTACCTTAGTCTAGTAAGAGTTTTCATCCTAATTCATGTCAAGCCTGAAATAATATATAGTAAAATAAGTCCTAGAGACAAAATCTTTGTCAGTTGCTCCTACACAAATTATCCCTGAGAATGCAAGGTTTTTCTAGTGTGACCAGGTGAACAAGACAGAACAGAATGCAGAATTTTGACCTTTTTAGATGTTAATATTTTTATTATTATTTTGTTTGAAATGTCTGACATCTGTATGAAGTTTGATCAGTAGGTTAATCCAGTTTTTCATATCCTCTGAGAGTTATGGTGGGTAGTGGTAAATAGACCACAGGACTTTTTCTTTATTCCTCTTAATTAAGAGCATTTTTTATTACTGTTTTCAAAAGCTTTTCTTTTTTCATCCTCCATTGCCATAAAACTGACTGAGGCAGTTATATTCTTGGCTTTCTCCACTGCCATCTCTGAAAATTAATGTATCTTAAGAAGGGTGAGTTAGCTACAAAAGTTATGAAATTCACTGTGTTTTGAGAGAAGTGTCTAGGGTTTTTTTCCCTAATCTTCTATCAATAGCAAATAATCTAAAAATTACACTTTTTTTTATCTTTGCATTTGAGTTTTGTATCAAATTGCTGTCCACCTTTTATCTCAAGCTTTTAGAATCATTTGTTATGCATTTGTTGTTCTTGAAGTAGTGCCAGTCTTTGTTGCCATTTCCTGTTCAGGAGGAGGATGTAGCCTGTCTCAGCATTGTGCCTGTGCTTTATTCACCATCTCCTTGATGTATGAAGAGCACTAATTTTAACATAATTTTGATAATACTCTAACTTGCAAGGATTATTAAAAGCAATTAATCTTAAACTCACTAAACTCAGATTTATCTGGGTATTTATCTTACACATGCAAAATTCCACCCTGTTGTGATTTATTTGTATAAAACTGTGGGTTTGTAGGGGGAGAAAAAAGATGGACACTGTTAAACAAGTTCTGTGTTTGCAGAATAGAGGCTGAGACTTTGGGTTCATATAGATGCTGGCTTTCCTTACAAAACTTGTTTCATTTCAGTGGTGTCAGTATATGTAATACTTCTTCCTGGAAAAACAGGGCAAGAGTACAATGAGACAAATGTTATTGTTTCCTCTATGACTGCTTTACAGATTATTGACAGTGATGGTTTAAGAAATCATCCCATCTGACCCACATGGTAGAAGCCAACTTCAAGGTGCTGGTATTTAAGAAAATGTGAAGGAGTGTCTTCGTTACAGAAATCATTGCAAGACTGTGCAGAGAGAAATATCTATGCCTTGCTTTTGCCCTCTAGCACTACTTCTGTGCTGCTTTTAAAATACATCTTAAGCATTAAATGGTTCAATAAGTTTTGCTGAGAAAAGAAGACAAGCAGACCTGGAAATGGAAATAGTAGTGACAGGGGAAAGCACCTCACTGGTAGTAGGATTGAGTCCTGTGTCTAAAATGGTGATACATCCAAAAAGGCAAAGTTTTTCCTGAGGCTTCTTGGAAGATTGATATTTGAATACTAATGTCAGAAGTGCTGTTCATGGATGCTTTCCATTAACTGAATGCTTCCTTTCCTTAACAGCTTGCACATAGCACTGCATTGTATTTGACATGGATCTATCGCTGGCAAAATACACAGAGCCTGTTTTCTCCTAGGCTTTTTTCCCCTCATGAGATCTTTCTACTATGATTTTTTAATTGTATTTAATTATATACTTAAGACCTCACATCAGCCCTTCCCTTCAGTAGGGCAACTTAGCAGCCAAGCAGCAGACACTCATTTTTACAGACCTTTTGAAACTAAGACTTCTGCTCTTCTGAAAAACGTGGCTGAACAGATTCAAAACTGCAGGAGTAATGGACAGACAAAAACATAATGACATAGGCCTTGTTATTTTAGAAAGCCACCTTGAAATGTGGAAATAACAGTAAGCTGCCTCAGAGTCACTTGTCAGTAAGAGTGATAACCTCTTATGAAGACACAAAGCTTCCAGCTACCAGCTGAATTCACAGCAGAGGCAGGGATGACTGAGTGCTTGAAGAGGGGTAGCAGCTCTCAAATATATTGGCTAAGGGAAGCTAAGGGCTATCATAAAGGATAAAGATGTCAAAGTTTTCACTCTAATTTACTTATATACATTAAGAGTGACCAAAAAATACTTTGGATGAAGGAATATCAAGTTGCTTAAAACAGGCGAAGAATGAGAATAAACCAGTAGGGCTTTATAAGGAAACTTCCCTGAATTTCTGGAGGATTAGGAAATCAGTTTTAAGTCATTGTCAAGTTATTTTGCCTGGTAATTATTAAACTTACACGCAGGCTTATAATCATCTCTCTTAGCAGCGTGTCTTTAATTAATTTAGTCTTTAGAAACACACTGGTATCTTTTATATTTGATCTTTATCTTGAGTGTGAGAAGGAAAAGTGTAAGAACATCTAATCATAATATTCTCTGTTAACTTTTGTTGTATGAAGTATAAAATGTGACAGAACACAATCCCTTCATAACATTATTAAAAGGACTGGATTTATCAAAGAGGACTAGACTTTCATGTCCTCAAGCTACTTCTTAGAAATGAAAAATTCTAATATAAGTCCCTGAGCCCTGTTAAAGCCTTTGAACAAAGAAGATTTCTCTTTTATGTCTTCCTTTCTACAGCTTTTGAATGTAATGATTAAACAGTGCAAATACATTTTTAAAGGAATCTGGTTTAATACACTGCCTAACACAATTATAACAATTTTCATCATTTCTCTTTCACTGTAGGTGACAAAATTGTTGGAAGAACTGAGAGAGGCTAGGGAGAGCCAGAGTCCTGAAATGAAACATTTCTTGTGCCTGGAAAAGAAAATCAAGCATATAGAGAGCAGACATGCAGAAAGAGAGCATGAAATTCAAAAGGTACACCAGTGCATAGCTGCATTTACTTCTCAAGAGCAATTTATTGGTTTAACTGTAATTTTATGGTATTTATTCAGGCTCATTTAACTCACACTGCAGGAGGAAAGTCTTTTTTTATGCAGCCATGGTTTTGTCTTTGCCTGCTAATGCAAGTGAGCCTAGGTGCCTGCCTGGTCAGCTCGACCCTGCTGTGGTAATTAAGATTACTTGTGTAACTTCCTTGCAGCCTGGTCTAAGAAGGTCTTGCTGTTCCAGAGGGTTGGACTCCAGACAGACCTCTGGAGTCATTATCATTATTTCATTCTTCAGTTTCACAATGAAAGCGAGCTACTGAAAACTGACAAGAGTTTGGAGTGCAGAGTCTAACCTATGATATATTCTTCAATGGAACTGTAATTATCTAGTCCTTGCAGCCCTATTCAGAAAAGCTACATTAAAAGTATATTAATATTTTATTTTAAATTTTAAAACTAGATCTCAAGGAATATGCTTTTAATGTACAGATTTTTTTTTTGTGGAAGTATTTCTTGGTGCACATTTCTGTATCAGATTCTTATCTTATGAAAAAAGAAAATATGCCCACACATAAAACAAGCCATTTGATTAAAAATAAATCCTGTTGCCACTGTTGCTTTTGTTATTTTTGTTCACATTCTGTCCTGCTAAAGGTGACTGTAATGCAACTCATTTTTTGCTATTAATTTGCTTTTATATAACGTGAGGATGTCTTTACCATTTCTGTGAAGTGTTTGCTGCTGCCTACTCTGTGATCTAGCTCCACTGAATACCAATAGTATTTACTAAGATGTTTTTTAATTTTTTGGGCTTTTTAAAAGAAATAGTACACATAATTAGTACTAAATAATTTCATCTTTTTGTGGTGCTCCTGCCCTTGTTATGTGTTAAGCTTTGGGTTTTGTTTTGTCCTAGTTTTCTCCTTTAACCATCAGCACTGGAGCATTGAACAGTTGCCCAAATGAATTATATCAAAATGAATGGTGTTGAAAAGGAAATTGCTGAGCATGAAGTTAACAGGTTATCCTTAGTATCAAACTGCAAATATGATAATTATGGCCTTTAAGTGATGATAGGCTCTCTTTAAAAGATCTATTACAATTAATTGTGGTATGGAACTTTTGATATCATATGACACTTCTTATGCTGTGTAACTTAATAGGATTATGTCAGGAATTTGTGTTAAAGTTATTGACTCCTTTATCTGCAGCAGCATCAGATCTTTGTGACTACAGGACAATTTTTGATAATTCATAGAACTTGTGGTTTTTAAAAGTTTTACATGTCGTTCAGATTTAGTTTGTTTTGCAGAGCATTATTTTAATTACTACATTTAAGTGGAAATTCAAAAAGTTAATTTTGATTTATAGAGGGTTTTATATTATATGCTTAGCTTTGCCTTAAATATTCAAATTTAATTGCTGCTTTGGAGAGGATAAGTTAAATTCTTCTGGGGCTCATTAGTCAATAATCAATTCTACCCTTCTGTCATTAATGCAAATATTTAAAGGAAGTCCTTGCTATCAGAATGATTTTTGTAATATTCAGAACAAATTGTCCCACGTAATGTGAGCATTCAGCTTTGAGACTGAGCATCAGATAAAATGATGTGGCAGATTTTTGCAAAGTGGCAGCACTGGCTGAGTATTGGCACAGGAAATCACAGTGCTGTCTTCTAATTTGCAGGCAACCCAACTGAGACAGCACATTTCTGAAGTAAGGCAAAGCCAGGAGGTTGAGAAGTGGCGAAGGCTGGCACAGCAGAAGAATCAGGAACTGGAGAAATTTCGAATGGAGTTGGATTCAATACTGGATGTTCTACGTGAACTGCAGAAACAAGGGGTTGTTATTCCTGCACCTGATTCCAGTGGATTCAGAGTGACAGACGGCTGTTAGAAGACATGATTAGGTAGTAGTTAAACAGAGCAGCAGAATTTTAATATTCAAAGTTATCTATAGAAATGTTATTGAAAATCATTATTGCAACATGTATAAATTGTATTGCATTTTGATCTTCTCTGGAATCTCTCATGTCCAGAGGCAAATTTGCATTGAGCAATACTCTAGTCATACTGTATGTCTTCTATTTTATTAGTAATAAATTTACATGTTTTTTAATAATAGGAATATTGAGGTTATTCTGTAAGTTCCACTACCGTTGAAAAATTTCCTTTTTCAGTCTCTAGAACATGCCTGAATATTTTTAAGTTTGATTTCTAACTTGTCTTGTAGTGATTCCTTTGTGAAAAATTTGAGTAGTAAGCTGTTTAGTTTGTATGTTTAGTGTATAGCATTGATGTATTTCATTCCATAGGGCAGGAAAAGCGTATTTTTCCAACATTTGCTTCGCTCCCTCTAATTCACATAATATTCCTTCCCTTAAGACCTCTTTCCACTTTAGGGAATGACTGGAGGGCTGGAACAGAGCAGGCATTCCTGGTGTTGCTCAGATTCAAGCTGTTCTTTGTTTCCTTTTCAGAGTATTCCAACTGTGCTGGTAGGACTGATGGCAGAATGGGTCTGGCTGAATTCTTACAGGGCAGATACAGAAAAAAACTATAAAATACAGTGTGAGTGTAGTTATTGGTGTCCCTTTTAAAAGGGAAGGCTGTATTGATAAGGTTTTTACAATGGGCTGTTCAGAATCTGACATAGTAAGTACCTCTAGAGGTGATCTTGACAGGCTAAGAGACCAGTCAGATGTGAAGACAGTGGGCTAAAGCTCAGGCTTCAGGGATGTGTAGGTGGGGAAATTTAGAGTTAAAATATTGAGCAAGCTAGGAAAGAGGCCAGGGGAAAGAAGAAAAAAAAGAAAATCAGACCAAAATACCAAACATGGAGGTAACTTTCTGCTGAATTGACAGTCATCATGGCAGGTAACACACTGAGTGTTGGAGGCTGTTGCTTTCTCCCTCTCCTCAGGTCCAGCCAGTTACACACCTGTGCTGTAGAGCTGGTACATAGGAGCAATTCCTGCTGCAGCACAAATGTGTACCTTAGGGTGCTACACTTTTGGTCTCTTCTTTCAAGAGAGATAGACCCAGTGGAGGGAAAGAAGAATCATCACTCAAGGAAACGAAAGATGAATCATCACTCTGGGAAATGTAGCCCTAGGAACCTCTGAAGCCATAGGAACTGCACTGCTCCAGAGAGGAGCCTGGGGGGATGATGAGCATGGCTATTACACTTAACATATATGAAAAATCTACTGCTAAAAGCAAGAAGCAGCAATTAAAAATAAAGGAAATTTGAAATAGGTGATGATGACTATATCGTTGTTGGAAGGCATGCTTTCCCAATAAATCAGTACATTATTAGTCTGAAGTTTCAGTGGGTGCAAATCCTTAAGAATTCCCAAGCACATATGTTGAGGTTTTATCTCAAACTCTACTTACTTGGGCAACTGCTACAGGGCAAAGAGAAGATGAAAGTTAGACTGTACTCTTTAGGTCCCTGAGGACCTGCAGTATTGGTTGAACCTAGTATTTAAGTCAGATGTGAAATAGTTCAGGTCTGTGCTTGCCTGTTTATGTATCAAGTTCCTCAGGGGCCAGCAATAGATGTGCATTTTCTGTCATACAAGCATGTGGTATAGCAGGCATAAAAAAACAAAAGAGTATAACAAATTGTACCATATAGACATAGTGCTTAAGTGCAAGGTTTTTTTCTTTTTGGCACGTGCACAAACATAAAATGAGCCTGTATACACATATATAAATATTTAAAAAGGATGGTCAGTTGCCAATTAGTATGGTAATCTTGATTGTTTCATGTTCAGATATTTTCAGTATTTTTGTCCCCATCTAACAAAGTATCAGTCTATATTCATAAAATGTGTAAATATAAAAAAGCTTTGTATATAAAATATCAGCTGTGTGTAAATATAATTCATTTTCCTGATTTGGGTCTGTTTTGCTAATGAAAAGGATAAAAATTGAATCATTTCAACTAATTTATTTCCTGTATAATTTGCTACATGTGTAACACTATTAAAGTGTGTGACCTGAAGTGAGAGCTGTTTTTTCAACTACTGCAAGCCTTGTGTTCCCAGAGAGGTCAAGTCCTGGATGGAGGTTCCTAGGACAGGAGTCCTAGAGGAAGCATTTCTAGTTACTGGAGACTCATGTGTATGGTGGGTTGCCCTAATGTTCATTCAGTTCATTCAAACACTTTTTACAGTTCTTACAGTCAGTTCTCAGCAATTGCTGGTATCTTACATAGCTGGAATTAAATTCTCTCTCTGAGTCTGTTTTACTGAGCAGGGACAGTGTTATTTACCATTACTGTAAGCTATCAGATGGTTTATTCCATTTTCTTACAAGTATTTATGCAGTTGTACACTCACTGAAGCATGGTCTTCAGTTTTTAGGCATTTACCATGAAGTGGTCCCTCTGCACAGTGACAGACTCTCTGGGCTTCAGTGGCTGCAATCCTTTTAGAGATCTAAGGTACAAGTTTTACATTCTCTTCTAAAGTTCTTATTGACTCTCTGAGGATTTCAGTGTGATTTTTCAAGGAGTTATACAATTATCTACTTCTCATGTATATTTTTCTTCTTGTGCCGTCCTGTTTCATCATGCATTTCCAGGAGTCATTATGGATGGATTAAAAGATTTAAATGTAGTATCTTTAAATCATTGCCTAATGCTTAGCTGGACTTCATCTGTTTACAGCAAAGCAGCTAGAGTATAATAATTTGAAATGTTGTGTTTGAAGCTTTTAAGAAATCATGTGAACAGCTGGCTAGGTGACTCAGTGACCTAGATTTCTTCAAGAGAGGAAAACATGGTGTGCAGAAAAGGATCAGATTTCATCATGGCACTTGGGACAGAGACAGCAGCAGTGTGTTCCATTTCAAATTCTATGAAATACGTGTCAAACTTGTTCATGTAACAAATTAAATAGGTTATTGTGAATGAAGACTTTATTTGATAACACATAATACATTTTGAAGTCTACCCCTCTATCCCATATTTAACCTGTTCTGGAAAGTACAAGGAAACAGGACAAATATACCAGCACTAGCTGTGCAAATCGACTTCTGCAGGGAATGAGGGGGTCCTGTATCAAGTGCTGCCCTGACTCTTGAACAGAAATCCAGTGATATCTCTGAATTGAAAGTAGCCTTTCATATAGCTAACTGCATATCTCTCATCCAAAAATAAGAAAGCACAGGCGTCTCTTGCTCTCATTGGAGAACGTTCTCTGCTGTCCTTGCTACCTGTCAATATCCAAGGCTAAAAAGTGGCAAAAAATGTGTTACAGTATTCAGGGTTGAGGGCTCAGGTGCATAAATACTTAATTTCATTACAAATGAAATTTACCCTGTTGACTTCACCTTGCAGTCTCAGAGACTGCATGACTCTGGATTGCACTGGAGATAATCACAGTTTTACCATTCTCTTTCTCTTCTCTATGAGCAAGCATTTACTGATTTTACATATAGGTTTTGCCTTTTTTTTTTATTTTTAAGATACAGAACTAAAACTTGTTAATATAGAAGAGCATTTTTCAAGTATTTAGCTTTGAAAACTGGGATAAATAACTTGACCTAGTAAGTTCTACCAGAATACAAGTCATGTTTAGGCAAACAAACATATATAGCTGGCTTGGAGGAGCTATGTCTCTCTGCAGTTAATTCTGCTGCAGGTGATGCATTTATACTGAGTTTTGAGAAGAGGCTTGAGGCCAAGCACTAAGAAAACTCACAAAAATTCAATTTTCAAACACCACTCAATTCCAAGTACTCCTTTTGAAGATAACTCTGATTAGAACACTTTCTATTCTGCTTCTAGTGCATCAATGAGTTGATTTTCTGAGAAAAGATTATTTTTTAACAGGTTATATATTGCCCTTTCCCCTGAGGCAAAATATGTCTATTATTAGTTAAAAAGGAAAAAAAGGAAGGACAGCCTTAAAATAGCTGCTTTTGAAAACTGCAGAACACTTTTGTGTTTGCCTTTGGCTCTGCTTTGAGGCAGAGCAAAAATCTGAATCAGACCATTGCTGCCACAGTGTCTCCGGAGTGGTGTGGGAGCTCTACAGTGGGGACTGACAAGTTAATTTTCTGAGAAAAGCAGCATGAAGACTTCAAGTATAGAAAGGAGATAAGATGAAAAAAGTAGATCTGTCATAAGGAAAGAACAGAAGCAGAACCCAAACACTTAAATAGCTTTACAGGATTAATACATGCTTCAGAAGGATATTAACTATGCAGTTCAAATATGTTGCAAGTTAAGATGGAATAATCTCTGGGTCATTTTATTAAGTACCTTTCATCTAGGCATTATTCCCAATATCCATACACAAAATGCTTCCTTTTTCTTCCCCAAAGTAGTAGTTATGTACCCAAAGAAAAGCCACTGAGATTTAAGGTAGCAGAAGAAAAGCATAGGCTAGCCTACAGGGAATAGCAGTGTCTTCTTTTTCTAAAACCCCATCTGCATTATTTTGAAATTCCTGAGAATTTTTCGCCCCCAAGGGATTGTGGAGCGGTGGAACAGATGGCCCAGGGAAGCAGTGGAGTCACCATCCCTAGAGGTTTGAAAAAGCCATGTGGCACAGGGTGAGATGATTTAGCTGGGGACTTGGCAGTACTGAGTTAATGGTTGGACTTTATGATCTTGAAGGTCTTTTTCCAAGTGAAATTATCTATAAAATGTAGTTTTAAATGGCTTAAAAATACCCTTCATTTCTCAGTTGCGAAGGAGATGGATTCCACATAGATTTGCCCTTCCTTCAAGCAGCATTGCTGTTTTCAAGCACAAGAAGGGAAAAAGTAAAATAAAAATAATAGCTCAAACATTACTGAAGGCAGCTCACTCATCCAGAAATCAGATATAAAAGCCTCATTTAGTGCAAGTCCCACAATGTGTTAGCAAGAACGATATTGAGCTTCAAACTTTAACCATCAGATAGCTAATAGTACTGAGATGCCTCAGCAGGAAGTAGATGCCATATTCAGAGACAGATTTCCCAAATTTAGGAAAAGGAAAGTCCACACCTACAGCCTTCATAGTTGTAGTTATGTACTTTGTGTGAAAGAAGGCACCAGAAACATTTTACTGGAGCTGTGCATTGCAGGTCATGGAGCCGTGCTCATTCAGAACAGGGTTCATTTCAGTCTTTGGGAACTATTTTCAGCAATAACCTGCTAGTTTTAAAGAGTCTCTGCTTTAAGTGTAATCCTGTTGCTTTAAACGCTAGCAAGTCCTGCAAAAAACACCTTTGAAAACAGGAAATTGAGCTGTAAGTGGTGTGTAATAAGGGCACAGGACACAAAAGCAAAAGATGTTTCCTTGCACTCTTCCTACACAATTTGTATTCTTTAAAGCCTCAACCCATTCACTCTTTTTCCTATTTGTAAGGTGAAGAAGGGGTTAATTAATCAGCATTTTAGTGACTGAAGAATGTATCAGCAGCTCTCTAAACTGGAACACAGATATGTTGGATACAAAGCATGTTACTTTCAAGAAAATCCAGTTAGGCATGTCTGGAATCCACTCTTTTCATCTCAATTAAGAACGTCGTGTAGAGCATACTTGAAATCCAGCAAAGGGTTTGAACCTGGTACCTCTGCGTCTTACATGCTTGCTCTAAAACCATTCAGTCATTAGTTCTGAAGAAAGCTGAAATACAATTTTAAGTATTCTCAAAGGTTCAGAACTTAATTCCATCCCTAAAAAATAAAGATTGAAACTGTACCTATTCAAATCCTTACCAAATCTTTCACTGGAGAACAGCTGGGGTTGCAACACTCTTGCACTTGAGGACAAAAGAAGATGAAGCAAGGACAGCTTAGCTATACTTTTGGAGTTGGTCCTCTCAGCTCAAAGCCTGCAAGCACTTCACTTGCCAGTGAGTAAAGAAATGACCTTTTATAAAGGCAAAAGCATAGGAAGGCTCAGCCTATTAGCGACATATGACACCAGCTTAATATACCACCACTATTTTCATGTAGTAACTTTATTGGCAGAAGAAAAATAGGGGTTTTATTATTTCCTGTGATTTAGCTACTGAATCCTGTAATTACCAAACTGGAAGTTCACATCAGCAATTAGCAGGGAAAAAAAAAAATGAAATAGTCAAATCACAGTTTGTGTGTGTGTAGAATACTAATTCCATGTCACCATGGGCAGCTGCTGAGGTGTCATTCTGAAGTATAATTACAGGCACCAATTTGTTTTTGCTCAGCAGCAGGTGGTGATAGCATTTTGTAAACACTGTAACCGAACAATTGAATTTGCAAGGTATTTCCTCTTGAAGCTTTGTAAATTGGGTTTAACCTGCACCAAAAAGCAGTTAGGGATCAGAAATTGAAGTTAGTCCCAAGCAGGTATTTATTGTGGTGCTCAGCTCCAGGCATCCTTATTGGGAGCAGCAGAAACTACAGAACATCCCCAGGGGCTGTTTATTACTTTTTTCAGTCTTCTTTGAGATTTACACTTTTCTTGGCCAATGAATTTTCACAGACCTCCCACTGCCAGGCTCCATCCTTCACTATTCTTGTAAATTGTTATCCTTCAGAAGCTGGTCATAAGTAGTCGTTTAAAAATGAAGAACAGTACAAGAAACAAAACAAAACAAAACCAAAAAAAAAAAAAAAAAAAAAAAAAAAAAAAAAAAAAAAAAAAAAAAAAAAAAAAAGCAAAAAGCAAAAATAATACTGGAAGGTTTAGACCATAGAAGGCATCAGAATAAAGCATTCAGTGTCTTACTTCTTGTCTAAACCGAATTCTATCAGTGCAGCCAGTCTTACATACAATAAAAAGCACAGGTGTGAAATACCTTCTGTCAAAAGAGCAGGAGGCCAAGAAAGGCTTCAAACTGGACAACAATGGGGATGTTTACCTTAAAGTAAAGGATCTTTCAATCAAGGATCCAATGTTAAGATTGTGTAACTAGTTTGCTTTATAAAAGGATTGGTGGCTCTGAGATGAGGAGATCATCCTCACCTAATGAAGAATTCTGCTCAGTGTTCACAAAGTTAGGAATGTTAAATTTTGTAAGACAATGCAGGTCTTCCTCAAACATTCCACTGCTCTTGGGAACCTCCTGGAAGTGGGTATTACTCTCCAGACTTGGACCTTTCTGACTCGCTTTTTCTTTGTTCATATGGTCCACTTCATTAATGCAGAAATGGAAAAGTGACTGGGATTCTTCAGCCATTTGGTGAGAAAAGACCCTCTCAGACTCCAAAGGTCTTCCAAAATCTGCCACAAAGCTGTTCATGTGAAATCTTTTTTCAGGAAGCTCTGCATTGCTATGGAGGAACAAGAAAAATACAGTAAACACAAAAGTAGAACTATTTGAATTCTTATCAACAAGTTTGATTTCAGCAACCATTATGATCAGGAGAAAAGGAAACCCTGCAGTTTATCTACCACAGACTTTTAAAGCCAGCACTATTTATTCTTTTCTGCTGAAGCAATTTTAAGTCTTCATTTGTCATGACAGTTTTCCGTGGGAATAAATTAATGCCAGCACTCTTAAATGGCACTTCTAGTAATCAATATACTGTAATAATCACCTCACTGAATGAGTTTATAAACACTCTTGATTTCAAGTAGTAACAATTGTTATAAATGGCTCATAAGAACAGTTTGAGAAAAGTCCTTGCTAGACAAAATGCTTCTGAGGCACAGGCAGCACTGCTCTTACTGAGGGCATTGAGTGTTTGCTTGTCCAGACATCAAACCATCTTTTCCGCTGACTTCAATCAATGACATCCAGGTTTCCAAATTAGAGGAGTTGGAACCAAAGACTGCTTTAAACACTGGCAGTCTTAGCAATCCAGGCAGCCCAGAAAGGATAGTTTAACATGTTTTTTGGCAGTTTTCTTTATAAATCGTATCTCAAACCAGCATCAATCTGCACGGACTCGTGTGGGAGCCATTTGCAGCTGGGGGTGAGAAGAGCTCAAGCTAGATAGCAGTTCTATAGATTCATTCTTTGTCAGTCTGAATTTACATGCTATCATCACAAAATGCAAGTTATTTGCATTTGGAAGGCAGTAGAGGTATTCAGAGAATGAGCAATGAGACATGTTCTGAGAATATGAATTTTGTTAAGAACTAATAATTCAAACAGTTTACATCTGGAGATGTAGCAAATGACGCTGGAGTCAGATAATTGGACACATAAAGGTCCACCCAGCACTGAAGAGTTTTCAGTGTAATTTCATTTCCTCAAGCCTGCAGTAGGAGATAAGTGCCTCAGATGGCATCTTCAGAAATCCACCCACTAAAATTTTCACAGAATACCTACCATTAGTCTTTCAGGCACAGAGTAAAGATCCCTGCTTCTCAAAAGCTAATTTACTTCCCTTACATGATGGGGGAATTCTGCCCTCACAAAATCACTTCCACTAGCCTAGGAATCAAAGCAGTTCTCTAGTTTGTCAAAACTGTATTGTCTCACTCTGCATTTCAAAGTGAACCAGGTAGAAGAATAACATTAAATTGATGTAAGACTGATCAGTAACCAAGTAATAATCTACTGTATACACAGCAGGGGGCAACAGACTGGAATAATTCTGAACTGACAACTGACATTTATGTATGCAGTAAAAAGCACCACTCTGAGTTTAAATTTCATATATAATTTGGCAAATTTGTCCCAAGAGTTTCTAGGTAGTGTTGTGGCACGGGCAGTAGAAGTGGCAAATAAGCACAGAAAGAAGGACAAGCACTGTAAGCCCAGGAAGAAGTGACTGCAGAAGAAAGTTTAAAATGCATCCACTACAAGAGTAGAATTACTTCATAGGTGTGGAAAGTGCTTCGTAATCCAGTGAAGTATGAAGGAGCAAAGGCTGACCATGCAGAGGGGCACACAAGCAACACAACAGCAACCTAATCTTAATGGAAGATGCAAATAAATTTTACAATGACCCAGAATATTGACGATATATGATGAAGCATAAAACTGTGTTCATGAGCAGGGAACACATGATCTAATATACAGTGAAATTTTTGGATTTTGAAATTCACGAACACCATCTTTAAATTTCAGAGCAAAATTTTATTACATTTTTTTAAAACTAGACTAGAAGCTTGCATAGTCTTGCTCATTACAATCTGCAAGATTTCCTCAGCAGGTATCTTTTCAGAACACTCAAGAAAAGCAGCCTCAAAAATCCCAGGTCAACTGGGATCAACTGATTTCTTAAAAAAAAAAAAAATCAGTTAGCTAACATTTACTGCTTTAATCTTTTATACAAATAGGTTGCATGATGTCTTGCATTTGTTGCACAAATATACTCTTAAGGACATGTTCAAATGCAGAAACAAACATGGCATGCTTTCCCTCTCCTAGTGATGAATGTGAGCATTTTTTGGAAATTCAGATATTGCCAATTTTTTTTTTCATTTGGACAAGCTAATGTTCCACACATACTTATATATGCAAATGAACAAAAGAGAAATGCAACAGATATAATTTCCATACCTCATTATATTTCTGCCAGTCCCCATCTATATCCTGTCCATTCTGGTCTGAGAATGTACCTAATTCTGAACATCTTGTGTAATTTTGAAAAGTACATCCTATCATGGCCTTTTATGTTGAGCCAAGAAAAATATAGTAATAGAAAAAAAAAATCAGAGTATTCTACTTTGGATCCATCCATCTGAGCCCAGATACACTTAATCTCTCACATTAATGGTACTTTAAAGAACAGCCAAATAGCCTTCCTGAAGGCAGAGACTTCATCCATCAATCAAGCTGGCTTTCTCCCAGGACCTGGGAATCCCGGTAACATCTATTTCTAAAGGAGGGCTCAAGGCAGCCCACTAATGAAACACCAAGCCATGAAGAATCCAGTCAGGCATGGAAATAGAAGATGCAGGCAAACTAAAACAAGTGGTTTTACAGGCAGCTGTTCTCCAGTTTTTATACACATGTATCAAAAATAAGAGAACCCAACTGTATTCACTGCCCTTAGCATATTCCCTGAGGATCCATGTTCAGTACCATGAGCATTTCATTAGCAAATGTCAAAAAACCTCAAAATTTGTTAAAGGTGCCAACTCAGCATGCATGGCAAGCACTCAGGCACACAGCTCCCAAAGCTGCAAAGAGATCTATAACAAATACAGAAAGGAATAATTGGCCTCGCTCCAGCAACTGAAGAAAAATTATTATAAGGTGTAGAACAGAAGGGACTTCTGGAAGTCTCAAGAAAGGCAAGACTGAATTCTGGTTACGTTATCTGGATGTAGAAGATGACCAAAGGTGGACATTTCACCAACTCTTTAGGACACTGCTCAGAGAAAATTGATGAAAAAGCAGAAAAATTTGGGAGATGTCAAGCAGGCTCTGCTACCTGAAAGTAAATTTTTACAAGTGTAAAAATTTTTGGCAAATATCCGTTTTAAATTCTCTCTATATATGTATTTTGGACTTCATTACTTTTTCCCCTCTCAAATCATCCACATGGGATCCAGACTCATGCTCAGCTAATAAATAAGATCTTTGTGAAAAGGAGGCAGCACACCAACAATTACAGGGATTTTAAATCTGTTTGGGAGCAATGTCTGGCTACTTCATAACAGTCTGTAGGGGAAGCAAAAATACCAGCACAACAGTTCTGGTAAGCTGGATTCTTCTGACTATTTTCTTCTCACAGGAGCACACTTAAGGAGCACAGAAGAGGCTCAGGATGTACATCAGCCATCTCTAACGTGGCCTGTCTCTGAGATGTGCTATTACACAGTTCCATGGAGAGCCAGTTTACATGTGATTAAATAGCAAAGGGGCTGCAGGAGGCAGGGACAGGCTGCTTTAGGAAGTGATAAGCAGCAGCAATTGCCTTTTACAATCAGCTTCTCATCATTGCTACCTGCCTGCAAGCAATCTCACACTCCAGAGAGGCTTTTTATTTCCACTTTATGGCACATGAGCCTGAGAGCAGATGTGGGTTCAAACTTTCTCAGGGGAAGGGACACTGGCAGCCTGCATCCTCTGCAAATGCAGATAAACCACTGAGGCAAGGCATGGTGTGCACATACTTATCAGCCAGAAAGAATAAAAAACAGGACTTTCAAGGGACCCTGGCTTTAAAGAAATGTTAAGTTGGTCTCTACTTCAGCATTCATTGCAATTTCTCAGCAGAAACAAAGACACTCAGGTCTCAGGGGTTAAGGGAAGATTTTGCAAACACTACCCAAATCTGTCTTTGGACTTGTACACACAAACATTTAGAAACCAGCCAGATTAAGATGTTCCTTAATTCAACATCTGCACTGCATTTCATTTGTATCTACTCTGTTGATATTCACAGTATCACTCCATGAAAACTTGAGCCTACTTAGAACCATCCCACCTGTTTACAAAACAGTAATCTAAAGGCACCTGTTTGGCAGCCTACCCAAAACATCCTTTTAGAATGAAAATGCTAAGATTTCTTGAAATGAGGACAGGCTGCACTGTTTCATAAGAACAGACTATAACAAGATGGTACAATGTCAGCACTGTCACTGCTTGTTTGGGGGCTGCAAGAGCCGTGGTGTGCCACAAATCCAGCAGGCTGGATTTGTTATTCCCGTTTTCAGACTCACTCTTGATGTGGTGCTCCTGTCTTCGTCAGCAGGGTCAGGACAAAAAACATGAAGATGACAAAAACTGCAAGACCAACCCAAAATCCAATCACAATGGAATCTGGTGAAAGAAAAAAAAAGGAAACAAGATGATCAATATTTTACTTGCACTTGCAAAAAGTTGCCTTCTACAGGCAGCACAAGTGCAAACCCAAAACAATTTGCAGCTTATTTCTGGGTGACAAAGAGAAGGGATAATCAAATTTATCTTTATCTATTTTTAAACAGAAAACTGTCATTGAAAATCTCATTTTGAGACCAAATTTTACTGATATCTAGACAAACCAGAGAGTAGATAACAGAGGGAAGATAATTCTCTTGGTAAGTAAAATAAAAGGAGCTCCCTGTGTGATGCCAGGCCTATTTCCAAGCATTGCTTTGGAACTTCAGTGCTAGAACTAGGAAAGAAGGATTATTTGATTTTCCCCATATCCTCTGTCTCTGTAGAACTGAACTCCTGCTCTTTTAAGTTATTTCTGCCCCAGACCATTAAGTTTCTGGACTTAAATGGATTTCTTTGACAAAGTATCTTTAGGAAGACCTTTTAGTGGCAAGACAGAGGGTTCTGCAAGAAACAGAACCACAGATAAAACAATTTGCTACTTCAATAAATATCAATAGCCAACAAATACCAGATATTTTTGAATAATTTTCAATTTGGGTTTCCAACTTAAGTGCAGAAAACTGCAACACAGTGTCAGAGGAGCACAACAGATTTAGACAAAAAAGTCAAACCAGCAGTTAATCAATAGAAAAGCAACACTGCAATAGCCAAATACAGCAGCCATTGGGAAGAGCATGGCTTTTTGCTTGTGTGCTTAAACTCTATCTGCTCTTCTCATTTATAGCAAATGGACTGCAGGCAATTTGCCAGCACTACTAAAAACAAATCTATGTCCACTTACAATTTCAGGGTGGATCCACAGCTGCTCAAAGCTGTTCAGAGTTTCCAGGAACTTGATTTAGAGAGGTTCAAGTGGAACAAAGATATTTCCAGACACAATCAACTGATTAGCATGGACCAAAGTTACAAAGCACCAGCACTTGGTATTACCTGGCCCAGGACCCATCAGCACTCTGGGGTTTTTTTCACCTGTCATTTCAGTCAGTTATTCTTTACTTATACAAGTATTCAAAACTTCCACTGTAGAAGTTCAAAACCATTGACATACAAACATTCAGGCAGGAAGGCTTGGCCAGGACAGGAATCCTTTCTACCCTTACTTCTCATTACACAGCCACTACCAAGCCTCAGAGATCCTCACTGCCTGTAATGTCTGACCCAGTGCAGCAGGCACAGCACAGAACTGTTGCATTTCCTACAGGACTAACTAAAGACACTGAAAAAAACAGGAATCAGCTATCCTACCTGGTGCTTGACCCCAGCTGTTAATCACACTCCCACTGTGAAATATCTGCCACGCTAAAAGGCAAATGTGGAAACTGGAAATCAACTCAAACCATTCTCTCTTTCCCTGCAAAGTCAAAATGCCTGCTGCAACTTGAGATTTTCTCCCTGAGAAAATACTTTATCACAATGAAGTCTCTCCTTAATCCCTTTCTTAGGTAAGCTAAGGAGGTTAAGTTTCAAGTCTCCCACTGCAATATTTATTGCATCTCTCCTATGCCTTATCTTCCCCTCTCAATACCTTGTGTAAAGTAACTGGTTTGAATATAGATCTCTGTGATGGAGGGGAAGGAGATTTTAAAACCCTTTTCTGTTTAAAGCATTCTGCCATGAGCATTCTTCTGTAATTCCACATATTATGTGCACTAAATTACTTTCAGAATCATTCTGTAAGCACAGCCTGTATTCACTGGTTAAATATATACCTTACCTTCCTAATACAAAATGGCTCATCCTGCTGGACTTTGTAGTACCTGAAGATTTAATCTAAAAATCAATACTCCCTTTAAAAAAATTTACCACTTAAACATTTATAGCTACTAGTACCTTCCAATTAGTCACACATGCTTGGATGGTATGCAGCTGCATTAATTCCCAGAATGTAAAATGCAATCAAGATGACCAAAAAATATGCACATAGTTTATTGCAATCAAGCTGAAAAACTTAACTAAAAGGAAAAAAAAGAAAATCAAGGCTCCAATAAAGTACTGCTCCCCACAAAAATCACACCTGCTATTGTGTGCTGAATAACAAGCCTGTTTTGTGGTTGGTTCGGCATCCCTGCTCCCAACAGAATTCTTAAGTTTACTGAGCCTAATGCTACATCTTCCTTGCTTTATTGTGCCTCCTGAAACACTTCCAACCCTCTGATGTATAAATTACATTGTTTGAATTTGTTTAAAATTCAAGCAGGTATCCTGAGCTCTCTTCAATGGTTGATTTAGGTCTCACTCACTTCAGTGGAAATTATTCAAACCTACTAAATTCTAAACACTTATTCAAAATTCACCATACATAACCCAACTTTTATTCAACAAATATGGTATGAAGGACATTTATACTGCCCAAAGTTACAAATACATATTCATAGGATACTTGTACATTTTCAAGTTGCAGTTTTGGTCTTCTTTTTCTTCATAATACAGACTCATAACATCCTGGAAGCAGTTCCAAGTCCTCAGATCATTGCTACCTAAATTGCCTCTCACTAACATTACTGAGGCTTCCTCATTTTCAAAAGCACAAAAAGTGATTTTGTTCTTATCTCTGCCAGTCACAAGTATCTCCTGGCTATCTTAGGAATTAGGAGAGAAATGTTTTTGTACAACACTGAGTCACAAGTGAAGAATAGGAACACGTAGGCAGGAAGCTGAGCTGCATGAAGTGTGTCTCTGCTGAACTTACACTTATGAGCCTTCAGACCTTCGAACGACACTGGTCCATACTCATAGTACTCGTAGTCCCAGGTGTAATCAGAGTTAGACAAGGCCTGCTGGGAGGTTCTGTTAGAGATCAGCCTCAGGGCAGACATCGTGCACCTCAGCAAATACCGACCTGTGGATATGAAATGCGTTAATGGAGACTACACCTAGCACAGCTTTTGGTTTTTGTTCTTTCTCATCCATTGGATCACTGCCTCATCAGACAAGGCTATCCCATCCCCTCCCACTCCTTCCCCTCATTACAGACAGACTCAGGGGATCAGTGAAAGGCAACCAAGATGTTTGGGGAGCTGAAGCACAGGAGGCAGGAGAGCCTAAGGGTTTGTTCAGCCTGGAGAAGGGACAGCTGCAGGGAGACCTCAGCGCTGTCTTCACTCAGAGGATTCAGAGATGCTGCTGCCAGGCTCTTCTCAGAGGTGCACAGTAAGAGGATAAGAAGGAATGGACTAAAATTGGGCAAAGAAATTCATATTAGATAAAAGGAAAAGTTTACCTGATCTAGTCTAACATGCTTTGAGCAGGAGGTTGGACCAGATGACCACCAGGGGTCCCTTCCAACCTAAATTTCTCCGTGCTGATAAATGGGCTCAATATGCCACTACAGAAGGAAAACAAAACAGGAGTGATTTCCCTCACAGATTAACAAAAACTGCAAAGCCACACTGAGCATCATGAAATTATCTTGATAGATATCTCTGTCATTACCACCATTCTGTACTAGAGCCTTGCATTTTGCAGAGTAATTCTTTTCAGAATATGAGACAGTTTTGTGCACACCAAAAGAAAGCACATCTCTGCACAAAACATGTGCTGCAGTGCTGGAGTCAGGAAATCCAAATTGAAACATATTTCAAAATACTTTTTGTGAAAGCAAGCTGAGCTTTGGGTAATTCTGGATTCAATTAAAACCCAGCAGGACTGACTAACACTTCAAGTGCTAGGAGAGCCATCAAAAAGAATGAAAAATCAGGCACAAAATAAGAAACACTTTCACTCAGGTAATATGAACAGCACTTCAAATTTGTAAAATAGTTCCTTCTGCAGCTATTTTATCATGACCAAATGCTGTCAGTAATGCCTCAAAGCAATTTTAAATAAGTAGTATGCCTGAAAAAGTAAACTTCACACTTAAATACAATGTTCAGAAATTTAAACACATAACAAAAAATTTGACTAGCAAGTTATAACTCTTAAAACAATAAATTGACCTTTTTTTAACCCAAACCAATTTAGTTTTCAGAATGAGCAATCTGACAGCAGGAAAGGTAGGTAAAGGGGTGGGCTGGGGACAGAAGTGACCAACCCCATTCTTGGATCAGGATAAGAAGCTTCACCACATTATCCTCACCCTCCCCTGAGCCATTTAGAAAGCCTCCAGCATTAATAAATAGCCTGAAGCACAGAGGAGGAGGAAAAAAACATGGATATTGTGGACAATGCAGTTCAAGGCTGAGGATGTTTCTCATCTTGTGCTTCCAACACTTTCAGAATGGACAGAGAGAAGGAGGTAAGTCTAACTAAAGTGCCTGCATTGGCAGTAAAGTTGCTCCTTGGCTTTTCCATTTTTTCAAATTAAAGAGAGAATGTGTGATTAAGCTTTAGGTATAAGTTTTCTTATTTTAATCAATTAAAGCAACTGCTGCCTCTGGGAGAAGGAAGTGGCAGAGAAGACCCCAGGATCCCTGTCCTAGTTTGCTCCCATCTCAGCTCTGTCAGTTGTTTATTACAAGGCTCTGTGTTTCGTTTTGTGATGAAACATGGAACCACACAGGGCTCCCACCATCTTTTTTCCCCTTTTCTCCTCAACGTTTTGTTGATAACATGTCTCTTGACTACATTGACTAGTCCTGTTTAAAGGTTGTTTTTCTGTTTTATAACTTTCCAGAGAAGCCTTTCATTTAAATATTCCTCACATAGCATCACTTATGGCCATTGTCACCTCCCTCCTTTTAGTATTGCAAAAGGAGAGGAAATCCACTTGTAGAAAACTTCAGAATATAGGAACAATCTGAAAAATGTTGTTTCTTCCCACCTCAATGAATCCCTGTGCAGATGGGATTCATTGGGCCACATGCAGAGCTCTCTCCCACTCTAGTCACTAGTGTCCATTTATGATTTATGGGGAGGATAGCCACTTCCAGGACACAAAGAATCTGTCCCAGTACAGCATTAGGTTAGGTTTAGAAGCTCCAGCTTTTCACCACTGACTTCATGCATGTGGAGACTTGCTTTCACTGTAGACAAGCCACTATCAGAGGGAGAGATGCTAATGAAAAGTTGCCAGCACTCTGGCTAATCTGCACTTTGAAGGATATATAAATATGCTTCTAAATCAACCAGCAGGGCTAAGCATAATCACTGTTCCAAACCAACTTTCAGCTCACTTGTAAGCTTTGTCTGTCTGAATACCTCCAAAAACTCAGCCTCGAACATGTGAAAACCTTTTATTCTACTTTAAAAGCCAGTCTAACACGGTGGTACAAGGACAAGCACAGTGAAAGAAGTGGCTATTTAGACCTTGCATCTCCTGGGAAGAGCAAGGCAGGCTGAGCTGGCACAGTAGCAGCCTGTCAGGTGCATCTGCCAGCTGCAGCAGGTCATGCAGGGATTCAGGTACGAGGTAAGCACTTCTAAGAAGGAATTCCTCCAGGAGATGCTCTCAAACACTCTTTCTGTCAGACACAGAGAGCCATGATTCAGCCCGTAGCTCCGGAGCTTCACAGGGACCTCCTCTAACTGACCTGGCTGAGGGTTTTTCTGGAAGGTACAGGAGCCTTTTGAGGCAAACATGAAAGCCTCTCTATTGATTTTGATGTGTATGGATGTAGACAGGCTTTCCTCACTCCAGCTCTCTTCTTTCAGAAGGAAGTCAGGAACAAAAAGCTTCACTTTGATTATTCGAGAAACCCCAAAGCAAGACTGTGTTCAGTGCTGCCAACCAGAAATTTAGGCAGGTCTGCATCCTGGAAACTAAAAAGGGCAAGTGCTCAGGGCTTTCTTCTGGAGCATTGGGTTGCTCTCTGCAGAAAAATGTAACCAGATGTTCCCCATGGAACTGCAACTCTTGGAGTTGAATTATGCCTTCATGAGAACTTGTTTGTAATCTGTGTGAAAGTTTGTAAGGTCTCAGCTGGCCTGACAGCTGCCAGTGGCACCTGGGCAAGCTAGCTGGGCTGTCTGTGTTGGCATAAAACCCACACCCTGGAACAGCAGCTGCAGGATATCAAACTCTGTGCAGCTGGACTATTTTCTCCAATCTGGACATCACTGATACATTACATGAGGTTCTCAGCCACTTACCCTTCAAAATGAAAGCAGAACTGAACACACACCACATCTGCAACACAACTTCATGGCTTACACCACCGAGACCACAAAGGCATATCTGGTTTTGCGTGTGCCTGAAACTGTCCTTGCAACCAGCAGCAACTCCCTCCGAAGCTGACCTACCTGCACAAAAAGAAAACCATGTGGACTGTTTATGTACTGTTTGCTTCTGGAGCAAGAGAAACCACCAATATGGTAGACACACAGAGCTTGGTGAATTTTCAGTCACAAACTACATGTATTTTCCACATACTTCTATTCTGCTTAGTGCCACAGAATCTAAGCACTCAATGGTTTTCAAAAGAACAAACCATTGTCCGCCTGCAAACTCTGAAGATCCCAAGACCCAGACAGGGGAAAAAAAGAAGGAACATTTCCAACTGTGGGAAGTCCCAGGCTAAGAAAGCTTATCACTATGCCCTGGTGCATCAGCTCCATCAGCTAGGCAGTACAGTTAACCCAGAAGCTGTAGGCTAAGAGAAGTTAACAGCTCAGGCTGTTCCCTTATCTTCTGTGTTCCCATACCAGCACCAATACTGTGCATGAGGAAAAAGGGAGTCAGCCACCCCCACATTCCTTTTTACTCCATCCCAAAGACTAGGAGGTGAAGTCAGAGAAAAAGACAAAGGAGAAAACCAACCACAAACATACTTATTTACACTTCTGCACTGCATCAGATGAAAAGCAATACAGACCCCATCTTTCTACAGCCCTACCACGTGGCTTTGAACAAGCTGTGCTGCTCCCAAGCACAGACAGGAAAGTCTGCAGGAAATACTCACCTAAGAGTCCTTGTTTCTTGCTAATTCTCAATACCCTAGGTGGGCAGGTTTTGAGTTCAAATTTGTGATCTTTTCAGGGGAATACCCAATTCCACCTGCAATAAAAGAAGAAAGCAAGCAATAAAAATGAGTTAAATTTAAGAGGGGGAAAAAAAAAGAAAGAAAGATATCTGAAAACTGACTTTACAATTAAAAATCAATCATGAATGCCAACTCTGATACCTAGGTCTTTTCTTGGAGAAAAAAGAAAGTACAATGTTAACTGTGGTTATGTTTGTTACTGATGTTCACAAACAGCACTTTCTGAGCTGTTGCACTAAAGTAACAAGAACGGATCCTTCACAAAAGGAGTTTATAACAACAGAAGGGAAAAAAAAACTGATTTAGTCACTGCTTAAACTGTGAACTAAGGATGAGGGGTTACAGTTACAGACATCTTTGCCTCATACCACCATATTACACATCATATAACATGCATTTTGTTATCCTATAACAGCGCAATGTAAACTCCAACAACAAACCTCTTATGCACCCCACACAAACTCCACACCATTATATACAATTTGCATGGTAACTGTATAGCTGCTGTTTGTACCTAGTTAAAAAGTGATGACATTATGGCTTTAAAGTGAAATTTAATAAAGGCTAAAAAGATTTGCCAACTATTTTCCTATAGACAATAACAATCTAAGCAAACAATAACGCCCACTTAGCAGTCCAGCTCAGTAGGTGCCACCTGGAAGTTAAGGGAGAAACTGATATGAAATTATGTCATACTATGAGTTCACTGACTGTATGGTTCTAAAAACAAATAAAGCAAATACTACATAAGCCCACTCATCAGCCTTGTCTGACAAGGCAGATGAACTATACCTAACATGGTATCACAGAACATCTGCATTCCTCTTTCTCCAAAGAAGTCTCAGGCCTGCACTGAACTGTTAGTAGGGAGCTGCTGGCACTTGTTCCCAAAACACACCGAGGCTTAGCTTAACTCCAGTACCAAAAGCTTTAGATATTGCAGCCAGTCTTAAGAGACAGCATTTTCTAAAAGTAATAAAGATTAGCCATAATTCCATTTATTTCCTGCATCTGGGGCAAGACTACACCAACAGTATTGAGCTTATTTTCATCCCCCCACTAAAAGCCACCCTCCTCTTAGATGTGCAGGTATGGCAGCTGCAAACCCAAGTTCCTTCAAGACCAACCAGACTAGAAGAAGCACTATCATTAAGCATTAAAGTACAGACACTTTTTCAGTCCTATAATGTTATAAATGCTGACATCAACAGTATATATACATATATTCAACATTTCCCAAGAGAATGGCTGTCTTTCCCTTAGCAATTTATAATATTGCCTATTTTAACCTTTTTCACTGCAATTTTTAAACCTCTCCGGCTGATTTGTTGTAGACAACCCTGAAGTGAAAGAGCCCTGGCATATCTACCAATGAGGTAAGATTAAACTGTAAAGCAAGTTTTATTAAATGTTTATTTTTATTAGCTTTATTCTCACAGAAATCTCTGTGCTGAGATGGGGATGTTCTGAATTCCTTTCTAGCCCTGAAGTCTGTCAGTCTGATGCCTTATTCTGAGCAGAGAGAAAGGAAAGCTCCCTCCATCTGCTCTCACTGATCAGCACACTGCAGGTCAGTTGGAATGGCTCCATCAGAATATGATCTACCTGTAAGAGTTGCTTTTAAAATACCTCCTATTTGTGCTACTATGTAAGAACCCTTAAAAAAAAAAAAAAAAAAAAAAAACAAAACAGAACAGTCTCCACAGAAGGGACAGGAAAAACACTGCCATTTTTTTGTAACTAAAAGATGGTATTCAGTTTGAAAGCAAAAACAACTCACTGAGAAATTATTTCAATGCAGAGGGGTACGAGACTAGATTGACTCAAATTTCCTAGTCTGCAAGTCATCAAGAAACACTGGAAGCACAGTGTTCTGTGCAGTCAGAAAACCCAACTGAGCCCAAGAACAGAGGCACCCAGGTGTGCTTCAAATAACCCCACTTAAACCATTTGTAACAGGAGCAGGGCTGAAGGAAGGAACAGCCCTCGTGTGATCATTCCTGGGAAACTCAGCACTGACTAACAGCTAAAATCACCTGGGCTCCCTTTGTGTCAATCCCCAGAGATGCCTGGGGATGCCCTGTGCTGCCCAGAGCCGCTGCTGCAGCACAGGCAGCCCTGCCAACCTGCAGCGTGCCAGGCTCCGGGCTCAATGCAGCTGCTCGTAGGGTTGCACATCCCAGACAATGGATGAGTGTGATCAGACCTCATTTCACCTCTGTTTTAGCTTTGCATCAGTGAAAAAGTCACCACAGAGGCTGGCAAGCACAGTGGAAGCCAATGACAATTTCCTCTCTCCCATTACAAAATAATTCTCTAATCTTCACACAGCGTTCATCTGGTCTGAAGCACAGGCCACAACACGCTTGTCATAGCACCTCTTCACTTCTCAATGTTCTCCCTGCAGAAATAGCTCTGTTCCCAGCCTCTGCTGAAGCCAGAGCAAGATAAACCAGCTGGTAGGGAAGAAAAAAGCCCAAACAATACAGGTATGACAGACCATTTATCAGAGCTACTCCCACTCTTGGGTATATCACAGCTGGGGTTTGACACTGCTGTGGTGGAAAAATCTTCAGCTTGTTCTTTCATCCACACAGGGTCTGGAAGTTGTAATCTCTCAGATGCAAAATAACACACGAGCTTTTTAATTTGAATCACATATTACATTTCCTCGAGAAGTAATAAAACAAAATTATAGAGATTTTCTTTAAAATTTCCACACTTACATGACAAATATTTTCTTAACTTTTGTGGTTATCCTACAACATAATGCAGAAATATTGCTTTAATTGGTACAGTGACAATTTCAAGCACTCACTGAAATGGAGCTGTTCATCCAAAGTCAAACTGGTCTGGGACTGTTTCAAGCAAGAACTGTGGGATTTTTTTCCCTTGTTTTCAAACCTAAGTCTTCCCTCCAGCACTGCTGAAGAAGCAAACCATTGTGCCTCAAATACAAATTTCTCCTCAGGTAAATCAGACAGCAGTACACAACTCACAGGCACACGTCTGAATTTTCCCATTCTCATCCCTGCCATATCTCTGTGTTATAAATAAGTAACTAGATGCCAAGAAAGCATCACTGAACCACCACAACCCACTGCAGTGAGTACACAGAATAAAGCCTTCGTTTTTATGTAATAAGATTTATCATATAATTTTGCCAGTAAGAGCTGCTATTATAGGTACAAAGACTTTAAATTTGATTTAAACTCTTGAACAAGCTGCAAGCATATCATCTAGGCTTCACTCAAAACCTTTTCCATGACTAAGTGTACATGGAGACCAGGGACAGAGTAGGCAGTAAATTACTTTGTCCAGCTATTAATATTCTGGGGGGTTTTTTTCCTTAAAAATTCTTGCAACAGCTTGATTTATTTTATATATATATTTGGTTGTGATTGAGATACCCAGAATGTCTCATTATTTTTGACAAGAATGAAGCCAGGCTGTCGTCAGTCAATGGAGACCTGCCATTCCCCTGGCATTTTTCCAGGCATTTACTCCTACGGTCAAAATTATCTTGACTCTCTGATTAAGAACCTGAACAGAAAGCCACAAATGGACAAGAAAAACAACCAGAAGTGAGGACTATTACCTGATTATCTCTAAGTAGAAACAAAAACATCTGTTTGTTTCCACAGTGGTTACGTAAATCTGCGACCCTGCGTGCACAGCCTCTGGGAAGTTCAAATGAGAGGAACAGACCAAAACAGGGAGACACTCCAAGACAGAGCAGTGGGCTGGGAAACACACCTGGAAACAGAAGTGCCTCAGTGCTCCCTCCAAAAGAGTCCAACCAGCCCTGCTGGGGCACTTTGAGGCAGCATTGCCACCGCTGTCCCATCTCTCTGCGAGCTATGCCTGCCACAGAAGTGCCAAACTTGTGGTGTGTCTATGCTTCCAGTCATGTCCAGCTTTATGTGCCAAACAAGGTTGTATGACAGGATGAAAAGGCAAATGTCAGGGAATGGGGACTGCTCAGAGAGAAGTTTTGCGAGCTTGTCACTGAGGTGATTGTTTCCAGTAAAAAAAGAATGGCAGACAGGAGAGAGACCTGAACTTACACACCAGTCACTGTCAACAGAGGCTGAGGTCGGAGGAAGAAGCCACTGAGATGACAACTGTTAGAGACTGTTAAAGGAAAAGGAAGGGAGGGAGAGGGCAGGGGGAAAGTATGAGAATCAACAGACGAGGGAAGAACACGCAGAGAAAGGGAAGAAGGCAAGACAGAGCAAGAGAAGTAATCTAAGGCTGTATGGAGGAGAGGTGTTCATCCCTTCAGTCTGAAAGCACAAAGGAAGAGAGATGTTACCTGGAGGGGGAAAAAAAGGCAAAAAAACCCACAACAAACACAATAAACTCATCTTGGAGTTTTTCCCCCTCAAACATTTTTTTTTCAAACGTTTTCGGTTCAGTTGTTAAATTCATTCAAATGCTCAGCAGTCAGCGTGCTTTTCAGCTGCTCTGCTTCTGAATACAGAAGGAATTACTCCGTTAGAAATTCAGAAAAGAGACACAAGCATTCCTACAGCTGACGTTCTCCACATCACCCAAATGAACAATGCTACCTCCTGCATTTTATTATTATTATTTAAAATGAAAGAAAATTTGGCAGAGAGCTTCAGACCTTAGGGCTTGCGGGAGCCGCCTGCTCCCCGTTCGGAGCCGCCTCGGCCACCTGTTAACCGCGGGCTGAACTCCAGGGGCCCGGGGCTCCCGGGCCGCCCAGCCGGGAGCACCCACCCCGGGGAGGGACCGGCAGGGCAGGGCAGGGCAGGGCCGTCCCTTTCCCGGCTCCGCCGGCTCCCCCCGCCCCGCAGCGCCGGCCCCTCACCGCGCTTACCGCGCCGGGCGCGTCCGCCCGGCCAGATCCCGCAGCGCCGCTTCGTCCCGGCCGAAAGGCGCAGCCCTCCCGGAACGCCCTGGCCCCGCCGAGCCGAGCCGAGCCAGCTCTGCGGGCAGGACGGAGCGGGCAGGACGGAGCGGGCTGGCTGCCGGCAGAGCCGGTGAATCAGCAGCGGGGGCTGCCCGGCCCGCGCGGGCGGCATGGATGGGCCGCGTGACGCTCCCGCTCCAATGGGCGGCAGGCAGGGAGGGATGGAGGGAGCGGCCCCGGGCGGCCACAGGTGCGGGGCTGGCGGCGGAGCCGGTGCGGGGCGGCCGGCGAGGGGCGGGGAGCTCCAGGCGGAACATCAGCTGGGGCAACACCTGCGTGTGGCTGGCCGGGCCGGAGCTCGCACATCCCGAGGGGAAACATCGCTTTTGGAGGGAGAGGGGATGGCCCGTCCCCACCTGGGGCTGAGGGGCCAGCGCGCTTGCACATGGGGAGTCTTTGTGAGCGGGAGCTGATGGGGAGCATTGAGATTGTCAGAGGCGCTGTCTCAGCCGCCAGGAGATCGAGGGCAGTGCCCTAAATCTTCAGGGATTTGGTTCAGGTCTCGAACCATATCACAGGATGGACAAGTTCGGAAGGGATCACAGTGAATCAGGTGGTCCGGTCTCTCTGTTAAAGCTGGGTCGTCCCAGTGCACGTTGCACAGGATTGCATCCAGATGATTCTTGAATATCTCCAGTGAGGGAGACTCCACCACTTATCTGGGCATTCTGTTCCACTGCGTGGTCACCTGCGCTGTAAAGTTCTTCCTCATGTTCAAGAGGAACTTCTGTGCATCAGTTTCTGCCTGTTGAAGAGCCTGGCTCCATCCTCTTGACATCCCCCTTTAGATGCTTATATACACTGATGAGGTAAACCAACCATCTGAATTTCCAAACCTATGAATTGTTGCTTCTTCAAACAAAGAGATATATGGAATGTCATATCTGTAGCTTGCTCTGACAGACTTGCAGGGGGCTGGTAGGACATCTGGAGATCATCTAGGCCTGTGAGTCATCTAGGGTGTTTTGCTCAGGACATGTGTTGGGTCTTCAGGAGCTCCAGTGATGGAGACTCCACAATGTGTCTGAGAAACGCTGATCACCCTCACTGGTAAAAAAAAATCTCATGTTTAATGGAAGTGTCTATTATTGCAATTCATGCCCATTTTTTCTTGTCCTGTCACTGGACACCACTGAGAACAATCCCACTCCATCTGTTTTGGATGGAGTGGGACTTTCCCCACCATCAGTCTTCATCCACACACGTAAGAGTGCCCTGAGCCTTCTCTAAGCTAAGGGATCACAGATCCCCTAGTCAATGTGCACACACCCAGGCTCTTCATCATCTTCATGGCTTTTAATCATCTTCATGGCAACCAGGTGTTGTAAGGAATCACATGGCTTCATTTTTCAATCCAGTGCTAGGAAACAAGTCTGAAACATCACCAGTCCAACAAAGCAGCCAGCCCTCTGCAATACCCATCCTTTAATGTTAGTGGGTCTTTGCCAATGCTCTGAAACTTGTTAGCACTGTCTTCATCTGTTCATTTATAAGCAGGACCTGGGTCTTGGACAGCACTGTCCCTCTCCAGCAGTGGTCATAAAAGCTACCAATACTGTCCTCTTCATCTCAAAAACACAGAACTGATGCTTGTGCATGCTCATGATTGTAATCAGAAATGTGAATAAGCACAATGGCAAGTCAGGAACTTCCCATCTCCTGCTATTTGCAGTGCTGTTGAGAAGACAGAATGACTCAGGCTTTTGCTCATTTTTCTGAGCCTTAAAAATAATTAGCATTCAAATTCTCTCTAAAAAGAAGAAGCCTCAGGTAGCCAATACTCCACCTCCAACACATCTCTGCTGTCCTGTAAGAAAGTATTTCAGAGCTTTTACACAAAATGCAAAGAAGCCAAAAAAAACCAAAAAAAACCCAAAAAAAACCCCAATAACCAACCACAGACTAATGAACCAGAATTGTAGCATTTTTCTAAAGATTCTATATTTTGTTTCTAACAGTTCTTATTAGTGAAAATGCAGAATTAATGACAGTTCAGTAATAGCAATGCAGCTGAAATTGCAGCAGAAGAAACACAGTATTCTTGCCTGATGAGATGTGGAACTGCAGGTGCACAACAGCAGGTGTAGATAGGGGTGCTACACAATGATTTTCCATTCCTCCTGTCATTTAGTTTTCTGACAC
Organism: Pyrgilauda ruficollis; assembly: GCF_017590135.1. Lineage (NCBI taxonomy): Eukaryota > Metazoa > Chordata > Aves > Passeriformes > Passeridae > Pyrgilauda > Pyrgilauda ruficollis. The sequence goes on along the minus strand of NW_024526711.1, from coordinate 2,137,783 downwards.
TTTATGCTCATCATTGCTGTCTCTTCCTTCTAATAGGGACAGCAGTGGGAATTTTTAAAATGCAAAGGAATTCAGCTGAGGGAAGAGGAGCGGTAGTACAGGAATTCATGTTGTGGCTGACCAGAATGAGGATGGAGCTTCATCTGCAGAGCTGCCCTCTTATGGCTCAGCAGCTGCGGCATCAGCCCCGGGTTTAGTGACACACAGCCAGAAACTGCATTTACAATTACAGCACAAATTCTGCAGAAATTAATTCTACCCGTCCTTCTCTCTTCCCAAATCTTTAGAGTTGTGTGTAGTTAACAGCTGCCTGAGGTTTAGCAGGCACCTAGAAAGCAAAGGAAAGTAAACAACACTTCTCACTGCAACTGATTTAGAACTGACAACAAAGAAAGAAAAACCAACAAAACAACAACAGAACAACAGTCTTGAAAGGAACACTACTACAGAGTTAAAAGCTTTGAATTCCTTCCAGACCTGTGGTGGTTTAAACAGAAAGAAGGAGAGGAGCTTTCCTGCACCACTTACAACAATTATGACTGTGTTATAAGAATAAAGCTGTATGGTTGCACTTGAATGTTGATAAAAATGATATAAAGAAACAAGCTTCTGAATTTTTGCCATTTTTCTGTACTACATTCGCAAAAAAACTTCTCAAGGTTGCAGATCTACAAACCAGCTGCTCAAACTGACTTTCAACAGTGCTGTTGACAGACAATTGTACTTACAAATTCAGGGTTCAAAATTGCCACAGATTGATTCTGATTTTCCTTCAAACTTTATTGAATTCCTCTGTTTGTCATGTTTTAAAGGAAATAATATTTTAGCAGAAAGCATATTTTATATACCTTTCAAGATGAAACTAAATTAGAAGCTAAGACTAAAACACTTATGAAGGGAGAGTGAAGTTTTAACAGAAGCCACTCCTTCAAGTTAGATGCAAATCTGCAGATATAAATAATTAATAAAAAGCAGATTACTCACACACCGTGTTCATATCATTGTAGTGACACCCCTTTCACAAGGGATAATTTTAAGGTGTTATTAATATCAAGTGCAAGCTGCGGAAAAACCATGGGGAAGTGGCATGTTGTGCCAGTGGAATTGCTTCTGAGGCACACTCCTTGCCCATGGTAGCCAAAGAGAATCCACCTTCCTCCATCGAAGCATCTTCCACTGCTCTTATGCTCAACTACTGAAAATGCTGTCTCCTTTCCTGTTGGAGTTTGAAGATCTTAGCACCGTTTTTATTATTTGTTTCTTGGTATATTCTAATGGTGACTGGGTAACTATAATTAGCACCCTTTGAATAAGGTTCACTGCATCCCTTTTTTCCTTTTAATAATCCATTTTCATTTTCCAATGAAGATAGATCAGAACTTAGACGTTATTCCAGCACCAGACACACGAAAGGTGAATATCAACTCTCTAATGATCCTGCATGTTCCTCTTTGCAGTAGGATGTAGAGCCCACATAACCACTTCATAACAGCAGTCAAGTACTTAACTGCTAGTTTTGTCCCTAGAAGCTTCTCCAGAATCATAAATTTCTAGCATATGCTCCTTTTTTCTTTGTGTGTGACCTGCAGTCTGTGTTCCTCTCTCTCCAGACTCCATGTTCTGAAATGCCTTTTAACAACATAATAAAAAAAGCCAGGTCAGTTCATGACTATGACACCTTTCCACTGATAGCGGCTTAAAATCTGAATCAGCACCACACCTGATATGTTCTTACTTGCATTTTAATGCAATTAATTGTGTTATCCAAACATGGTGCAGATATAACATGTAACTTGCAATTATTTTTATGAGCCAAAGTTGTAATCTAATTTAAAAACTGACTTATACTGGTTAGATACACCCTAGTTCCCTTGAAAGTACTAGGTGCTAGTCAGGCTTTGAATAAGCTCACTTCTCTATTCTCAGGGGTTAAAACAAACAGTTTCTCTGACAGCCAGCAAGTATCAGTAATCAGATTCCTGGATAATTGTCCCAACTTCCCCAACACTTGCAGTTACCTCCTAGAAAAGTTTAAGTCCTGAAAAGAAAGAATAAGTCACCCAGAGCACTTGCAGTCTTCGCTTTAATTTCATTTGATTCATCCTGTGCCAAACTTCCTGCTCATTTGTCCACCTGTGACAACCTGTCCAGGTTGTCCTTGTACAGATCCTCTCATCTGGTCCTTTTGGTAATGCCTTAGCACAGCATCCTTTTTCCTTGGTGGTTTGATCACAGAATAAATTCTATTGTGATATCATATTACACTCTATTTAGTGAAGAGCCTTGTTCCTGGAACAGCTCCTATTTCTGAGAGGAGTAGAGAGAAAAAAGCCCTCAGTGATTTCTGGTTCAATCTTGTAAGCTGCGCAAGGAAAGAGGAACAGGCAGACTTCATTCTGATAAATTTCAGATATTGTTTTCTAAATATTGTGTTGTATATGAAGCAGCTTTATTCCAACAAAACTACTAATGAGTCACAGGCATTATATCCTAGTTTATCCTGCAGATGACAGTTCTGTCATAATTTAGCAAAATAACCTGCCGTGCCTGCCAAGCCCAGCATTAGTAAGTAATGAAACAGAAATATGCTCCATGTCACTGAGATTTGATAAGCTACATCACACAAAGCCCTACCAGAAAGCCATGTTCACCCACTGAAATTGGTAAGCCATGTCAACTGCTGGAAATCACGAGTGTCCCTGACTGCCCAAAGCTCCTCCAGGTTATGTTTGCTTTATTTTGGAGTCTGAGAAACAGGTAAACCTAATTTCCTTTTACTGCCCAGATTTTGCTGTGCTGTGCAGAGGAGCACTTCTGCAATGGAAGCCGAGGCAGTTGTATCTTTCCATAGACTGTTGGAAGGGAAGGAGGAAGCCTAAGTTCCATTCTACCCTCAGACATGAGGCTCACAAGTCCTCACAGACCCTTGCACTGAAATTCAATTGTCCTGAAGTTGTCTGTGAGGAACTGGCTGATCTGAGACTGGAGGAAAATAAGTGTTTCACTGCAAGTATCCCCCGGCTTCCTAGCAAGGGCAGCTCATCTGTTTTGTTTCACAGATTCATGTCTAGGCAGGGATAACCTGCCAAGCATATTAATACTGGTGTGCCTTGCAGGTATTGACTCAGATGTCTGGGTTGTGATAGGCTTTACTGCACATACTGCCCTGCTCAGTCTGTGTTCTCCTTCTTGTAGCTCAAGTCATAGCTCACATGGGCCTGTGAGTGGGGCATTCGCCCCTGCAGGGATAAATGGGATGTGACCAGACAGCTGGAGACTGCAAAGGCAGGACATGAATATAATTCCACATTCCCTTAGATAGAGAGAGAGGACATTCAGATATTCGTTCTCTGGTCATTTACAAAGGCTGTCATTTTATGCTGAACCCTTAGGGCAGGTTGTGAAGCTCCAATCTAGCCTAGAATTTGTAGTATTTTCATTCCTGCTGTCTCCTCCATAGTAGAAGGGGGTACTGACAGTGGGGATCGCCTTCTGCCAGAAGTGTGCTTGCTCACAGAAGATTTATAGTCATGTATTCACTGCTGCAGAGAGGATCTTGATCAACCAGGTCTGCACCTCTTGAGAAATCATGTAATTGAACTACGAGGCAACTCACCATAAAAAATTATTACACTGCCTTTGTTGAGGCATTGTTTGCTGGGAGCCAATTTAATTTATTAGATAAATCAGCAGAAATTAATATAATCAGACAGGCAGACTAATATGCACACAGTCCTTCGTCTGGTCTGAAGAAGCTACATCCTCAAAGCCAAGTGCAATTTGAATGAGGTTTTAACTTGATTTTTCTTAATCTGTAATTGGTTTGAAAGAATATGTGATTGAAACCTGTAAAGCAGAGGTTGATATTAGAGAGACCTAGAGTTCTAAGGTTGGTAGCTCCAAAAAAGGAGAGAGAAGTACTTTACTCCATACAGAATAGATCTGTAAAGGATAAATCCAGGATGGGAAGCAGGCAGAAGCCAACATTCTTCAGCCTGTGGTTTTCAGTATGCAGCACAGTTATGAACTATGCTTGCCAGACTCTTCTGGTTAAGGTAAACACTTTGAGGGCCATGAGAGAGGTGAAAGGAGCACTTCTCTGAAAATGCTGACAATAAGGAGGTGTTTGGTCTGTGCTATGGCACAGCAACAATTTGGTTTCTTCAAAATTCATAGACCAACATCCCCACTTCTACAAATACAGCTACAGTCCAACATAACGAGCTCAGATACTGAACAGTCACTGTAATGACAACATTCATTTAAAAAGGATGTTCTTTCTTAAAATATCATGGGTTTGGGAAGCCCCTTAAATAGACCTTATTATGTTATAGGAACAACCCCTGATTATAGTACATGCACAGTTGTCACATAGCACCAGCACTGGTGAGTGTATGGAAGAAATACACAATCAAGAGCAACCCACCATCTATAGAAAAAGAAAAGATTCTTGGTGGGAAGGAATTGCCTCCTTTGTTCAAGGTGGTCAGCAGAGACTCCTAAAATTTTAGCAGTTTCCATTTCTGTTAGGCACTTTAAATAATAAACATCACTTTAGAACATCTCTCATTTAACCTCCAGTGAAACTTTAGCTCTTTAAAGGGCTTGCTGTTTTAAAAATTCATTTTGCACACAGTTTGTATAAAACTAAAGCTCCCTAAAGTCTGCATGTAACTGGCTTTTAGCCTTCTTCAGCTTTGAAAAGTTTCCCTTGATAAAGCAAGATATTCTTGGACTACAATCAGTTTTTTTAGCCTCTAATCTTTGTAAGTCATATTTCTTCAAAGAAATAATCTTTCTGCTTGGACTAGGATAGAGCTTGGAAACAGCTATTAATATTTAAGTACATGCTATTTGTATAGGAAAATGCCTTTCATCTGGAGGTCTCAAGACTTCAGGCCAGCTTCAAATCCAACTCTTGAGTTCAACAGAGTTGTCTGAGCTGCCTCCTGTGTCAGAGAAAAGGTCTCAGGCTCTTTTATCTTCTGCACAATCAGACTTAAAGTGCTCCAGAGGCCAAATAATCTCTGTGACTGGAGAGCTTGGAGAACAAGGATGAACAATACAGGAATCCTTCTGGCTAGCTCAAGGACAGGAGGTCAGGACTTTTCACCAGCAACTAGGTGAGCTATATTCATTCCTTCACCTTTAAATGAGGCTGCCCTCATCATAAAGGGCTTGCTGGTAAATTGAAAAGGCTGAACTTGCTAACCTGAAGGCCTTCTTTCCCTGAGGGTCTGGCAGTTGTAGCTTCCAACAGTTAAAAGATTATTTTATAGTATGGAAAAGTTTTTCTCTACAGCATTGACAGGTAGCATGCAGCCTTGCTTCAGTGAGAGTCTTGTGTCAGAGGCTGTGTGAGTATGGAATTATAAGTCTGTACTCAGTAAAGGCTTTTGGTATCTGTCCAAAATCTTTCTTAGTCAGAGAAAAACCAACTCTTTTCAGCTCCCTTAGGTCAAAAACAGTCTGATGACTCTGCCAGGTCTAACCCAAGCTGTGTTTCAAAGTCCACGCTGTTCCTGAAATCCCCATTGACAACTTATTCTCAAATGGAACTCAGTGGGACAGAAAAAAGGGCAGAGGTGAGGGCCACCAGCTTCAAGCAGCATTCAGCCCTCTGTGTAGTCTGGGCAAACACATGGCACAGGTATTCCCAGAATGAGCAAAACAAAGCTGCTACAAGAACTGTACAAGAACAATGCTGTAGTTAAGCAAATGGTTTAGAAAGTTAAGCTAAAATGAGAACACCAGGTATGTTTAAACTGTCAAATATGATAAAGCCTTTCAGTGACAATAGGCCTGATATGCTATTCCTCTTGCTAGGTGGTGTTTGAGAATGGAGTAAGGTTCTAACAGCTCAGTAATATAAATAATAGGCAGCTTTTTGGAATCATACTGTACACCTCGTAATGAAACTAATGGGCCTTATCTGTACAGATCAAAACAAAATAAGATTTCAGTATTTTAAAAGAATATAACAGTCATAAATTGGCATCAGCTTGATATGGATATAAATGTGCAGCAATTCCGAGTGCTGGTTTTAGGATCAGTGTGAGTGTAAGTGATACGCCTGAAGCCTCCTCATGAGAGACACAATTAATGCTGCAGTGCTTCTCTCCAGCAAGACCTGATTATTAACTTCTTGCTGCTTTTCCATGTTTTCAAGAACAATTTTTGGATTGCACGAGAGAGAATGAAAATGAAACTTATAATATCCATATATCTTTCTTGTGACTTAAGTTCCTAGTAAGCAATTTCATGTATATATTTGATAAGTCCATTATAATCATGAAAAGTGGCAGAGGTCCTCTGAGGTTGTAGGATACAACAGCCCTTATATCTAATTTAGAAGTTTTTTATAGTGAGGGTGGTAAAACCCTGGAAACTTTCAAGGCCAGATTGGATGGGGTCTGACCAACTTGAAGATGTCCCTGCTCACTGCAGAGGGGTTGGACTAGATGGCATTTAAAGGTCATTTCCAACCCAAACTGTTCTATGTTTCTGTGATTATAACATTCAGGAAAAAATCTTGACATACTAAGCTAAGGAACTCCAAATGAAGTTGAAGAACTTCAGTTCTTCATTTTCTTTCTACTTTTTTTAACACAGCCCTTGGCAGTAGTTCCAGATCTTGATGTTTCATAGTAGGAAGCAGAGTACAAGTCCATATAATGGGGCAGCTCTGTCCTGAAGCAGACAGAGGTTAAATGGGAGTGGGGGATGTTATAGCAACATGCCCGAAAGAAGATTTGAGAAATACAAAGCATAAAAATATATTCATACTTTGTGTCCAGGGAAAACACCCCAGCTATCAGTCCCAAGGGGGAAATATAAAAATGCTCTAAAAACCCTGTTCCCAACTCTTACCTTTGTCACTATGATTAAATCCTCCATCATGAGCAGTAGATAGTATATTTGTAAATTGTTGATGGAGTATCCTGCACTATGCTATATTGTTTGGCTTCAAATATTTTTATGACTTTCCAGGAGGGGGAAAAAAACCAACCAACAAGTCAGTTACAGGAATAAAATATAATTGAACTCAATTTCTTACCTTCTTCACAGAAGCAACAAGGGCACAAAAGCAAGGTATGTCAGGAGAACATAAGGCTGGAGATACCAGCACAACCTCATGGTTAAAAACACCTCTCTCAGATTATCAAAAACTTACAATTGGTATCAGGAAAGAAACTAATGTAGTGGCTGAACTACTCACAGTGCTACTAGCTAGTACTGAAAATTGCAGGACTGGTGGCACAATCTGCTTCTTTGCTAAGAAGTTGACTCGAAACTTTCCAATGCTGATGGATGGCAATGGGAAGAATTTATGTCATGAAAACTACTCACAAGCAAAATACTGGACAACAGCCAAGGAAGATGGAGAAAAGATTGCTAAAGCTGAGAAATACAATGCGTACTAAGTATTAAACAGTAGGAGAGTGAAGGGAGCTAGGGAGTCAGACAATAAACAAGTGACAAGTAGAGCCCTAAATTAATTTAATCAGACAGGAAAAATCATAACAAATTTTGAAGAAGAGTGAAAGGAAAATGCCAAGAGGCTGAAAATTGAATAAAGGTGCAGAGAAAGCACAATGCTTTTAAATTGGTTTAATTTAAAAATGAAACCACAGGAGGAACACTTATCATTGTACAGGGGAAAAGAGACAAAGAGCTCTCTATCATCCTTCATTCTTTATCCTTCATTCTCTATCATCCTTCAATTTGCGCAAGTCATCTTCAAACATGGAAGAAAGCTACTTGTGTGTATCGTTATTTGAGCCTGATAACAAGCTTTTCTGTAACACCCTCCCACTGCCACAGTACTGAAGCAGATTGTGTGGAGCCATGGCAGAGATTTGAAAGGTCTTACCCAAGCAGTCCATGGCTAAGCCAGGATCCAAAGCCAGATGACACTTGAAAAACCATGAGCCAAATGCTGCTGGTACTTGAGACCATCCTTTCTTGTTGATGGTCTGGCCAACACATTGGCATGGCTAGGCTTGGCATCCCCAAGCAGTACTAGAGGACAACCAGGGCTTTGCAAGTTGTTGTTTACAGCTGTGGAGAAGACACAGACTCCTGCATGTGTTCCCAGATGCTCCAGCCTGTGTATCTTCAGAAGCTCTCTGACTTTCACAAAAGAGAGCTGATTACTGCCTTCACTGTTAAGATCTATCCTGTAAGAGCTGCTTTGCTTCAGTGGCTTCAGCGACCTGCTATATATAAATGTGCCAACAATTACTGTCCCAGCCAAGGCTTCAGGAACTCACACAGCTTGACTGGAAGCTGAGCTGTCTTCTCAATGCAGAAGCGTTGTGTTGTGGGTTAACATGGAAGGCAACTGAACACCACAAAACTGCTCGCTTGCATCCCCCTCCAACCCACAGTGGAGAAGGGGAAGAGGAAAGGAAGAGCAAAAGCAAGACAAAAATGGTTTAATTAGCAAAGGAGAAGTGAAAGAAGAAAGAAAGAAAACAAACTGAACCAAACCAAACGAATCACTTACCACCTCCCACAAGTGGACTGATGCCAGCCATGAGCAAAAAAAAAAAAAAGATGGCTCATCTCCTTAGATACTCTCCTGTCCATTTTGTTGTGAACATGACATTATATGGCATGGAATATCCTTTTGCTTGTTTTGGGACATCTGCCTGGTTGTGCTCTCCCTGCTCTCAATCTATTCCCTGATGGGGGTGGACACGAAGAGTGAGAAAACATGAATGAATAAACAGCATTCCAACCAGGATCAGTACAGGGAAAGTAGAGGGAAAGACAGGAATCATTGCCTAGTGGAAACTTCTCTCTCTGCAATTGACACATCCACTGTAGGAGTCCTTTCCTGTCCTTCTCTCCCTGACTATAACCAGGAGTGAGCTGAACATCCTACGCTTGACTTCTGGGTAGTCAAGGAAAGTGAATCATGCATCTCACTTTTCTGTCACCCCCACTACATATAAAGGTAGAACACTTTCCTGTTCACTGATGCTTTTGTTTGAAGGCAGATCAACAATGGCAGTTACTGAAAAAACAAACATCTGGAGTAGAAGAAATTCCATTTCCTACAGCAGGCTTAAGGAGGATTGTCCCAGTTTTGAGACGCTCATTATCAGAAGCTGAAAGAAAAAATTTAGGCTCATACACCATGTGAGAGCAAGCAAATTACATTGCTATGCAACTCCTAAAGAAGTGTTTTTAAGTTCAAATCTTGCCTTCCCAAAAGCAGAGAGTAATACTAAGTTTACTTCTAGATGAGCCCTGCTGTTTTGGATGCTATAACTTAAAAAGGAATAGGATAGGTTGTCACATTCATTCATCATTCCTTCCTGCATGAGGCACCTCGTAAATACAATAGTAGGTTGTACAGAATACAATTTTCCCATCCCAGTCTCAGGTTTTTCAGTTATTAGAACAATACACAAAGATTTTTCTACTTTTCGTCTCATTGGCCAATCAGTGCCAAGCTGTGTCAGGACTCTGGAAAGAGTAATGAGTTTTCATTATTATCTTTTTAGCATTGCTAAATGCTTTCTGCATTCTTTAGTGTAGTATAGTTTAGTATTCTTTAATAGAATATGGTATCATAAAATAATAAATTAGCCTTCTGAGATCATGGAGTCTGATTCATCATTCCTTCCTGCATGAGGCACCTCGTAAATACAATAGTAGGTTGTACAGAATACAATTTTCCCATCCCAGTCTCAGGTTTTTCAGTTATTAGAACAATACACAAAGATTTTTCTACCCAATTTAACAGCAAACAGCACTTGTGCACGTCTGCTTGCTGAATTTGATTATTTATCAACCAACTTAATGGACAGTGTTTGGGTACTGCCTAACATGAGGAATGTCAGATTCCTAAGTGTCAGAAATACCTACAGGATGCACCCACAACAAAAAAGAAAAGTCTTGATGAGGGTGTGGAAAGAGAATCTTTAAGGTTCCTTCCAATGCAAACCATTCTATGATTCTATATAAAACCAGCTGATAAAAAGCTGTGTCTTGGCACATTTTCACTTCTCAGCCTTTTCTTGCACACTTCCCACTTTCCGTCCAGACTGGTCTGTTTTGTACTTACCCTTTTTCACTCTGGAGAAGATTGTTAAGATGACAGCTGGGAAGGGAACATGGAAATCAGATGCAGTAAGTTCTGGAAAAACTTAAGTATATTAGCAGGAAGTTCTGGGGAAACCGTGACTGCTGAGGATCTACCCCAAGCTAAGGTTCACCTTGTCACTGAAGGCTTGTTGAGGACCAGACTGATGGAACAGTGAGCTCCAGCTCAGCAAGACTCAATAAAGACACTTAAAGTATTCCACACTACAGGACAATGATCACTTTGGAAGAAATATCTCATGCCTAAAGAGGATAGAAAAAGATAGCTAAAAGGTAACTTTTTGACAATGCCATTCTTCAGTGCCAACCTACCAGAGTATGGTTTAAAAGAGGATCATGCTGCATAGCAGATAAAAGAACAATTGAAATATCAAGCTGGTGGGGTTTTTAACAAAAATAGCAATACCAGCCAGATAATATGATTTAATATGATTTACCAGATATTTCAGAAAGTGACTTGCACAGACAGGATAGGTCCATAGTGCCAGGATAATTCTTTGATGGTAGTCTATAGAAGCAAAGGACAGAGTAAACAAGTCTTGACACATTTGCTCTGTTATGTAAAGTACCTTACCAAGAGTAAGAAACATATAAGACAGAGACAGTAATTGGAATAAATATAAGACAGCTTGCCAGGAAATTTAGTCGTTAGGCAAAATAAAGATGTTTTAGATCCTTGCAGAGACAAAGAGACCAATGATCAGGCACACAGGACACACAAGATGCTCACCACAGATTTCCAGGTCCTAAAAACAGACCAGAATTTCTTGGCAAAAGCAATAAAATAATATATCCATGAATATGTCTGAAGGGAAGATGGGACATATTTTGTAAGTAAATCTTCCATCTGTCAGCCTAAACATGCATCACCAGCAGCACTGGCTGCCAATGATCCAGGAGGGCATGGCTTACTCTCATCTCAGAGTACTAGCAGAGACTGCTTTAGAAGATGATGTGCACAGAGACTTTTTTCTGCAAATTAAGTATATACATTCAGATGCCTGCACTTAGCTAACACAAAAGCTGAAACAAAGGCCTCACACCCACATCTCCCTGGGGGTCACACAGACAAGCCTTACAGTGCTCCTTGGGATGAGACAAGTCACTTGTCACCAAAGAAATTAATTTATTTTAAGAGTCTTACTCTTCCTAAATAATGGGATTCCCTGAAATAATTAGTTCCTTTTCTTCCATGGAAGGGATAAAGGATTTAAATTATGCAATGCTGACAGTGACTGTGATAATTATACCTCTGCAATGCATAACAGGTTGTTTTCACAGATGACATAGATTTTATTAAAAAACAGTTTCAGGATTTGTTTTCAACAGCAGTGTAGACTTGAAAAAACTGCCATATTTACAGTAGAAGCAGGGGAGACCTGAAACAAATTAACACTTTGATTAAATTCTGTCTGTGCCAAACATTTTTTCCCCAATATGAAGCAAGAAACGAGAAGACATTTACTGCTTATGTTCATCCCTTGAAGCCCAGATGACAGCAGGAGAATGTGTATTCAGGGCCTGACCTTGGGCTCCCTGAAACCAAAGGCAAAAAAAGGTAACACTTTGCACCGTGGCATCACCCCTGGATTTCTGCAGGTGCATTACAAAATTTCATGCTGGTTTCATTTTCTTTTTCAAACACTTCTTTAGCCATCACATTCCCATCTCTAGACAACCTTGTGAACATGTCAGTAGAATAACACTCACTGGTCAAAACATTTACATTTAGCTCGTCTGTTTTCCCTGATTCTTTATCTTGGCATTTTTTCAAGGAATGCTCTGAGGCATTCTGAAATTGTTGGTTGTGTCAGCTTCATGTCCTCCTCAACCCCTGTTTCTCTATTATGCTGCCATTTCTTCTCTTCAGTAAAGGCTGAGGTGAGGAAGAGAGAAGGAATAAAGTGTTTGCTGCCCTTCACTTCCACCAACACATGAAATCAACCCAAGTTGGTAAAAGGACAGCAGGCACTATTTTCAAGTCAACATTTTTGTGACAGATACTGAAGAGCCCAAGTCAGCTTCAGATAGAGAACTGCACTTCTCATTGTTGTTTCATTCCAGTTTTAACAACCACCCAGGCTAGGTACATTCAGTCCCAGCACAGCCATCTATACAGTCAATTGTGTACTAAAATAGACACTATCACAGGATCAGCCAGAAGTGGGTTTTTGTCAGTGCCTAGGAGTTCACACTCTAGTTGCAGGTGACAAAACTACTGTTAAAATGATTTAACTCTTTTCAGCACTTTGCAATACAAAAACCTAAGTTGGAAAGAAGAGCTTACTCACTAAACCTTATGATCAGGAGCATCTTTAAGTTCCACAGGGATGGATGAGTAGTGGACATAGAAGTAGGCTAAGCCAATTTGCTTTTCCAAGGGTGTGATGCCAAAGCATCTGCTAAGGCACGACACATGGATTGCAGCCATGTTTGGCCAGGCCCATCCCTTGCTGAAATCAGTACCAAGGAAGTGTGGGCTGGACCTACCTTCCACCACACAGAGCAATTATTACAGTAACAGCTGCTCTGCAAAAGTACTGAGAAATGTTTGTTTCCAGCAGAAACAGGACAGGCAGCTTTGCTGAGCATTACCTGTATCCTTTGGGCTAATGGGAGCACTCTTTCACAAGCCCCAGAGAAAGACCTGCTCTACAGCAGGGCTGCCTTTGAGGACACTCTTCCCAAGAGACCACCCATCTTCTTTCTACTACAACATTTGACTTGCACTTTGTTCCCAAGGTGTTTGTGCCTCTTCACTGGCAGTATGCAGGTCCCACCCTGCATGACTAGGGGACATAGAAGTAGGCTAAACCAGTGGATCCCTGCATGCTTTTACATTCTTGGCATCCCAGCAAAGCTCCCCAGCCATTACTGGGCAAGGGATGGCCAGCAGTTTTCCATTTTGTGGGAACAAGTAGCCAATTTGATGAGAGAAATATTACAAGACTGGAGCATCTTCACTATACCAAATTTTCAACCTAGGTTTAAATCTGAGAGCAGGTTAGGGCAGAGGATGAAAGAGGAATGTCCCGCTGATGCTGTGTCCTCACAGAAGACCAGCAAGGTTAGAAAACCCCATAAGAGCCCTGAGCTGAATGTGCAGAGCCCCAGCCTCCACGAGGGGTCTTTCTGCAGTTGCAGGTCACCTCCAGTGTCTAACAGTAAAGAAGGAACCCCTGTGCCTGAGTGATGGATTCATCCTGCTCTCCTGTCAAGGAGCACACTTTAAGAGACACCTCCAGATAACCCCACTTCTCAGGGTTCTGTCAGCTTCTTTTTTAAGTTCAGGTTGTGTGAGCATCCCAATACACAGTTCACAAGCATTGCTGCCATGCTTAGAATTTGATTAAGAGCTTTACCAAGAGGAGATTCCACTGCATTAAAAAATGGGTATAATAATCAATTTTTTAAAAAATCATATAATATTTACTAAAATTCCACTGTCTTTGGGTTTCACTGTACACAGCCTAACAACGTACAAATTCAGAATTTGCCACACACTCATTCTCCCTTGTGTACATAAAATTTATTTGCAAACAGTGCCATGATACCAGTCTATTTGAAAGGGGAAATAAAAGCAAACACACTTACACTTAGGAAGCTGTCTGGACTGCCAAAACTGCTGCATGCCATTATAAATACAACTGTGCATGGAATACAAACAAAAATTGTATCCTGTGTCTTTTTCTGTAGAATTTATTCACCTGAGACATACCGTGGTCTTGTTATTTTCCTGTTTTATTAAAGGTGACATTGTTTTGTTGGCATTATTCCCAGTGAATGGAATCTGAAATAAGTGTTGTTCCAAACCACCCATGGCATGGTCCATCAGTCCAGCTAATTTCTCTCTTATGCTGAGCAACATTTTCATTGCTATGGTAACTATACAGCTGTTACAGGACTGGGGTAGGAAATCAGTTTCGGTAATTATTTCTCAGTTCCTCAGATCCAAGGGAACTCCTGCTTACTCTGCTACATCCACATATGTTTTGGGGAGCACAGATATTCACTGATGACTGAACCTCTTTACAGACACATCTGCAAATGGAAAAAACCATGCCTGCCACTGTCAAGAAGCCCACACTTCACACTGTCAAAGGGATCTCAGCCATATGCAGAGAGGCAAGGTTACGTGCATTTTCCACGTTCATGGTATAGGACAGTTTTCAGAGTTGGACTAGAGAAACTAACACAGAGGATCAAAGCCAGGTGCCTGAAAGAAAAATGTTCTGGTGCTTTCAGCTTGTGTGCCAGATCAGGACACCTCAGTGCCTTGCTCTAAGACATTGTTTGGCTTTTTAATAGATTGAACTATTACCACAGGACAGCCTAAGCTGTCCATTGGTCTCCATTTACGGCTTCTGGTAACAATTCTGGTTCAAAGGTACCACAAAACCAACCTCTATGATGCAGCACAGACAAAACCAGGAGCATTAAATCTGCTGCACGATTTTGCTGGAGAATGTATTGAATATCAAAGTAGAGTTCATTGTAAATTCTCTCAATGGCAACTGATGGGCTGAGGGAGCTGAAACCAGTGTCTTTACTACTAGCTGTCAATAAAAGTAATAATTGATGAAAATGTATTTCAAGCATTTTTAATCATCCTTAGCTTCCAGTAAAGAAATTTAATTTTTTTTCTGCTATTTGAAGAATATATAAAATTATAATTCCTAGTTGAAAAAAGTAAGCAGTTATGCACAAGATTCATGCATTTTCTTGACTTCTGGCAAAGGATGAAAAAGGAAAGGAGCAGCACTCAATTTTTCTTTGTAGCAATTTTGAAGTAGTCATATTAATAATCAGAAAGAGACTGCATAAAAGTTTGGCCGTTACTTGCAAGTTTTGTTGCCAGATCTGTATTTGCTGTGAATGTTTTAAAAATTATTTTCCAAGGCAATCATGTGCTGGGCTGGGAGAAGCTATTTTTGGAGCTATAGATACACTGGCATATTTTATTACTAAATTATTCTTATTTTTCTAAGAGCATGTCAGGGAGTGCTACACAGAATTAAATGCTAATCAAGGTAAGTTATACCTCAGCTCAAAGCCTTATCAAGAGAGACTGGCAAATGTCTCCCTTACATATGCAAGATACCATGTTCCTATGTCCTCAACATAGGCTAAAGGGTTGTGTCGAGGTTTTATAATCTTAACAAGATGTGTTTTGCTGGGAGATGCTATTTCTTGTCTTAGATAAACTGAAATAAGAAAAAAAAAAAAGGAGGGCACACCGCCTTTGTGTCTGAAACAGAAAGAAGAGATTTCCAGCTGAAATTTGAGATGGTTGATCTGAATTTAACTTGATTCTGTTCCTCAGTTACGCAGCTTAAGGGGAAAGGAAAGAGAGCAGCATGGAGCAGAGGAGCGTGCTCCTGAGGAGAATGATGAGCACAGTGTGAGGCACAGGGAACACACACACACACACACACACACACCAGCCATGAGTGCTGTGGAGTATATAAGGCATACAGGCTCATGGTTTGAGACCTTAGGTTGGAGGGAGTAGGGTAGAGAAACATTTTGAGACAACAGCAAGGCAATCTAAACTAGAGATTAGTGTCACTGGACAAACTGATGTATAAACAAGTCTGAAAAATAATGCACCAAACATCCAGTATATTATCAATACAGAATTCCCTCCTTTGCCCTTGTTCACTGACCATGTGTGGCTCTGCAGAACACCACTGCAAAGGCCTGATCAGAGGTCTTTTGAGTGGAGTTTTTGAGAGGTTATGTCTCAAATATAAATAAAGAGTCTAGGAGATGAGTTCAAAAGGTAACCAAAGCCTTACAGGTTCACATTTAAAAAAAAACTTATTTATTTATTTATTTTAATATGAGTAAAATACAGGATAAGGCCTTACTTTAACTGAAGCAGATGACTTTTCCCTTAAATGGTTTGTCACTTCTTCATCTTCTATGGAGCTGATGCTCAACATTTTACTTTGTGTTCTGCACTGACCTTCCTTTGATCAAGAGGGACACAGTTCAAAGCACAGATCAACAAGACCAAAAGGGAAACAAGATGAGTCCCTTCTCCCCATCCTGAGCCGGTCAATTAGTTTAGCAACTTTCTTCTACTTTACTGGGAGTGAGCCAGGCACCACTCCTGACTTAGTGAGCAGAAAGGTCTTACCACACTGTGCTTTAACTAACATACCTGTCTTTACAGACTTTGGCAAAAGCTGCTCTTTTATTACTACAATTCGACTAGCATGAAGTGAAGTCACTTATTCCTCAAGAGATTATTCCTTATAATCTCAAGTGCTTTCTCACCCTTCCATTTTCTTCCAGATAAATATCTTTGTATCTTTTGCAAGTTGATTCAAACTTCTTGCTTTACTTGCTTTTAAATCCACAGTAAGTGGATCTTCCTTACCTCATCTCACTGCATTTTAAACTGATTTCTTAATTCGAATAGGGGAAAATAGTTTCAACAGGATCATGTTTTCTATGTGAAGATGCAAATACACACAGGATTGCCAGCAGGTACATTTCAGTTAGAAATGTTTGCAAGTTGGTGACAAAATCCAGACATTCCTCTTTGATCTCTGCATGCCCAATCATCAATAACAGAATCAGTACATCCCATGAGAAGTTACAAAACACACAAGGTAAGTGCATTTCTCATGATTAAATGCAGAAATACATGCAAGTTGGGAGGAACATTCTGCCATTTTAAGGTTTAACACCATCATCTGCACCCTAGGGAGCTCGTCACTCTCTTCTGGGACACCCAGCAGCAGCTCCTGGCAGATGCCACATGCTCAGGCTTGGCAGCCAGCATGGACTTGACAATTTTCTACACCTACTAGAATTTTTTACCTGTGTTGCCACAGCAACTCAGCATGTCCAGTTTGTGTGAAGACAGTAATATGTTTCCATGGGAACTAAGCATGCAGGTCTGCCCTAAAATTTCAGCTGGGAAAACATGAAATTTTTCCAATAACAAGAAAATCAATGAATGAAAGGCAGGTAGCTAAGTAAGAATCTGTACTGCATACTCATAGGACTGTATCAAGAGACAACCACAGAATATTTACTCTGGCCAAGAACTAAGTAAATTTGTACTCCGACTAGATAGTCACTAGTGTGTGATAAGACACTGATCACACACTCTAGGACAGCTCCGTAAAAATATTATTTTTTTTCCCCTCAGTGATTGGCAGCTTTAATATTTATAATATCTGCTCAAGAAGTTGAAAGGGCTGTGGTACAGAGAGTTTGGGGTTTTGTCAATCCAAATTTCTCCAGACTAGCCTAGGAAAATTACATAACACCTTCTCCAAGTAGATTTAAATGTCTGTAGAATACAAATGAAGTAAACTTATTCTTGCTGCTGTTTGTGTGAAAACAGGTATTTTAATAGGACCACTTAAAGTAAGATCAGGAAAATCATAAAAGTATTAACTCTTTAGGAGTGCAGATATATTTTTTTAAATAAACATATAAGGAAAAACCTAGACAGTTAAAAAACAAAACCACCAAAAACCCTAAACCTACTTTCACAGTACTATTTCTTTGCATTACTAGTGATCAAAGACACAGATATTCAGATAAATTTAGGCATCAAACTGGGCTTCAGATGTATAGACAACATTGTCTGACAGGCATAAATGGAAGGAAAAACAGAGGCAAACACAAAAGATGCTGTTGATAGGTCTGGCTTGTCACAGAACATTTCAAATGGCCCTGGGCACCCTTAATCCCACATCCAGCACAGCTGAACCAACTCTCAAGACCTGCACAGGCTGTGCTGATTTGAATTCTAGTGATTACAAAGAGAGCTTGGAAACGTAGCCCTACCGCAGGCAGCTCATTTTAGACAACTTGTTTTCAACCTAAATCCTGCTCTGGGGAGATCAAATATAAAAAAGTCAACTGTAAGGTTGTATTTAAAACTTTTTAATGATTTTTTTCCCTGTCATTTCACCCCCTTGCCCCTTCTAAACATGTACTGCAAAGAATGAAAGAGTGGGAAAGTATCTCAACTTGACAAAAGCAATCATGGTACTTTCAATATCATCCTATAAAGGAATTAAAAAAGCTATAAGGTAGTGCTTATATGAGCAGAGATAATTGTTTTGTGTGTTGATACTGACCTAACCACAGAACACTGTATTGAAGAAATGTACTGGAAGCACTCAACTGAATATTTTAAGTACATTGTTTCTCTTGCTTTTTTTTTTTAAGTCACACAATTTGCTGTGTCATATACCTTATTAACATCAGCTCACACACAAACACAGAAAACTTTCAGGAATCACAGAATCATTTAGGTTGGAAGAGACCTCTAAGATCATCAGGTCCAACCTTTGAACAATCACCACCTTGTCCACTAGACCATGGCAGTAAGCGCCATGTCCAGTTGTTTCGTGAACGTTCTATTGCATGGTGACTCCACCACTTCCCTGGGCAGTCCATTCCAATGCCTGACATCCCTTGACAAAATTCTTCCTGATGTGCAACCAGAGCCTTCTCTGGTGCAGCTTGAGATTATGCCCTCTTGTCCTGTCACTGGTTGCCTGGAAGAAGAGGCCAAGCCCCCACTTGGCTGTGGCCTCCTTTCAGGCAGTTGTAGAGTGAGAATGTCTCAGCCTCCTCTCCAGGCAAACAACCCCAGCTCCCTCCTTGGCTGTTCTTCATGTGAGTGAGGCACTCTCCAGACCCTTCACCAGCCTTGTTAACCTCTTTTACACTTGCTCCAGCACCTCCATGACATCCTTGTAGTAAAGGGGCCCAGAACTGGAAACAGAACTCAAGATGCAGCCTCACCATTGCACAGCACAGGGGGACAATCACTGCCCTGGTCCTGCTGGCCACACTATTGCTGACACAGGCCAGGTGCCATCGGCGTTCTTGGCCACCTGGGCACACACTGCTCATGTTCAGCAGATGGTTGTCAACCATCACCCCCACATCCTTTTGCACTGGGCTGCTTTCCAGTCAAAACATTTTGTGCCTGTTTGATGACATCACCAGTCAAAAAGGGTAATTACAAGACTGCCAGCAGCTCCATTTTAACACCAGCATTAAGGCTGGGATAATTCCTAATGCAGGCAGCCACACCTGAGCATTGCTGCCTTCAAAAACCACTTCCACTTTACTTTAGATGCTTAGCCTGGTGGCCATCACTTTAGCAATGCATTATATAATTTATGACCTGCAACAAGTCTTTCAAATATTAGAACAATATAAGTAAAACTTAGAAGATTCACTTCAGGCATTTTGAACAAGTTATCTATCATATCTAGATTAGCAAGTTGAAATAATGTCAAATGACCATTTGTTGCTGAGCAACTCACACAAAGACCTGTTATCAGTAATAACAGATCTATTCAAAACTCCAAAGAATATCTGAGGCTTTTAGAAGTATGACAATTAATCCTAAATTACATCTGAAAAATCCTCAAAGTGCCTAAGGTTTTGAGAGCCAGTCCTGGGGAAAACACGCAATTGTGCTTATCTCAGCAGAAAGTTTACTTTGGAACTTTGAAAAGTGTCCCTTCACTTAACCGCACTATAGATACCAAATTATGACTGCTCTCAACTACAGTCTTCTGAAATAACTTGTGACCTATGGGCAACAACTGACAACCAGATCCTTTTCTAACTTCAAGTCCAATAAACTGAGGAGGGGCACTGAAGAGATGACAGTCCAGTTAAGCATAGCCAGTCACTATCAGATAGCAATTTTAGCCTTTTTAAAGGGTATAATTAAGATATTTTTCTTGAATATATTAATGCCACAACCACAAGTCTTGCTTCTTAGGAGGAAGAAATATCCATTCAACACAACAGGAAGACATAAACAGTACTAGATGCCACACAAAACAACACCTACTTATACTAATGACAACATCTAGAAGGGGAGTGGCTGCTCTACTGCTTTTTTCTCCCAAATCCTATCAGGCTGCAGATTACTGCCTCATGACAACTCATTTTTAATAATGGAGTGTAAAAAACCACACTGATGGAAATAACCTCAGTTAATACTAGTGCAACCTGTCAAATATTTTTAGATATTTCTGTGGTCCTGACCCTGGTATCTGTGCTGTCATGCTTTTGTCTTCAGATTGTGTCACAACAAAGGATGCCTGACATCAGTCACATGGGAAGTTTTGTGGGACACCAAGACTCCATGGCTCTGTTTTGAGTTCTCAGCTGCAGTACTAAGCTTGTGGAAACCTTTCTTTATAACACTTAAATGAAAATACAAAAAATTTCGCAGAAATACATGAAGTAATGTAAAATTATTATTTTTTATTATTTGATGTAAATTTTATGTTTTACCAAAGGTACTTTTCTTCTTTGTTTACAAAGCCAGAAATGTATCTGGATCACTTGCAAGTCAAATACAGACATCAGATGAAAAGGAAAATTCTTCAATGACTGATTACCTGAGTTACAGTGCAGTATTTAATTTCAGACAGTATTGCTCTTTGGACTTTTTACAGTAAGAAATAATAAGTTTTATCAAGTCAAAACCTTTATCAGAGCTTGTTGCAAATTTCAGAATTCTCATGAACCAACAACATTAAACACCCGACATAATGTATACTACACTTTTTTGCTTGCCTCTACAATAAATTAATACCCTGGACGACTTAAATATTAGCAAAAATATTTACAAAAAGAAGATAAAACACAGTATAAAACTTCTTTTCCAAGATATGCTTCTTCCAAGAAACAGTTTGGTACCAAGAGTGAAATTTCAAGTCTTACAAAATCGTTTCTCACGTATTTAAATTCATGAAGACAAATAAATAACACTGAATTATACAAACAAACAATGATATCCTCCTATGGGTTTATGCAGTAAAAGCATGTATCTCTTCTTGGGAGTATCCAAGGTCCTTCAGATATCTGAAAGTCAGAAATCAAGTTGGCAATATTAATATTTGGAACTCAAAACCCACCACAGACACAGATGAAGCATAACTTCAGCACCACTTCCTTGTTTTTATTCAGACATGCACATTCAACTGTACCCCTGCAAATACATTTAGAAAACAATCAATGCCCAGGAGCCCAGATATACTACATAAACTTTTTGAGTAATGAAAGCAATTTCTAAAAACAAATACAGATATCATCTGATTTATCTCAGATTTCTCAAGAGGCAGCATAATTATTGGCCAATACACATTGACTTTAGTAGGACTGCAGAAATGCAAATGACATCATACTGGTTCAATATTTTGAAGCTGGACTTCAATAAATTTCAAGAGAAATACAGAGGACCTTTTATCTTAAAACATGCATAAAAAAGAGAAAATACTAGGTACAAACACATATAAATGCATTCATTTAAAAATAATTGAGAAAAGTGCTTCTACTTGAACAACTGCTTTGAACTTCTGTAACTTAATTTATCAAGCTAACACCAACAAAGAAAGCTTATTTCCTATTATTACAACTTTTCTATGAACGTCAAATTAAAAGCAGCATTTAAAACCTTGGGCAAAAAAGGTCACTGTTAAAGAGTTGGTTTTACAAAGTACTGGACAAAGTACTACTCATGAAACTCATATATTGCTGATACTTACTTAGCTACACAGAAATATAAATATACTCCTCAAGTATGGTGCAAGCTCGTTTTTTTAATTCCTTTTTTTTGTTTGTTTTCGTTTTGAAAATTTTCTTACAAAGCAGACAACACAAGGCTGGTTTTTTTTTAAAGACTACCAAATCAGAAACACTACAGGTGATTAGGTGATCAAATTCTAAAGAATTTCTCACTTTCCAGTTCATTTTTTAAAATACTCACTGTACTCCTTGTTCTGTAAAAGGTGTTGGACCACAGATGCAGATAAGCACTTTGGAGTCTCTTCTACTTCTTTTCACAAACTCAGATAGAAGAGATGGAGAAATCTTCCCCTGTTTACCTACCCAATCTTTTGATGGTTGTGAAAGAATGAATTGAACCTCAAACCTGGTAAGCAGAAGAATATTTCATAAACATTACTTCTGATTAGAAATCTGCTACACTAAATGCTAGTGACCAAGACATTGATGTTTCCTGTTACTATCTTCCAGTTCTGCTCAGCTCCCCCTTGCAGTATCAGAACTCACATATATTTAGTCATTCCTACTGATCAGGTCAGTCAAATCACTTCCAATATTGCTTATTTATTTAACCAAATCTTTCAATGTTAAAAATTCCAGCTTTCTATTTCACCTTACAAAAAACCCAGCTGGCACCAATTAAGATACTTAAGCACAGATTTTACTGCTCCAGTAGCATTTTTGCACAAACATTGGCATAGCTCAATACACAAGCAGTGAGATAAGAATGCCTGGCCAAACTCGTGAAAATGTCAGTACAATTTCAGTAATAAGAAAATACTCATTACTGAATGTTAGTTTCAAAAACTCACTAATAGAATAGTAACTAAGTAAAAACCAAGCACTTCTGTATCTGAGGATCCTACAGAAAGGCAAAACAGGCTTTTACTGTAAATTTGCACAATGTCTACACTACAAAGCTTTCAATGTGCCAGACATCACAAGGGTATGAAATAGTATTGATCTTTCACTTCAGTGTTGTGAAAGAACAAGTGCTTTCTACTGAGGAAGAATTCAACTAAGAATTAACCATAAACAAAACATATTTTTACCACATAAAATCTAAGCAGTGATAATTTATCTTGTGGTAACAGCAAGGGAACTGAAATTAAAGGGTAACCTGATAATCCTGTGTGTCCTGACAGAATGATGGACTGTTGAATTAGTTTAACATTACATGTGCACTACTTGCATTTTAATCTGCAACTACATAGTAATTGAGGGCAAAATGCAACAATTATTAAGAAAAAATTAAAGTAATGAGCCTATTTAAACTTTGAATTTCTACATAAACATTTTCATAACCAGTGACACCAAAAAGATTTTTAGAAAACGTCTCTAAATTTATAATGTTTCTCCTGGGATACATTATCCTTCTCTCTTCTGTGCTCCTTTTTTCATAACTGTGTTTTTGATAGTTAAGGCTAAGGCAAATTTTTTTCTGCATCAAAAAGCTTCTCAGTTTTAAAAATCATCTCTTCTAACATATCATCTCCAATAACCATCTATTAAACACTGTAAATCAAATCCCTGGCTTCCCATGGGACCTACAGAATTTAACAACATAGCTTCTGCTATGCATCTGTGAGCAATGGATCTCCTTCCACTCCCTAGGTCTCCTCATATTCTTAGCTAAGAGCTTACAGAATCAGAATCTGTCCTTGTGCCAAAGTGAACAGTTAGTCTAATCCCAGGACTTCTTCTGTACACAGAGATGTTACAAGTTGTTCTCCACAAAACTTTTAATTACCTTTCATCTTTAAGAGCTAATTGCTCTAGCTGGTTTCTCCAGAGTATGTCATCCTCAGTTTTGTTGAAGAAGATCAGTTTCACTGTCCTTAAGAAAACAAAACAAAAATGAAAATTAATTGCAGATTATTTCTGTTAAAGGATCAGAACTTAATGCATCATACAGAAACCTTTTACTTATATTTTTTGTTTTCTCCAGAGGCATTATAAGTCAAAATGAAGCACACTGCACAAGCTTTGAGAAACTTGCCTGGTATAGACAAAAAAGCCCCAAATCAGCTATGCTCCATCTTTAAATACTAAAATCATCTTATTCAGGAACCAGAATGTGCCAGAACCTTTACATGCTTCCCAGGGCCCACTTCTCTGAAAACATGGAAAATAAAGCCCACTACACTAAAGTAGTGCTCCAAATGGTGGCATGGTGCACCACAGCATCAGTGTTACTCAGGTGGGGGAAAAGTCTATAGAATAAAGTGCATAGGAAAGCCATGCATTTTGTTCATGGGCACAAAAGTAGAAAATAGTTATTTTGAGAATAATGTTTTGAGACACCCTTACTGGTACTCCCCATGGTAGACAAAGGTAGCTGCTGCATTTCTCCTCAGTGCTCAGCACTATAAAGAAGAGAAAATTAAAACCTTGGAATAAATTGGTCAGTCTTGCTGAAAATAAGGGAGAACACAACTAAAATGAAGAAGTGGAAATTTAGATATGATCCCCACCAGTAAAGAAAAGCTGGTTGACAGAATTATGACAAAAATTTAGATAACAAATAAGAAGCTTCATCAGCCCTTTGTAAGGAAAGAGAGTGAATCTAACATATTGGAAACTACTTCAAGGGATGCAGATTTTACTGAACTAAAAACACTGGCATGCAAGGTCATATGGAAGACTGCTCAGTGAGAGGAGTTGGAGACCCCATAAAGGATTTTAAAACCGAGGAAGAAGAGGAGATAGAAAGTTAAAAAATTACCTTCCAAACAAGAATGATGATTAAAGTGGGACATTATATTAAAAGTTGATATGAGAACAGAGGGGTAATTTAGGAATGAAAAGGTGGAGACAATGATACAACAATCAAGGAGAATCCAGAATAGGTTACCAGCATCCTATACTTGACAAGAGCTTTAGTCCCCTACTTAGAGTTTAGTGCCTTTGTGCTTCAGTCTTCTTTAAGAAATGTACCACCCACCTGACTGCAGGTATACACAGCCAGTAAAAGGAGCAAAAAATCCTCATTGGAAAAAGGAAGCAAAGAGCACCAATATTCTTTTATAGTTAATACCTTGGCCAAATACAATTTGGCCTGTAAGAGAGGAAACGAGGCTGCAGAAAAAGCATCATGACTTGATGCACAAAAGGACAGTGCAGCTATGAAGGGAACAAATTGTTTCACCCGTTTACAGTAGGCAAGAAATAGACTTACAAGATAATAGGCAGACTTTGTCTAGACAATAAGAATGAAAATGCAATTATCTAAGCCCATTACAGCAAATACTGCCCAGGAAAGCTGAAGATTCTCCAGCATTCACAGCACAGCCCCAGAGGTTCAGCACCACTCACCCACCACTGCAGACAGAGGTTGCTTTGGCACCCTCAAGAGAAAAGTCTATCATTGTACAGATTATTCCTCAGCTTTCTGCAATTTGTGTCCTAGCATATACAATCCAAGCTGTGGCTAGTTACTTTACAAAGTAAGATCATTCTACGCAAATCAGATTTATACTGCTCATATATGTATACACACACACATATGTATCTCATACAGATAAAGATAAAGATACATATATTAAAGACCCTCTGGTAGTACTTTCCCAAAAATAAATTTAGGATTAAAGAGCAAATATAAGGGCAAGGAACCAAATTGCCTACAACAGTCAGAAAAACAAAGCCTTAAAGAGTCTACATATAAATAGAACCTGTCTCTGTTCAAGCCACTCCAGCACCTAACCAGCCTCCACAGCAAGAAGGAAAAATTCATTTACTTTGACTAGTGAGGAAACAGATGCTGCTGCACCCTAAACCAACACTGAGTTCCCATATAAAATTGTGCTGAAAAGAGCTAAAAATGTGTTCCCAAGCACTTTCTCAGATGATTAAAAAAAAAACCCCAGTCACAAAGCCAGTCAGCCACTTTTTATCTGCTACCAACAATACAGGACACTTTGGAAGAACCAAACAGTACAGTCTCTCTGCTCACAAAACAGGATTATATGTAACTGCTGAAATATAACAATCTAAGAACAGTGTCTGGATTTAGAGTTTGGTTTTTTAGAAACAAACTTTTGCAGTCTATGTCATCCTTTGTAGCTTTAGCATGAAGATTAGTGTACAATTAATCTATGTTTCAAACGCAGAAATGCTAGTTCTGCAAGACATAAGAACTTGTTCTCTTGACCAAGAACAAGTAATGCTTTCTTCTTTTAGAGTACAGAATGCATATGCAATACACATCTTTTCATGAATTCAAATATACTTAATGCTGTACTTACATACATGACAAATAAATCTGTGAAAACTGGAACTCACCTGGGAACAACGTGTTAGTGCTGCTTAGCAGGTGAAACCATTAGCTAACAATTCTAATGGATCAGAGAGAAGCCATAAGTAAACAGTTGCAGCCCTCCTCAGTCCAAAACTCAGTATCTACATTGTAGTATCTCCATACTGAAAAAAGACACTCAATTGTGAAGGTAATTAAAAAAAAAAAAAAAAAACCAAAAAAAAAACTCCTCAAAGTTTCTGTTCAGTGAGCTCATTTGTACCACAACTAAACTTTAAAATGCAAATCAGGTCATTATGTTGATGGCAGTCCACAAGCAAATAAGTAGAAGTTGCCTCGCCTCTGACAGATCCTTCCCTAAAGCATGCCAGTTTTTGGTGTAAGTTGAAGAAAAATGTTTTCATACTATTTTATTTTGTTAACTGTTTCATTAACACTGAAGCTTGTGTGTCAAGAAGTCCACATACCTGAGACAGCTAACTTCAGTCAGAGCAAAATTCAGCAGCTTAACCATTGGTGTGAAACCTGTCCCTCCTGCCAATAAAAGGAGATCTTCTGAAGTTTGAACTTGTGACTTCTTGAAGTTGCCTTCAGGATTGCTGACAGAAATACAGTCTCCTATATTTAAAAAATTAAAAAGTAAACATTAATTTGATGAAAACAAGCTAATTAACATTCTGATTTTTTAAAGGCCATTTCATATTGCCTTCATCTTTGTAATATTAGGATTTCTTTCAGAAAGGTATTATACACTTCACATAGAGATCATTCTTGTTAAAAGAAGAGATGTACAAATAAAATGTTATGTCTTGATGGATTTTACGCAATGAGAACACAAACATTTGCAAAGCCAGTGTTAAAAATCTACCTCTGTATCTGAAATGGAAAAGGAAGTGCATCCTAAGTCCCATAAAATGGACCTCCTTTCTTTCTGCAAAAGTACAAGAAGTCGTTCCCAGAGCATATGACATCAACGCCATCAACTATGATGTGTGATACAGTTCACATACATCACTCAGGAGAGAACTTTCTGTAATGGACAACTCCTAGTTACAGTGAGGACAAGCCTTTACACTCAGGGAATGGAGAATAAGGTTTAAAAGAAGTTTTAAGTAAGTCCTGGTTAAGTAGGCAAACAATCAGAATGTCACAATACTCAGACAGTGAATCTTTAAAAATAATGCAATTGTTGCAAAAGTAAACACAACCCCCTAGCATATATTTACCAATTTGTAGGTGGTCAAGTGCCTGTGTGAACAGTCCATGGGAATAAATTTTAATCATTAAATATAGATGCACACCATCATGGCAAGGTGGTTCTTGGAAATCCAGTGGCAAAAAAGGCAACACAGGTGTGTATGGTTTTACTACCTCTGTCCCTAGAGAATAGACAGAAATACAGCTCGAATAATATGAAAAGTACTCTACATCCAGATACTACAAATACCAAAATAAGCAAAGAGTAAATAAATAACCCGTATAGACCATAAAAATAAAACCATCCCATGCTTTTACTCAAGTTATTACTTTCCACTGCACCAGTTTTTATTACAGAATTGGAAGCCTTCTACTTCCAACTAAAAACTTGAGCATGTTATTTCCACACTACTTAGCAATTCAGGACACAGGATGAAAAGATCGTGAGTCATCCCCAAAGAATATGAAAATCTAAACATTTTCATTAATTTTCAAGTACCACAGCTTGATTTATTTCAAATTTAAACAGCAGATTGTTAATATTGCACAAGTAAATTGTCTTGCAGTATAATTTTAAAAAGCTACTGTATAATGACAGTAATATCTCAAGAGCTGGACACTACTAAAGAATTAGGAAGGGGGGGAGGAGGAGGAGGAGGAGAAGGTCAAAACAGTTCTCAATTAAAAATTCTTCTGAGAAGTATCCACCATGTATACGCAATCCAAGTACAGTGACCAGTATAACTATTAATATTTTAACATTAATTTAAGAAGCATCCTTCAAAATAATAAATTGGCTATTTCTTTGATCTTCTGTTTTCTAAGCTTTCACAAAATTTTGAAGAATAGCACATTGAAAAAAAGCACGTGATTTTCAAGACACATTCTTCTCATAATCTCACATTATTGTTAATATTGCACAACTGGAGTGTAAAGCAGTGTTACCATGACTACTATAAATCCCTCAAAAGAAGAAAAAAACCCAAAAAATTGCAACAATACCCTCCTCATTTCAAAATACCTGCAAACTAAAAGGAACTGACTAATGATACATAAGACATATACAATAACCTTCCCACACTTCAAAGAAGAACAGCACTGCTTTGGCTTTTTTAAAGGGAGAGTTGGCAGTAGAGACAATAAGGTCACCAGTAAATGCCAGCCATCTCAATAATTAGCTTTCCATTAATATTAATCCAGTCAGTTCATTATTAAGTACTGATCGTGACCCTGGAAGCAGAGACTTGCTAACAACAATCAGGGAGCTAGTGGCCATGGACTTGGCATTTTCCCAACACTATGAAAAGGATTTATGTAAATATATCCACTACTACATTCTCAATTTTTCTTACCTGCAATGATGTGCTTGAGGTAAATATGTTGTCCAGTGGGAACACGGAGATGTGTTCCCTTAGGCAACATTAGGCAGAAGAGTTTGGTGTCATGGGTAACTTCTGTCTTAGAAACCAACTTGCATTTTCTGTAGAACAGTCCTAAAAACATTTTGTTTGTTAGTTAAGTCTCAATCTGTCATTCTGTTCTTATATATCTTTCAACAAGAGAGACAAATGTATTTCCCTATATACTTATAAAAAGACAATAAATAGACACTTCTTGTATAATTATTTACAATAATTTTTATAGTTTTGGACTGAGGACTCATTTATAATGTTATTTTAAGAACCTCTGAGTTATTGACTGGGAATAAGCAGGAAAGCACCAAAAACTATCAGAAGCATTTGTACCACACTGCAGCTGCACTGAGCTCCCCATTCAAGTACAGCATGGGTACACACCTAAGCAGACCAAAAGCATCTGATGGAATGCAAATGAAACAGAAGCCAGCACAGCATCACACTCCTCAGCAACAGACTGAGCAGGCTGAGGGAGGTGATTCTGCACCTCTCTTCTGTTCTTGTGAGACCTCACCTGGGGCACCATGTTCAGCTCTGCGGTCCCAAACATAAGAAGGATGTGGACTGCTGGAGCAAGTCCAGAAAAGGGCCACAAAGATAAACAGAGGGCTGGAGAGCCTCTCCTGTGAAGATACACTGAGAGAGTTGGGGTTCTTCAACCTGGAGAAGAGAAAGCTCCAGGGAGCTTATAGGAACCTCCAGTAAAGAAGATAATCATGAGTAATTTTTTCTCCTCTATCTTTAGGAGAGCATTTTTCAGCCAGGCCTTTGTTTCAGCACTGCAGTATTTTAGCTCCAACCTGGAATATCAGTGTGGTCACAGCACCACACTGCCTAAACAGGTTTGCAACTCAAGGGAACTTTCAGGGGCTATTAGGTACTCTATTAGGAAGCTCTGCAAAGAATTAAAAAAAAAAAAAAAAAAAAAGAAAGAAAGAGAGCTAACAAGCAACAAAATCCCATGAGCAGCATTATCTAAACTTCATACATCCAAAACAAGCCAAATAATTTAAAAAAAATTTAAAAAAGGCAGAGAGAAGAAGCCACCTTCCTACAATAATGCCACCATGTAATTTGCCATTTTCAATGTAGAATTTGTGACTAGTCCCAGTGGATATTTTTATGTAAAGCCTCTCAAAATTTGGCAAGTTCATGTATGAGAATACTTGAGCATGACACCCTTCTAACAACATTCTACATTGGAGCAATTTCAGTGAAGCAACTTTTTTTCCCCTTTTTTTCATGGTATTGAAAAATACTCATGTTGCTCACATGAATAGCTGAGCTACTCATGAAACAGGGTAAGATGCAAAGGAAATTCCAACCAGGCATCACCATGAGGATGGTCTGGTCAAACACTGGGGCAGAAGCTCAGAGGGAGTCTTGTCCTTGGAGGTATTCAAACCTTGACTGAACAGCTTTGAGCAGGAGGTTAGATCAGATGACTTCCAGAGCTCCCCTTCAACTAAGTCAGTCTAAAATTGGCATTTTTCTGCATACACTGGTTTTCCTAAATTATTCAAATAGCTACTAGTGAGTTATCCACTGCAAATGCCTGCAGAAACATGACATAAAGCTTCTGACACGGAATCAATATTTCTTTATTAAGATTTTATCACATCTTTCATCTAACATCCTACAAATCCCTTATTTTGAATGAACAAGCATTTCAGATGAATCAAAAGAATGCCTAAAGCACTGAAAAAGTAAAGTCAGTCATTCTACTTCATATGAATCTTGAAGTAAAACAAAACATCAGCATCTCTCCAACTATACAAATATTATGAAAAGTTTGTGGAAATTTGTTTTCTATCCTCCTTTTGAAAAACAATACACAATAAGATTGCAAAGTACAGTAGTAGTCAAATAATATGCCAAGATTGCTGTCAATTCTGCAGACTTAAGAATTGCTTAAAAGGATGTGTGAGGTTGGTAATGCAACCCTTAACACTCATCAGCTAATACTCTTACACATATTTGGGAGTAGAGAAAGAAGTTAAAAAACTGATTCATCAACTGATTCACTGTTCCCTGACAATTTTTTCACCTTTCCAACCTGACTAATTCCAGCCTTTTTCTCATAAATAACCTTTATCTCCCTATTTTTAATACACATATCTTCACAATTGCCACACAGAACTTTTGTCCTGATTCATTCAATTTAACTTTTGAAAACTTTCTAAGTAATCTTCTAGTTTAGACTGTAGTCTTTGCTACGTTGACTAAAATTAGTTCATTATCAGTCATTCCTATAAAATCTGAGGCCACAAGGAAAAATAACTGTCAAAGCAGAAAAGCCTTTCAACAAAAGGAGCTAGCCCCTAGTAGCAAGCTGAAGCCAAACAGTTGGTTTTGTCAACCCACAAAGCCACATTACTGTCAGATACCAAAGACGTATGATTTGCTACTATACAGAAGCGAAAGGTTCTGTTCTCTCAATTTTGATCACAATGTCAGTGTCCAGCAGCAAATCCAAATTTTTCAAAGTGACCAAAGTTGTTTGTGAGGAGATTAGGTTTGATTAAACATTTTGCAGACATCTAGTGGCAGCACTGCAGCTCCTGATCCAGGAGAAGCAGCCCTGTAGCCCCTCACTAGCAAAGGCCTGCCACAAAAAACCAATACAATTATGGGCTAGAGACATCACTGTCTAAACTCAGTTTCCACCTTTGCTGGAATCAAAAACTACAGCACCTCGATTTATAGGCATACAAATTCAGTTTTAGTAACAAACCCGCTGTACAGATAAATGATAGCTTTTGGAGAGTATCACCCTTCTGCGTACTGCATATTCTTCCTTGTCATGAAAGGGAACTTAAGAATTTTTCCTTAATTAGGTTTTTTGCTTTTCTTCAATGATAAAACTTCAGCGACAATTCTTATTTCTTAGTCACTAGTGATGTTCATAATCCTAGTGATGTTGCAGTGGCAACACTAGCCTGTTGGCTTGGGAAAAAGATGAATAGCTCCACTACCCTTCCATCTCAGGTAGAGGAATTCCACCCCATTCCCAGCGAGGATTTACCACCCAAACATGCCCACCAACCTGAAAGCTGAAAGTTAATCCTTATTTTGCTCAAGTTACTTGGTTATGGAGTCTCAAGTACTATGACTGCCAATGGAGTATGCTAATGGATATAGTACTGCTAATGGAGATTAGACCACAGCTAAAGGAAGGTGGCTTCCTACCACTTCCAGCAGCAGCCCAGTCTTAGGAGTTAAGACAAACACAAACCTTCACTGCTCACAATCAAATCATCAGTACTCTCAAATGCTTCAGTTAATTACTACATTTCACAAGCTATCTCATATAATCCAAGGCCAGCCATGCTCTTCCCAGACGGCCTCTCTCCCCACCCAAAATAAAGTTCCCACTGAATCAACATCTTCTAAACTTTGCCTGGTTACGCAGCACCCGGTCACAGCGTCAGTCTCGCTGATGCACAGTAAATGCTGAGGCAGCACTCTGCTCCCTTCTGGTACTTCCAGCCAAAAAATCTCTATGATCTTCCACTTGATCTGTACAAAAACCACTGCACAAAACAAGGAAATTGCATCCCACTTCAGCCCTCAGAGGCAACAACACCTTGTTTCTTTCCTGAACATCTGCCAATAGTTGCACACTCTTTAAAACAGCATAACTTAGTAATTATTAATTACTAAATAATTCCTTTCCAAAACACAAATTTGAGTAAAAGTTCAGAATCATTTTCAGAAGGAAGAAGTTATTTTTTCTCCATGGGAAAAAATACACACACACACCCCCAAGTCATCCCTACTAACATGTAGTTTTTTTAATTGCATATGGCTACTACATTTTTGTGCATGCCCCCTCATGAGTGGGCTTCCACACCTTATTTCCCAGAAAAAGCACCAACAAAAAAATCACATCTTAATACCTACATAAAAACCTGCACGCTATCATTGTGCTATATGATATTTTGGTTGGTTGGAAGGGGTCAGGTTTTAGGGGTTTGTTTTTTTTTTGTTTGTTTGTTTTAATGAGAAAGCTCTACCTTACTTTTTATACTGTATTTAGATTTCACAGCATGTCAGCCCTATGACCATAAGCTTTTGTTTACACTTTTACTGACCAGTTTCACAATAGCTACCCAAAAGTAATGTCACCAACTCCCCTACACGGACAATCTAACTATACTGAATTGTATATCTATGCAATACTGTGGGTTATAAATAATTATTTCTCCAGAAAACTAAGCACTTAATCCTTCTTAAAGAGTAGAAGCATTATTGAATATTCTTCCAAATCTCCGTTTTCTATGCAATACTGTGGGTTATAAAAAAAAAAAAAACTAAGCACTTAATGCTTCTTAAAGAGTAGAAGCATTATTGAATATTCTTCCAAATCTCCCAACCATCCTAAGACACAGTGCAATTAACTGAAATTGCAGTACTTTTGAAAAAAAACCTCCTCTTCAACTTTGAGGAAATTCAACAATTCTGTTCATTCTTTCCAATTAACTGAACTACACTGGTCAAAATGTTAGTATAAACTCAGCAGGAATTTGAGAGTACATAAGCAATTTATCTGGGAGTATGACTTCCCCAGCCTATGAAGAAAAAAAGTAGGGGCTTATGTTAATTGTTTCTTCATATAATAAAGATATCATAGGCTTCCAGTAACATCTTTGCATTATGTAGTTTTTCCTGAAGAAGACCTCTATCACTTTTTTGTAGAATATTATATAACTTTATAAAGTGTAGATGCTTTTGCACATGTAGTGGTCGCGCACCTGTCCTTTACAAACTCATTTGTGAATGCTGTCATATCAACAAGCAATAAAGACAAAGTCAAGTAAACTTTTCAAGTGTCAATCTTAGCTGGTTTTCAGCTCTTCTTCCTGAGCTCTGAATACAATGGAAGTGCTTTAACTGGTCAATAAAGACAAAAATACCAAAAATCTCAAAGACAAGAAAATCCTAATTAATTAAACACCATTGCTCCCAT
Organism: Pyrgilauda ruficollis; assembly: GCF_017590135.1. NCBI lineage: Eukaryota > Metazoa > Chordata > Aves > Passeriformes > Passeridae > Pyrgilauda > Pyrgilauda ruficollis. The sequence continues at coordinate 2,104,257 of NW_024526711.1, read as the reverse complement.
AAGCATTCACTATTCACAGTCTTGCCACCAAACTGGAATCATTTCGGGTAAAATGATTACTTATATTAGAAAGCATAAGTTACCAAAAGAACTAGTAATACACAAAAACTGTATAAACTACAAAAAAAAGGGCAACAAGATAACATTATCTAGAAAGCATTGGTTACTAATGCTCAATATGTGTTTTGTCAACTGCATCTAACCTTCCTCATTTGCAAAGGATCTATAAAGCCACTGTATCCTGTATCTCTTGTTCTTTCAGATTATCTTCTCTTTCTGTTTACTATAATCACAAAAAGTGATAAGGAGGGAGAAAATGACCAACAGACAGTGGACAACACATTAGATCAGGCTGAAACCCCTTAGATACAGAGGACTATATCGAAAAATCTGATTTTAAAGTGGATGACTCAACAGTTTCTGAAACTCTCAAAAGGAAAATTACATTCCACATAAGCTAAAGGTAGCTAGAGATGAGCTTTTCTGCAGTCTTCTTTTTTGTACCACAGTAATCTCTCAATTTTAAAGGCCCATGTAGCATAACAGAGGGCCAGTAAGAGGTGTACAACATGGTGAGCAACATTTCATTAGCTCTTAAAAACACACAGCTTTGCTTTCACACATAAGGCAGACTATAATCCAACAGCCAATTTTTGAGCATTATTAGATAGAAGACCAAGAGGGCTTTTGAGAAACTAGGTGACCGCAATAACATCAGGAGCGTGGTTATATTACACAATGTAACTGTGCAGAAATTTTTAATCTAGCTCAAAAAAACCCAAACCCACACTGACCACTGCAATATACTTTGGTGTTGCAACAAGTTCATACTATTCTGTCACCACATACATAATATTTACTGCTTCTTGTAGACACACCAGTTTATTCAGAGCTGGCTTTAATATCTACACATGACTTTAAGTCTCTTATTTAATCTGAGCTCAAGTGACAAAGATGCAGTGTACTGGAACAACCTTACAGCAACCTTACATCTGTAGATACAGATGTTACTGTCTCTACAGTACCAACTGCAAGAGAAGGCTTCTGATACTTCACTCCAGTTACTCCCATAATGATTGCTACATGTCCATGCACTCTCCCCTCAGGGTCTACTGAGGTTTTCATATGGACAGAGAGGTCATTAAGCACACAGGTAACCATGAGATGGAACAACACTCAGGCAGTGTTCCCCTTCCAATATGAGGTTCACCTTCAACTCCACTGTGGGACAAAACAAACAAAGACACTAAAGCAAAACAAAAAACCCTTCTCCAAGTCAAACCCTTTCTAGGAAAATTCCTGAATAGCTTCTTTCAAGATCTTTCAATTGTGAAAGAAATGAAGGTACATCAATAGAAAAAGAAAATCCTGGAAAAAAACAAATATAACTGACAAGCTCCAAGAAGTCCTAAAACAGCTGGTAGCTGGCCATAAAGTTGCTTACCTCTGTCTGTGCGTTTGATAAAAGTATTATGACCCTCACAGGGCTGTCCCAGCATTTTCCAATGAATGTTATCCTTTTTATTTAAGATAATCTCTACTTTCCCTACTTTTTCAGCAATATTTACTAAAAGAGAAAAGATTTCATATTGTTACTTTTAGTTAAACTTTGTACAAAAAAATATTTCACATGTAAACTATAATGAAATTCAGCACAATTACTCATTTCTCAAGATACAAGTAATTATTTAAATTAGAATATCAAATTATGCATAATTAATACACATTATTTGCTTAACAGGTCGTGAAACCAGGACAGCTTGACAGACCATATGGTCAAGAAAAATGCTCATGAACCCAGAGTCCTTGTCTACTGAAATTGTTAGTTACCACTACTTACTACTTTCTTTTCAAGGCCATTTGAATTAACAATTAAATCCAAGAAAGTCTCAGTCTAAGCAAAAAAGAGTTTACAAATAAACAACAGAACTAACTTTTAGCTCTTTTAGCCTTCAGTCATACTCAGAGGGATCAGAGCACTATCAGCTTATTACTTTCACAGGCCCAAATGCCACAATTAAGAAAAAATATTTAATGTTATGGCTTGGTTTGATTGACTCTGTCAGGACCTGGTGGTAAGAAAAACTGTGAAGTATCTTATGAGTCAGAAAAAAAAATTGAAATTCCCAACTGAAATTGAATTCTGATATCAGAATCATAGAATATCCTGAGTTGGAAGGGACCCACAAGGATCATGGAAGTTCATCCTTCTATTCTAGAAGAGATACAGAAGTGCTGCAAGAGACAAATTACCAGCCACATCTTCTGAAACTGCATGGTCCAAGTCTGAAATAAAAACAAACAGCATGTTAAGCATTAACAAAATTCTATTTCAGGATCATATATACACAAAGTATAAGTAAGTCTAGGAATACTGAGTGAACTAATAATACCAAAAAGTTATGCATGTTTATTTGGCCTTACAATTTGACTCCTGACTCCTACAAGCCTCATGCATGAAGGCATTATTTTTCCCATTACTTTTAACAATGGCTCATGTAAAGCTACCAGTCTGCAATTATTGCACTTGCCCTTGTGAATGAGGGTTTTTTAATAATCATAAAAAACACACTTGAAGAAAAATTTTACACAACTTTAAAATCAATTTCTTACTGCATTTTAGTCTATATGTAAGAAATTTAGTCTATACTAAAAAAGATGAAGACATGAGTTGATAAACAATGTAACTCCTTTACATCAAGGCACTATAATCATCTCTAATGAAAGAGGAATAAAATATTAACTGGTACATGTAAAATGCTAATGGTGTGATGAGCAGGTTTTAATACAGTAGAATGAAAATTCAATACTTTCAACTGTAAAATATACAAACCTACCAACTTCTACAAGATATGAGTGGTCATCCATGATGATTTCTCCTCTTAATTGCTTGTCTTGACAGTCAACTATCACCAAGTCTGCATTCATGTCCTTTCATAGCCAAGGGGAAAAAAAAACCAACAATTTTTATAAAGTTCTCCCAGAATTCAAGCTAGATAACAACTGGATCTTGTAATTCTTCCTTCATTAAATATTCTTACCTTCTGCTTAGTATATATGACAATTGTGATCAAACTATCTGTTTGGAACCAGTCGTAACTGTAAAACAAAAAATACAATAAAGAAAAAAAAAAATCTTTTATTTGAGCATATCAAAACATACTTAACCCCACACCTTCAAACAGAGCTTGTTTAAAAATTTACAAACCAAACATATTATTTGCTACTTTTGAAGACTAAGTTCAAAGTCAGTAATTCTGACAAAACTACTAAAATAACTATCTAATCATGTATTCTGATAGTCAGCACACTGTAGATAAAATTGTATGGCATTAGTTTTACTTAAAAAGCACATGTATTCTCTTTGTATTACATGAACCTTGCTTACGGATGATTAAAATCTTGAGTCCAGACAAAAGCATTAAATAGGCAGGGTGGCTTCCATGAGTTAAAGATTTGATGCACATATCACAAAACCACAGTTCCCCTCACCTCCACAAATCAAGTTTTTGCATTCATTCGTATGTTCCCAAGTCCAAACCTTGTAATAAATCCAGTGTAAAGTTAAAAAAATAAAAGAAAGCCTTCAATTGCTAATTATTTGCAGGGCCTTACACTTGCCAGGAAGTAATTTCCATCTACGCATGGACCAGGAAAACAGGGACAAAGGGAGGAGAAAACACTCCTGACAGCCAATACATCTTAGGCTGCACACCTTCCAGTCACATGCCAGAATATGCCAGACACACATGGGAAGAAAGGCAGCAAGGTTTGGAGAGCACTTCAGAAAATAAACCTCATTCCAATGATTTACAAGCCACAGTATTTTATGACTGCATGTAACTAGCCCAGAGAACACACACCCTCAGGGGATTTTGATGCCAAGTGAGAAACCGGACTTTGAGGACCAAAGGCACCATGGAGTAAAATGATGCATCAGTGACATCAGCAGGCATATCACAGTGACCTTTCAGGCCTGCTTTGCTTTACGTACTGCAGAAACTTGAATGCAGCTGTCACATCTCAAAATATTCCAGCATGACATGATGCCCTTTTTCAAGGCACGGCAATTGTTTATGGACAAATTCATTTAAGTCAAAAAAGTAATCAGTCAAATTGGAAACACTTTCCATGAGTTTTCCCAAGAAAACAAGGTGAGAAGCCTGCAAATATAATCCATACATTTGTATACAATCAAGACAGCACAAGATATAGGAATCAACAGAACAAGTAAAAAACCATCATCTGCCGATACAACCTCTGGCAAGTTGTTTTAAACCAGAACTTCAACTTTCCTACTTATACAAGGATGTATATATGATGATTATATTCATTGAACTGAAATTTCAAGAGCTACCCATGGAAGAACTTGCCTTGTATTTAGTAAGAATTGCACAGAATTCTTGAACAAAATGTTCAACAGACAATGACAGACAAAGGCTTTTACCTCGGACTTAAATCTTTAGCAGAAGAAGCCAGTACTCTCTTCTCAGGAAGCACACCTGCAAAGAGCAGAGAGTCATGAAAATATTTGCTGGGATGCTTGCTTAATATAAATAATACTCAGGTATGTTTTGTTTGTGATTTTTTAAATTGAATGTTCAAAGTGTTCTCGAACAATATTTGGCGGCTTTATTTCCACAGGTAGCTAGACTATATATATTTTGTATTAGTTTTTATTCAGCACTTTCTCTTGGAGAGCAGTGTTCTAGGACATGGAAGTCCACTTCAGAACTTAAGAGCTCCATACACCACAGTACCTGTGTTGTACTCTGTTTCATCTGTTATTAGCTTGTGTTTTTACAATTTATGATAGTGAAGCACAAAAAGACAAAAACGTTATCTGAATGACTTTCCTTTAACAGAACTCTTTGTTTATACAATTCAGATTAATAGATTCAAATTGAGATGTCTGATCTAACCTAATTCACAAGTAAAATTTCATGTCAGTCAATTAAGCAAAGATAGCAGCCTAAATCTTTCTATATAGCACTTTGCTAGGAATTTTCACAGAATTCAGACATTCACTTTAACTATTTTACCACATGAAACAGTGTGAAACAGCCTTTGTTGGGAAGCAACAGTTGGTCAGTCTTTCAAAATGTCAGTTGTACTAATCTCTGGCAGAATAGAAATTGAACATATTTTGCAAAAACTTGAGGACAGAGATAGATAAAAGCAACTGCAATCCTGCATCAGTTTTAACACAAAAGCTAAATAGAATGATAATGGAGGAAGCTGCAGATTGAACAGCTGGTAAGTGCTGGTTTCAAGCCAAAGGCAAACCTGCAAACCTGAAATGGCTATGCATAAAATAATTAGCACATGAATTCTCAGTTACCCAGATTATTATCTTCTACATGCCAGTAAGTTTTCTAGTATGACTAAAAGCTTAAACATGTAATTGAGTGGCTCCAACACGTGGGAAGCAGATAAAAACAAAAAGAGCCACTCTGGTCTAACCCAATCTGTCAAAATTATTTGATCATCCAGAATTAACCTAAAGCAATTAAAACTCAGTCAAATTACTCCTTCTTTGATCCTTAATTACTCCTAAGTACACAACATCTGCAGCTGCCAAGGAAGCTAAATGTCAGAGCAGTCAGATCACTGCAAAAGAAAACCAATCGCCTAATGATAAAAGCCTTCTCAAAGGCTTAGCCTTTCTTGAGGACATGTATATGAACTGCTTGGTCTCCAGGGATAACAGGAATGCATGGTCATGCATACTCTTATTTGCTTTTGCAGGTCTAGAGAAATATATGAACAGCCACAATAAAACAGAAGATTCTGGCAAACCAAGTTATTTATGAATTATTTTAAAATACTGTAAGATGCTACATGAAAACAGTGATTCACGCTGCAAGAAAAAGACAGTGATTCAGGTGATCAGTGAACCAATGAAGCAAAGTGCTCTATTAGTCATGGTGATCACAAATAAGGAAAAGCTGTGGGTGAAGCCAAAGGCTGATGGCAGGCACGAAATGAAGAGTTTAATGTGACTAGATGAACAGCAGAATTACAACCCTGCACATCACAGGGGACATAGCTTTGCACAATCCTATGGGACAGCAAAGCTAGTGATAAAGGTTCCCACACCATCTTCACAGCCACATTGGAAAGAGCTGGGTTTGGTCGGTGGATTGCATCACAGACAGAAAGTGAGTAGAACTGCCAGTCACAAAAGGTGTGATTAGCATACCAGGTCCAGCTGGAGGCTAGTTACTGTTAGGGAATGCTGATACTGTTTCACAGTCACTAGCAACCTACAGGGCACACACTCTCCCAGTCAGAGCAATACCAAATGACGCAAAGAGGCAAAACATGGAAGCTTAAGGTTATTAAGGGATGCAGAGAGTCTGGAGAAATGGGCTGACAAAAACTTCATGAAGCTCAGAAGGAAATGCAAAATTCTGCACTTTGAAAGAAAAAAAATAAAAAAAAAAAGATCCAGCAAAACAAGTGGAAGACCTGTCTGGATAGAAAAGACTTGGGCAGAAAATCTTCCTGGGATTTCAGAGACAAGCTAACCTTTCTTGTCCATCTCATACCTCCCTTATCTACACTATTCTACTGCAGTCTTCTAATACTTTCAAACACAGAATTCACAATACTTGGGTAGGATTTTGTCTTTTGAAATTTCCACAGATCACTACAGCCTGACTACTGGATTCAAATGCAAAGAGAAGGAAGTGTGGATAAATACTGCTCATTCAATGATATCACATAAGTCTGATATTCACTCCCAACTTTCCTCCAGGTGAGAACTTACCATTAAGCTGTTTCTTGTCTTCAGATACAGCAGAAGAAATCTCTGCAAGCATTAATAAAAAACAAGCACAATAGTTAAGAAGCTACAGTACTTCCCCACATCATGCTAAATTGCCAAAGCAAGAGTCTCCAAGTAAACCTTCCAAAAGTCTTAACAGAACAACCAGGATGCTTCAGACATCAAAAAGCAACAAATAAATGCAGCACTGATTACCATTCCAAAAGAGTAAGTCTAACTAAAAAATTGGTACATTACAAGCACCAAAAGTAGCACAGCTCTAAAGGATAGGAAATGCAGGAACTCTGACACTTCAAAAAAACCATCACAGATTATCTTGTGCAATTATAAACTTCATAGCTGAGAAGTTCACTGAATCTGTTAAGAATTCCAACGATACCTGTCTCACAACATCACATAGCAGACTGCAAATCTGACCAACCCAATCCTTAGAAATGTGAACCCAATCCTTGGCAGGAACATAGGAAAAAGGAAATTTTTCTATAAGCTTCCTCTGCCAAATGCTTTTATTTTCAAGTTATTATCTGAGTTTTTCATTTATTCCACAGTATGCTACAACTATTCCAAACCAACCGACTCTAGCAGAAATAAAAAAAGGGAAGACCAGGTGCATTACACAACATCAATTCATTTATAAGGTGCCCAACTTGATGGGAAAGGCACTGCACCTCTCAGCCACATGTCCTGTTCACAGTAAATCTGTGGGAAAACTAGACCTCTGGACATAGCTGGGGCCCCTTTCTGCCCTTCCCTACATTGCACATCTCAGAATATCCTTATATGAAAGGCCCAATTTATATGCTCTCTTACAGGAACCAAGTTTGGGAAGTAGGAGAAACAAATCTGTTCTTCCTGATCCCTTTTATGAAAACCAAAATGGGAATGTTTCTTCCCTGTTCTTCCATATCCTTCCCAGTGCTCTCCATAACACCAGCCAGTGTTAGAGAAAAAATGCAAGAGAGAAGTTAAGAAAGGCTCATAGAGCAAAACACTAACCATATGGTATTCCAAAATTACTTGAGAGCTCTTCAAGAACAACCTTCATCAGAGGCTTTCATGTTGTGCCATTTTAACGTAAAAAGAAAATACTCCACACATTTTTAGCTGAGGTAAAAAGAAAATACTCCATAAATATTTGGTTGAGGTAACATTTGTCTGCATATTCTGCTACACACTACTTCACGGTTTCTGCCAGGATGGGCAAGTTGTTCACAAAAACTTCTTTCTAATGAAAGGTAATTTTTTGTATTTAGAAGCCTATTCTCATTTCACTACATTTTAATACACTGCACAGAAATCAGCACTGCAATTTTAAGGATGATGAGAGACAGATCAAAGGCACAGCGCTACCTCTCTGACTTGCATGACATCACAGCTCTCAGTCTAATCTTGCTGAATTAACAATAATACAACATGCAATCTGACCCCCCAGTAACCACTAAAGTAACATATGGATTATGTTACCACACGCTAACAAGGGTCTCTGGAAACATCAGCAGTACTAAAATATTTCAGACTGTGCCAATGTTTACAGCTGAGCACCCTGAAGGGACAACAAGCAGTTTCATGCTCTACCGGTTTGCTGAGGGAGATTCTGAAATAATCTCTTACATGCCTGGGTATGGCACTGGCCTTCTCAGGAAGTACAAACACTACATGTTTTATTGCAAAGATCCACTGTAACACTACAGAAGGGACACTTCAGAATTTCCTATTAGTCACTACAAAGCATGAAGCAGCATTCTCAAAATACAAACTGACAAAACATTAACTATTACCAGCATTTTCAAAAGACTCTTCTTCCTCAAAAATCCTCAGCCTAGAGTGTGCAAGGACAAACCTCAGCTTCCTTAAGCAGTTCAGTAAGCAAACCATTGTACATCTCCCAAGAAAACACCACACCACAGGAAAAAACCCTAAGGTAAACAATTACAAATCTTCCAGCAATGCCCTAACAAACCTACATCTGCCTTCCTTGATCTGCACTGAGATTGCACCAAACAGCAAATACCAGCGTTTGTCCTACTGCTGAACACTCATTCTCTGTCACAAAGAGAAAGCAATGTAACCCATAATTTGAAGTCTTGTCTTCCCTCTATACTTATGGGTCCCATTTAATCCTCTATTCAAAAACATGCACCTTAACTAGTAATTTATTCTTCTATTCTGAAATGCAAACTTTGCAGAATATGATCTTCTCAAAAGATAAAAGACTAGAATTATTGCTGGCTAATAGTGAACTAAGTAAATCACTTTTTGATAATTCAAAGGAGGAGGATATTTAACCTCACAGGAATCAAAGTAATCCCTGAGAATCTTACAATGAAGGATTTCAGCAAGTCCAGTGCTGGAGTATTCCAGAGAAGGGCCAGAAAGCTGGTGAACAGTCTGGAGGGTAAATCCTGTGAGGAGTGGCTGAAAGAGCTGGGGTTGTTTAGGCTGGAGAAGAGGAAGCTGAGGGGGGACTTCACTGCACTCTACAACTCCCTGAAAGAAGAGTGTAGCCAGGTGGGGGTCGACCTCCTGGCTGTGCATGGGGAGGTTCTGGTTGGAGATCAGGAAGAACTTCCCTGAAAAGGCTGTCAAGTATTGTATCAGGCTGCCCAGGGAGGTGGGGGAGTCACCATCCCTGGAAGTGTTCAAGAAAAAACTGGACACAGCACTCATCCATGGCCTAGTTGACAAGGTGGTGACTGTTCAAAAAATGGACTCGATCTGGGAGGTCTTCTCCAACCTAAATCTGAAGTCAGATAGTCTACAGACTCTGTAGTTCTGTTACCAGTTTGATTCTTTATCAACAAAATTAAGTTTTTTCAAGTCTGAAATGGGTAAAAGCAACACAGGCAACAGAACTGGTTTTATATAGATGACAAGCTTTATCCTGCAAATTTTACTACAGCAAAACAGACAGTCCTATTAACAAACAAAGGAGAAAAAGGGAACAGCAGAAAATGGACTGCCAGAGCCAGCAGGGGGGAAGATGTGTTTATGTTTTACTGACTGGCTATGACAAGAATTCTTTCCAGTTGCAGAAAAGTTAGATTAATAAAATCAACAAAATGCATGTTTACTTTTAAATTTCTAACTCAGTTGACAAAGTAGCAGTAATGTTTCTGTAATGCCTCAACTCAGTGAGGCAGCAATGCTGCTGAGGTTTCTCCATACTTTGCAGCATTTACCTTAAAAGTTCCACACTGGAATTAGCTACGTAGCATCATGGAGATGTAAAATACTATTCCACTTCACACAAAGACCAAACTCAACCTAGCTGTTAAGATTATGTTATCTAAGCATTAAGCAAGCATGCAGTGCACTTCTTCAGGAGCTGAAGAGCAACAAGATAGCTGAAACCATGAACTAAAGAGAAAATTGGAGAAAAATAGCTGTAATCATTAATCCTTTCATGTTCTCACTGCAGTTTTGCTAATTTTCAATACTAAGTAACAGCGTCTGCTTCCTGGGTATAGAAAATTTTGGCTGTGGCCTACAAACCAAAAAACAGACTGAAGATTGAAGTTTCTGGAAGCCATCACCTGCATTCTAAGACTATACTACATTTCTTGCTCTCCTGGATCAGAGGAGTCTGTTGTATCAGCAAAATTTTCTCAAGGTAAACTCAAACTAAAGGACCCAATAAAGTGTCCTGGAAAGAAAAACTGCCCATGAAGTATTCAAATAACTCAACACATATGCAACTTACCAGAGGGTATGTGTCTTCCTGGAACGAAAAACTGCCCATGAAGTGTATTCAAATAACTCAACACATATGCAACTTACCAGAGGGTATGTAAGGGACTGAAATCACTAGATTGAAAATACTGACTTTTATTTCAATATGACAGCTGCCTATGACAGTTTTCGTCTGGGATCAGAAGGAAAAAGAGGGATGGCAGGACAGTAAAAGGTCTTTTCTATATACACAAACATATAACACATATGCACAGCTGTTTTCTAATGACTAAAAACAAAAGAAGAAACATAGCAGTACATTACTAAAAGTCTTCAACTATACAACAATTTCATCTTCAGGTATGTAAAAAATTAATATATGCAAAAGCCTGCAACTCTACACAAGACTAGAGATTCTCCTCATAAATATGAGGTGATTTAGGATTTCTCATAATTTCCAGATAATTTTGGAATAAAGTATAACAGGCAATATTTCATTCTTAAAACAACTCACCTTTCAGAGCAGCAATGGGCTTGACAGCCATCCTCCCAACAAGACATTCTTTCAGCATTGATTCATAATTGACCCAACGATGAACCTACATTAACAAAATTTTTTTCATAAAATTTTGAATTCTTACTATGTTGTTCTATGCACTGAAATAGAAAAGTTCATTTCTGTACATTGACTAATATAATTCATTTAGCAGATTATTTTTTAAACACATTAGAAGTCACTATTACATCAGTCAGTACTTATTTTTACTTCTATTACAGATATCACGGCATTAAGAGAAGCAATAGGATTATGAAAAAAGTAAAAATAGTTTCATTTACTCATTTGTGCTTTGCAATATCTAAACATCATAACCTTGAGCTACAGAATATATTTCAGAACAGCATTTTTATGATGCATGCTACACAATTAACAGAACAAAGACCTTATCATTACCACAATGTTTATTAGTCTTGTTTAGATAAGTAAAGGGAAAAGGGATGAAAGAAACAAACATAAAGAATAATAGTTAAGACAAACAAACACCTCCTACCAAGCTGGTGTATTTCTGTTTGCTTCTGTCTTACTATCACTGAATCATTTGGAAATTCCCTATTTAAGAAAGTAAAATAAAGTGAAGAAAAAGCAGTAGCTTTACAGACCAGAACTGGAGAACTTGTAGAGGAAATGGATGGTAGAAAAGCGAATTCTGATAGGGCATCCAGGATAACATCACAAGAAGAGAAAAGGAAACAAAGTGTTGCATGACAAATTTGAATGGTATCTAGATTTAAAAAGAAAAACTTTCAACTGGACTAGCTAAGAAGATGAGATAAAGAATCGCATCAACAAGTTGTAGTTTCCTCATATACAGGTAACAGAAAGAAATGAAGGATTATGAATGAGAGTTAATTTTTCCAGAAATTTGTGGAATGCTAGCAATCTACCAACCTCTCAAAAAAGAAAACATCTGACAGACACAGAATGCTAAAGCAGAGGGGAAAACAAACACCTCCAGTAACAGAAAAGTTGTAAGCCAGAAACAATAGAAGTGAAAAACATATCTTCAGGATCTAAACCTGCTTCCATTCCCATGACAAAAAATTAAAAAGTTGCAAGCATATATCTGAACTTAACCACAGGGGCTATTCCAAATACTCCTGATGTCAAGACTTCTGTTTTCAAGGACATTATATAATGACCCAGCAACATAATTCCAAGCCCCAACTTGGTACTGGATACTCGATACTACAGATTTCTTGAAATCAAAGAATCATGCCCAAAACGAACACTTCATTTGTGAAAGGATTAACCAAGGATAAGCTCAACAAAGCTAAAACATTATCTATCTTTATTTACAATGTTAAAAATATTTGCAAATGAAGGCATAACATACTCTGATGCATGACATGTAAAGAGGTAACATATTTCCTTTCCAAAACAAAGGAGATTTCTTTTCTGCTCTTTCACAGTTTCTCAGATAAACCTGGTGAGTAATGGAGACCCACAGAATGTCTGTTTCTAAAAAATACCAGCTCAGTGAATCACATTTTACAAGACAAACTTTGCAATTCCTTACAGAAAGCACATCCATGCTGCAGAACCTTTATTTTCTGAGCATTTTCAAAGCATTTAAGGAAATAGTAAACAAATAAGAGACCAACTGTCATCTTGTGAGTTGTTCACCAGTTAAAGTTAATAGAAGCTCCAGCATTTTTTCTGATAATGCAGCTGCCAAGTAAATAGACAAAGAATTCTACAAGCTTTTTTCAAAAAGTGAAAACTCTTAGAAAAATAGGTCTCTCCAACAACAGTAGTCGTTGCAGCAATTTATTAAAAAGGTGGTATCTCAAATTCTTGCTAGCTTTATTGCTATTTCTGCTAAAAAAAAACAAGTCTAATTGAAGTATAATTCTAACAACATAAAGTGACATTTTCATTACTGTCTTTTGATACAAAGTTTAAACTACCTGTCTCTTCCAGCACAGGTAAGTGTCATTCTGAGCAGTGACCTGCTGCCTTTCCTTAGGACTGAAAAAGTTCAAATCCCCATTTCCACTGAAATGCCTTAAAAATAATCGCAAAACATGCATTTTTCAAGTATGGTGAACAGGTGTCGTTTGCTGCCAGTTGCTCTCACCTGATCAAAGAGATCTGTGCCATCAGTTCCTGCTGCTTTCATTAGCTCATCCTCACCACCCGGATGGTATTCCATGTATGGTGTGACATTATATACAAATCCTGAAGAAAACAGAACATAAAAGCATATGAGCAACGTTTCTACAACCACTCCTGTCTCCAAAAATAATGGAAAGGTTAGCACAAATTAAAGAGTGTACTGGCAAACAGTAGGCATAATCACAAAAACAGAAACATAAGTGACACAATTGTATAGAGCACAAGAGGTTATCTTATTAAATGGAGATGCCAATCCTACAGTGCCACACCACTTGCCTTGGGTTAAGACTTCAACCCAGAAATTGAATATGATGTATCCTGTCTAGAGGGTAAAAGTAACACAGGCAGGTTTAAAAAGAGACAAAATTGAACCAGCTAGTGCACAAAATGGTTTTCAGTTTCGCTTCAAATTAAGTTATCCCTGAAGTGTTGTCATAGTTGGGTATCACCCATCACCATCATGGAATGAAATGCCTACAGGAATGAACTGTCTCACACAAGCAAATACTGTCACCATCAGCAACAAAATTTCCATTCTTCAGATTCAGCAACATATGAAACTTAACACAGCTTGCGCTCATCAAAGGCTTACAATTCTGGTGGTATCTGTCCCAGTAAAAGGGCTCAACATTGTTTCTACACTTCCAGCAACATAAAACAACATTTCTTCACAGGTCTGAAATCATGAAGTCTAATTATTGTCGCTAGGCAACTGGGTTATTGGAGCCTGAAGAATGTAGCTATTAAAAAAAAAAAAATTACTACAAATATATTGCTGTTAACACGATTATTGCATCCCTACCTGAATATTTGAATATATTTAACATTATCAAAACAGGAAGCTACCAGAAACAGAACTGTGCCAGCACTTGCAGAAAAAGCTTTGAAGACACTGGGAAGTGTACATTAACTACTTCAAAAGGACAGAAAGGCATTCAGCACTGAGCCTGGGACAGACATACTTGGAGTAATCCTAGCTGGCAAGAACAACCACCCCAGCCAACAACAAAGATCCAGTCAATAACAAAGGAAGGATCCTTGCACACTTTACCGAGCTGCTGTTCCGATGGCTGTATTCACTGTGCCATCTTGTGTGCAGCAGCGATTACTGCACACAATAAATTATAAGATTCTGCACAGCCATGGCCTCCTGAATATTACTCAAATTTACCATCAAACTTGCTAGAGCAAAAGGAATATAATTTATACACCCACCCTTCATGTGTTTTTTAACTCCCGTGAACCCCCTTTACGTACAAATTTGTGCCCTATATGACAGCTTTCTTTGACCACACTGGGGTTTTGAACCAAGTTAGTTCCTCTTCTTTCACTTCACATTGCTCCTATGTGTTTCTGCTCCTTCTTTTAGAGACACAGTCTAACTACCAATGCAGAGACCTAATTTAGCTTTTCCATAATTATATTCTTTTACTACCTGTCCACATATGAGGGCTACCGTGATTTTAAGTTATGATGTTTTTTTTCACTAGTCATCTGAGAACACAGAAAAGGCAGACCTGGAAAAATTTAAGGAAAGATACAGAGGCAACTTGATGGAATTCTTGTAAAAACCAGCCCCAGAGAAGCAGTAAAGGTAAGATGAGATGAAAAAGAAAACAGAGGCATTTTTAGGCAATAATTCTGTCTGCAGTAGATGTTCCTTTTTCAGAGTGAAAAATGAACAGATGAACATAGCAAACAAGCTTTCTTTAGCTCTCCTCCCACTGTAGTTTTACTAGCACATACCACTGCAGCACTATTATTTTGCTCAAAGGCCAGTATTGAATAACATTTTACCTTTAATTCCACTCTTATCCCCTTTAACACTCAACAATAATACAATCACCCTCACACAGAAATTCTTAACTTTCTTTCACTGAAGTTCAGACATGACACTTTATTAAATATCAATGCTGTTCCTTACCAGATCAATGTTATCACTAACAGATTAAGAAGATCAGAGTAGCTAATGGGACATTTCTGTAGAAAGACTGGTTCTATCTTCATAGAAATTTGTGTTACCTCCTAATAAATTTACCGTGATATTAGTGTATTTTAGCCTCTAAATGACTAAACTGCAGAGCAAATGTTTTGCTCCTTTCTGTAGGACAATTAGGAACTTCATTTGCAACTTTGAAAATACTCTTGTAGCCACAGCTACAGCTCCAGACCACCTTCACACACTGCTAAATGTATAACATATAATTCAACTTCTGAGCTACAATTTCTTTAAAATAATAACAGAAGTAGAATTGCATAGTTACCACAGGTATTTGTCATTGTAGTCAGAGATTACAGTTGCTCTGTTTGGCAACTGTCATTTACACTACTAAGTTTAATGAAGTAGTATGTGTGCTTTCACAATTATTTCCTAAAGACCATTCTCCAAGTTTAAGTAGTATTTTTAATACTTATATGGTTTTGGATGCTCTAAAGCAAACCTTAAAATAGACAACCACTCAAAATAATAAACTGTCCAAAACTGATGAGTGTACATGTCAGCATTTTCAAAGCCCAATTTTCTTGCTAAGTCCTTTTTATTTGATACATTACCTGAAATCTTATGTTTTAATATTTTCATAGGCAGCTATAAAATAAAATATGCCAATTTGGAAGATTTATTTTGAAAGGCTTGAAAGCAAAGAAAATACTTGTAACACAAAATCTCTTACTTGAAATTATGCCAAAATATGTCAAGATTACACCTGGCCTAAACACAGGAGGTGCATAGTTTCTCTTGGAGGGTGGCTCTTGTTCTTGTTTTTTGAGTTTTGTTGCTTCTTCTTTAAGTGCAGAAAAGAGAAGCCAGGTAAAAAAGCAGAAGAAACGTCACAGCAACCAACCTCTTATACATATCCAGCAGTCCTCCTTTTTGTTGTGTTTAGAGAGCTCATCTTCAGTAACTTCAATCAGCCTCCCCTTCAAACCAGTCAAGTCCTTCCCACTTTTAGTTAGCCGAATCCAATCCATAAGACTCCTTCCCGGTTTTAAAGGTACCTGAAAAAATAACAAATATACAAACAACTTCAACCTCTAAAGGAAGAAAAAGCCATTCTAAGAATACACTTTTCTAAGCTCCATAGGAGGGCTCAGACAAAAACAAAAGAGAAATAACCCAACTCATATTATTCACTGATATTTGGGAGCCCTACTCAGTAGAAAGGGTGCTTAAGGGAATGTTTTGGGTAGTGACACAGAAATTACTGAACAGCAACAAACATTCAGATGACTCTTCCCAAAGCAAACTGAAGACACCAAGTCTGCCTGTGGTGGCAAACCATTTGAGATACAGTCTGGAAAACTACGAACAATAAAGAAAGGAAATTTAAAAATCATGGTCAGGTAACACAAGTTTCGCCTTCACAGCATTCATTAAGACTTTTCACAAGCCCTACAGCAACTGGAAGGAATCCTGACCCAGAGAAAGCTGGGACAGAAGTTCTAGTAGCTTTCCAGAGAAGTATTGCCATGGCCTGCCTATCCTGAAAGGCAGAACAAGATCTTCTATCTAACATTTTCCTTTTCAACAGCACCTGGTGAGTAATGGAGACCAACAGAATGTCTGTTTCTAAAAAACACCAACTCAGTCAATGACATTTTACAACATCACGTTTGCAATTCCTTGCAGAAAGCACACACATGCCACAGAACCTTTATTTTCTGAGCATTTTCAAAGCATTTAAATAAATAGTAAACAAGTAAGACCACAGTCTGGGAACCCTTTTGATCCAAGCTTTAACAACAGGAAACAGGGTTAAAGAACTGCGGTCTTACAAAGCCACAGGAAAAACAGAAGCAGAAAAACTAAAGCGTACATAAACTAACATTTCTTAATGCTACTTTAGTCCAAGTCTGCTTTCCAAGCAAGGTCTCTAGACAACAAGTATTCTCAAAACCCCTCCAAAGACAAAGATCCAACACATAAAGCATGAGCTGCACGCAGTAATTCCAAGGTGAAAGCCTCCATCTCTGCACAGGAGGATCAGCCGGGGCAGGAAGCGCCGGAAGCGTTATCACCGCCGCCCCGAACGAGAAGCACCAAATGCTTTCCAGCGGCGCAGCCGAGCCGGCCCCTCGCCCGAGACCCTGCCGCGGCTGCAGGGGGGCGGCCAGCGGCAGCCCTGCCCCAGCTGCAGCCGGGAACCGACCGGGATCCACCGCAGCTCGGCCGGCGGGGCGGGGCCAGGCCAGGCCAGGCAGCCGCCGCCGGCGCAGCGGGAAAAACGCGGGCGCCTTTCACCCCCCACACAAGCGACCACCAGCGGCAGGGCCGCCCGTACCTTGCTGCGCCCACCCGCTGCCGCTCGCTGCTGGGAGCCGGACGCGGGGAAGGCCGACGGCGTCACGTTCAGCATCGTGCCGGGCCAGGCCGCAGCCGGGCCCGCCGGGCGGAGCGCTGGGGCACAGCGCGCAGGCTCCGCCGCGGCGGGCGGGGCCGCGGCCCGGCCGGGAGCGGGGCCGGCGGCTTCGGCTTCGGCTTCGGCTCCGGCTCCGGCTCGGGGGCGGTGCGGGGAAGAGCGCCCGAGTCCAGACATCCCTGTGGGCAGGGAGCAGCGCGTACCCCGGCCGCCGCTTTGTCCCCCCCCGGGGGCGAGGGAGGTGCCTGCCCTTGCACTAAGATCGGTTTTCCGTCCAAGTGTCCCCGCGCCAGGTGCTTAGGCTGGAAGGCTGTGGCAGACGCAGCCGGTGCACCCCACGCCCCGAAGGCTCTGAAGTGTGGGAAGGCTCTGGGTGAGCTGCGATCCTGCTGCAGGGCCCTGGGAGCACGGGACAAGGCTCCCTGGCTGGTGCTGGCATGCTGAGCCAGCGCGGCCTGCAGCACACACAGGTCAGGGGCAGGTCCTGACTACCTGAACTACCTGACAGAGGCACTGCCTTTAAATTAAAGCTTTGGATTCGTTTTGTTGTTCTTTTACGGGCTTTGGCCTTCACGATGATTGATGCCCAACTTTGTTTCAATTATTAAAACCAACCTCACTACTATGACAACTCAGACTTTTTTCTCGTTTCTTGATGTCCACTTTACAAACAAATGCAGTATGAAACTACCACTTTTATGTATAACAACACAGCACATATACATGAGAACACGAGTGATGTGAGGCAAATTCTTCTACACAACAAGAACTAGATTAGAATTTGGACTCTTTTCTCCATTTCAAAAACAGCTCTATTGTTTTTCTTCTCCATGTTTGAAACGCTGTTGTGGCAGCGGGCACAACACAATTGGAATACTTAATCCAATGATTCCTTGATACGCTTCCATATGGAGCCTACTAAATCACAATAACAAGCTTTCCTTGTGTCCTCAGGCTTTGAGAAAGTCACAACCATAGAGCCCTTCAGTAAGGCATCTGTTGTTCAACAAAATTGGTGTTCAACTTATGATCTACAAACTAACTATAGGATCTCAGGTGGAAAAATTCTAATCAAAACCTTTCCCACTTAAACCAGGACAGGAAACAAACCAAAGGAAAAAGGATAAAATTACAAGACATCTCAGTTTTATTAAGAATAACTTACATAGAAATAAATTATCTTTAAAAATACTATAATACATATTTATATTAAGTTTAAATTAAGTCTTAGAAGTAGCATTAGTCTTCCCTGCAGTCAGCAACCTGATTCTGTTCTTGAATCTTGTTCCAGTTGATCTTCATCGTCTTCACTTTCCGAATCTTCATAAAAGGAAATTGTAGCCTGAACTGGGAAGTTTTTCAGAAGTGCTTCAGCTTCCTGATACAAGTAATCATAGCACCTTGATTTGGGCCAAAATAGTCTGAAACAAGTGTACAATAGATTTGGTTATTTTTATTACGTATTTTATGTATGCAAAAAACAGAGTGAAATTCTACTAATACAAGCATCCTACAGAGCTTTTCCTTACATGCTCAATTGCTAAGTTGCTTTCTACATTCAATTAAGAAAAAAAATTCTCGGAATTCTTATTTTCATCTAAAGAGACAAAGATGATTTAGAGTGCTAGTTTTGCAGTAAAACTATGAAAGCCCAGGACTCTGCATCTGGAACTTCCCACTCCAGTAACTCATTAACAGTATTCCCTGGGGATCTGATCCAAGTAGTACTGCCCCTACTGGGCAGTATTCCTAAGGAATATAATGGGCATCAAACAGGATCAAAAATACATTTGAATCAAATTAGTAGTTTTCTTACTGGAGGTCCCCAGCCTAGCTGGTTGTTGATACTTGTTTCACACCATTGTAAAATTCAAAGGAATGCTAACAGTCTAGGGGTTATCAGACCTTGATATTTCATCTGTCTTTCCAAGAACAGTCAACAGACTGGAGTCTATTGAAGAAGTCAACAGTGTTAAGGAAGATGTCCCACAGATGTAATTTTAAAGCAGTTTGTGTTGTATCCAGAAATAACAAAATATGTTGATGAGATCACAGCTAGCATGGGCAATCAGCTAATGACAATATCTTGCAATTAATATACTCCAAGTTCCTGCTCCTTTTCAACTACTGTCCTCTTTTGCTTGCAGTATGGAAATAGCTAGAAGGAACTGACCACAGAATCCCAAGAGCCAAAGAGCGAAGAGACTAGTACCTACAACATAACGAAATGCTGGCTACAGATTGTTTAAAATAGAAATGCTTTAAGAAACAGAAGTAGACGGCTTTCTAGCAATTACAAGAAATACTTTTTAAGCTACTGTGTAACAGAACACTGCTTCCTTGGCAGCACAAAGTCACTGTTACCTTTCTCCATTCCCAATGCTCCCTGCAACAGCATTCACTCAAACCTAAGCATTGGAGCAGTGACAGTGAAGTCTGCCTGTACAGTTGTTTAGTTAATGCATCACTATTTGAAGGATGAAAGCCTAGATTTGAAAGAAAGCCACTTCTTGTCTGGAAAAACTACCTGTGCAATTATTTTAAGCATCTTACAACACCTAGCAGCATTTCTGAATACAGACTTTCCTACAGATTCAACTGTTATTTTCTTTATTTCCTTTTCAGAACTGACAGTGCAGATACTATCATTGCCTTTATCTTTAAAGCAGCAAGTATTTTCCTTGGCAATGGTGGCTCAGCCAGTGCATACCTTCTCTTCCTGCCACTCTCTCCCATGCTTCCACCTGCTTCTTTGCTGTGGGAGGGCGCTGGATGTTTGCGCAGCAACACAGCCTAGGAACTACACCCCCGTGCCTTTTTTAATCGTGGGCACAGGAATGAGTAACAGGGTGCTTCAGCCAACTCCACTAACACCAAAAAACACCCACATAACTGTGTAATAGGGCTTAAGTCTCACACCGCAGAAGCACATCAACAGCTCAAATATATTAAATACGCGAGTCCTGGCAATCATTTGCCCAAGGATCTGTCAGTTAAAAAGCACATAGACGGCCAATTCATTCCCAAGGCACTTTAATATCTACATAAATATATACGTGGAAGCAAAAGGGGCGTGAAGAGCTAATGCTAAGACACTACACTGGCGAGCGACTCTCTCCTGGCCGCACAACGCCACGGGCCCCTGGTGCCCCGAGGTCCCCCGCGGGAACCGGCGGCGGCCGGGGACTGCCACTTACCTGACGGGGTGCGTGTACTGCGCCAGCTTTCGGGAGGCTTCCGCCATCCCGCCGGGGCTGTGAGGCTGCGGAGGAGAGAGCAGAGGTCAGCCCGCCGGCACGGCACAGGGCCCTCCCCGAGCATCCCCGCCCCGCCGGGACTCCCCCGCCGAGTGCCGGCGATGCCGGCGGCAGATGCTCCGCCACGCCGCTCCCCACTCACCGCGGCGGGGCCGGGGCTCCGCCGGGCCGCCTCAGCCGGCGCGGGCACCCACGGTCTCCAGAAGGGCGCAGGGCTGCGGGGCGAGGGCAGAGCCGTCAGCGCAGGACCGGGCCGCCCCCCGCACCGGGAGGAGGAGAGGGGCGAGTAGCCCTGCGGGGGCAGCGCCGCCGAGAGCGGGCAGGGGCAGCCGCCCTCCATCCTCCGCCGGTCCGCGGCCGCTCGCTTATCGCTGGCGCCCGCGGGCCCGGAGGCTTTTATAGCCGGCGGCGGGCGCTGCGCGGCGCGGAGCCCCCACCTCCCCCGGCTCATCTGCCAGCGCCATGCACAAAAAGGCTCCGCGCGAAGGCGCCGCCGTGTAAACACGGGGCGCGGGCGCGTGCATGCCCCAAATGGCCCGGGGAGGGGAAGCGGGCGTGGGGGGGATTTGGCGAGTCGGTGTTAATCGCATTCGAGCAGACACATGGCAGCTGCCGGGGGGCGAGCGGGGACAGCCCTGTGGGAACGGAGCGGGGGGCGGCGGCACCGGGGATGTGCCCGGCCGCTCCGCGCCCCGGCGGCGGGATCCGGCCGCCGCGACCGCGGCCTTTTGTTGTTCCAGCCGTGTTTGTTTATGCCCCGGAGCGGCGAGTCACGGCGTGTGGGCACCGCGACCCGCCCGCGGATGGCAGCTCCCCGCGGGAGCAGGCACGGACAAAGGGACCCCGTCCCGGGGTGGCGGAGGACGCGACGCCCTTTGGAGCGGTCCTTACTCAATAACGCGCCAGCCCCAGTGCGCTCCCTGCCGTGTTCCCCCTCAGGCAGCGATGGTGGCTCTTTTTATATATTTACATCTATATATGCACACGCACCCCCCACCCCCACTCCTTTTTTAAGAGGGTATTTTTACCGAGGCTGCCTTAATTATTTTTGATTGTGGTCCCAATACTTCGTTCCGCTGCTGGCACTGGATGCTGTCACTACACGTGCAAGGTTTTACGAGGAGCTCCTGCCATTTCATGTTCCCCGGTACCGAGGGAGTTTACTTTTTTTTTCTGTTTTTATTTATTATTCTTGTTTCCCCTTTTCTTTCTGAGGTTGCAGTCAGTGATGCAAGTGAGAGGGGCAGACACAAGTTACATAAGAGCTGGTAAACAGTAATAATACCAGCCTTAAGGACCAGGAAGGTTGGTGGGATGGAGCTGCCCTACATGTTGAAGGAGGGCTTAAACCCCAGGTAATTTATTGTCCGGTTAAAGACCCACATTACTGAGGCACTTTTTGGAATAATATTTTGACTTCTTGAGTTTGAGGCATAAGGAGTGTGTCTACCTTAGCATTGCCCAAGAGTAACTGCAAGTAGCTGCTGCTCTAAAAAGAGTAGCTACTTGTGCCTCCTCCACATCTTCAGCACAATCCATTTCACTAAACAGTACCAGCAGAACCAGTTGTAAAAAATGTTACACATTAGAAGCTGTGTGGGAAATGTAATCAGGTTAATCTTTCACATCCTGAAGTCAAAACCAGATGTAGACTGACTTGCCTTTCTGAAGGAAAGCAAGCACTTGTGTTGAACAAGAAATAGTTGGAAGAGTGCACACATTCAAGCCTGTGTGTGCTGTGATTCATTCCAACTTTACCGGTGGACATACTCTGTCATTTTGGAGGTTTGTGCCATTTGGCCACTTGGAAAAATTGATAATTATGACTTTAAGAGTTAATGAAGGAAAATGTATTTTCCAGTGAAAAGTCCAGTTTAGTAGGACGTAATGTTTGTAGCTCTTTGTGTTTTTCCCTGCCTCATTTTCACTCTGGCCTAGAATGAGATTAATTAAAATCAGTGAACAAAAGGCTCAAACTACAGTACATATTCATCTCACAGCTAAGAAATAGAGAATAGAGCAAAGTATAGTAACTTGTGCAATAAACTAGATGTGATCATAAGCAAAACTGTTTCTACTTTTCTCTTTTTCCGAATCGCTACTGTGAAGCTTGTCAGATGAGGTAAAGCAAAAAAGAAATATTTAAAAGCTCTCTGGTAGTGGATTCTTCTTTGGCTTTAATGAAGTGAAAGCAGCAATTTTAATATTTCACATTTCTTCTTTTGAGAAGTTTAAGACAGGCTGTGTAAGGGAAAAAAAAGTGGCAGGGTTCATTGTCTAAAGAAGAAAAGCAGAAACATCCTCCATCACATTAGCAGTGACAAAGGGCTAGGAGAACACAACATCAGCTTTATCTGTTTGATAAAGCATAAAAATTAGTTTTAATGTCTACAGTGAAAGCAACAAAAGATGGGGTGTCTTTGACCAATGACTCTTAATTTTCTCAGAATTCTTTTTAGTACCTGCCTGAAATGAGAAAATGTCCTAGGGAGAAAGTGTGATTTACCCATTAGAGAGCAAATTGGAAGAGAGTTGTTGAAAGGATAAGGAGAAAATAATGACTAACAGCTGTTGTTCCCCTGCATATTTTCACACTGTATGAGTTTTGGCTTTTTAGTTCAGTACTGCAGTCCTATTTGTTGAGAGAAATACAGAAGTCTGTCATTGCAATAATAACTTGTTATCTCTGACATAATAAAAAAACCCACAAACAAAAACAAACAAACAAACAAAAAAATGAACAACAAAGAAACCCCTTAACATTTTGCTATCTTCCCACTGACCTTGAAATACAGGGTGGAAACTGGTAAATCAGGAATAGAAGATGCTTTGTCATGTTTGTCTCTTCTGCAATTTGTGCACTGTGTAGTAACAGTGCATTGTTTCATCATGCTAAAATCTCTTCAGGTAGGAGCTACATACCACTGCTGAACAAATAGTTGGTCTAGTGGGAGTGATGGAATACTCCTTAAACTGGTTCTTTTAATAGAGTAGTGGAATAAATAGCTCTAAATTCAACATGAAGTCCATTAGAGGCAGTTCCTTCATGTATCCTTCAAGGCATGCATTCTTGACTCATCTGACTACAGCAATATTCCCCATTCTGTGCCTTAGTTCCTGCTTTTTTGTATTTCTACTTTATAAAAAGTGGTACTGAGTTGAAGGTTGTTCTTGGTTGTACATATATAACTAGACTGCCTCTAGGAAAGGCAGGCTGGGAATCAGGATCTAATACACTGTGTTTTATTATATTGCAATGAAAACTGGAAAATTTTGGTTTATGGTTTTATTTACTCTTGTGCAATAATAAAAATACCTGAGCTTTTTGAAAATTTCTCTCAAGTTTATAGATTTAAAAAATTTCCTTATACCACTTTCCAAGCAGATCATAGCTGGTCATTCACAGGGTTCAATCCTGCTTAGCCGTAGGTTGATTTTTATAGGGATTTTTGTACAAAATTGCAATTGAAAAATTTCAAGTGCAGTACAAAAATTCTTCTACAGTGATTCTTGTACTCTGATTTAACAACAGTGGAACAGTGGATTTTGTTTTATCAGAATTATACTATCAAGTAGTATTTTTCCAGAATGAAAATAATTTGTAAAAATTTTGTTTAAATTGATTAAAAATACTTTTGTAGCTTTCTGCAGTGTGACATCTTGAAATGTAGTGCACTGTTAATAGGATACACAGAAAAACAAACACAGAGATCTGTGCAGATTTCAGTGTGCTACTATAAACAAAAAGGTGTTCACAAATGGCTTACAGCTAAATTTGACAAGACAGTGCTAATCACACTAGGACATGGGAATATCTGGACAGAGGACAGTCGCCTGGCTTCATATTCACCTCCCGTAAGGCAGAGATACCTCTCACTTATGAGTAAAGCAGGGACACTGCATGAAAATTATTGCATGAGTTGATATAGGGAGAGAATTGGCTTCATCTTGTCAAGAATTTGTTTTAGTGACAAAAGCAAGGTCAAACACGTGAAACTGTTCTTCTGCTTACTGAGACTGAGCTGAGAAAACTGATTAACAGACAAAATTTGATCTTGATTATTTTATAGCCTAGCTTCATCTTGCTATTTCCACTTTTAGCAACACTTTAGGACCAGGATTTGAAATTAAGTCTATGCTTGATATTTGCATATAGGTATTGACTGTACATGCATATGTCATTTATTTACATGTTTGGTCTGTTAGCTCATAAATTGATCTCTTTTTTTCCCACTTAAAGTTCACACAGGAAATTTGTGAATAACTTTGATAGATGTTCATCTGCGTGCAATAACAATTTATTGAAAACTTTGCAGTGGTGTCTTATGAGGCCTTAAGCATTTTTCAGTTGTGATATGACACAAAGGGCATTCTTTCTGCTATAGTTTAAAAATAAAATATCCATTTGCAAAGCAAAAAGACCACCACAGATGTGTTCACCAACTTTTATTCTTACCACTATTTGGATTCGATACAGTATTTCCAATAGACCTAATGTACCTGAAAGTGGGTGTCATTCCGCATTTCCACAAAATGATTTATTTTTGTCAATAAATAATATGAGATCCAAACTACATTCCAAGCAATAAAATAGATATAAATTAACTTTTTTATTAAAAAAAAAAAGGAACAGAATTAAGTCATCAGACCAATCTATTCACATTACCAGTGGTTCCAATGGCTATAGAATGATTGCTTGGCTAATAAAGGTGGTGCTTGTCCTATTGCTGGTGTGTATTTTTTCCATCCTATTTATATACAAAAATGCAGTATATAGTCAAACAGAGTCATTCCACTTAAACCAAAGTGCCAGGTGATTCCTACAGAGGTGTATGTTGGAGGTCTAAAGATGGAATCCTTTTTCATGGACATATCCATCCCACTTGTCCTCATTTCACTGGATTTTGACTAGGCTGTAGTAGTATTAAACATAGTTCTTTCATTTTATGGAGAAAATTATTCTTCCCCTTCCTCTATTTAACTGAAACACCAGAAAGAAACTTTGTGAAAAGGAGGGATGCAAATCCAAGAAAGGATGTCTTTTCACCCTCTTTTTGCTATTGGGAACCAGCTTCAGGTGATTTGGGAGTGAATGGCCTCACTTGAAGGGTCACAGCTCTACATTTCATTCTGTCAATGAGAATGAAACCCTCCAACTTCCTTGGGTTTATCCCAGAGCTGGTGCTGTTACAGACTTTGTGGTGGGGAGATCGTTGGAATCTGCTGGGGGATGAGCAACGTGTTGTGTTCGTGGCACGCGTGCGGCTGCGTGAGAGCCTCGCGTGTCCAAGTGGCAAAGTGTGACTGCACACAGCAGCTTGGGCTTCCTCGTTTCCCTCCCCCTCTGCACTCTGCTCCCAGGCCTAGGCTGGCAAATGGTAAAGGATAATGTATCCACATGGGAAAGCAGCACATTAAGGGACTGAGAATGTGTAATGGAATCAGCCACCAGTTACAGGGATCTTTTAAAAAAATAGGAGTATCACTTGCTATTGAATTATGGGCACTTTAAATTCCATGCAGATAAGGAGCAGAGACATCAGTGCTGAACACCAATCTTGTTAACCCCTTTTAATAGAATAGGAGTCAGTGAAACACTGATACATCATTGATGCCAGGGCTCAGCAGAAGTGTCTGGCTGGCTCAGCATAATGCAGTATAATGTCACAGTGTTTGCTGCAGTTGGAGCACAGAGTGCTGCAGTGTGGCACTGGCAGGATTTGCCCTCTTGCCTCTGGAAATAAGTGAGAGGCAGCCAAATGAAATGAAGTCAACAGCTATTGACAGAAGAGATGAAAAAATTAAGATAATCATTGGAATGTCCTGATCTGACCCCTCTGGTAATATAGTCCCTAGCAATGTCATCTCCTCTCTCACAATGTTCCATTCAATTAACTGTTTCTTCAGATATATTGCTTTCCTGGCTACAAAGATAGTGATGGAGGCAGAGTGGTTGTTTTTCAATTTCTCTTGTCTCTCCAAGCTATCAGCACAGCATCAACTCTCCATAAAGATGCATGCCACTAAGTGTGATGTATATAATGCAGAATGATGTATATAATGGAGCGTTTAACCTCTGTCAGGAGGGAATGAACTGCAGGAAACAGAGCTGTACCTCTGACAAACAAGCACCTGAGAAAGGCAATGTGAGTCCTAAAGATAAGCAGTGCCAGCCAGAGGCACACACTCGGTATCTCGTACTGCACTGCAGGGATGTCAGAGCTCTTACACAGGTGCCTGCAGATAGGTGCTGACAGAGACCCTCTAAGCCTGCAGTTCCTCTCTGGCTTCTTGTGACTGATGTTATGAGGCTGCCAATTCCATCGTGTCAGAATTTCAGCACTTCTTTGAGCATGCTCACATCCCAGGGATCCTTAGAGGCAGCACTGAACACAAGGGAGGTAGGGCGCTAGCCTGTTTGTTATTAATGAAGATGCAGACAAATGCCAAAGGTACCAAAGGTAAAAACTGATATCGCTAGTTTTTCAGGCTGCTTGTCAGTATCCTTAAAATTGCAATTTCCATTGCTTATAATTTTCTAAATTTTATTTGGGCTAAATTTTCCTGTGGTAGAGGAATTGGTGG